>NC_140599.1:5888299-6543299 GCF_057381915.1 Diplotaxodon limnothrissa | reverse complement strand
GTGACTTCTTTAGTCTCAGCTGACTGCAGGTTTCACCAACCTTATAAACAATACATTTTTATAATGACTGAAACCAGCCCACTGAAGGAACAATGGGCTGGGAGGTCAGTTCCTTCATCATAATTATGCAAATTCTCATGACCACTGATCAACAACCACTGATCAGAGACCACTGATCAATGGTCATGAGTACCATTCACAGAAATTTTGGGAATGGCTGCAATCACAGCATTGTAAGATGGCGAAAGGGTACATCTTTCTTTCACTTATGTGAGCATACATTTTTCATTTTGCATGGTAGGATACAGTTTATGAAGGACACTATATGGGGATCCAGAGATGTGCAGGCTCAATGCTAATCCAAATTACCTTTAATATCCGGGATTAGTTAGATATCAAATTCTCCAGTAGCTCCTATATAGTGAGGGGTTTTTTTTGTTTGGTTTTGTTTGTTTGTTTGTTTTTTGTAGCTAACTACTTCAGCTAGCTCCTTTCTGGTAGTGGGTGCTGCTAGGTGAATCATGAACTATTCCCAGTTTCACATAACATTTTGTTTGGATTTTTATTTTCGGCGGGGGGGGGGGGTGTTTGTTTGTTTGTTTATTACAAAGCTTTAATATAAGGTACTTATAGCTATAGTTCTTATAGGCCTGAGTACTTCAAGCATAATTACTGGTGGCATGTACTGAGCTTAAACGACAGTATGAACCTGTGAGTGTGAGCTCATAGTTAATGAACCCTTGACTTACAGACAACTCTCCACACACATGGTGGCATACATTTACAGATCAATGCACTGAAGAAGGAATTAACTGAAAGCGTGGCTTTATTTGCAGCAGAGAAAAATATAAACAAAAGCAGAAAGCAATAAAGATTAAACTAACCAAACCTAAACTGGGAAGCAACTAAAAAACAAGTACAAAGAAACTAAAGACCTGAATACCTGAAACATGAAACCTAGAAGATGGAAACCTGGACCACGGAACCACAAGTGGAGATACGCAGATGATCCAACGACAGGCAAAGAAAGACAGAGGATTAAATACACAAAGGATAACAAGGGACAGCTGGAATTACTCAAACACAATGAGACAGGGAGGAAGTAAAACTAAACACACTGAACACTAGGGGAGGGACTATCAAAATAAAAGAAGAAACATGAGACATTCACAAAGATGCAGACTTGGCACTGTGACATGGAGACATGACTGACTATAAAGAGAGGGAATACGAAACACAGAGACAAGAGTAACTAAACGTGGAACACGGGGAAGGCACAGTGACAGAAAACTAAAGAACTATAAATATAACACGAACAGACAACAATAAAGATATCCAACAAATCCAAGAATATAACTTAAACAGAATTATACATACTGGGTCACAGACACAGTACCGTGACAAATACATGATTGAGACACACACGCACACACGCACGGACAAATGGTTTTGCTGCAATTATAGCCTCATAAATTTCAAGCTTTGAACATTGGGAGGGTCTGAATGGCTTCTAAATGGGGTCAAACTGAGTTCAAAAGGTTGCATTTTTATGTACATAGACATATAAGTGAAGTGTGCATGTAAAAACAAAAATTGTCCTTTTTCTTTCTATCATGTGAGATGGTTGTGTGTTTCTGTTTGTTTGCTTTTTTGTTTTGTTTTTTTGTTGTTGTTGTTTTTAAAGAGAGAAAAAGCACTGCTTTAAAAATTTTATTGATATGTAATGACATTTGGAGTATGAACTGACATGATGAAAACTGATACCATAGTGATAACATATATGTTATGGTTAAAACTGTGGAAAGTTTGTAGTCCCGAGTGTTAAAAACATGCATTTACATTTTCATATTTAATCAAATACCCATTTCTCTAATGAGATTCAGCTAAAAGCACCGTGCTAAACAATCTTGTTTATATCACATTTTGTCAGATGAATCCACTTTACTTTTGGTAGATATTTTTAGTTGGTGATAGTCTTGTTAAATAAAATTTACATTGTTGTATGCTTCCTATGAGTAGTTAAACTGTCAAAAAATATTGCCAGCATTTTGCTCTCATCTTTGTTTGTTTCCATCTCTGTTTTTTCTTCTTTCACTGATCTTAAATAGTTCATTTTCTATGTTAATAATTTGAAGCATTATAGATTGGTTTTGTATTATTTTTGTTTTCAAAATATGTTATAGAGTCATTTATTGGTACAGAATGTAATTTAAATGTAGGTTTATGTCTCACCATTTTGAACAAAGGTTGTCTGTGAGTATTTGGGTACACACAAACAAATGTGCACTTGCCCCAATTTTTCCTCATATAATTAATTCCAAACTTCATAGTGGGTAAAATTTCTGACCTTCATGATTAAAGATCTGTACTATAAACAGCAAAGTACCACAATTCCACACTCAAAGGACTGGGAAATTTTCCTGTTTATCATAATACAAGGAATAATTAAATGTCACTAAAGTAAAGGGGGTATTAAAGTGGAGTAACCCCTGCAAGTTGAACTTGTTTGTTCACAGAAATATGCTAACTGGTTTCTATTGTGTAGTGTAACGCAGGTCAACAACGGTTCAAATCTAGGTCAGATTGAGTCATAAAAGCCATACAAAGTTCATCTGCTGATTAGTCTGGTCAACTATATCACCACAATTGAATTTGTCTGCTTCCTAATTTTTTGTGCTCTTATAGTATGCTTGTTTTTTCCACTGAGAACAAGTTCATTCTCATCCAGAAGTGTATATAAAAATTAATAAATACACATTTCACAACTGTATTCTTGTTCAAATTATTGATGGTTACAGTGGATATTTGTGATACAAGGTATTCTATCCACAATTGTTATTATTCATCTCTAGCTCTCTACTACAGCTTGTCTCTTGTCCTGTCTCGGTCGCAGCAGATGGCCGCCCCTCCCTGAGCCTGGTTCTGCTGGAGGTTTCTTCCTGTTAAAAGAGAGTTTATCCTTTCCACTGTTGCCAAAGTGCTTGTTCATAAGGGGTCATCTGATTGTTCGGGTTTCTCTGTATTATTGTCGGGTCTTTACTTTACAATATCAAGCGCCTTGATGTGACTGTTGTTGTGATTTAGCACTATGAATGAAACTGAAAATAACTTCCTGGTGTGATTGCCCTGAGTGGCATATTGGCAGTGGTTACATACTGAAAGATCCTAGATAGATGCATGGATTTCCCAATGGGATTCTGGCTTCCTCCTGTGGTCCTAACATACATGGTAGGTTATTTGAGTGAGTGAACATCTTACCCAATGTAGCTAATGAGAAAATCAAAAGTGCTTGTAGGTTCTGTGTGTCACTTCTATAGAGCCTCATCCAATAGTTGGTTTAAGTCTGAAAAGTGGTTTCTATAGAAACCACTTTCCAGACTGAACATACTAACAACTATATAATAACCATATAATAACTATATAATAACTATATAATAATAATAACTATAACTACATAATTAATAACTATACACTGAACATACTAGCAACAGTATGTTACTGTTGTTAAACACAGAGTTACTGAAATACCAACTATAGTTGGTATTTCAGTAACTCTGTGTTTGCATGCATTTAGCTTCTCATAAGTAGTGTGTTTAATTGCTAGCCAGGTTTAAACCTATGAGGTCATCAGTGATGACCCCAAGGTGTGGGGGTGTGTGTGGGTGCGTGGGGGTGTGTGTGTGTGAGTGTGCATGTGCACTTCCTACAAGGTGTTTAATTCATTAATTCTGTAAATTCCTTTAGTTTGTTCTGTTGCTTTGGAAATGAAGATGGACAGGAACGGTTTCAGGCTTGCTATCATTGCACTGCATATGTCACACATGGGAAGGTGATGGAAGAGAAGAGAACCATAGTGGGTTCATCAGTAGGGCAATGACTTTCTTCCTATTCTCCATCACACACATACACCCTGGGGACATGCGACACAGCATGCTGCCATGCATTAAGGAGTGTGTATGTGTGCTTGTGAGTGTGCAGATATACCAAATGAGCACCTTCTGGTTGCTCCGGCTCAATGAGTGACTGTGAAGGGAAAGGTGTAAATAATAGAAAGAGAAGGAGACAGTAGAGTGGCTCCACTTACAATCCACAGACCAAATAGGTTCTTTTGAGATTAACCTCTTAACCAGGTCACTAGCGAAGACATAAAATTATGATTTGTAATTTAGCCACATGCTAAACAGGCATGCTTAGTTTTTTCTGGTTTGAGAAACTAGCAGATTTAACATTTCTAATTAACTGTCGTTCAACCATTTTGCCCATATGCATCTTCTATCAAGATATCACTTCATTCAATTCACTATGCCTTAACTACTTTACAGTTTCTTCAGTTAACTGAGGTTTGTGAGAATTATTTATGCATATGTGTCGTTTGGAGCCTGCCAAGGCATTTAAAAAATATTGAGCATCTTGAGCTTTTACATTTTCAGCCATTCTGTTGTTTGCTGGTGCACTTGACATTATTGTCCTGTTGCATGACCCAATTTTTGGTCTGGTTTTAGCAGTTACATGACCTCACATTGACTCTAAAATATTTTACTATACTGAGGAATTTATAGTCAGCTCAGTGACTGCAAAGGGCTCAGGTCCTGTTTACAAGACAAGCCCAAATTATTACCCCTAAACCACCATTATTGACAGTGGTATGAGTATGATGTGTATGGTTACATTCCCTAACTGTCAAAACTTGAGGGACTTGAGGCTAATAAAAAATGACTTTGAAAAAACAGATGCTTAGAGCAAACACTTGCAAACTTTTAAGGACTCCAATTTTTCAAAGTTTTTTTTTTTTTTTTTTGCTGGCATCATCCCATTTTGATTAGAGGAGCTTTAATCAGAGTTTTCCATTCCAACATTACTGAAGTCAACAGTATTTCTTCTGTCTGGTTCATCTCAGTAAAGGAAGGTAAAGTGGTGAAGAACTAACTAACTGCTCTCCCTGTGCAGAGATTAGTAGGTTGGCAGGATATGATGACAGTTAGGATGTAGTGTGGAGGGACGTATGTAGTTGGTAGGCTGACATCAGTCACCAAAATTGAAAATTACAACCACAAGAAACAAGCTAAACTAAGGACTTCCAGTGAAGATGTTCCCAGGACTGCTTTAGATAGACAAAACTAATTTGTCTGCTGTTGAATAACTGTTATTTAAAGCCTTAACATATTTACCCTTATTTACAAAATATTTTTTCACAATTTTTTACTTTTACGATCTACATTTTAACAAATATTACTACTTCCTTCTTACTTACATATTCTAAGCAGGCTCATTACTTTGAAAATATTTCAACATTTAGAGGGAGAAAACATAACAGACAGGCAAATCCTATTGCAGTCAGAGATTATTCATAGCACTGTGCTCAGATTCAAATCACCTGCATCAATGTCCACAGTTTGTGGAAGCAACTGTAAATATGGGGAAGTTCACAGTAATGCACTGTGTTTGACTGAAAGCGGTTGTGGCATTCATTGTAATTAATATTAATTAATAGCTTGTCTATAGTGTTTGGCATCAGCAAAGGTGGCAGGACAACACAAGAGGCTTGGTCAGAGGCCAACAGGAGTGACACAGACCCTGTGGTGGGACCCAATGCAGACTTTTGTAGCAACCTGGATAAACAAAAGATCAGACTTTATTCTGGTGGAATACGGAGTCCTTGAAAAAGTCCAAAAGTCTCCAAAACACACACTCACAAAGCTGAACAAAACAGGGAGAACTGAACAGACTGAAATCACTGAATATTACAGATGATCTGACAATAAAGAAAGGAAGACAGTGTGATTGGGGCAGAGCGAAAACACTAATTTGTCTGCTGTTGAATAACTGTTAGTTTTCAGTTTGCAGTTTTCAGTTTTATTTGTCATATGCAAGTTAGCACAGGGTCAACATTGCAATGAAATGTGTTTGACGAGCAGCAGTCACTCAGCAGCATGATACAGTAGGAGAAAATATAATAAAAGAAAAGAAAATATTAAAGAAAATAGAAAAATAGTAAGGAGCCAAATATTAGAGAGACATGGTAAAAGAGAAAAGATGACTAAATATATATGTATCTATAAATATAAATATATGTACACTAGTGATTAAATAAGAAAATCTTGAAAAGAAATATGACGGGAGGGCAGATGGGATATTGCACAGGAATGAGCAGCAGAAAATTACAGTATTGCACTTTTTTAAATATAAATATCAATGACAATAAAGTGGAGTGACCAGTGCAGATTAAACAGAGTACTTGTGAAGCTGCAGGGTAGCTTCTGAGTGCTGTGTTGTGTGTGTTTAAGTGTTGTGGTTGAGGTGTTCTATGGCTTGGTGGTAAAAACTGTTTTTAAGTCTTGTAGTCCAAGCAGACAGGCTACTGTAACGTCTGCCAGATGGTAACAAGGAGAAGAGCTGATGTGCTGGGTGGCTGTGGTCCTTGATGATGCTGTGTGCTTTACGGAGGCATCGCTGGAGATAAATGTCCTGAATGGCAGGAAGCCTCGTGCCAGTGATGTGCTCTGCTGCCTTCACCACCCTCTGTAGTGATTTACGGCTGCTGGCAGAGCAGCGTCCGTACCAAACTGTGATGCAGCTCGTCAGCAAGCTCTCAATTGCACATCTGTAAAAATTTGAGGTGATGTTGGCATTCGTGCTAAACTTCCTCAGCCTCCTCAGGAAGTAAAGCCGCTGGCGAGCTTTCCTGATAGCAGTGTCTGTGTGAAGGGTCCAGGAGAAGTCCTCAGTGATGTTGACTCCAAGGAATTTGAAGCTGCTGACCCTTTCGACCTTGACACCGTTGATGTGGATGGGCTGGTGTTCTCTGACTGGTCGTTTCCGGTAGTCCACTATCATCTCTCTAGTTTTGCTGATGTTGAGAGTCAGGTTATTTTCCAGGCACCACTCGTACAGCGCCATCACCTCCTCTCTATAGGCCGTCTCATCGTTGTCTGTGATGAGGCCTATGATGGTTGTGTCATCCGCAAACTTGATGATGATGTTGGACTCTTGTTTAGCAACACAGTCGTGTGTGAACAGGGAATATAGGAGGGGGCTAAGCACACAACCCTGTGGCGTACCTGTGTTTAGGATGAGTGATGATCCTAAACACAGGACCAGGTGTGCTTACCAACTCTCACCACTTGGGGCCTGTTTGTGAGGAAGTTTAGAATCCATCTGCAGATCGGTGTTCCCAGCCCAAGGTTGACGAGCTTCGTGGCAAGTTTTGAGGGGATGATGGTGTTAAATGCCGAGCTGTAGTCGATGAAGAGCATCCTTGCATATGTATTCCCTTTCTCCAGGTGAGTGAGGGTGGTGTGCGTTGCCAGGGCGATGGCATCCTCTGTGGCTCTGTTTGTCCGATAGGCAAACTGAAGAGGGTCCAGTGTGTCAGGGAGGGAGGAGCAGATACGACCTTTGACCAGCCGCTCCAGGCACTTCATGATGACGGATGTCAGTGCAACAGGACGGTAGTCATTCAGACAGTAGACCACTGATTTTTTGGGAACGGGAATGATGGTGGATGCTTTGAGGGACGTGGGGACCACTGACTGCCTCAGGGAGAGGTTGAAGATGTTGGTGAACACCTCTGCCAGCTCGTCTGCACACACTCTGAGTAGCCGGCCTGGGATGCCGTCTGGTCCTGGAGCTTTGTGAGGATTTACCTTTTTAAAGGTCCATCTCACAGCTTCTGTTTTCAGAGTTAGAGTTGCAGCCTCACTGTCCTCCTGAGGGTAGAGGATCTGCTATTATTATTATTTAAAGCCTTAACATATTTACCCTTATTTACAAAATATTTTTTCACAATTTTTTACTTTTACAATCTACATTTTAACAAATATTACTACTTCCTTCTTACTTACATATTCTAACCAGGCTCATTATTTTTAAAATATTTCAACATTTAGAGGGAGAAAACATAACAGACAGGCAGATCCTATTGCAGTCAGAGATTATTTATAGCACTGTGCTCAGATTCAAATCACCTGCATCAATGTCCACAGTTTGTGGAAGCAACTGTAAATATGGGGAAGTATAAGTCTTCTATGTAGAGAAGATGGAGTGGGAAAAGTTTGTTAATAACTCCTTTAGTACATCAGCAAGAAAACTTGGGATTGTCTTTGTTTGCCTTTCTGTATAAGTCACTGCTTGAGCCTAACATCTTAATCTTATTAATATTAGCATATAACCAGCTGTTGTTGTTTACCTGGGTTCTTGTCAGCTGTCTGGAGATGGGATGGGAATCTGCTGACAATAAGTAATTATAATTATATCTGTAATAATCAATGTTTTAATGTGTTAGGGTTAGGGTCGTCACCTTTGATGACTTAGACCTCGGAAGGTTTGTTGTCGTATATATGTGACTTTGGTTGGTTTGACTTCTTTTTTATTTAATGTCTAGAACTACCATGCACCATGCAAAAAAAAAGCTTTTGCTTTCCAAAACCTTTCAATGACCTCACTACCCTTTCTGCAAGAATTTGAGTAAGTCACACTCAAACAAAAATACCTTCTCCTAAAGCTAAACACATGGTGGCAAGCGTTTTGTCATGGTAATTTGAAAGACAGACACACACTTGGTTTCTTCTTTTCTCTGCCATTCTGAAAGCAATGAATGTCTTCACTAGATTGGAATCGGTGTGTGTGAGTATGTTCATTTTCTCTCTCTCTACAATTCCATTAGCTACTCTCTACTTATCTGTTTTTTTCCTGTATCTCCATCCATCCACTCTCAGGTCATTTTAAGGTTGGAAGGAAAACTGAGCTGCCTGCTTGCCACTGATGAAAATCTCTCATCCTCCCATCACTTGCTGTGTTTTCATCTTCACATGTATTTCCTGTGTTTCCTCTCCTCTTTGATCTCTGCACTTGTCAAAGCTTGATAAATGCATATGTACTGAATCTTCTCTTGCAGAGCTTACGCCATTCCAAAAGAGCTGCATTCAATATTTTTACTGGATTTTGCAAGTACAAATGTAAAAATAAAGACTGGTCTAGAAACACAGGCCCCAGAGAAAGCCTAAAAGCAAAACTGTTACGTTTATATATACATGGATCAAGCTTTTCCACTTATGAGCATTACAAAATATCAGATTCTTTGATTAAAAAGTCAGAGGCGCAAAATTATGTGCAAGGACAGGAAATCAGTTTAGTACAAAACTGAAGCTATATTTTAAGATTGAGTCTTGGTTAAATATTTGCTTATTTTAAAGATGTAAGTATTAATGTATTTCAGAATTTATGTATCGACTGCAATAATAAAGCTCGTTGAAAGATAACTCCCATTTCAGCCTCCACCTGGATTCTTGTCCATAGAAACTAACGCTAGGTTTGAATGTTTAAGTATTTTTCCTGGGTTTTTTTTAAGTATTACTTTCCTTGTCTTTCCAAATTGTTTTCCACCCTTGTGCTTGTCACTGATTGTGTTTATATCTTTTTACTCTTGTTTATAAGATGGTCTTTGTGTTTTGTCCACATGTCACCAGTACTAGTACTAGTATTCACTGGTGTGCTCCTCATTTGGGTTTTTGCCATTGCTGCTTTTAGTTTGCTTATCTAAAAAAACTAAACTAGCAAAGGCTGCTTGTATCTGAATTATTTTTCACCCTTAAGAATTGACTTTTATATTGTCACTTTTGCTTAGCCTTTTTACATAGACCAGTATGCAGGATAAAACAAAAACTTTTCCTAATGGGAAAAGTAGTGTCGGTGTGCTCGTAAAGTGGTGCCTTACCTTTATTATGTTCTAAAGGTTGAGTGTGGCTAAGGGGTTATAACAGGGTGACCTGCATGATAGCCAATTCAATGCTGTAGTCTCTTAGGAATGATAGATAAACAAATGGTTCCTTCAGCTGCCACCTTACATCTAAAAATTATGTGCAGTCAGCTGCAGGGTCGGGGTTCAGGAATTTCACAGTGTTGATTATTGAGATTTGCTTCATATCACCACTGCACCAGTCAGTATCAACTCTCTCTATCTCATGCTCGCACAGCATGTTAAGTGTTGCGGTGAACTGATGGTGCAGCTGATGTTTAGATGTTTAACTCACCATTAATATTGATCATTTCTTTAGATGGTGCATATGTTCAGCTGAGTGTGTGTGTGTGTGTGTGTGTGTGTGTGTGTGTGTGTGTGTGTGTGCGTGCGTGTGTGCGTGCGTGTGTGTGTGTGTGTGTGTGTGTGTGTGTGTGTAAGAATTCCAAGCGGTAGATTTGAAGAAAAGCAGCAGTGAAGTTTTGGTTTCCATGAAACTTGGGTTTATGATGTAGGCCGGTGAAGGTCAATCCTATGTCTAATTTTACTGTTATTAAATTATTAATTCTTGGTATTACTTTTTTTATCCTATTAAATAGGCTCTATGTGGGGAGTATACACAGTATCTATTCTTATCTAGTTGTATAAAGAGCTTTGAGTGCTCATGTACAGTAGAAAAGCAAGTCCATTAAGCTGTTTTCATTCTTCAACTCCAACCTCTGTCAGGATATTCAGACTAGGATACTGTCCCAAGTTTGCTCTTTCTCATGTGAAGCAAGAGCATGCAGGAGGCAGAACACAGACAGGTAACTCATTAGTTGACTACTTCTCACACCAAGAAGGTAGGTGAAAGGTCTTTTTTGTTTTGTTTTTTAATTGACAGAAACAGAAAATCTAATCTTATTTTATCAGACAAATCTGCCTACAGTCCCTTGACCTGAAATCCTGGACTGCAGCACTGCGCCCTCTGCTGCTTGAAAAATAATATTTAACGGAAACTAGTCCCTTTTATTAGGTTTGGAGTGGTGCACAAGAATGTTGAATACAATTTTATTTTTTAAACATAATTACAATTATAATTACTGTTTTTGCTTTCATAACATTGTCAATAATAATAATAATAATAATAATAATAAATGTGTCCGTCTTCTAATTTTTGTATATTTGTACAGCAAAAAAATGAATTTAAAAGAACTGAAGACATACTTGCGTCAGTTGCTCTTGAATATTGTTATATTATAATGTGTACAAGCACATGTAAAAGGTGCGTGTGTGTGTGTGTGTGTGTGTGTGTGTGTGTGTGTGTGTGTGCATCTTATTTGTATATTTTTATATTATTTATATATATTTATATTCATTACAAGTAACCCTGAAATATTAAAAATAGCATTATTTTAATAATTAAAATAACATTCATATTCAAATGAATATCATGAATTATAAAATTAAAATACTTGTTTTTAAATATATTCTAATGAAAAGGTGTGTGCAGTAATTGCATAACATAATGGTAAATTAATAACAGAAAAACAAATAATTTAGGCAATTTATTTAGAGATGTAGGTTTTCTGGCATAGAATGAGTTGGTAACAGAAAATACAGAAAATAGTGAAAGGTCGATGTTTCAGACGGAAGATTAAAATAAATAAATAAATAAATAAATACATTCAGAATAGAAATAAATCTTTCTCCTGTAGCCAGGTTGCATATTTAAAATTATATCATATTGTGTTCACCAAATGACATTATATTTATGTATTTCCACACCATTTAGAGAGGTATTATATTACTTCATTTGGGTTCTTTTATGGTGTTGAAATCCCCTGCTGATGCTCTAGTGCTCTTACACACCAGCAGTCTGTGGTGTTCAACAGTTCCTGCAGTTATTTAGTGTTCAGCATTCTCCTTGACTTTATTACCTCAGAGCAGAGCTTCCCACGCATTCACTTATGTGTCACTACAGTTTTTCACTTCTACATTCAAACACACAAAGAGTAAACAGCTGTTGTATATTTGTAATGTTAATAAGGATCACTGCGGCTTGTGATATCTAACAAAAAGTTTCGCTTTCACGCTGGAGATCATTTACGCGAAGCCTCACAATGCCGACATCTGGTTGTTAGTACTGGCACTGCAGTCATAAAACATGACGAACATTATCTTTCAGTATAATTAAAATTAAATACATATTTTTTAAAGGACATGGGGAGAAATGAAATGAAATGTGTAATGAAATTATGTCTGTCCAAACTTCATATATATTTATATTCTTCCTATTGCTACATTTTTTTTCTTTACATTTTTTCAATTTTTACTCTTCTTAGCCTGTCTGAGACTAATTTGTTTCCTAGTCCAACAGTCAATGATATTTTAAGGAAGACCTCCTCCTTTTGGTTTTCTTTTTATATGACTGTGGGGATTTGTTTTGGGGGGGTTTCTTTTTTACTTTTTTGTTTGTTTTCATGCTTACCCCATCACTGTTTTGTATTGCTATTTTTAATTTTAGATTTTAATATGTTTCTAGATGTTTATCCTGTGACAAGATGTTTCCTCTAAAAGGCTTTAAATGTTTGTTAAAATGTTCATTTTAATAATAGTAGTAGTTGTTCTTCTTCTTCAAAACAAATACTAAAAGCTGCACCTTCATTGTTTTGCCACTAGATGTGGTAATTGTATAAGTTTAGCCAAATTTTAAACGTCAGGACTTTTATAAATACTTTTTGCAGCCACCAGTTGTCGTTTTCTGATGGAACTACAGTCATTATATGGCTGTTTCCATTTTTCTTATACTCAACAGAAGAACTGTGATATAAAGATGAACAGGCTCTTTATATTATTTGTCCTTCCGCTCTCTTCCACTTATTCAATTCAGGTTCGAGGTGGGTGAAGGGTGGGTGGAGCCTATTCCGGCTGCCATAGGGAGGGAGGGTGCGTCCTTGATAGCTTGCCAGTCATTCTGTTTCTCTGTGTTAACCCTGTGACAGACTGGCAACCCATCCAGGATTCACCATGGTCTGAGTTACTGGTACAAGAGCCAAGAGAGCAGCCTCACCCTAAAATCAGCAAGCTCTTTTAACTCCGGTCCTGCTCTTTCAGACTGGATTATGGGCTAAGAACGACAAAAATGCTTCATAGGACATGAGAGCTGGAAGGCAAGTTAATTCAAGAGAAATTGTAACGCACGTTAGTGTTCATTTTTGCCCAGCGTAACACGCACATTTCAGTGCTCACAGTCCTTTTATTTATACTATAACTTATTTGTACTGTCTGCTCCAAGCTTTCAGTTCTCCTGTAGACAACATTTTAACACATAGCTTTCTATGAATTGCCATCTTATTGCAGTGGAGGAGTTTGTGTCTCCCAGTGATCCCAGGAGCTATGTTGTTCCATGGCAGATTGATCCCAGGTGAAGGGCAAGACTGCAGTCGATTTACACTAACCTCCTGATAGAGTCTCTAGGGTGAGCATCTGGTGGGCCAAAAACACGACATGGGAACGTCTTCCTGTGAGTCCACCACCCACAGAAGTGGCCGTAAGGGGTTAAGTGCTTAGTGGATTGGGTGGCACTCAGAGGTGCAGGTCCTGATCCAGTTTGCAAAACAAGCTTGTAGTACACAGAATTTAACCTCACTGGTGGGGAAGGAGCCTGAGCTGGGAATGTGCAATGTTGACTTGGAGAAGGCATTCAACCAGGTTCCTCGGGGTATCTTGTGAAAAATGCATACATTTACCTTCATCCTGAGAACCAGGGATAGAAGACTAAAGAAGAACTACTTGTACCTGTAGAATGGAAAAGCTCCTGGGTTCTTTGAAGTCTCCAATATCTGGTGCACTCTGCAGGAGAAACATGTAGCTATATAAAGAGAAAGGAAACAGTCAGAGAAACTCTCCTTTTCAAATAATAACAGGAATACAGAAGGGAACGTTATTACGTTGTGTTTACTTAGTGCAAGCCAAGTGGGAACTTCTGGAGTTGAAAAATGATGCCTGCAAAGAAATACCAGAAACTGCAGTTTCTGTAAGCGAGTCAATCTCCATACACAAGTTACTGTTACTGCCATTACTACTTATGTCCTCTAGGGCTGCCACAAACGATTATTTTGATAGTCGACTAGTCACCGATTATTTTTGCGATTAGTCGACTAATCAGATCATCATCCGTTGGACGTAAAACTACAGCTTATTGCACCAGCAGCATCTGCTCTTATATAACTATCATTAGCTTACAGCTTTAAGTGTTTAAGGTCTGTGCTAACTAAAAATAAAGAAAAGATGATAGTTTATTAAATTTTAATGAAATTTGCAGATTGTTTCGGTGAAGTTTAATAAACTCCTTGCTATCTAAAATATAACAGGACACTGGAGTATATTCTGGAGCATCTCACACTTCTGATAACCAGTTGTCTGCTTGACGTTTATTCAGCTGTGTAAAAACTATAACTTTAATCTCAGACAAACTGATTTACTCAGGAACAAATAAAATACTAAAAAAAAGCCAAACAGTAACATTTTAAGTTATCTAAGTGACTCATATATATATTTAACCTGAGTAGCGAAAGACGGCGGTGGGTTTGAAAACGATTTGCGGGGAGTCCGGTGTTCTCACGTGCTAGTGAGCCTAGCCCCCGGCTCGCTAACGAGCTAGTGGGTAACAGATGTCTCCGAAAACGTCGGAGCGCTTTTGAAAATATGTGGTGTCCTGATAAACTGAGCAGATATTTGAGGTTTACACAGCTACATTCTCACCTGAAAATATGTTAAACGTTTATTTTGTGACCCAGAAAGAATAATAAGAGTAACATTAAAACTAACTAGCTGCCGCCATTGTTGGAAACTGCGCTGGGCCGCGCTATGAATTCTGGGACACAGCTGCTTCTTCTTCTTCTTCGGGGTTTAACGGTAGCTGACATCCTTGTACATGCAATGCTGCCATCTTCTGTTTCAGTCCGGTATTACACTCTTAAATCCTGCCACTTATTCCTGCGTCTTTTGTGATCTTACAAAGCTTCAAACGACGCGTCGACTATTAAATCAGTCGTCGACGATTTTGATAGTCGACGTAATCGTGACTAGTCGACAAATCGTGGCAGCCCTAATGTCCTCTAAATCTTTTGTTTGTGCTGTTGGTACCATTTTGCATTAGATCACTTTTTTTTTTCTTTTTTTGTGAAAATAGCTTTATCCATCATCCATCCATCTTCTGCTGCTTTTCCGGGTCTGGATCGTGGGGCATACCCAAGCCACAAAGGAATGTAGTCCCTCCAGCCTGTCCTAGGTCTGCCCCAGGGCCTCACACCTGAATGACCAAACTCTTCACCCAAAACTCTTTACTAAGCTGCCAGAAATCTATTTACAGGCAGCTCATTATAACCACAAGGCTGGTCACATGGGATGTATTTAAACTCTGCATCGAATTCTAACCCAATTCTATTAGCCAGGTATCCGAGGAGATATGCATCACTGATGTAACTAGGCTTACCTTTGCATCCTTTACCATTAATGGAGGTTCTATTTAAACCTCATTGGACCATTTTACCATTATGTAACATGATATCCAGAAGCACTGCTTTTGCATTTCATCTCTGCCAAGAGCATGGCCAGGGATTGTTTGTTTTAGATAATCTCCAGAGTCAGCATCCTGAAAGAAACTGGTTTTGACCAGGGTTAACATTATGTCTTTGTCTTATGGCATCTGTCTATTATACACTGAGTAGCTGTACAAAAGAATGATAAATAATCAAAGTAGTCAACAAATAATTAATAAATATGTATGACTTATCACGTATGGGTATGGTTCTTAATGGTATGGCAAATGTTTTCCTAAAGTGAGGAGTGCTAACTAAGGGTAAATGTGCCCAGAAAAGCATCCATTGTTACCTAAAACAAAGAATTCAATTACTCTCAGCAAGCAAGGAAACACCTTCATTACAACATAGAACAGGATAAAGGACATAATAAATAAAACTGAACTGAACTGAATTAATGGTGGGACACACTACAATAAAACAGAGGAAAACCCCAACAATCAGACAACCCCCCATGAGCAAGCATTTGGTGACAGTGGGAAGGGAAAACTCCCTTTTAACAGGAGGAAACCTCCAGCAGAGCCAGGCACAGGGAGAGGCGGCCATTTGCCTCGACCGGTTGGGGGTGAGAGGAGGGAGACAGAAAAAAAGACACCAGGGTCACCTGATACAGCCCTAAGCTGTAACAAAAGGAAAAGTCTTAAGCCTAATATTCAAAGTAGAGAGGGTGTCTGTCTCCCAAATCCAAACTGCAGAAGAGCTTCCTGAAAGCTGAAAGCTCTGCCTCCCTTTATACTTTTAAACACCCAAGAAACTAAAAATAAGTCTGTAATCTGAAAGAAAAGTGCTCTGTTGGGGTCATATGGTGCGCATTAGATCTTTAAGTTAGGACAGGGCCTGATTATTCAAAATCTTGCATGTAAGAACAAGGATTTTGAATTCAATTCTTGATTTATAAGGCAGTCCTACATATTTGTTTAATATGCCAATGTGTTGAATGTGCACATTGAAGGACATAAGGTGGTCAAAAAGGACTCCAGGATTTCTCACAGTGTCATAGGTGAAAATTTCTCCATATTACTGTAAGCAAAAATAATACCATTCAGCATAAGTATGTATTTAGAAAGTGTCTGTTTCCTTATTTAACATCTTGCATTTATGCACCATGCATCAATAATACCTAGTGATGACCAGATGACACCACAGGAAGTCGTGAAGTTTCCTGTGTAATTGGTTCAGAAAAAGTGTAATTTCATGAGGCTTCAGACCCCCCCGGTCATAATCTTTGCTGTCATTTCAGCTGTTTATAGTGGCCTCTTGGGTGTCTTATAACAGTAACACTTGAACCACCTTCTATAACAGCGAGGCCTCAGACATGATCAGTGACATCACTCACCCTGAAAGAAACAGGCCACGATATGTGCTTTATAAAAAACTTCCTGGATTTCTTGATACATGCTCCAAAGCTTCGGCACAGTACATCCCATCACTAATGATATCTAGTGATGGGTTAGAGGACACCTCACGGAGTGTGTGACACAGTTTCCCTTAATATTTTGACATTGTAGTGACATTGTTTTGATGTGTTTCTCGTAGCTAGATTTAAGAATCATTGTAGCAACCCAGATAAAGAGTGTGGAGAGGGTCAGAACTTCGTTCATTCATTCTGGCATCTGCACACCAAATGAGTGATGAATGATCCTGTTTACATAATCAGCTGATGATGAAGTGCTAACTGAATAAAAGAGAAAAATATTTATTTCAGATAATTTGATTATAACAAAAAAATAATAGGATTAAAAAATACAGTGTCCAATGCAAAATTTACAAAAATATGTTTTGCAAGCAAGTATAAGTGAAAAATTGAGATCAAAGTCAAAGTTTTGTTCAGGAAATGGGTGCTTGTGACAGTGGGAGTGCTTGTGTACTTGTGTGTGAGGGGAGAAAGTACGGTTTACACATTTTATTAATAATGAGAATTTTTTTGTAGCGTATTGTCACTGAGGCAATTTCAACTCTTAAAAAAAATTAAAGCCAATTTGTAGAAGTGTAGTAAGTCTGTTTTTGATTCTGTCAGTATTCTAAGGTATCCTGCCCTGTGACGGATATCACTGGATTCAATTATCGCAGTTGTATTAGAATTCATTCTGTTTTCCAAAACTTCCATATATACCTGCTGCCATAGATTAACTAAGAAAGAAGATGTCTGAAATGGGTGCTAATGGTAAATGTTGTGATGAAGGTCCAGGTTGTGCTTTTTCCAATCTTCTCCCAATAGCAATTGATGGGGTCAGCTCAGGGCTAACACATTTTATTGCTTCATTGACTTTAGATGAACTTAGAAAGAAAAGACTCTTGTATCTGGGGTCCAGCCAGGGCTGGACTGGGACAAAAAATTGGCCCGGGCATTTTGACTAGAGACCTTCCCACCAGGTATTATAGGAAAAACCATAAAGCCTTTGAATGAAAACAAACGCTGTTATCACAGTGATGTACACTGTCTTGTTGGTACATATGTATCAATCTAATAAACTTAAACCTACACCATCCTCCCTATTCTGGTATTCTAAACAGTACCCGAAAGTAGACTGCTTGGTCGAGTTAACCTCCTGAACTATCTACAACACATGGTGAAAACCTGAAATTAAGACAGAGAAGACTAGAGGTGAGACATGATAATTACTGATTACTGATGACAGATTGAGATATATTTTGATAAACCATTCATTTGCCACATCAATAAACAGCATGGCAGGGCAAAATATTTTTTCTAACATGGCAACCTTTAAAAAGTGAAAGGAGATAGAAAGACAGCTGAGAAAGAATAAAACTTACCGTATTTTCACGACCATAAGGCGCACTTAAAAGTCTTAGATTTTCTTCAAAAAGTACGGCGCGCCCTATAGCGCAGTGCGCCCTGTGTGTTGTAAGGAGGACGTAGTAGAGAACACCATGAGAACGCTAAAGGGTGAAGTGTGGGCGCAACCCTGAAAATGGCAACGAGACACGCTTATGAAGCACAGTTTAAACTGAAGGCCATCAGCTACGCGGAGGAACATGGAAATCGAGCAGCGGCGAGAGAATTTAAGATTAACGAATCGATGGTTCGCAAATGGAGGAAGCTGGAAAACAAGCTCCGGCAGGTCAAGAAAACGCAGCTGAGTTTCCGCGGACATAAGGCGAGGTGGCCCGAGTTGGAGGAAAGACTCGAGCGGTGGATCATCGAGCAAAGAACGAGCGGGAGAAGCGTTTCGACGGTCACCATTCGGCTAAAAGCAGTTTCACTTTCACTTTTTATGAAACGGTGCCATTTTTCCATCCGGACCAGGACTACGGTAGCGCAGCAACTTCCAGCGGATTATAAGGAAAAGCTGGCCATCTTCCGCTCCTACTGCAGCAAACACATCGGCGACAAAAACATCCAGCCCAGCCACATCACAAACATGGACGAGGTCCCGCTCACTTTTGACATCCCGGTGAGTCACACTGTGGAGAAGAAGGGGACCAGCACGGTAGCGATACGCACAACGGGGTATGAAAAGTCTTCTTTTACTGTTGTGCTTGACTGCCATGCTAATGGACAGAAGCTGCCGCCTATGGTGATTTTTAAGAGAAAGACTTTGCCTAAAGAGAAGTTTCCAGCAGGAATCATCATTAAGGCAAATGAAAAGGGCTGGATGGATGAGGAAATGATGAAAGAGTGGCTGAGGGAGGTGTATGTAAGGAGACCAGGTGGTTTTTTCCACGCATCACCATCGCTCTTAATCTGTGACTCTATGCGTGCCCATCTCACAGCCGATGTGAAAAAACTAATGAAACAAATGAACTGTGAGCTTGCTGTCATTCCGGGAGGCCTGACAAAGGAACTCCAACCGCTGGACATCGGTGTGAACCGCCCGTTCAAAGTAAGGCTGCGAGCGGCCTGGGAGCGATGGATGACCGATGGAGACCACAGTTTCACTAAGAGTGGAAGGCAGCGCCGGGCGAGTTACGCCACAATTTGCGAATGGATTGTAGATGCTTGGGCTAACATGTCTGCTGGCACTGTTGTTCGAGCTTTCGCAAAAGCCGGCATCATTTCTGAGGAGCCGCACGGCACGGAAAGTGACTCTGACAGTGAAGAAAGTGAACCTGGCATGTTTGATGGAGATTTAGCGCAGCTGTTCAATTCAGACACAGAGGATGAGGACTTCGATGGGTTTGATTGATGATAAAAATGTGAGTACCAAACTTTGTTTTGCTCCTGCTTTATTGTTAAATATGCACACTTGTATGCTTGTGTGTTGTTGATGATGATGATTACTGGTAATAAAAATGTGAGTAAGGTACCGAACTCAGGTTTGCTCCCGCTTTATTTTTAAATACGCATACGGTACTTGTATGCGCCCTATGGTCCAGTGCGCCTTATGTGTGTGTTAAATACAGTAAGGGCACACATAACTGAGACTGCGCCTTTTAGCACAGTGCGCCTTATGGTCGTGAAAATACGGTAATTGACTTTTTGATGGCATTGTACACACAGTACTGGTACAGTATCTAGAAAATGTGGGAAAATACTGGCATCATATACAGTACTTACTTCTGAAGAAATTATGATGGGACCCTAAAAAAAATTACTATGTACAATAATGGATTTCTATATATTTTCGATCAGATGAAATCGTTTGTTGTAAGATTCAGATAATTATTTATTAAAAGTGAGACATTTCAAATGAGAATAAGAAAGAAAAGTATTTTATTTGTGCCCCCCTTTCTGTGTTAATGCCCTACCTGGGCCCCTGGCAAAACTTTGCTAGACCCGCCCCTGCACAGTTACCAGCTGTCAGCTACTTAGAAAAGGATCCTGGTGTTATTTCTCAGAAACAGTTCATAACTTCTCCATCACCTGTTCAGCTCTGATGATTCAGTAAGGACATCTCCTGGTTTCATCTTCATGTTTCCTTCTCACCAGATAACCAAACCGATATCATGACCAGCAGCTTTTACAGCTGTGGCTCCAGCAAACATCAGCTGATACTAGAAATTAATATTAAATAAATTCTAACAACAGCTGATCAAGCTTAAACGTGCTGCTGCTGTTTAGCGCGACATCCACTGGTTTCTGGGCGATAAACAAACAAGAGAGAGAAACACTGATCAGCTGATCATTGATCAGTTTCATGATTGAAGTAGAAACAGGAGAGGGGGGGGGGGTGAGAATGAGAGGAGAAGAGGCAGCTGTGCAACAAAGACACAGAATAACTCCAGCTTTGTGTCTTTTTCATTGTAGCTGAAGTCTGGGACAAACTGTGTTCCTTTTCACCTCAATACGAAATGCACAATATTTTCTCTGAATACGAGACGATTCCGTTTTTTACGGGACGGTTGGCAACTCTAATAACTAACCTTATAAATAAAATAAGATAAAAACAAGTTCAACATCAATAATATCATAGCACCCGCCCAGCAGTATATAAACTCCGTCATGCTAGCTAGTACGCAGTACGAGTTATTGTAACTGACTGTAAAAAGTCAGCATAACGAAAATAAACTACACCTAAACTTGGTTTATATCTGACCCAGATAGACTGCAGGTCATAACTTCTTACCTGAAGTTCAGTTCACCGCCTCGGGTCTCTGCTCCTCCTGCCATTCCGTCATCCACCTGCCAGTGTGTTGCATCTGCTGGCCTCCACCACTTGCTAATGTTACTGAATCTGTGGAAGCTCCGCCATAGCCACTACCAAACAACTGAGTTATTTTTACACATCTCCCTTCATCTGGCCAATCCACCACCTTTCAGTGTTTATACCGTTACGGAAAAAAACGAAAGAAAAAGACCATCAGCCCATAAAAATGAAAAATCAACAAATGCCCGGTGGGCCGATGGCCAGTCCAGCTATGGGTCCAGCAGTGTTTCAAGTCCCGTCAAGCTGAATGGTTCCAGACTGAACAGTGTATCTGTGACTCTTCTATGAGTTTGTCATTGAGCTGTGTTGCAGTTTGTGTGAATACAGGTGAGGCATTTCGCTGAAATGCATTGTCCAGCATTTGTAGTATGGGAATGATCCATGAATCCTAAGGGTTTTTTTTCTTAAGAGAACTCCACTGTAGCTTGATTTATAGGAGTGAGTATGCTGAGTGTTTTCCTCTAGGCAGTTCTGCAGGATTTTTTTTTTTTTTTTTTTTACCATAGCTGCATCTCTCACAAACCTGCTCACAAACCTGCTCAACTCTAAGGATAAATTCTAGTAGACTCGCAGGTGTCAAAAGGCCCAAAAGCAATGATGAAATTATCAAATCAATTCAACTACTCGATTATTGAGAAAGAAAGGGGAACAACTAAGCTGTAGTGCCTCTTCACCTCACTGTGCAATACCTTTTGTGCAATACTTTTGTAAATAGTCAACGGTGCAATAGACTCAATACTTGAAATGTGCAATTCACTTGTATTTTTATTTTTATTCCTATTTATTCTATTTATCCCCTTCGTATATTTTATTTATATTGTCTCTGTATTTATATATATGTGTGTGTGTATAACTCTGTAACTTCTGTCGGTGCTGTGCTTTTTTGGAAATCGAATTTCCCAGAGGAACCCACCCGAGGGATTAATAAAGTTCTATCTTATCTTATCTTATCTTATCTTATCTTATCTTATATATATAAATTAGTGATGTGCGAATCATGAACGAATCATTCAATTTGAAAATCACTTTACTGACTCGTGAATCATGATTCACAAGCCCAACTGACTCACTGACTCATCCCTGTTGCTGTTAGCAAACTAATTTCATTAGTAGAAATATATCTAGCTGCTCTGAACTGGAAGAAAAACCCTGAGTAGAAAGCTCACATCAATACAATAGCTCCTCGGTTCACAGTAGCATCGCTCTGCAAACATGCTAACAGCACATTTGAGTTACTCACCCGCTCCCTTCCTGTGCTGAATCGTAGCCAGTGTTGGGGAGTAACGGAATACATGTACCGGCGTTACGTATTTAAAATACAAAATATGAGTAACTGTATTCTGTTACAGTTATCGTTTAAAAAGGTGATATTCAGAATACATTTACTTGTCGAATTAAAAAAGGATTACATGGCGGTCTTTTCCTGCTTCATATGTTAGGCTATGCCCTCTTTATTTTTGGTAATTCCACGCCAGTGGAAACCCAAACAAAACATGCAATAACAGGCTCTAATGCCTGGGTCTCAATCTTGCGGCCCAAGTCACCCCTACTTGTGGCCTGCATAAATGATGTGAAGAAATATTTTTTTTAATTATTATTAAAAAAATTATTTTAATGTGAAGGCAATAGGCAGAGTGTTGGCCCTAAGGAATGTAGCCTCATGGGCAGTGTAGTTTGTGGGGAGAATGGACTGCCATACCCGTTTATGTGTCTGTGAGAGTGAGGGAGGGAGAAAAAGGAGAGCCAAACAGTACGAGTTGTCACCAACCAGAAACGGGAGATGGAATCATGTAGATATAATAATAACCAGTGCAGCCAAAAAGAGTGCCTGACGAGCCCATTTGTAAGTAAGCTATTGAGACTCGACTGTACACTGTGTTCGTGTTTTCCTCCGAAACAATAAGTTCAGTTGGAGCAGCCTTTCAATGCCTCTCTCTGTCTCTCGTTAGCAAAGTTGACCAAGACAACAAAGTAAAGCTATTTTTCGGCTACGAGCCCGACACGAACCCGGCGTATTAGCCAGAGGTCCCTTTACTACGTTTTGGAGCCGCGGACCTGTTTTATATACGCGCGCAATAGTTTTCTATATGAGATGACTGCAAAAAGTTCAATCTTTACCTAATGTCCATCCTATTGTTACTCATTTTATATTAAGATTTAAAAATCTTGTTGATATTTGTATGGCGAGTAACCTTCAATAATAGTAATAAATCACACAGCAATAGTACATCCATGTACTTGTAAAAAGCATGATAACATATTAAGTAATAAAAAGTATTCAGAATATGTTACTCTCATTGAGTAACGTAACAGAATAATTTACAAAATACATTTTGGGGCATGTATTCTGTAATCTGTAGTGGAATACATTTCAAAAGTAACCTTCCCAACACTGATCGTAGCATAAGCAAATCACTCACTCACTCCCCCCCCCCCCCCTCACAGCTTCTTCTTCTTCTTGGTTGGCAACCAATGTTAAGGAGCATTACCGCCCCCCTGGCACACAGCTCAGTGGACATTTAGATGAGAAAATATATATTTGACACATTTAAGGAAAATACTAATAAAATTAAATAAAGATAAATAAAATAAATGTTCCCTTTAGAAATATTTTTTTGCTCTTTTATGCTCTATAAAAATAGTTGTTTTTTCTTTTTCAATCACTCATCTTAGCAGTAGGATTTACATGAAAAGAGAAATAAATTAAGTTTGAGGGAAAATGTAAATTTTTTGCACTCTCTGGTCAACTGACTCAGTGACTCAAATGACTCAAAAAAACGATTCACTTTGGTGAGTGACTCATTCAAAGTCAGTAAAAATTTACCATCACTAATATATATACAGAGATGTGAAGAAGATAGATAGATAGATAGATAGATACTTCACATTAGAGGTCTGCGCGGGAATGTTTTTTTAGTCCCGCTCCCGCCCGCTCCCGCAAGGTTTTGTACCGCACCCGACCGCTCCCGCTGTATATTCAGTCTTTGTTCACCCGCTGCCCGCTTAGAATAATTTTCTACCCGACCCGACCGTTCCCGCTAAATTTAGATCTGGTTTCCAAAATCTCACATTTAAATGGGGTACCACCAAAAAATAGAGATAACAGATAAAACTGCAGGTTGTGCAATGATTGTATTTATTTTTCTTAAACAAGATGCATTTATCTGTCAACATGCAACATTTATCTTTTAACATGGAAAACGTGTTGCAAAAATAAAATAAATAAAAACGAATACAGCATTGTGGCCTACTTGTTATTTTTATGTAAAATACAAACGTAACATTTTTCTGTCAACACAGTAGGGAAAGTGTCGCGAAAAAAAAAAAGTCACTTAAAATTGTAAACAAAAGAACAAAATAGTTGGCCGTACCAGTGCTCAATTAGAATGAGGAAATCACAGATATGCTGTTCCGAAAAAATGTCGGGCACGCTATATTTTCAGACCGCGCGCTCCCGTTCAAATTACACCAGAGTTACCGACCGCTACCGCATTTTATTTGGAAATTTATTCCCGCGCCGCAAGAAATCTGGTCGGGTCCCGCGGCTCCCGCGGGACAGCCGCGGGAATGCAGACCTCTACTTCACATCTCTGTAATAAATAACTTTACTGTGTCACCGATTACTCTGCAAAGGAAAGTTAGTCAACATCCAACGACACGTGTTATAAACGGGGAAGCTATCCATAGAAGCCAAAACATTTTTGTATGCTCTGCAAAGTCCAAGGGCATTGGCTCATTTTCGAAGCCTGTCTGAAGCGGATATGAGAGGAAATGCAGGTTTTAGCGTCACCACATTACATTCATTTTTATCTCCTTTGGGTTGCTTGGGTTGGTTATCGATAGTTTAGGCTGCATCAAAATGTTACTTAATCCACTGTGGTACTGTTCTGAACAAACGGTTTAAAAGAAGGCCAAGCTCTTATTTCAACTCCCATGCCTTGCTTGTAACGTTACCTACTGACGTAACATCCGGTGGTGCTGTTGGCGGGCAGAAGGTGGTCGTGCGGATTGTTAGCATCGAGGCAGAGGCTATTGTGTGACTCATTAAGAAAGCACGTTGCAAATATCGTTCTCGAGCACGCTGCAAAGCCAGCTCATATTCTTGTGTTGCCACTGCCGTGCATCCAGTTTCTTTACTCGTCTGTTGGATACGGCTAAATCTCCCTCGGGCCTGCCATTAAGCCATACAACCGCCGCGAAGCTTTCTTTTCAAAGGTAAGGCTCGTGTTCGTTAGCATTTTGAGGCAAAACGTGCCCGCGATCTGCCTCCTGCCCTTCGCTTGCAGGAGGCAGATCGTCTGGCTAGTCTCCGTGCTCATGTTGTGAACTTTACATTTCTGGCGAGTCCAGTTCAAGTAAACCCAACTAGTCTGGAAATTATATTAGCATTCGTCCATTCTTAAGCTAGTGCTGCGCAAGGAGCTCACGTCATGTGCATGCATAAGGGACAAACTGCGAGCCACACTCGTTGTCTTTGGCACTTGAAAATAGATTGGAAACACTGGTATTGTTGTATGTGTGATTACAAATTCAACATTGAATTTGTGTGTACAGGTTGTCGCAGTTTGCGTTTGCAGGTGGTGGCATGCTGCAAACTGCATTCATGGTGATACAGGCAACATGGAGGCGGGCGCTTTTCTTCGCTACCAAACCACCAGACTCGAGAAATTTAAACGGCGTATCATTTAGGATTTCGCGCTAGAAATTTGCTGCCGACTGAGGCTCATCTCATATCATTAGTCTTTTAAAGAGTGAATAGGAAAACGTATTAGTTGACACGTATGTAGGCAGTGTGGTCATCGGCGTTTTACCGCCTCGGTGCATTCATCTTTGATGCTCGAAATCGCAGGGAAAGTTTAGCCTGCAGTATAGGCGAACAACCATTTGTTGCTTCAGCTGGAACCCCTGCATGCCATTAAACAGTGATTTGGTCAAGCCATTAAGCCATCAGCACCGTCCTCTCTTCCTGGCTAGTATTTACTGTATTATCCTATTTAGTATTCTCCTATTTGCCTATGTTGATTCCACAAAATTGGCCAACTAACACTCTCCAAACTTTATACCGTTTTCATAATTTGCATAATTCTTAAGATCCCCCACTTTCTGTGTGCACATTGTGGAAGCAAGAATACTGGCAAAGTTCTGAGAACCCAGTTTTTAGTTTTATTTTGTTTTGGGAGTTTTTGTTTGTTTGTTTTTGCTCCAATGCATGCATTAAGAGCAGAACAATCCTTAAATGATCATGAACTAGGGTTAGGGAAGCTATACTTTAAACAGAAACATGTCAATGCACAAACAGGGCTAAGTAACATTTGAAAAGCTGGATGGAAACCTGCAGATGCAGTTAGTAGTGTTCCAGCTTATGGTACTGTCTAAGAATGCTGTCAATGTAGAAAAAAAACAGACTGAGTGATTGTCTGCAGTTTGGAAATGGACCAGTTCCGAAAAGTCCTGTAGCTGGTCATGTTTTAATGACCTGGGTGCTTGGAGGAATTTGTTTCTTGAGGGGGCTGGGATGAGAAGAAAAGAGAGGGGATCACATTCCTAACAAAGACTGTTTTCACCATTTGAGTTCACCTGTGACGCAAACTGGCTGAAAGAGACCTTGACTTTTTTTTTTTTTTTTTTTTTTCCTTTACCGTCAGTAAGGTTTAAATGAGAATGATCTAAATGTATTTTAGATAAGACATTTAGATGCAGGTAACCCCAACCTTTTAAACAGTACATTTGAATAATGAATGAAACTAGCACCACTGACCAGCAATGGGTCATATGTTTAATTTTTATGATTGTTAATGTGTAACTTGTTTAAGGTTGGAGAAACCTGCAGAATCAACTTCTTGGGATTTCCTTGCCTGGATGATTGAGCATGCATCAAGACAGTATGCAACATATAAGTGTAATCTATTGACCTGTAGAACGAGTTGTGGGGAAAAATAATTTGGTAGTGTAGAAGCATCATGCATTTTAACTGAGAATCATCTGCATGAACATTTGTTTTACCTGGAGACGGCCCTCTCACGCAAATTCTAGATGTTCAGTCTCTGCTAAACACATAGACCCACTTTTGTCATCTACAGGCTGACCAATTGCTGCTGATCAGATATGCGCTGTCAACATTTCATAGTTTTTGATCAAGGAGATAATGCAGACCACAAAGTAATATTTTGATGTCTTTTAATTGCAATGATACTTTTAACTTTCTAACCAGTTCATTATAACCTGTGCACTTTTCCTCCTGGGACCTTCAGAGGTTATCTTATCAGACGTCAAGCTGGCGACCCAAGCAGGAAAGAAGCCCAAGAAGGCAGAGGAGGAGGAGCAGCCTGCAGCAGCTCCACCACCAGCTGCAGGAGCAACAGCAGCCCCTGTAGCAGGAGCAGCTGAGGAGGAGGAAGAAGAGGAGTATGTGGTGGAAAAGGTTTTGGACCGCCGAGTGGTGAAGGGCAAAGTGGAGTTTCTGCTCAAATGGAAGGGCTTCTCAGAGTGAGTGCAAATGTATCTTTCATATTTTAGTTAGATTCTTTATTCTGACACATCTTTATCAAATGTAGTGACTAGTTTTGTTTAACTGTGTTCAATTGAAAAGTGAACTTTACAAAACTTTAACTTTTTAAAATTAAATGTCTGAGGTTTTGTTTTTTTAGCTTAACCAAATTTCAGCTTTTTTTGTAGCTTTTATATTTGTCATGGTGACGTGCTCATTGAACAAGGCAATGGACTGAAAAATGTAAAAGAACTAGGGAATACAATTAGGAATTTTAGATTAAAGATTGATTTAATTTGAGCTAGAATATCTGCAAATCACATCTTTCCATCTGCACTCATGTTATCTAGTGAGGACAATACATGGGAGCCAGAAGAAAACTTGGACTGCCCCGACCTTATTGCTGAGTACATGCAGAAACACAAAGAGAAGGAAGAGAAAAAGAAGGAGAGCAAACGGAAAGCAGCCAGTGAAACCTCGGGAGATGGAGAAGAGCGAGGAAGCAAAAGAAAGAAGGAGGAGGTGAGAACCTCAGTAAAGAATCTGAGCAGTCAAGCTCCCCCCGCAAAAGTTGTTTGTGTTGTAAATCTCCCCACAGTTGCTTTAACCCTCCTGTTATGTCTGGGTCAAACTGACCCATTTTTAAAATCTTTTAAAAAATAGTTAAAAGGGTTTTTTGAGTATGGAACTTCTTGTACTTGGCTTAATGAGGGTAATCAACAAATAAAATAAAAATGGTTCATTTACGTATGTGCACCCCGAAGGCCCATTAGGCCCTAATGTCACAGTGGATGAAAGACTAGTGGCATTTCGAGCTCGCTGCCCATTCAGGCAATATATGCCTACCAAACCAGCCAAATATGGCATAAAAATCTGGGCAGCATGTGATGCAAACACTAGCTATGCATTGAACATGCATGCTGAAAAGCTGGGTGGAGGAGTCCCAGAGAAGAATCGGGGCACAAGGTCTCAGGGAGCACAGCATAACATGTGACAGTTTTTTCACAAGCTACAACTTGGGTCAGGAGCTTCTAAAGAGAAAGACTACAGTGCCACCTAAGGGGGGGTGGACAACTTGGACAAAGTCACAGTGTCCTACAGGACCAAGCGAATGACTGCACGCTGGCCACTGGTCATCTTTTACAACATGATTGATTGTCTGCCTATGACGCATTTGTCCTTTGGACGGAGATCTTTCCTGAGTGGTACATGTCAAAGCTGTACAAGAGGCGCATCTTTCTTGAGGAGCTGGGGAAGGCACTTGTGGTACCGCATATACAATGGAGGCAGTACATGCCAAGGACCCCACCTGCTGCAGCTACAGTGAGGGAGAGGGCTTCACCCATTACACCAGTGCTTGAGGTAAGTGTGTGTCTCTGTGAGAGTATGTTGTGTGTGTCTTGAGATCAGCAAAAAACATAGTAATCATCATCCTCTTCTTTCTAGATTGCTGCTGGTGGGAAGAAGCAGAGATGCCAGTTCTGCAAGCCATCTGATGATGTCAAGACAAGCATGACCTCTGTAAAAAGTGCAAAATTCATTTGCACAAAACATTCAGTGATGACATGTCCCTCATGTGCTGTGTAGACACATGCACCTGTTTCAGTTCCACCTATTAATTTTTGTGTATTTCTAGTTCTAAACATTGCATAGTGTTGCTGTCACAACATTGATGGTCTGTCACTAGTGTACTGTGGCGACTCAGACACACACACTGTCTTCATATTGCTAATCTCGTATTTTGATCCTTTCTGGATCTAAAACAGTGCTTAAATAAAGTTTACTTTCACTACAAATCCTTTTGAGTCATTAGTTTTGATTTTAAGTCAGCGGGTCAATTTAACCCAGAAGACATGTCACATGTTACTTTTTCTGCATCACTGCATAAAAAAGAGAAAAATAGAAATTGTAAAATAACTTTAAAATAATCAATTTCATGTAAAACTATTGATATATGTTGATCTTTCCAACATACATTAAGTTTTAAAATGTTTTTTATGAAAAACGAGTGAATTATCCTAATTGAACCGTGATCTGTGAGGGGTATACACCATTACACCAAATATTGATTGAAATGGTTAGTAATGGAGTTTATAATGAGATATAATCAATGTTTATTGGGAATTTTTTGTTTTCTGAGACTTTTGGATAAGTAAACATGCCCCAAACATCATTGGTAATCCTGAGAAACAGTTGCTTTAATGTCTATGGAGTGATGTCCCCTGCCTGCTTGTTTTCCTTACCTTTTGTCAAATGCCTTCCTGTGTCTAGGGTGAGAAAGCCAGAGGTTTTGGCAGAGGACTGCAGCCTGAGAGGATTATTGGAGCGACAGACTCGAGTGGAGAGCTGATGTTCCTTATGAAGTGGTAAGTTTTCATTGTCACAAACGTATCATAATGAATCCGTTATTTCTCCGCTCTGTCATTTGGAAGTTAGAAGTTATCCAAATTCAGCGAAAGGTCTTATAAATTCATAGATGCAAGTTATTTTTTCCTCTCATTCTGGATTCCAGAGTTTATTGTACTGTGTAACTGAGCACTTTATTAGGGAAACTGTGAGTTTTAATCAATTTAACTCAAAGAGCTTTTGGTAAAGCTCTTTTATGGGTTTTTTGTTACTCAAGGTTATTCATTTTACATTTTTGTTAATGATTAGAAAAGTGATTATTTGTTTGGAAATTCCAGGAAGTACAAATAAGCCTGCAGACTGAGAGGGAAGTGTTGTGAGGTCTAAGATATATTGGGTCCTGATCATTCAGGGCTGTTGAATGATTTTAGATTAAGAGAAGGATTTTAAGTGACAATATCCCATCTAGGTTATCTGTGTCTGGTTGGACTGGGTTGTTCCTGAGATTTTACAGCCAAATAAAATCATTTTGTTTTGCATGGATATGGACATTTACAAGAAAAGATCTGGCATTTTTGTCAATATTTAAGAAGTGTCTGTAGTGTAACCACATCTACAGAATAATATACAATGTATTTTCAGCACAGCATGCATGTACGCACCAGCTGTCAGAATATAGCTGAACAGGTGGGCCTATTAAAAAGGCCAGTGAGTCCATTGGCTATGGCTTCAAAATAAGAAGTTTGGTTCTTGACATTAATGAGATTTCTCTCTTCAATAAAACTCAACAGGAAAAACTCAGATGAGGCTGACCTTGTCCCAGCTAAGGAAGCAAACGTCAAATGTCCACAAGTGGTCATCTCTTTCTATGAGGAACGCCTCACATGGCACTCCTACCCCACAGAAGAAGAGGAGAAGAAAGAGGAAGACAAAAAAGACTAGATTTTTTGGGGGGTGCAAAGAAAAAAGGGAGGTGCAGGGCAGGAAATCAACTGTGCCCTGGTGAGGTGTCATCCAGGTTGGTCAGCTCTAGCAGCAACTTTGGCAGCAAAAGCAATGAAAAATATCTGCCAATGTGGCTGACAGAGGGGGAATAAGAATTGTTTTCCTGCCCTGCAAGGAATTCTCAAAAGATGGTCCCACCTGTATCTTGGCCGAAAAATTTTTAATTATTTATTTTTACCATCTTTTTTTTTTTTTTTTTTTAAACAAGTATGCTGATACTTAACTTCCTCCCTTAACCCCCACTATGTTTACCAATATTCAACTGAAAACAGTGGAAATTATGAAATTTTCTCCTACACTTAGTGAAAAGTGGCAGCCAGCTGTCAGCTTACCTCTTTGCCTTGAAGCAAGCTCAAAATTTGGCTGTGATTTGTAAGTTTTTCTCCTCCAGTCACTGTTCCTTATTTCAGATATCTGTTTGAAGAGGGGGGAGGAGGGGAAAAAGAAGAGGGGGGGGGGGGTGTAAAAGAAGATCACAAATTGTGACAGACAGGACAAAGTTTACTTCCTGCTTTGTCAGGATACAAAGGTGGGAAATTCTTTTGAATGGGGATGAAGTGAGGAGTGAAAGAATGGACAAACAATGTCCTTTCAGTGTCTGTTCTTTGTGCCACCCATTTTCTCATTATTGTTGATGTGGTCATTTTAATCTCATGCATCATTGACTGTTCATAGTGATAGGTTAGACTACATGAGGGGCCTTAATCATCCTACCAGCCAGCGTGGCAGCTACGGATGTCACAGTACAAGTGGACCAGGGAATTTCCACTATTCTGAGATGTGGATTTAATACCAGTCAATGTATTTTCACCAAAAAAAATGCAGTATAGTTGGACATTTTGACACTCAACTACTATGACAGTAGCTTCATGTTATAAGCTATGTGTTGGGATAAACAGGCTCTTGTTAGCCGCTAGTTTACAGACATTTCAAGTGGTAAAGGTTGTGTTAAATGTGAAGAGTGGAGTATGTTACCTGCTGTTAGTCGCTGGTTTTGAGTCCCAAACTGCAGCCAGTATTACCATGTTATACTTGGTTGTTTGGTTACCTAGTACTGTCTGGTGTGGTTATTATTTTAAACGAGCTGCTTGTGAACATTGTATGCAGTGTTTCCTGAAAGTTACTCTCTCCACTCTGTCTGTACTCAAAACTATTTTAGTGATACTAAAGCCCCTTTCAGATACATTCTGTCAAAGTTGTTACATTGTTACTAAAACATGGGTCACTGATACATACAGTTTCCAAGAGCCTTGTGTCTTGTATGCTAAGACTTCATGTTTTTTGACAATGTGCATAGACTTGAAGTGCTGCCAGGGTTGGAACATGTAACCTCTGCTGCGCACACTTGGTGAGTCGGATCTTTCTTCTGAATTTGTAAAAGGCGAAAGAGACTGAGACATGGGGGGACATTTTGGTCCCATCTATTCATGTGATCTTCAGACCTGTGCCCTGTTAGTCTCAGTCTGGTAATGGATAGGATTTTTTTTCTGATTGGGCAAAACATTTAAGTGAACTAAGTCCACTGAAGGTCAGCTGCTTCTGTAGTCTTGGAAAGAACAGGAAAACGGCCATATGAACTGCTGAACTATAAAGGCAGCTTGTTAAGTTTGCTGCCACTTTGGCTGGTAGGTGGCGGTGTCTTCTGACTCGATAACAAACAAGTGGGTTTCACTGCTGTGGCAGATGGCTGAAAGTTTGTCAGATGATCTTTATTTCCACTAATTTGTTTTTATATCTTCACACACATTTACCTGTGTTTTGTAGGCTGTATTATTTGAGCTTGCACTGCCCGGGCAACACTTAACATACAGTATTCTTTCACATTCTTTGCTTGACACTTATTTTGGTGAATAAATTAGGATGTATCTTTAAAACTTTAGCATGCTGAGCAGAATCAGTTTAAAAATACTTGTCAAGTGTTCTGTGTTGAATGTAGCCCGGTTGTGTACATGTATGTATACTGTATTAAAGTTAGAACAGTAGCTGGCATATCTGGGTAAGCTGGTTCAAAACGGTTCATACTTCAGGTGGCGTTTTGCTGTGCCTGTTTTGTTTTTCGCTCCTTTTATTAGCCTTAGCCCTGACTGTCACATATGGAAGCCGTACAAGAGTACTTCATGCATACACAGACTGGGTAAAGGTTGCAACAGTTTCTTGCCTTTTAAATCAAACACAAGAGGCTAAACTAGTCTGGTTTAAGTTTTTACTGTGAAGTCCTGACACGTCCTGCATCCTGACTACTTCACCACTGACTGGAAGGAACTGAACTATCTGCACCCAGGTCTGCTACTTAGGTTTTCTCATCTTGTGTCAAACTTTTGTTGTTGTGTTTTTGTTTGTTTTTAGTGGATTAGCTTGTGTTGTCTTGTTGCATGTTCATTTTCCTTTGCTATGTTGGCATCATGGCTGATCTACTTTTAGCTGTTTTGAAAAAAATAAAAGGTTTTTGTTTTCTAATTATTTTGGGCTTTGGACTCTCAATTACTTTTTAAAGGTGCACACAAAGATGTATTACTCTGACCAGAAAAACTGCAAAAGCAGAATCTCCATACAGTTACCAACCAAGACACTTAAAATGTGTTCTTTTCTAGTAGCCACTTTTCTCAGTATTAGCAGATGCAGAATAAGAAAAGTAGTGGAGATGCTGAAATAAATATCCTGAGTTGTTAAGTGCAGATTAAGATTCTAGATTCTGTATAATCTAAGATAGGGATGTGTCTGTCTGCCATAACAAAACAAAAAGGTTTAAAAAAAAAAAAAGCCTTTCAGGCAGGGTGTAGGCCAAAGCAACAGCTTATCTGCACCTAGCCTTCAACGCCTAAATACAGAGTTTAACCAACCACATTTGTTGAACTACTTCTAATGGCCGAATACTCAGGGGTTGCCACAATAGATCTTCTACCTCCATCTCACCCTAGCCGTAGCATCCTATGTCGATGTAGCATCTGCATGTCCTTCAACACATATTAAATCTTCTGTGTGGTTTTCCTCTGTCTGGCAGCTTCATATTCAACATAATTTGTTGAATATATTCACTATTCCTTTTCTACATGTGTCCAAGCCACTCAACCCTCTGACATACTCAATTCTAATCCTGTCCATCCGGGTATCTAACAATGAAAACCCTAGCATCCACTCTCCAGCTCTGCTTCCTGTCTTTTTATTTTGACCGGCACCAAACGATACCTTATAGCAAGTTTCACAACTGTCTTGTAAAGCTTCTTTTTCACGCTTGTTGTTGAAATAATTGAGATGAATGACATTAGATCATCAGAATTTTATCATCTGTTTATAATGTCTTAGAGGTCACATGCATGGAACAAAGAGCAGACAGATTAAAATTACGGTATTCCAGACATGTACTTAATGCATTGTGACGAAAGGAACAATATTTCACTTTTGGGAAAAAAGATTCTTTAAAAATTAATTCCATCCATCCATCTTCTTCCGCTTCATCCGGGGCCGGTCGTGGGGGCAGCAGCCTAAGCAGAGAAGCCCAGACCACATCCTCCCCAGCTACCTCCTCTAGCTTATCCAGGCGTTCCCAGGCCAGTCGAGAGATATAATCTCTCCAGCGTGTCCTGGGTCTGCCCCAGGGCCTCCTCCCGGTGGGACGTGCCCGGAACACCTCACCCAGGAGGCATCCTTGTGAAATGCCTGAACCACCTCAGCTGGCTCCTTTCGATGTGGAGGAGCAGCGACTCTACTCTGAGCCCCTCCCGGATGGCTGAACTTCTCACCCTATCTCTAAGGGAGAGGCCAGCCACCCTTCGGAGGAAGCTCATTTCCGCTGCTTGTATCCGCGATCTCGTTCTTTCGGTCACTACCCACAGCTCTTGGCCATAGGTAAGGGTAGGGACGTAGATCGACCAGTAAATTGAGAGCTTCGCTTTTACACTCAGCTCTCTCTTCACCACAACGGACCCGTGCAGCGTCGGCATCACTGCAACTCCAGCACCAATCCGTCTGTCGCTCTCCAGCTCCCTTCTCCCATCACTTGCAAACAAGACCCCGAGATACTCCCCACTTGGGGCAGGAACTCATCCCCGACCCGGAGTGGGCACTCCACCCTTTTCCGGCTGAGAACCATGGCCTCAGATTTGGAGGTGCTGATCCTCATTCCCGCTGCGAACCGTTCCAGTGAGAGCTGGAGGCCATCACCCGATGAAGCCAGCAGAACCACATCATCTGCGAAAAGCAGAGATGAGATTCTGAGGCCACCAAAGTGAAATTGAAAGCCCTTCGTCACCATTAATTCCACTATGCTTAAAGATACTTTTTTTTTATTTAAATCAGAAAACAGTAACAGTACATGTACACCGATTAGCTTGAAGTTCAAGTGTTCTAAAAGTCACACTGTTTCTCTGATAAACAGTTTACATTCGCCCATTCACAGTGTCTGAGTCCAGCAATGTTAGATCCACAAGTTTCACTAAGGATTGCCACTGCTTACTGATGGAAAACATCAGGATATCATGTAGTATTTAGATTTTACACTGTGTTTCTAAGTTTGAATTTGGAATAAAACCTGTTCTATACCTTTGTGCTACTAATTGTTTAGGGTCAATACACATTTCTTACAAACTCTATCCTTATTGTTACATATCATTGTGAATATACTATTAATATACCGGTACTAGAACCAAAAAGGATACATCTGGCAAAGGCTATATTTTCAGCATAACCAATAAATCAGTCCACTTCCTATATATTCATTTGGCGCAATTTGTGTAAATTTAGCAGTAGCCAGCTGTCTGCCTTTTCAAATTATGACTGCTCTAACACTCAACATTTTTAAAACATGTTTACTCCCTAGCTTTTAATTGTGACTGAGCTGTTTGGCTTTTGAGTCTTGTTTTCTATTTTTCTATATTCATTTATAGTTTGTTTTTGTTTTTTTGTTTTTTAGTTTGTACAGCACTTTAGTCAACTTGTGTTGTTGTTCAAATGTGCTCATAAATAAATTGATAAACAACTGTTTATCAGCAAGAAACTTTGGTTTGAACGGTGTGGTGATCTGGAGCCTTTCTGTGTGGAGCATTTTCTCTATCATATCAAGACTATCTCTCCACTCTATTACATATTCCATATGCACGGAGTGGAGAGATAGTCTCTCACTCAGAGAACCTTAAACTCAAAACTAGAAAAATGTAGAAGGACAAGTTATAACAGCAGATGATGCCACCTCTGAGAGTGCACGGACTCTTTAGTCTGCTTGGATAAAATTCAGTAGTGATAACATGACATTGCATTGTTCTGCAGAATTTAAAAGATAGTTTCCACTAAGAGCTTTCAATGAAATGGTGTTTATTAATATTGCTAGCATAATGTCAGCCATCCTCACCATTATTGCATTATCCTTCCATTTTAAGTGTTTGATTTTGGGGCGCACTAGCTGTAATGCAAGATTGCATCCTCTCAGCAATTTTTTTTCCTTAATAGTTGCCTGACATATATAACTGTAACAGCAGGGGAAAAAATACAGAATGAAACGTATACAGGTTATATATTCCAAATTCAATATTTCAGCATCAATGGCCAGAAACACAACACTGCTAGGCGCAAAGTAAAACTTTTATTTTTATTTTTTCATGTTTTTTATATTACAAAAAGTTAAGTTCCCATGTCCTTGAATACCAGCAAGCACATTGGGAATTAATAGAATACAAACAAGGCTTGTATGCAGGTTGGAAATTTCACCCTTTTTTTAAAATCAATTTCAAAAACAGGATTCTGATTATGTAGTTGTCTTACTGCATTTCTTTGACTTACAGGGATCACAGACAATGATTCTTTACATTGTGTGAAGCACTGAACGCCTGCCATGATAGTTGTATTTCCCAGTGTTTTAGACAATAGTATCAGCCAGCATGTCCATCTGGTTGCGTTAACAACTGAGCAAATCTCTGTTCATTTTCCTGGTTGTTTACATAGCAGTCCATCCGAATTGACACACATTCTGAACCAACAGTCCTGAAACATCAACAATATACAGTGCTGCTACCAGAATTTGTTCTCACATATAATTCTAAATCATGACACATGATGTTGCTAATATTTAATCTTTTTTTTGTTGGATATGTCCTATGAAATGCTACAACCTACTGATATAGCTTATTTAGCCAAAAAAAAAAAGGTATATGCAATACCACAAAGCTTCCAATGTGCCTAGATCTGAAAATATACATCTGAATATTCTACCCTATGTCTTCAAGTTTTGGGAAATTAACTATGTTGTCCTGAGGGTACTGTGTGGGTACAGTGCAGTCTAGGAACTGAATATACCCAGGTTTGAGCCCCACAAATCCAAGTCTTCCCTGTGCAGGTTTCCTGTATCACTATAAACAACTCGTGTACGCTGGCTCATAGTCAGTGTAGTGTCAACGACTTTTGGGGTCTATTAGCTGATAGCAAGGATCAGGCCTTCTATCCGTTTTCTATACACTGGCTGTTGAACACAATATTTTTAAGCATAAGAAATTCTTAGGCATTAAACTAGCATTCTAGAATGCTGGTCCCGGGTTCGCTACCCACTTAAATAAAAACTCAAATTGCCCTGAAGCTTAACACAAGCCAGAATCAAGTCTTTTTCCATTTACTGCTCAACTTCCATTTTCCCAATCCATCAATCATGCCAACAAGTAAGGACCCTTAGGGAAACATGCTTGGTTCTTTGAGGTTTTGGACACTCAGGACTATTTGTTTAAAAATGACCCTGGGTTCCTTCCTCACCAACCTACCACCTTCATTTTTGTGGTCACACTTCCTTTTAAAGAACCTCTTTACATTTTTGATATCTCTTCACTTCTTCTTGTCCCTTTGACTCTGTTTTTTACTGTTTCTTCCATTAGGTTTAAAATGAAGCATGTACTCTGTAGCATCCATGGGACTCCCTTCCTCCCTTGTCAACCTGGAAAATACTTCCTTGTATAGCCTTTCCATATGGCGTCTAATTTCCTGCAGATTCCTTAGGGTTTCCCGTTTTTCTCTTAGTAGACGTGAACGGTGCCGCCTTAAAGAGGACACATCGTCCTCCAGGCCCAACAGCACATCTTGTTTCCTCTTCCTGCAGTTCTGGGCAGCTATCTTGTTCTTACCACGACGTCGTATGTCCTTGATAAGGGTAAGTTGCTCCTCACTGAGCTGGTAATTGGACAGTAGGCTATTAAACTCCTCCACTGGCAGATTAACAATTAGCTCATTGGAGAAAGGGATCTTCAGGGTTCGTGCACGGCGCTCATCCTGACTCCAAATTTTGTTCTCTGAGATGGATCTAGAAAAGGACTGTGGGTAAGGTTTGACACTATCGTGTTGTCGAGTCGATTTAGCGTGTTTGGTAGGCATCTTGCCGAGGGGGATAGAACAGGCGGAGGACGAGGGCATGTTATACGTGTGATCATGGCCAATATGCTCCAGCCAGGAAAACCCATGAAACAGACTATGATCAGAATAGTCGACAGGAACAAGCTTATTTTCATGATTCTCTCCTCCTACTGCCCCCATGTCTTCCTCTTCAAGCTCTTCCTGCTTTATCATCATTACTGCTTCCACATCTGAACCAGCTAAGTCTTCCTCAGAATCTTCATCATCATCTTTGGAGAAGGAACTTCCCGTAGCTGAGACATAAAATGAAGAGGACGTTGACGAAGAGGAACAAGAGGAGGCCTCAGAAGTACATGGAGAAGCAAGGCTGTGGCTGAAGTCCAAGGATAGACCGGAGTCTGAATCTAGCTCACCCTCACAATCTAGGAAGATTAAGATAAAAGTAAGATCAAAGTAAGTTTCACAGTTTCATTATCTGCACTTTTTTTATTTATCATGCTCTTCAAAGAACTGTACTGAACTGTAAGTGTTACAGATTTTGTAAATAAAATAGTTATGGTATTGCCTACCTGTGGAATTGCCATGATGATGTGTTGATGGTCGACCATGATTTTCTATGACTGCAATCTTAGAGCCTAAGTGGTCATCATCACTGCCAATTTCCTGTTCTGCTAGTTCATGGTTGAAGCAGCTTTCATCTTCCAATCTGGCTGCCATCTCAGGACTGAATCCTTCCTCCAGAGCCTGGTCCAACAATCTAATTTCATCCAAAATGGCAGCATCCTCTAAAAGATCACTAAGTGGAACAGGAAGATCATCTTCATTGTCTTCATACCCCAGTAGGTGACTGGAAGGAGACCCCACAAGGTCTTGGGTCATAACATTTCCATCTAAAGGTAGGGTGGAATTGGAAGATTGAAAGTTAACATCAATGCCAGGACGATGTTCTGGTTCCATCCTACCCACATCAACTTGTGATAAAAAACTGATAATGTTATCTTCTTCCATTAGTTCCATGCTGAAGTCTTCTATAGGTTCTTCTGCAAGCAGATCTGTTTGGTCTGGAGGACTATTCAAGGGATGTCCATTAATGTTATTCATAGTGTCCCGTGTGTTTAATGCTGAGTTGTGGTCATCCAATTCTGCAGTAGGGGTTAATGGAAGCAGGACTGGCTCAGACTCAGATTGAGGCTCTAATAAACCTGGAAAGATGGTGTGGGCATGGTGGCAAAAATATACATATATTATTTACAACAGGTTGTGGGTTTGGAACAAACATTCACAGAATTGTCTGTAAACAAGAAAAGCAAATTATGCCATATATTTAGAAAATGTCCGGATCTTATATAGTTTCTCTAGAGTTTTCTTAAGGGTTTTCCAAAGTTATTAGAACTTACAAATTCCTATCTGTAATCTTGACTATGAAAGTGATCAGTGTTTTGTATTATTTTTAAAAACCCAGACAAAATTTTGTTAAGTTGGGCTCAGTGTCCTAATTATTTTTTCTAAGCATCTACTGAAAAAGGTCCCAAGATATTTTTAAAAGCTGTGGAAACATAGACATAACATAAACAGCTATGGTTTATTATGAAATTAATTACCATGTTGCAAATGAGTCTCCTGATCAGCTTCTGTAACAGGATTGTCACAGCAGTTAGACATTGTTCCAGACACATTTCCTCGAAAGGTTCCAGATGGTCCTGAACTTAGATTGTGGTCTGATGATGCCATGTCCATGTCTGTGTTCTGGAGGGCAGAAATGAGAATTGTATCTAAATTTACTGTATCTTGATTTTTTAATTTTATCCCATAATTTTATCTCACTCTATTTAGTAAATATATTTTCATTTTTTTTCTCCTAGTCACCTCAGGTTCCATGATATTTAGCAAATCCTGCCAATGGAGCTCAAAATCCATGGAGGGATTATCAGTGGGGAACAGTAGAGAGTCTCTGTCTGAGGGCTGCCTCTCCAGGTCCCCCATTCCACCAACAACATCATTTAGCTGAGGTCAAAGCAACCAAAAGAAATTCTGAGCACTGTTAAACGTAAGGAAAGGATTAAAAACAAATGAGAAGAGAACAGACTATGGTGGCAACCTACCCATTGTTCCTCTGTGGAGGGGAAGGTCTCCTCCAATAACCTGAAACACTCCTGGAGGGAAGTCTAAAAAAAAAAAAAAAAAAAAGTGAGTTTAACCTATCGTTAATCTTTGCTGGATGACTAAGAAATCAGATACATCTTTATCTATAAATCTCTTCTTGGGCTGATTCCTGCTTATTTATGTGTTTATATGCGTAAAAACCACAACCAATACAGCCTTCATTTTCACAATATCATACAATTGATTGTCCCAAAAATCAGAGCAGAATTGGGGAAAAAGGCTTTTAAATATGCTGCCCCTGCTTCCTGGAATAATCTGCAGAAGGAACTGAAATTATCAGAACTGGTTACCTTGGGGGAGTTTAAGTCCATCTTGAAGAACGAGAGAATAACTCTTTTACTCAATGTGATTGTTTTTAATATCGCTCTTAATTTGATCTGTTATTGTATATTTTTCACATGTTCGTACAGGATATTGTATTTGTTTTAATGTTATATACATATGTAGTACATGTATTTTGACATTTGTTACCATGATGCCAGGTCTCTCTTGGAAATGAGATTTTTAATCTCAATGAGATTTTACCTGGATAAATAAAGGACTAATAAAAAATAACCACATGGGTGCTTATTTTAGCTGACCTTCTGGGGTGGTCTGGATAGTGGTGTCTGTAGTTTATTAATCATGGTTAGCAAGAGATTGTGCACTTTCTGGATTGGTTACAAGATGCCCCACACCTGGATCCAGGAAAGCCTAGAACTGTACATCAGGACCTTCAGTTGTTTCATCAGGAACTCATGTGGCGAACCAACTTCAAGTCACTATCATGTGAGATCTACCAAGGAGATGCTCTGCATAGGCCTCAACCCCCTCAGTGAGATAAAGACTGGCTATGGATACTGACTACAGAATGGAGCAATTGTCAGCAGCCTCCTCTACATGGATGACATCAATCTGTATGCCAAGAGCAAACAAGACATTGATTCACTGACATACAGCCGTGACATTGGAATATCGTTCAGATGGTAACGAGGAGAGGAAAGGCTGAGGGGATATATATATAAAACAAGATTTATTTTCACAGTCAAACCAGCAGTTTAGCAAACAATGTACATTAAACCAGGGGTGGGGAACTCCAGGCCTCAAGGGCCAGAAGTCTTGCAGGTTTTAGATGTCACCCGGGGTCAACACACCTGAATCAAATGATTAGTTCATCACCAGTCCTCTGGAGAACTTCAAGACATGTTGAGGAGGTAATTTAGCCATTTAAATCCGCAGTGCTGGATCAAGGACACATCTCAAACTTGCAGGACATCGGCCCTTGAAGCCTGAAGTTCCGCACCCCTGCATTAAACGAATATCTATCTCCCTGGTTGCCCACTTATATTCATTTCCAAAGATGGTAAACATTTTGTAAGAATTTACCACAAAAGTCAAACAGTAACATTTAATAAAAGATACATTATTTAATTACAATTACAAATCCAGCAACTACTGCTCACCAAAGGTTTCACACGTGTGCCAGTTATACTGGGTAATTTCCATACTGAAATCTGTCAGATGCATTTTCTGTTTTACCAGGCAACAAACAGACAGACTGGCTCAAAATATCTTCGACCTTCCTGACCTGGTTGGGGACTTTCGAGACAAACACAAGACCCCCAGCAGCTGGTCAGCTGAGACAAATATGTGGCTTTCAACATACAGAATATAAATCAAAGCTAGATTGCTGCTGCATGACAGGAGTTCAGCTTAGTGTCTCATTTTGCGCCCATATCATTCCATTCATCATAACTGCTAAATTGTTTTAGTTGTGACTATAGCAATGTAACTGATTTATTTACTTATTTATATGATCAGTTTCATCACTGCTCGCTACTCCTGTTTACTTCCTACCACAAGTGCAAGTTAAAACCTCATGCAATAATGTGCGTTTGTTTACAAGCATGACGGCTCATTGCTTGTGAATGTCTGAACTGCTGCTGTAAACAGGAGGGATTGCAAAACGGAGTAATGCCGATGTGTGTCAGTAAGCAATAAGTTAGTGATCAGGTTTCAAAACAAGCCAGACAGTCACAAGGCTGAAGGACACTAATAAGGCTTTCATTCTGTATGAGTGTGACTGTGTTTGTGTGTACGCTGGCTAGTTGATTCTGATAGCTGACATTATATTTGTTTTCATTTTGATGACGAGGGGATAGCTGTGTGTGTGTGTGTGTGTGTGTGTGTGTGTGTGTGTGTGTGTGTGTGTGTGTGTGTGTGTGTGTGTGTGTTTGTCCTGACTGGACATGCTGGCCAGCATGTGGGTTATTTTTATACTGTACATTCTGTTTGTTGGCATCGGTCACAGTGTTTTGTTTAGTCATAAATTAGTGTGTGTAACCCCGTCTATAGTGATGATTAAATAATGTAAAATGCACCTTTCTGAGCATACACTCATGGTGATCTTTCTATGTATTTTTCAAGAAACCCTTAACACTGTAAGCTGAGAGAGATGTGGTTGCCCTTTTACTGTTACAGTACTCAGATACTAAGACAGGTTATGTGAGTGTTTAATTCTGGTCAAAGCTTGACCAGGCATGTGAGAGCTGTTGCCATTATTAAATGGAACTAGCAGCAAGCAGTAACATGGAGTGAACTGTTCATCAGCACATTCGCTTACCTAAAATTAAAGTTAACATTTTGACACTACTACTATTATTTATGGCTCTGTTTCAATGTGGGATATTCATCCTTAGTTCACCTGCCTTGTTTCCCCAGTGGATTTGTAGATATGAACTGGAAGTAAACTATCAACATGGATTCAACAAGTCACACTGTGGAGCACCACACAGACCTATAGAGCCGCTTGTTTGTTTTTTCTTTTTTAAGATGTGACTATATTTGAACTACTAAATTATCCGTTAACGCTAGTAAGCTTAGTTAGCAAGCTTCATCCATAAATTGTAGGGGTGCAAAGCACAGACTCAGATCCCTCCATTTAGTCCTCAGTAACTGAGTCTATATCACACAACAAGTTATATTGTTTGCCATTAGCAAAAGGTACCAAAACAACAGAGACACTGGAGAAGTCCAATCAGCAGCTGCCTGGGTCTACACACCTGTCAATGAGGCCAGGCCCTAACTTCAAGCTTCAACAAATTCTCAAGGGGGAAATTCACTAGGAAAATATCTGAATAAATTAAGATTAAAATATAAATAAAACTCAAACTGTACAACTTGCAGTTATTCAGTATCTAGTACCATTAGTTGAACCAGTCGGTGGGCATTAAAAGAGTAGTGAGCAGTGTGCGTGACCCCAAAGACTCAAACAGTGTACTACAAGAAAAGAAGAAAAGCTACAGCTAACAGCAGGCTCTTGCTTTTATTCTTTCATGTGTTGCAACTGTACTGATTTTATTACTTCAGCTTCCTAGTGAGGTCATGTGCGGTGAGGTGAGGTTTCCTAGTGACTCATCAATCTCTGACTCATTCTCTCTCATGACATCAAGCTCAGTTTGGGTGACAGTCAACAAACAAAAACAGCTCTTTAGTCGACATCACTCGTTCATATAGTATATATGTAAATAATGGCCAGCGGTTTCTATTCATTCCAACATATCTACACTGATACTTCAGTGATAATATGGGTGGACCTACAGACTTGTAAAAATCTGTTGATATTTGACAAGAAGCAGCATTTTTATTTTCAGTGCAACCTAATGATTTGGTGGTCCCCTGTGGTTTGACATTTGTGGTTTTAAATCAAACTATTGAATGGATTGGACATATAAGCACGCTCACTCCGTTCTTCCTCCGCCTCAGTGCATATTGAGGTGTAAGACAGTGGTTATCGGGCATATGGTATCCTTTCACTTTCATGAACCAAAAATGGAACTTTCAGGGCCGTTTAACACAGCAGCTTGGCAGGTGTTATACACAGATGTTCTCTTGGTCTGCTCTCTTTCTTCACAAGAAAAAATTATTGACTCATCATCTCCACTCAGTTCACATCTATTTCTCCCTACTCCCAGCCCTATGAGTGCCAATATACCAATTAGAAAAGGCTTTAAACAGACAGAGCCAATTGTCAAGAAACAATTTCACAAACAGCTGTAAAAGCTGCATGTGAACAGGATTTTATCCTCTAGATAACACATTGTTATCTCAAGGATAAAGGTCAACCCTTGTAACTTAATTCTCTTTGGCCTAGTGTTAACTATTACAGCATAGACATCCCTGTATAAAGGCTGTGTGTTCTCTTATGGGACTGTTTATTGATGATTTTATCAGAGAACATGTAATAAACCTTTGCACACACTTGCACTTAACCTAGTTCAGACATAAGTCAAAATGGTTTTAGAGGAGCATGGCACATGAAGATGAAAATAAACAGAAGAAAAACCTATATTTGAATGTTGCAAATCACTCCATATAAAACTGCTGTACCTCTGTATCCTCTTTCTCCTCTTCATCCTCAAGTTCAGCTTGTGGCTCCGCAGGCAGAGCAGTCAACTCTCTCTCTATTTCAGCAGGAGTTCTTTCCAGCAAGGATGCCTGGTCTGGAGATCTTATGGGGAGGGGTTCTGGCTCCCGCTGGACCAGCCATGTCTCTAGTTCTGCATGTGGAACCTGTGGAGAAAGGTTCACAATTATATGAACTTTTCTCACAAGATCACAGGAGTCTTACCAAAAGCATTCATTTTGCTGTCCTACAATAAGCTGTATAGGATTAGAGTTAGGTGCACCGCTACTACTTTATGTAGAATTCTTTATATAGCATGCCCAAACAAAAATCTTACAATAGAAGATCAGATATGTGTAAAACACTCTGATTTGATCTGATCTTGTAGTTTCTGAAACTATGTTTGTTTAACGTGTGGGTAAAAATACACTTAAGCCTACTCCTGTGGTGACCTGGTGGATTTTAAGAGGTAAATGTTTCAGGTTTTTGTGCTAAGTCAGCGAAATCTGCTGCCCGCTGTAACTTGTTACTGAACAAACTCACATGACAGTTCTATCTATAATCATATCTAAGCATACTTTTAAACTGCTCCTTTAATCCTTAAAATTGCATGAACTTATAATTGGAATGCAAAGTATTGATGACTAAAGAGATAACGATTAAAAAGAAAAACATTTTTTTACGTGTAGTCTGTCCAAAGAGCGCACCCAGCCCAGCAGCCTTTGTGCTGTGGAGAACCCATCTAGTTCTACATTTTTGGGGTGCAAGCCTTCCTCCAGGTGATTGCGGAGGTTGTGGAACTGTGTTTGGGTGAGGGCTGAGGTTGGACCCAGGATCATGTCATGCAAAGAGGAAGGCAGGTAGGGCTCCAGTTCCACGTCCACCCTCACGCCACAGAGACTCAGCAGGATGGCCATCTGGATAAGGCCTTCTGTAAAGTATTTCTTGAGGTGCAGCATTGTTTTGGCAGATGACAGTAGTTTTAGAAAAGCAGACTATAAAGCTTGATGTTGGTCACCACCGCTGTGGTGTCTCTTCTTTTGCGTGGTTCTCCTGCAAGAAGCAAAAAGAAGCTCTTTTAGGTTCTATTCTATATCGTGGCTCAATGGGAAAGTAAAGAAGATAGGAAAATACACCAATTCTCCATTGATCAGGGCCTAATCCGAAAAAGGCAATCTGGCAAATTTTAGATGTTGTTTCTTATTTAATCATTGCAAATAAATATATTAAATATATTTTAGTCCCTTCCATATGAAAATGTGTTGTAATTTGAGTGCAAAGCCCTGCAAAACTGTGATGCCCAGACAGTTTCTGTCCCATTTACAACTTCACAAAGTCTGATTCATTTTAACAGCTGTAACAAAGTTAGAACTTTCTTACTGCTACGCTCTAACCACTAGAATTACCCTTCGATTAGCCTATAATTGATGCTAGTACTACACCCCCCACCATTATGATGTTGATATTAACTCCAGCTATCAAATGTAATCTTCCACTGTCAGTGTAGCCTGCTTTAGAGCAGTTGAGCTCTGACAGTTAGTATGAGGAGATAAGGCAGGCACAGGGCAGGGCTGGCCTGTATCACTGCTCTCAGTAACTTTGACCTACTTCTAGAAAGTCTTTGGTAACCACCTGCCTGGCACACAACGCCTGTGTTACTCACTGCAGCCACATGATGTAACTACCAATGTTTGCCTGGAAAACCCCTCTCCATGTACTCCATCCAAGAATTGAGTTTACTTTTACTTCTGTGGTGATCTGTTTAGAGAAGGTGGTGTAGAACTCCTGACTGAGACAGTCATCTGGCATTGTACTTGGTACCTGGCAAACTAATACAGCCCTGCAAACTTCTCATTGTGGGAAGTATGATTAATAAACTCAGGGTTTCCTACGGAAAAGTTGTTAGCGCCCACAACTGTGAAAAAAGTGTGAACGCAAAGGAATTCAGTACTCTCTCTTACACACAGAAGAGCAGTAGCTAACTTTGATTTGTGGTCATAAGTGAGTGGATTTTAAATGAACAGGTAAAACAATATTAAATCATAACATTTTAGCCCCTTCTCAGTTTATCAAACAATTCTGTGTAATGTAAAAAGCAATTAGCGGAAAAAGAATGAAAAGCTAGAATTGAGGAATGTTGTTGTTATCTGATCAGTCTTCTCATCTTATGATCATAACCATAAGAATCAATTAAAGCGTATTAGGCTATTACCAAGTATCAAGTAATCATAATTCAGAAAAATGTTTCTCTGCTACTGGATTAATGTGTGTCTTTACTGGTCCGGCTGGCTCTTGTACATGTCAAATGTTAAATCTTACTTTGTAAAATACGATTGCATTTTACATGTATTATGTAACATTGCCTCTTGAAATTAGGCTTGGTTATAAATATGACGGGAATCTAGTCGGAGAGCCTGAGCAGCAGGTTGCACAGTGTTTTTATCCCCGATCATCCGATCATCCAGAACATCCTGAGAAGCCGTTTATACATACACATGCATTTTATTTGTACCCTACAAAAAGAAACATAACACAACGAGAGCCTAACAGTGTAAGCACGTTAGTAGCGTACATTATACAGCATTACCGGGATACTGCTGTGACTCCACTGGCGACTCCCAAACACACCCTCACACAGAAGTATACAGACACAAAATAATATACAAAAGCACATCAAAGTAATTAATATATCGATAATAAGTGTGGGCATAAAAGATGCTGTCTTACCAGTCAGGTTTAGTGTGTGCTCAGGGTGTTTGTTGATCTCTCCTACACTACCGCAGCTTATGTTTCTGTTCACTAGAACTGCCCTGGAGGGTGGGACCTTTTTAAAGTAGCACCCTCGTGGTGACGTGTAATAAGCCCTCCCTAGGAAAAAAAACCCCACTGGCGTGTGTGTTAGCATTTCCCTACTTAAGCTGGGGACTTCTTTTAAAAGAAATAAACAAAATATTGCTCACCAAGTAATGCCTGCGACAACAATAATACAGGCCGTGAAGTTTCCTCTCCGTTCACGCAAAGCTGACGGCAGATTTTGAAGACGTGTTACTTCGGTCTGTCGCAAACAGTTTACTATAATTTATTAGTGAATGTGAAATATAAGAACAGGCTGCTGGTCTCGTGATTTGTGTCTTTCTCCCAGCAATCAAAATAAGAATACAGGGACTAATAAGTAATTTTACTAACATATTTCTAAATATGATATTTTGAATATCACCAGCAGAGCATATCATATGGCTACATCCCTAACACCGAAAAATTTCCACTGTGTTTGTCTAGAATTAACACTGTAAAGTTAACAAGCGCAAAGAAACAGACCTGAAACTGAGCATTCAGGTTGTGCTCACTCTCTCGAGAAGGGTCACCAGAAATGCACAAAGAAATAAGAATTACATAAGTAAGAAAATATATAGATCATAAATCTCTGTCTGTTCTAAGGTGAATCACATTGTTTTCCATCATCTTGCAGCAAACAAGGAGTTTCCCCTGACCTATACAATGTCAAAGTGCCTCATAGTAGATGCTCCCTACCTTCAGATGCTGCTCACAGGCCAAAAACACACAACTGCTACAGTGATTTCCCTGGGTGTCATGTCAGCTCTATAACCACAGCCGAGCACATTAAAGCCACAGATACAATGTAAGGACAGACCTAGGTTAAAATCTGCCTCTTTTTATAACATTTGGTGAAGTAAGATAGATTGATATAATTTCTTCTGTATTCTAACCTGCCAACTAGTTGACTGTGACCTCTGTCTGGCGTTCGCTGTCATACTTTTACTGTAAGATATTTTACTTGGTACATCATTCTGACAAACCAAAGGTTCTTTGAAAATCTCTATATCATGTTTTTTTGCACATTAATTTAGTTTAATTTATTCCATTTTTGGCATTGCTTACTAGAAAATCAGCACAAACTGCAGTTTGACATTCTTTTTTATTTATAAAAAAATGCTATAAACATTCCAGGACATTGTTCAAGAAACACAATTCAAACATTAAGCTGATTTGAAGGCAACACTTCAGGATTTGTTACATTTTTATCGTCATTCAACAAACTTCTTTCAATTTACATTCTTGCAGCTCGGATTTAAGTGTCCAAAGTTATGTTGTGAAGCAGGGTCAGACCAACCATTAAGAGGTTTGGCTGATGGTTAAAAAAAAAGATTAGCAGAAGCATGACTTGTTCAGGATCTATAAGAATCACGATTGCTGTGTTTACCTGTACTAACAGAGATTTTCAAATCTGTAATGGCACATATACAACAGGGTAACAAGTTCTTTAAACATTAAAAAGTGCACACATAAACAAAATCTTATATTGTTTACTTCATAATGACTGGTTTAAAGAGAATAGTACTGGAGGAACCTTTTTGAAGCATTATTTGCAAACTTGCATTGAAATGAACAGAAGAAAAGTCACAAATAGGATTAAAATAATATATTCAGTCACAAGCGAGATCACTAAAGTCTATCAACATTTTCTCTACAGTCCAGAAAAATAGTGAAGAAGATTTTCAGACAGTCTGTGCTGAGACACATCAGTGTGGCTAGGAGAAAAGTGTACTGTTACCACAAATGCTCTTAAAGCAGGCAATGCATTTTATTTATGGTAACAAAACTTTATTAAGAAATTCTAAGAAAATTTTACTTTACTGATCTCCTCCTGAAATGGTTTAATCAGCTGTCAGCACTGAGAGACTGGGCAATCCCAGTGATAAGAAGATGTGGAATGTAATGGGGAGCTATGTGAGTAAAGCTTATTCTTCTTGAGAAAATAGATATAATAATTATTTTTAAATATTAATTTGTTTCTTTCATACACCTATTCTGCACTTACTGGTCCTCAAAGATTTCTACAATCAATCAGATTTATCCTGACCTCATTCTTCATATCACACCAAGATTTTCTTGTAGCACAACCCCATTTTTAGCACCAAAAACAGGAAACTGACTTATAAAAAATTTGGTTAATACAGGTTGGGTTACTACAATACCAAGGGTGTTTCAAGATTTTGGCTCTGCTTGTTGTATTAATACAAAATATCCATCTTATAAAGTCAATTTCTGTTGCTGCTTCCACAAAACCATATTAGCTTAAATGCTATAATGTTTATAGGTTACACTACATCTATTGCCTTGTTACAAATGGATTGATAGATAGTTTGTAATTTTGACTTCTAATGTCCCGTATTGGCAGGACAGTCAGATTTATTTGGACGTTACACTTCAGCTCTACCAAAGAATTGACATAAAATATGGAAGTAGCCACTCTAAAGTCGCTGATTGAATACACAAGTTCCACTGCGAAGCCTTAAGTTGAGGTTTTTGCCTGTGCAACCTAGATGTTTTAGTTTTTAGTACTAATAATACTATTATGTCAACGGGGAAAAGAAATAACTGAAAACAGTAGAGTACTAAAAATCAGGGAAAAATATATTTGAAGACATTTTTGAAGTTAACATTATACAATTGATTTGTAATTGTATGAGGAAAACATGGTTGGATTGATACTTGGGCGGTTAGATTCATTATTCAAAGTAAACAGGCTGGGCTGGTTTAACATGAATTCTGCTAATAATCTCATATGACAGCTTTTAGGAATAAGCTTTGTCATACTTTAGGATATGGAAATAAAAAGGATTACTTGGTATTCAGTGTGAGACAGGATGCAGCACAGTTTTTGTTCTGGTTCAGACGGTTGATTTGAAGAGTGCAGAGGACAAAATTAAATTGTGGCATCAGATCTCACAACAGAATAAAACCCACAAATCATGGTTTTGTTTCTTTCTTTTTTTTCTTTTCAAAATACATATTTTGATGTAAAAATAAATTTTCTAGATATTACACACTGGACGGATATAAATAAGCCACTTTGAGAGTGTATGTGTTTTTCTTTTTAAGTAATTTCCAGAAATATTTAGAGTTTATCAAGCTCTATGGAAATATCATCCACAGAAAGCTAAATACATGGTTACATCACTTCACATGTAGTGAATTGACAGACTTTGCAAAACAATGTGCTTAAAGTGCAAAGACAGACCAGAAATGACTTCATATCTGTTGACTTCTGAGACTGTCACCTGTCAGTCATGCTGTTACTTCTGATTTTGATCAGTTAACAAACCAAATCACAACTTGACATTTTTTGGCTGACTCCCCCTCTCTCGCTATGGTAATGTTGTGATGCTCTGTTTTCTCTCCCTGCTATCGCCCACCTACATCTTCACCTTCATCTCTCCCCCCAATTGTCCACCATCATCTTCTTCATTCTGTTTAGGATCCTGCCTCCTGCTCCTGTCCCAAGGCCTCTAAAAGAATTCCCATTGGAGTCCTCTTCAAACCAATGCTTTCGAGTTTGTTTTCCAGCTTGTTCTTCAGACTGCGGAGCCTCACTGATGCATGGATGAGAACCACTGGAAAGAAGAGAGACAAGACTTTCTGTACAACAGAACTTTTCTGCTTCTTGTTTGAATAAGACCCACACACACTGCATTCAGACACACAATAAGTCCTCAACAAGTTCTGCAAACTATTTGCTTTCCTTCTTCTAGCTTCTGCTCAAATTCAGCAGCTGTCCATATTGACACCAAAAAACAATCATGTTATCTTTGGATGACCAGGCAGCTATTTTCTTATCTGTAACACATTACCTAATAATAAAGGCCTTTATTTTATAATAATATTTATAATTTTTCATGCTTTGATTTATGTTTGAACCTTATCTGTGTTTTCCCCAAACAAGCTGCTTTTTTGCAAATTTGTGCAAAAAAAGTTGATAACTTTGTGGTTCTGGCTAGAATTTTAAGTCTTTTTCTAGAGCGACAACCCAAAAATATGATGGCTCTACCCACAGCATAATTTCATAAGTTTGATTTTAGAACTTAAACTAACTTCCTAACAAACAAACCTATGGCCTGAGTTATAATTGCTATAAAAACCCAAGGACAAAGCAATAAGTGGTTCAGGAGAATCCAACAGAAACGTGAGGCTGTCATCTGCAAGAAGCCTTTACACGTCATACTATTTCCCTTTAATGCAATGAGAGAATTGTACAACCCAATAATGAATAACCATTAATTTACAACGTGTCCTTTTAATGTCTCATCTCTCTTTTTTTTTTATCCAGAATGCTCACCTGCAACTCCTCATTTATCCTATTTTGTATCAAAGCACAGGTACAAAAACTCAGTATATGTATAACTTCTCTCAATTTAAATATGAGCAAGAGACAGAGTCAAAACATCAACGTTTTTTACATTGCAACACCAAGACTGATCGGCAAACACCATATACAGAAGTAAAGATGGGGCTGTTATGCAGGCTATGATGCTATCTGCTCTACCACCTAGCTGTGGCTCAGTAGGTAGAGCTGGTCATCATGCATCAGGACTTTAATGCCTGGCTACTCCAGAAATGTCTTTTAAAAAGCAACTTGATAAACAACAATGAAGACAAATTTACTGATCGGTCAGACTAACTCACAAGTGTTGACTCCAGTGCTAATAAAGCAAACCAATGTATCACATGGCAGTGGTTTGGAAAGTCTTTAGAGATGTTGATTTATCAAAACCAAGCCCATGCACTTGTGAAAAGAATGCCTGCTTCACAGGTTCCCAAAACAGCCAAACTTTGTTTTCATAATCTGGTCAAATTTGCAGCATACGATTTAGTGTGTATTTTTCTGTCTTACTGAATATAGGGAAGGCTATCCCAAACAGAAATACGGCCACTCCTCCCAGCACTGATATGAAGAGGTAGCTAGCCACAAGAATGGCCAACATAGAGACTGTTGGGTGGTTTCTACGGAAACGGCGAATAGGAGCTTGGTTCTCTGCAGCCCAGACAAAGCCAGTGAACAACAAGGTGACCACCGTCATGCCAGTGAAAAGCTGGAAGGGCTCGAAATACCTGAGAGGAGACAGGAATAACTGTAAGTAATGGATATACATAATGAGACTAGCATCTTGACCTCCAAAGACCCGAACTCTTTCATGTCATGCATTTTCAATTTCTCTTTGCTATTTGGGCTGATTGGGACCTGATGACTGTAAAAATAAAGAATTACGTGATTTTTTTTTTACCTGATTTTTGGTTCTGAAAAAAATGACATCCACATATGAAGAAATTAGTTTTAAATTTCGATAGAACAGTGGCAGTATAATATCCTCGTAAGTGGATATCAGGTCCTTGTAGAGCAAAATTTAGTATTTTGGTCCAGACAACCCAAAATGTGATGTCCACATATGTGGACGCCAGGTCCTAGGAGCTTAATGCTTAATAAGGAAAAAACAAGTATTACTGAGAGATTCTCTGTTGGTTCTGCCAGTCACTGAGAAATCAGCTGCTTAAACCCCGTTCACTCAGACCAAGAAACTGGTCAGTGATCCTGCTTTCTGGTACAGACCCCTGATCTGTCGTCTGCCTTTGTTATTTGGACTAACTGTAATGAACGTTGTCCTGATTCACTCTCTATGTTATTGTCATATACAGACTTTGGATATTACTAAGTGTACTATATAAAGTAACTCTACATGAATTCATTGAATATGTTAGCAGTCCTGTTGGAAACTAAATTCAAAGTTCAACAAAAACGTGGGTCTGAAAAACTGTCTACAGCAGATGAACAGTGTGTGCATTCAATGTCCTAAAGAAAGTAATTTGAGTTTCTTGAGGAAAAAAAAACAAAAACACAAACAGTGCTTTTCTTACATTCAGTGTAAATAATCTAAATTGTGGTGCATACCAGCAAGCCATATTGTGCCAGAAGAGAAACTACTACAAACTTCTTTCATCACCTTATGTACTTGTCACATAAGAAGATGATCTTGATTAGTCAAATTGAAACTGGATGATATGCCTCCAAGTCATCTGCTCCACTCCTTAAAGTTACAACTTGCATTTGAATCTTTTGGTTCAGTGTGGTCCAGAAGATTCTCCTAGTGCACGTTTATGGAGGCAGGAGGTCTGTCCACAATTAAAGTAATTAAACTTGAACCAATGTGGAGGTTGTTTGGTTTGATGTTTATTTCTAATACGCTTTTCATCCTTCCTATGAGCTCACTGTCCGGTCTCTAAAACTTGTTTGTTCCCAATTTGCTACTCTATAAAAACAAACAAAACAAACAAAACAACACACACTCTTGGTGCACAACCTCAAATTTTGGGTTTAAGGATAGAACTGGAAGGAAATATGTTAGTTCTCGGACTGTGTGGCATTTCCTTTAACGTGCTGTAACAGATCGTTGAGATCAGCTGCCTTCTTCCATTCCCACGAGAAATGGAGGTTGGCAGATCTGACTAAGATGTTCATTACTCCAAATCTGTGTCTCGCTCTCGTGTGTGAAACTGTATGGCCAAGAGACGATGTCATGATCATGGAGCCTGTTCGTTTTGGCTGTTGCTGAAATGCAAGTCACTAAAAGGAGTTCAGCACAACCCTGCAAATTCATAAACTTTGCTGCTTACTAGAATGAGAGAGAGAATGGTCAGTGTGAGAGGGGGGTGCTGACCACGTCAGAACAACGAAACCTACCCCACTATGAGCAGGAAGCCAAGCACGCACAGGAAATAATTGCTCTGGTAGTAAAGCAGGTTGTTAATGATGCGGTTATTCCAGCGGTCCAAGTTACGCACATCTGGCGTGGCGAACCGGGTCGAACACAGGAGGAAATCATCCAGACTCCGGAGGGGTGGCGGCTGCACGCCTGCCATCTTTTCTAAGCGATAAATACACGAGCTTTCCCAGAGTGCAACGGGGGACGAAGAAATGGGGAAGAACGCTCCAGAGCCGAACTGGCTCGAGCGCGCAATCCCTAATAGCGAGAATGCGCGCTCGTCCACGCAGTAGTTTGGGAACACTGAAGTATCCTTACTAATACCTCTTATTACCACTCACTTGTAGCCCGTTGTGTTTTGTACTCAGTCAATAAGTGGAGCATATTTTAGGATGTTAAAATGTTTTACATTAGTTAAACTGCCACGTTTGCCATTTTTATCAATTAGCACCTAGTTTCGACTGTATTCAGTAAAATCGATTATATTACACAGAGTCCACGCGTGGCACAGGAAAAAAAGTTGTTTTTTTTTTTGAAAGGCACCCATAGTTGCTTTGTGATTTAATCTATTTAATATTTTTATTTTGTTTTCTCAATTTTATATAGTTACTGAAACTATAAAAATAAATTTGAGTATTCAGAAGAAGGGAATGGTTTTGGGGTTACCTATTCATGTTTTCAATCTTAATTTGTAAAACTAAACTTATGAAATAGATGTACCGTAAAATAAAATGTTTCTGTCCCTCCAGGTGTTGTCTTCAAAAATACTAACAAGTGATAATTATTTGACTTCAAGGTACAAACCTCTGGATACGTCCTATGATTTCTTTGAATGATACCTTTTGGACAGAGGATTTAGATAGTTCCACATATCAACAATAATATGGTAAATGGTAAATGGACTGGTTCTTATACAGCGCTTTTCTATATCTGAGCCCTCAAAGCGCTTTATGGTTCTGCCTCATCATTAATCTGAAAACACAATTTTCTCTCTTCCATTAATGCCGTTACAATTAATTTTATACTAGTGTTTCATCTCTCAACCAGCATCTAATTCTTTCAAACCTTTCCAAATAAATAGTCCCACTGGATCAAACCAAATTTGATCCAGTACAAATTAACCACAACAATTTTACAGATATTCTATTCTTTGTTGTTTTAAATTTCCAGGAGAGACCTTTGTCAGACCTTTGTCATTGATAGTGAGATTTGCTGGCTGAGGCAGCTGAAAAACTGACCACAAGCTATGACATTTTACAAAGTGAGACCTCTGTGGGAGGTGGATATGAAACAGTATACTTACATACCTTGCTCATACATACTGATCACTCTAGACCAGAAATGAATTTGAGATATGGTTGGAGTAATTCATATCTTTGCATTTATCACTCTTTACAAAGCGTGATAAATGCAGAGGAGGAGAGCATAATCTTTATTCTTTTCATGGCATTCTGAAGGAAGCATTGTGCTGCAAGCCATCACGAAAAAAGCTCGTAATTCTTCAAAGCCAGTCATAACAGACAAAGTGCTGTGCCAGTAATCGCCTTTTATTTAAAACATTCATGTATCAATGTGCAAAAACTAAGACATAACTGTTGAAATGGCTCTTTGGGTTGTTCTTCCTTTGTTTTGTATGTTCATCAAATGTGATTGTTTTTGTGTCAAATTTGGACTTTTTTTATATATCTATTTATTTATTTTAGTGTGTTGTGCGGTGCCGTTAATTGTACAGCTTGCTTAACCTCTTCACATCTACCAGGTCACCAGTGACCGATTTAGGTCTAAGATTACATCCTGCTGTGAGTATTCTGCGACCCTCTTATGGTCCTCCGTCCATCCTGCTTAGCTCCTTCCAGCTGTCTCAGGATCTCCTTAGGGTTGCAGTGGAGGGCTACAGAATGTGTGACCACTACTTCAAATGATGGGTCTGCCTTCATCACCTCAGGGTTGCTGCTTCACCATCTTCAGTTAGATACAGTCACATTCCCCACCATGTTCTCTACCAGTGAAAATTTCCTTTACTGGACAGCACCCAGACCTTGTCCACAGTGACATTGCCACCCCCACTACCCAATGCAGTTGAATGAGAACATGGATAGGACTAGTGGTAGTAACTTTTCCAAAAAGTACTTTATTGAAGTACAGTTTCAGTGTGCTTTTTCTATATATTTTTTCTGTATCTTACTCTACTTCTGCATCACTATATTCTTGATTCAAATGCTATACTTTGTGCTCCATACCATTATTTCTTTTAGTTAGTAATTTTTTATTTTGCTTGGTTATGAAGAATAATGCACAGATTAATTGAATCTTAAACAAATAAATAAATAAAACAACAAAACTTTCCTGCAGCAGACTGGAAGCCAGTCCAGAGTGAACAACGTCAGCTGGGATAGATTTGGGAAGTTAAAGTTGCATAAAATGTCATGTACAGGACATTTGTCTTCTACAGAACATAAAATAGATATTTGGGGCAAGCACAGAAGCAGCCAATATCAGGTCAACTGACAATCTGTGTGGATATTCATTCTTCACGCTCTGTATTTATTTTTATTCTAATGTGCAGATAAGTGTCAGGAATGAAAATCATGCATATTTTGAGCATTTAGAGGTTGAATCCTCGAATCTCTGCAATACAGGTATTGATAGCAACATTAGCACAGCTACTAGACATAATAGCTACTTTTATGGAGAAATACAGCAGGTTACAAAGTACCAGATTTCTGTAAAAATCAGTCCTTACATAATCCACAATAACAAACACTTGTTGCATTTTTATGTCATTGACAAAAAAAGAAATGTAGAACCTACATGGGGTTATTTGACCAAATCTGCAAAAGTATGGGGGATCAAACAAGAGACAGCAACACAGTGGTGACAACAAAGGCATGAGCTTGTGAACAGTATAGGCTGGTGGGATGCAAATGAAGTGACTATGGCTATATGCACTGCAGGATCCTAAGGTTGAGATGTCTCTGCAGGTAAGATCTGGGTACATAGCACTATATGAGAGAGGTTTGACTACCGTATAGATTTGACAGTATTTAATATAATCACCTACCCCCACTTAACATGATCAGTGCACTTCACATTTCAGCTGAATCATTCAAACAAAGAATTTGATTTTAGTAATGAATACGTTTTTCTAATAGAACACAAAAGAATAACCAATTACCTCTATAAAAGGTTTACAGTGTTTTTATTTGTGATCTTTCTCATTTTACAGGGAGAGCGGAACATGTAAAGCCTTGACTGTGATTTTCTTACACTGTAAAAATACAATGTTTGCTTTTCCAAATTCACCAGTCAGCTGTCATTATATTTCTACATCATAGCAGAAATGCACAAAGAACAGTTTCCACATCTAACTTGTTAAGATCTAAAAATACTTTCCACCAATCCCCCCCCCGTGGAATATTCGTGACATCACCACACTAGGATTAGGAAAAGTATTGCAGTAAATAACTGGATCAAGGAATGATTTTACTGTAGATGTGGATCGAACTAGCATGTGCGGGGTGGTGTGTTTGACTGCCGCCTGCTACATGTGGCACATGAACTGCTCTTATCCAGAGTAGACTCCTTAAGAGCATCTCGACTTTTATCGTGAAAGGCTCAGACAGACAAGAAGTGGGAGGAGGGCGAAGCGTCGGGATCGCGCTTCACTCCTATGGTTCTATCCGGTTGGCTGCTGCGAGCGCGTGAGCGCGCCCGGGCGGCTCCGTAAAGAAGAGAAAGAAAAAAAATAAAAGCGCTGATCTCGGCGTGACAGCTCAGAGCTGTCCACGTCAACACACCGAGCGAGCGGAGCGACGGCAGCAGCAGCAGCAATGGATTCCACGTCTCCGGTGAGCCTCTCCGCCGTTTCACCAACTAGAACGGGAACCAGTGTGCTTTCATTTCCAGGTGGATGGGATATTAATGTGCTCGGCGGTTTATATATTTTGGTTAGCAGTGTGCGGGACATTTGTTGCACTATAGCAGTTAAGGTGTTCGGCAAGAAGGGGGGTGGTAGACAGGCGGGAGGGAGGCTGGGAGGGGGGCTTGGGTGCAGATTGTCCATAAAGCAGAAACAGCTTTTATTTTTAAGTTAATGCTAGTGGACTCGGACTGGAGCTGACTGTGGACACGCAGGCCTGGTAACTGTTTGTCACGAAGCTAAAGTCACACTTTTTCTTTCTATGTGTATGTCATATGTACAAATATTATTGCTGATGGTGCTGACAGCGCGACAACTTCTTACGTTGTGAAGTAAATTCCATTACCGTGGAGCGGCTGACCCACAGCTGTTACACACTTATCCACACAGAGTCCAGCGTGGAGCGCAACAGGATGGCGCTACACGGTAATCAAGCAAAGCTTCGGTTCCTGCACGGATCACGCGTGTAAAGCGGACACTGTAGTGTTTAATGGAACAAGCGGTATGGTTAAAGCCGGTCTGCGTATTTAAATGCCTGCGTGTGTTGAGCATATGTGGACTGACGTGTAGACCAGAGCAGGTGCCACGTCCACTGTTCTCTCTCTCGCTCGCTCGCTCCTCTTTTGCCCTGCGCACCATTTATTCACTCCCTCTCGCCCTCTCTCTCTCTGCGTGTGTGAGTGTAAGTTTCTCTTTCTCTCTCATCCGTGCTTCTCCAGAATACCTCTATCTGTCCTAATTCTTTCTTCTTGGTTTACTCTTTCTCGGCTCTTAAAAGTATGATCTTAGCCTGCTTATCATCGTTTTCCTTATAAAGGACCGTAAATTGCATCATTTTGCATACAAAACTAGTGATACTCCTACACAATGTTTTGCTTTGTTATATATTGTTGAACAATATGCAACAAAGGCAAAAAGTAGCTTTCTTATGTAATTTTACTAAAGTATTTTAAAGAAACTTTGCATTTTACTGCATGTTACTGTAGAACTTTGGCATTTTTTACATACAAAATCCTTTATTGTCCCAACAGCCCCAACTCGAATATCTATAACAGGAGAAATCTACTTGATAATGAATGAATATCATATAATATAAGGGCTGTTACTTTCAATATACTTATCTATTTACACTTTTCTAGTCAGTAGTTTCTGTGTAAGTAGTCTGTGAGTGTTGAGTATTTTTACATTGTGGCTTTGCTACTCAAGTAATCACCATGTGTACTACAACAAAGTAACTTAATCTAAGTGAAAGATTCACATTTTCCATTCCTTTCTTTCAGCTCTAAATTGGCTGGAACAGCCACAGCACCAAATTGCTGCTTACATGTTTATAAGAGGAATACATTCATATATAGGACAGAAAGCAGGGATAATGTGTTTATTGATATCAGTGTACTATTTTTAGTTGTGTTACAACCATTTTCCACTGGCTAAATGTTCAGAGATCGTGGTTTATATTGATATTGATGTTTAAAGTAAGAATCTTCTACAATTAACTGGCTGATTTACAACTAAAAGTGAGCAATGGAAAAGTAATAGCAAAAGTCAAATATAAAAACATGTATCTCGTGTATAAGGTAGGTCATGTAAAAATGCAACTCTTTAAAATACTACAGATGCCACTGGTTACTGCCCAAATGTTACTGGTATAGATGTTGGCCTACTGCATCCCCATCCATGCACTGATGGATATTTATCCAAATACTTTTGGATAAATGTAACTGTAACTACAATTCTAAATTGACATCCTAAATAAAGTAATATAAGTACATTATTCTGATAATACTCAGAACTGCATCGTCAGCGTATGATTCTTACAATGCCAGCTGTATAATTTGATTTACGTCTAGCTAATGTAAATTATCTGAGTAATTCTTTTACTTTTCTCTTACTTCTTCTCACCATCTTGCTCTTTCACTTCCGTTGAGATTTTTGATTATGCGTCTTTCTCAGACTCATTCTTTCTTTTTCCTGCCTCCCTGGTTTCATCTCTGCCCCTTCTTGCTTGTATGTGTCTTGCTCCTTTCTCATGCATTTGCATCTTAATAATAGGGTTACACCCCCTATTTACTATTGCATGTCTGTGAAATTAAAGTTACATTTACATGATCTGTTTTTAATCTGGCCTTTTCTGGTTCTTTTCTTTTGGATCACTGTTATTAAGTGGAGTCATTTAAAACAACTGATCCTTCAGAAAAAAACCCCCACTATAAGTTGCACATTTAAAACACTGGGGAACATGGTTAACTCTCAATATCTACACAGGGGATTAAAAATATTAATTAAAAAAAAGGTCAAGTGAAATATTCAGCCAACAAATTCATTTCACATAGATGCTAAACCAGCTAAGTCTGTACTTGGTTAGCTAGCCCAATTTACTGGCCCAGACATGGTGAGAGCTGCTGTTGCTTCTCCATCGCCATCATCATTAGAGCTTTGCTTGTCAATGTACTAAAGGAGTTATTAATAACGCATGTTATCTTCTCAACATGTTGGCCAAGGTGGTTAGCAAGAGGAGACTAATCTATTACAATGATAAATCACTAAACCCCGTTTATTTGTTCATGCTAACTGTGCTTCCACACAAAGCGCAAGTTTTGCAGCTCAAAACTGATCTCAGAGATTTGAGACTGACATTGTAGTCCAAAAGGTGTAGATGAGCCACAAAATATTTTCAAAAGTTTAACATTATAACAGTGTACCAGAACAATTAAATTAAGAGGACAATAAAAGTATCAGCCACAGGGGTAAAATTTATAATCAGTATTGAACATCCGACAACCCTTCAGCAAAAAAGAAACATAATAGATCACCAAACTACGGAGCCCCTCTGATGACATGGTCCAAAAAATAAATAAATTGTGGCCACAAAATACTATTTCGTGGGCACAAAATGGGTATAACGTGCGCACGAAATGCTAATTTGTGGGCACAAAACACTTGACCGATAACCGTGATCCTTCCCAGGCCCTTGCAGTTGGTTGGCAATAAAATCTATCCCGGCGTCCAGGTCGTACTTACGTCTGTAAAGCAACTGGGCTCTCAATAATAATAATTGCTATATAACTTTTGCACTGTCCACTTCCTGCTGTGACAAAACAAATTTCCCACGTGTGGGACTAATAAAGGTTATCTTATCTTAATATCCTGTTTAAATGTCTCTCCGTAATAATGGTTCCTTGCAATGCCAGGATTTTCAAAATGCATTTGTAGCTCATTCCCAGCCTAAAATAAAACTCAATCATACTGTCTCTGTCCATGGTGTATAGGTTTAGCCTACTCTTATGCTTATGTCTCTACACAGCTGTCCAGGAATTGTATCAATATGATGTGCGCACGTTATCTATTTTGTTGCCACAAACGCATAATTCATTGCCACGTTATACTCAATTCGTGCCCACAAATTAGCATTTCGTGCGTGCGTTATACCTATTTCGTGCCCTCGAAATAGTATTTTGTGGCCACAAATAAGTATTTCGTGGGCACGTTATACTATTTCAAGGGCACGAAGTAGTATTTTGTGGCCACAATTTATTTATATTTTGGACCATGTCATCAGAGGGGCTCCGTACCAAACAGCAAAGAGGTCATTGATAAAGTACAGTTCATTTTTTTTATTAAAATCAATGTTTGACTTTAAAATGAGCCACATTTAGCATTTCCTTTATTACAGCATCAGCTAAAAATATCCTTTATTTTGCAAATTGTGTTCCTACCATGCAATCGCATGGCAAGATGCTGTAAATGGACCAAACTTCAGTCAGGAGAACTGAGATAACCCATCCACAATACGAGGTTAGTCATTAATTTACTGTTGCATGGGCTGGGCTGTAGTTACATCATAAGGTTTTAAAAACTGAGCTTTAAAATGTATAGTGGTAATAAAAACAGAGGCTGACAGTGATCACTGCCTTTTTTTAGGGGCTTGTTCAGATTAAATAGAACAAGATACAAAACATTAAAACATGTTAAAAACACAACAGCCTTAATAAACGCAGAGTAGTTTGGACCCAGAAGCAGGGTTGATACGTCATCACTTAAAGACCGGATACTTAGGGAGACAGTATTTGTCAAAGTAACATCCACATGAATGGCAGAACCCAATAGAACATTGAACAAAGCATCACACTGCCTTTGCCAGCTTGTCTTCTTCCCATAGTGCATCTTGGTTCCAGGTGTTCTTCAGGTAAGTGACATACATGCCATCCACTTGATGTGAAAAAAATTCAAAGATTTGGCAGACCAAGCTACCTTCATCCATCGCTCAAAGGTCCAATTCTGATATTCACATTCCAATTGTTGCCACATTCCACGGTGAATAGGGGTCAGCATGGCATCCTGAGTGTTCTGCGGCCATGATGCTCCAACTGTGTATTCTGAAACCTTTCTATCGGAATCTGCATTACATTTTTCAGCAGTTTGAGCTACAACAGCTTGTCTCTTGAATCCGACCACACAGACCAGCCTTCATTCCCCATGTGCATCAATGAGCCTTGGCCACCCATGACGTTGGTTCACCACTGTTCCTTCCTTGGACCACTTTTGATTAGGGATGGGTATTGATAAGATTTTCACGATTCCGATTCCATTTTCGATTCTGTTTAACGATTCGATTCTTTATCAATTCTCTTATTGATTCTTTTTAAAAAAAGGAGAACACTAAAGTCAATTAGCTTAGAACTTTGTTTTATATCTTCCCTTTGAACAAGATAGAAATTTAGGAGTAGCATGGCCTTACAAACCCAACAGTGAGATCTTAAGAGATCCAGCCTATGGCTCTTCAATGGGGTGTCACAGGGTCCCCGGGGAAAAAAAACTGTAAAATAATAAAATAAATATTCTTCTGTAGGAATAACAAAGTATAACATAAATTATTCTGTAGCAATTACACAAGAATATCCAGTAATGTCCCTGCCTACAATTAAATACATTCACTTACCGAAAATCGGGGCATCTGCTGTGGCAAATGGGTGCAAGCCTTTTACCACAAACTTAGTCACTGCTCAAACTTAGTCACATTCGTCTATCCTGGCCTGAAAGGAGACGCTACCGGTAGACTGCAGCGAGAACTGCCAGCATCTGAGCCAGCCAGACTCTGTCTCATCATGGTCACTAAATGCACAGTAATAGCAGGTTTTGTAATAAGGCGGATCGCGCTAACATAATATGCACTGTTAGTTGATTATTTACCTGCCGCATTAACGGGAGAAGACGTGCAAACGTTACCGCTGCTGCTGGGTTGAGATTCACGAGTCCGGAGCGGAATTAAAATCACGACATTCATTTAAGGTCATCGCGTGTTTTGTGAGCAAATGCTTTTGCATATTCGCAGTGTTTCCTCCCTCAAATGAAATATCTACTTTGCAAGTATTGCAAGTTGCCCTGTTGTCATCCGTTCTCATAAAGTATAACCAAACTTTTGAGCGTTTAAGCCGCTTAGGCGCCGTTTCCTGCCAGGTAAATGACGCTCCGCAACGTGGTGACGTCATTCGGGGCGACTGGAATCGATAAGGGAATCGTTTGCAAAAATGGCAAACAATTCCAAGGAATTGAAACAGTGGGAACCGGTTCTCAACAAGAACCGGTTTTCGATACCCATCCCTACTTTTGATACATATTGAAAACTATACACTGGGAACATCCAAGAAAGAGCTGCAGTATTGGAGATGCTCTGACAGTCATCTAGCCACCACAATTTGGCCCTTGCCAGACTCTCTGGTGGAACAGAGGCCATGATGAAGAGTTAATCAGTGTTATTCATATCACCAGTCAGTGATCATAATGTTATGCAATGTGGATATGAAAGACAGGGTCAGAGGCAGATTGCACCAGAAGTTTCAGTATTCAAATCTCTTTCCAAAATATGATTCTTCAGCTTGATATCTGTTAATGAGTTTAAGTTTGCTGTTTATCTAAACATAGACTGCACAATACTTAATAATGGCTGACATATTGCACCTGGACCCTTCAGCACTTAATAAAACTTACTAACTAGGTGACTGCTGAATGTACTCGTGCTTGTAGCCATTAGCAAACTAGCTAAGAACAGAGACATAAGCATATAGGATCTGTTCTCATGCCTGAAACTCATATTTGTTTAATTGGACAGTGGTACATTTGTCTCCTAGTAACTAATTCATAATTCAGTGGCATCTTTACCGGCTAAAACATGTTCTGAAGACCCAATGAAAACTATTTGATGTAACATTTTTTAATATAATATGTATTGGGCTATAGGTTGACATAACCTACACTCCATGATCAAAGATATTCTTTTTATACTTTAGAGTTTCTGGTTTCCTGGAAAAATATTGAGAACTCCTTCTGCACTTGGTAGCAAATAATAGTCTTTATTTTTATGGCCTTGCCTTGTGACTTGAGCTAGCTGCTAGCTTTCCTTCAGTCAGTTGTCAGCATACACCTCACGTGCACTTTGCTAATCAGAATGTTGTTAAGAGTAGGTATTTCTGCTGCATCTTCACCTGCTTCCAGGGTGTATGGAGAAAGGAAAAGAAAGGAGTAAAAAATAGTATTAAGAATGACCTCGTTACATGACAAATTAAAGTAAAAGACTTGCAGTACTTGTCATTGGTTATGTAGTGTTTACCTACAAATGCTATATGCTATAACTACAGTATGTTGGAGTATGTCCGTGTATGTTTACTCATCACTTAAAGTTCAGTCAGCATCAACATAACAAGAAACACGTTTGATCAAATGAAGGATAGACTGAGCCATCTACAGCTTTAGGACTCTGGTTATGTGAGCCTGGAATACTGGACTTTGGATGAGCTAAGTGTCTGGTCTAAGTTCTGTGATACACTCTGACTGTGAATCTGTGCTAGTCAGTGCATAACAGAACTTTGTCCCGGGTCTGAAAAATCATCGCAGGGATGGACAGATAGCTGTCTAGATGTGGATGCAGGAGAATGGAAAATGTATTAAGTAGAAATATGTGATAATTCCCAGAACTGGAAAACTGTAAAACAAACCAGGATAAACAACAAAGATTAAAACACTGAATAAACTGCAGCATAAATTGTAGAAACTGGTTGGATTGGGCAGCTTCAGTGTGTGTAAGTAGATGAGAGAGTATTTAAAAGAGGCTGCTGCTGCAATGCTCTTTTAAGTGTTATCCAGGTATGAGAGGAACAGATGTGACTGAAGCTATGCTATTATGTTCAAGATGTTTCCCCAAGATGACTCAGCGAAGCTAAAATATTTTCAATGTTCTTTCTGTTTATCGCTGCAGGAACCGTCCCTCTACACAGTTAAAGCAGTTTTTATTCTCGACAATGATGGAAACAGACTTTTGTCAAAGGTGAGTTCAATGTGGTCTTTACACAAGGGAAAAAATGGAAGCGCTTTAATATAAACTTTGTTTTGTATGACAAAAATATGAAAGGGAGTACTTTCATGAATAAGTCACAATATGGGACATAAGTTTTATATGACTTAAACATGAAATTTACATTGCACAATAAACAATAACCATTTACTACTGAGGGTAATTTAAATTTACTTCAAAGCCCTGTATCTGAATTTTTTGTACTTTTTTCTTGTAGAAAATGTAAACAGTATTTTGAGGAACACATTAATATATTTGTTAAGATGTGCCTTGATCAGCCTTATTGTTGTCTTATACATCTGCAATGTTTATTTCAGAACTGTTCCAAATAATTATTGCTGTACAATATTAGAAAGAGACCTCTGATGATTAAGAGCAGCACTTAGTGAGAGTAGGGTAGAAGAACGTCCTTTCTTCAAAGCACCTCAATCAGGACCAGGATCAGTGAGAGACAGTCACCTGCTGTGTGTGTGTGTGTGTGTGTGTGTGTGTGTGTGTGTGTGTGGGGGGGGGGGGGGGGTGAATGAAAAGCGAAGACAGAAAATAGGACAAGCGATGTCTGTAGAGTAAATATGAAACCAGTCAGTTAGCTTACCAACTAGCTTGGAAATTTCCAAACAAAACAAAATCTGAGTTTTCAGTGACTGATTCACAAATAACGACTGCCCTGATTATCACCAGCTGAGTCGTCTACCTACAGTCAGAAATAATAAGTGGCTATGGCCGAAGTAGATAAACCTGAGAAAAGATTTCTCAGCTTCAACTTGATTAAAGTAACTAACAGTGAGTGCAAAGGATGCCGCTGATATGTTTGTGTGGGTTAGGGGTGCATTTGATTGAGTTGATTTCATTGTTTGTAACAGTAAATACTAACTGGTAAAGTTTAACTATCAAGTTTAGAATTTATTAGCAACGCACTATGTAAGTAAACTGAGTCACTCATAAAAGTTCCTGTTTTAGTACTATGACCCAGAGCTTTACCCCTCCATGAAGGAGCAGAAAACCTTTGAAAGGAATGTTTTTAACAAGACACACAAAGCAGACAGTAAGTTCCACTCTCTTCTGTTTTATGTAGATCTGTTCTGGTGTGTGATGCATGCGCCCCCACCCCCACCCGTCGCTCCCTCCCTTTGTATTGTGCTGAATGTTCACAGACGTCTCCAGTGTCCAGACTGTTACACACTCTCTTGTCACTTGTAACCTAAATCACTTTTTACATTGACCTGGTTTCCACCCGCCAAACCATGCTAGACCATTATTTGTGGCAGAACGCTGTAGTTGGTATTACCCTTGTAAAACTTTTGGGTTTTCATTCATTTGGATGAAAAACCTGACCTACCCATAAGCTTTTTTGTAGGATTCCAAGTTTCACCCAACTGATACCTGAGTCTCTACCCCTGGCCTCTTTAACACGTTGCCATTATCTCTCCTTTTGTCCTAATCTTCATTCCTTATTTTCTCCACTTCTGCTTTGTCTTTCTTCTCCCCTTTTATGTTTTATCTATCAGTTCCACTCCTTCCCAACATTCATTTGTATCATTTGTTTCTCCGACTCATCTCCTTCCTCTCTTTATATCAAGTTTCTGTCTAATTGCTTTTCTGTCACTCGTCTCTGCCTTCTTTCCCTCTCACCCCTTTGCTTGCCTGTCACTATATATTTGGCAGTTGTGTCACTGAATAAACTTTATTTTACACTTCTATATAGAAGCAAATTAATAAAGTCATGCTTATGCTAACCCTGTCACGTCTCATTCTCTATCTAGATGAAATAGCTTTTCTGGAAGGCATGACCATCGTGTACAAGAGCAGTATAGATCTTTTCTTCTACGTTGTGGGAAGTGCTCAGGAAAATGAGGTGAATTAAATTTTGTCTGCCAATAAAGTACATCTGCAGTAATAAAATTAAAATTCATTGTGAATATGTTACGTCAAGTTTATCTGCATATGTTTTAAAAGGAGCTCAGTCATTTTTGTTCAAATGTTTACTCACATAAGCGTGCTTTTATTTTTTTATTTATTTTTTTAAATTTTATTCTGCTTTGTATTCTGAAGGCAGAATGGCATGTGTTCCATGTCACCAGACGGTTTCTTGTTTCTTCTCAGCTCTTAAACAACAAATTCATCCAATATTATTTTTCACACAAATCACATAAGTTACAGTAGTAACCTCTTAACAAGAGTTAGGCTCATATCAATATTTTTTTATGGAATTCTCAGCTGTAGGCACACAAGACAGTTTAAAGGTAATTACTTGTTGTTTCTAAATTCAGTTGCCTGCTCTGGTGTCACAGAAAGGTTGCATTTCTTATGCAGCATTCTCAGAGTCAGATTAATGTTTCACTGACATTAAGACAAACAGGCAAAGAAAGCAAAAAACAAAAAACCTTGAATAGGTCAGCATGTCCACTGGACACTGAGCCAAAGTAAGAATGAACATTTTAGGAATATAAGAAACAAAGACAGTGCTGGGGTTTTCTTTGCTCTGTTAGAACGTTGTTGGGGGTTATTTGAACTTTAATAATTCAGTGTTAGAAGTAAAATACTCCTTAAAGTTAATCAAATGAAGTCAATTGTCCAAATTTCTAGAAGACTATAAAATATTATATTATATTATACATATTATAATATTACATATATATTAATATTATATTATATATTATATTATATATTATATTATATTAATATTATATTATATTAATATTACTATATAATATAAAATAAGACTATAAAATATATTGTATTTTGTCTACAATATATTGTAGACAAAATACAATATATTTTATTGTATTATGTATTATAGAAATACATAAATATAATATTTATGTGTTTCTATAAATACTCTTTGGTGCAATGCAAAAAAAAAAAGTAAAGACGGAAAAAAACCTGGAAAAAGTTGTGTGTTTATACACTACAATTGAAAACTTGGCGATACCTTCACATAATAATGATTTCTATTGTAAAATGCTAAAGATTATTTTCAAGGAAAAATAAGATACTCCATGAAATCTACTTAATTAGTCTAGTAATTGCTCTTCAAATTGAGGTGCTTCAGGGCAGTAACATTTACCATAAAGGTTCAGTTAGCTACAGTCTCTTTCATTTGTACAGCCTGTGGGATTTATGGATTTTTTTAAGCTATTTTCAGGGATTGTTCTATATGTTGCAGTTGTGTGGAGATTATTTTGGGTTACAGCTTGGTTGGAAAGTTTTAAACCTATAATGATTAATAAAAGAACACTTCTCATGAGCAGCATATTCACCGATATCACAGGTGTCGAAATCCAGGGCTCGAGGGCCGGTATCCTGCAGGTTAAATGGCTAAATGACCTCCTCAACATGTCTTGAAGTTCTCCAGAAGCCTGATAATGAACTAATCATTTGATTCAGGTGTGTTGACCCAGATTGAGATCTAAAACCTGCAGGACACCGGCCCTCGAGGCCTGGAGTTCGACACCTCTGACCTATATACTTTGCTAAGCTGGTATATGTTGAATGTGCAGTATTTAGCTTATTTAGGCCATGAAATCTAATTGATTCTGCTTTAACATCAATTTGCATTGATTTATATCTTTGTATCTCATATACTGACTTTTCTTTTTCTTGGTAGCTCATGCTGATGTCAGTACTTAACTGCCTGTTTGACTCCACCAGTCACATCCTCAGGTACCGTCTTCAAAAAAAAGTTTTTTGTTTTCAAGAAAAAACAAAAACTGCATAAGTGAGTGGTTTCATTGATATTTTGTAATGATGTTTAGAACAATACAGAGGTAATCAGAGCCCAAATAGAGAAATTCACAATCTTCTTTTTCAGACTTTTCTTCATGCAAATGAATTAGAGCTTTTGTCCTCCATGTAGCCTCAGTAGCATCAAAGTGTTATAATAAATAATGTGAAATATAAATAATTATATTTAATAAATAAATTAAACTAAATGACAAATAGTACTCCTTTTTCATTTTAACCTGTTAAAGCTCATATCAGAGTCCCTCACTGTTTATTGCAACATTAGTCAAACAATGATGGGTATGGTTGCTATGGGAACCAATGCAATAGTAATGCAGTGTGTGAGTAACTGAGACTAAGGAGAGATTGAGCTATTGTGAGGGCAAAAAATAAAAATAAAGCAATAATGGGTTTTTAAAAAGCCAGAAATGTGAATACTTTAAGTTACTTAAGTTAGAGGAATAAAAACTTTAACTTAAAATGATGATGATCATATGAGATCCTAAGTAACTCGTCTAATGACGCGTGTAATTTTTTTATTTATCCTGCAGGAAAAATGTGGAGCGGAGGTGTTTATTGGAAAACATGGAAGGAGTGTTTCTTGTTGTGGATGAAATCATTGATGGGGGGTGAGAGAAAGAAAAGTTTATCCAACTAGAATAGTCAATATGAGTTCCTTTTGATCATTTTGCCTGATATTTATAGGCAAAATGATGATAGGTATTTCTATTATTAAAATAAAAAAATGTTTAGTATGTAAAATGCCATGATCCCATAAGCAATCCCAGTCCTGCTTATACAGAACTCTACCCTTATTGGTTGTTTTTCCTGTTGCCAGGGTGATTCTGGAGAGTGATCCACAGCAGGTCCTACAGAAAGTCAACTACAGGGTAAGATTTCTGTCAGTTATTCCCCAAAACCTATTGTATCAGTATAACCATTGGAAATTCAAACAGAAAACAAGTGTGTTAGATTGTAGAAATACAAATCAATGCAGGTGTTTGGTCTGATTAGAACGGCTACATCAAGATTTGCTGTAGCTCCCTTTAGCTTTTTTGACTTGCTTCTTGCCTTCTCTTCCCTGTTTTACTTTTCTTCCTGTCCTTCTCCCTCTCTCTCTTCTTCTGATTGGTGTCAGCTAATGTCAGAGCCAGCCTATGGCTTCGTCCTCTTTGATTACATCACCGGTAACCTAGAGGCACAAACAGACAGGAGCCAGCTGCTGTAGACAGACAGACAGACCGAGGGTGAGAGAGGAAGAAGGCCAATGTGAAAGATAGTGACGTGGAGAGAGAGAAAGAGTGAGTGAGTGAGAGAGTAAGAATGAATGGATGAGAAGGAGTAAGACTCAGTGAAGGGAGGAAGGAGGAATGGGCAAAACAGAAAAGGTAAATGCATGGTGGGAGAGCATGTGGACTAACATGTTATTTTTCTATACTTGATAACTATGACCTGCTGGTGGCGCTAGAGTAACACTGAAGACGTCATCCAAGTGAAAAGAGTTATTCTCTGGGAACTGTGTCAATCAGATAATTAAAGTGAATGATTGCATACCAGACGGTGCTTGCCCTGAAGCTACACCACAAGCATGGCTACAAGCTCCACTATGAATTGTGACTGGTTGAACTGTTAACTAGCACTGTTTGAATGTCACTGGGTTATAGTGTGCTATTCTTTGTTCCACAGATCTAATGCACTGTGTGTGTGTGTGTGTGTGTGTGTGTGTGTGTGTGTGTGTGTGTGTGTGTGTGTGTGTGTGTGTGTGTGTTAAGTATTTGACTTTTTTTCATGTCATTTTGATTACAGGCGGATGAGAACCCATTAACTGAACAAAGCGTGGCTCAGGTAATACACAAGCAAACAGACTCTGTGAATATCATTGCCAAAGCTACACACACAAACATGAAGGCATCACATGCATACACAAATGCAGTTCAATTCAGTTCAGTTTTATTTATATAGCACCAATTTGCAACAACAGTCTTTTCAAGGCAGTTTTAATTGTAAAGTCAATCCTTCAGTGGGTCGGAGCTGTTTTAGAGGCACTGGAAGGACATAAAGGCATTTAATAATGTCACCCCCAAAAAAGCTAATGCTCTATAACTGACACACCACAATGAAGAAAAGGAGGATAACCATTAGTGGCAGAAGAGGAGATTCTCTAGTTGACGTATCAATTGCTTACTGAGCAATTACAATTATGTTTTGAGCTATAACAGACAATGCCTGACCTCACATATTTCCAAAGTTTTAGTCACATGGTAAATGGACTGGTTCTTATATAGTGCTTTTCTACAACTTGCCTCATTCACCCATTCATACAAGCATTTTAATGCTTTTTCTGCTAAAGTGCTTTATATCTGACATTCATTCATGCGCCGATTGATGCATCGGAGAGCAACTTGCGGTTAGTTTTTTGGCCGAGAATATTTGGCATGCACATTTATTATTTATCTTGATTGATGGACAGATGGAGGAGAGCTGAATACTAAACTCAGAGATCATGTCCACTCGTGTGTTTTCCCCATTTACTCAAATTAAAAGAGTTTTTGAAAAGATTATAAGCTATGAACGTTCATACCTTGGTTGACATTCTCATCTCATTTCCATTAGTTTCTAATTATGCTGCCTGTACATGATGATAGAAATTTGACAGCTTGTAGATCTTGACCAATGCAATGCTATTGACTAAACACAACTTGCGGTATATCTTGACTCTAACGTGCATCTAACGTTTTTACATGATCATCACAATAGACACGCTGCACATTAGGCTGCCTTTAAATGCCATACTGAATCAAGGGCCTTTAAATTTGAGCTTAGTGCGCCACCTGCTGGCCGATTTCTCACTGCTGTAATTTAACCTCTTCTAAGGACTGAAAAACAGTTAAAAGATAAACCAGTAAAGAACATACAAGAACAAGCTGTTGAAACATGTAGATTTTGAAAACATTAACCCACTGTATTTATTTAGTGGCAGTAGAACAAAGATGTGTTTTGTATTACGATTTTGTTGCGCTTTAACATGGTGGCATGACTTCACATGGTTGTGAGCATAAGCTCAGCCTGCCCTCTAGTGTTTAAACAGTCGTACTGTAGCACCATGCTTTACTGTGCAGGAGTTCTCAGTTATGTAAAGCATTAGAACCACTCTACCTTTACTAAACAGACTTGTATTCTACGGTAAGATACTTTTTGACATTATATTGTAATGTAAAGGGTAATACTGGACTGTGCTAAGGTTTCAAAAACTTCTGTAACACATATATGAGAGCAACAGAACGAGCAGTGTTATAACTAAGTTACTATAGTCTAAACCCAATCTTTTCCTAAAACGAACTATTTCTGATGCCTAAACCAAATACATATCAGAAGTTAGAATAAACACATTAAATGATATATGTGCATACTACACAAAGGTTGCATTTTCTGTTTGTTTATAAAGCAGTTGTCATTCATGTTTTGTTATTATATAATTTTCTTTCATTTTTTTACTTTTGCAGGTTTTGCAGTCAGCCAAGGAGCAGATCAAATGGTCTATACTGAAATGACTGAAAACAAATCTGATTTTCCAAAAAGAATGTTTCCAGTCCCAAAGCTATTTTACAGGGCCAAACTGAAGGGATGGATGTTACTGAAGTGATGGCCAATAGGCTGCCTTAGGTGTGTTTTTTGTGACATTTTTTTTCTATTGTGTGTGACAAGTATTTAATTCATTTGGGAGTAAACATAGCCCATATGTGGAGGTGCCATTTAGCAAGCCAAATGACACTTCTTATTTTATTATCATAAGTAATATGCAGGCAGCTATCCAGTACCTGAATTATCAAAAGAAGTGCAAGAGATTGGTGGAACAACATTGTTCTCAGTCCCACCGAACTGATCGTGGCTTCTGGGTTTCTTTGAAGAGTTATGCTCCCCCCCCCCCCCCCCCTTTCACATTGTGTGTGTGTGTGTGTGTGTGTGTGTGTGTGTTTGACTGTGTCAACAATATTACAAAGCCAAATTAATTTCTATTACAACACTACAAGAATACAGAAGGTAATACTAAAAGTTTGTTGTATTGAGTTTCAATTGACTCGTTACACTCATGATTTCCATAATGCTTCTTTGAAGCCCAAAAGCAAATGCAGTTATGTTTTATGACACTAAGAAGGCACTGTGGTACAGATGCAGGAAATCTAATTTAAGGAAAGTCTGCACATGTGAATGAATTTTAGAACCAATGGGAGCTTAAAAAAGATAAAAATAAATAAATAAAAAAGTGCACAGGATCCTGTGGCCAGAGTTACAAAGAATATTGTCTATTCTACTGTTGTGATGATAATTAAAGATTTTAAAAGACATTACATGTTTTGTTAGTGGAGAGAAATATGGCCAAAGAGAAACTAATTATTATTTTTACATATGAATGTTGTTTTCTCTGTCTGCAAGAGAGATAATAAAACTATATTTGTCCTGGTTTCAGATGGTCTGCTTAGCCATTATATATTCTTGTACTTTTATTTTTACTTTCAATTAGTTCATCCCCGTGGATGCCGCATTTATTTGCGTTCAAAAGTGTCTAACATAATGAATATTAATAAGCACTCTAAAGGACTTCGTTTGTGTGGGCGTGGTCTGGGTAGTTTTGTTCAGGATAAACAGGTTAGTTTGGAGTACTGTGGTGAATTCACAGTAAAGTTCTGTGTTGGACTTGTGCACAGTGGCTTTGGTGCTCATGGTAAGATTTAGGTTATATTAAATGCAGAAATAAATTTTCATTTACAATGATGAATTCAGACTCAATCACTGAATTCCAGCTTTATACCAACCGCATACTGTATAGTATAAAGACTTTCAGTGCAGAGGATGGACATGAACCATCAAAGCTAGTGAAACTGCAGACATCTTGTTAAGTTTAGCTGTGTAAATCCACAAAGAGCAGCAGGTCAGTTGATCATAACGTGTACACTAAGAAAACCCACTGAAGCTCACATTAGAAATTATTGTAAGTTGTGATTCTTTTCTCCATGCTGAACCACTACACTGACCTTCGGGTTTCCCAACCTGCTGAATTCCACTTCAACGCCTGACTGATCTTATTTTACTGTTTATGTGTGGAGGTAAAGTCACCCTCTACAAATCAGGGGAAGATAAATATATATATATATAAAATATTTTTCACTGCATGTGTCCTAGACAACACACTTCAAGCTAAGTAAATTCATTAGAATTAGACTTTAAATTTGAACAATTTTTGTATTATCATGTACTAATATTATTTTATTATCATATTAACATATCCCAAGGTTCAGCTACCTTTGCACAAAAGCTGTTAGTAGAATTATCCATTAAGGAGCTACCTTTTACTTTCTTAATCTAAGTACATTTGAAAGCCTGTACTTTTTCCCTTTTACTTAAATAAAAACGTTGCTGCAGTACTTCAGCTTTTTATTGTTGAAGTACTGCAGCTATCTGTACATCTAGGTAAGTAAAGAAAGTCTGTGCTTTTGCCACCTCAGCTGCTGACAACACAAAATGAAGGTGCGTTTTTCCAGAACCGAAAGCACTTTTGCATATAGGATCTGGCGACCCCTAAAGGCAGCAGTCACAAAAAAAAAAGATAGTGAAGTCTTCAAACTATTTACGCAGATGTGTTTTACAGATTGAAAAATATACTCAGAATACAGACAAATACACATATTTACAATACAAATATATGAGTATCTATAGTGTCTATACACAGAGACTGGAACTCTTAGACTTTACACAAGTGTGCTCCTTTTATCTCATGTGATTCCTAACACAGGTGGCTGCAGGAGGGGTGATTACTTACAAGGGGTCTACAAAAGGTTTTTGCTAAGTTTTTACTAAGCTGTAAAAACACTATTACTATATACATTACTATATACAGTTTCATAGATAGATTGATTGATCTATGGGGGAACAGATTGATGATAAGAGCGGTCTGTGTGGGGTGTCTGTAGCTCAGGTAGGAGAGCAGGTCGCCTACTAACCGGAAGGTTGGTGGTTTGATCCCAGTCTCCTCCAGTCTGCATACCAAGATACTAACCCCATTAATGTTGAATGTTAGATAGATGCAGGTTGGTGAATGTACAATTTGTGTGAAGTTCAGATAGAGCAGAAAAGCTATATAAAAACTGGTCTATTTATTAAAAAAAAAAAAAGACAATGGAGAAGACTGTGAAAGAGTAGGTAGGGTGTTAAGGAGAGAAATGCAGAAGTATGGATGCTAACAGATTTTGCACAACACCGGGCATAAACCGGTCCGTGGCGCAAAAAAGGTTGGGGACCGCTAGATTACATCTTCTGCAGAAGGTGCAATCTGAAAGAGACAGAAGACTTCAAAGTTGCATCAGGGGAAAATATAGCTGTCTAACGTTGGATGGTAGTCTGTAATAGGACTTTAGAAATCAGAGAAAGCAAGTGAAGGCAGAGGCAAGAATTAAATAGTGAGAGTTCAACAAAGAAGAATGTTGCACAACATACAGATGCCGAAGCATGCTCTGGGAGTAGGGGGGGGGGGGACTGGAACAGTACAGATGTAGAAGGTGTTTGGTGTGTCCTCTGCACAGAGCAAAAATTCAGATGAAACTAACATTACTTTACTTGACCTTAAAAATCTTAGAAACTAGTTGTCTAACCAGATACTTACCCTGGATGGCATTACTTTTGTTCAGGATATGGCCGTCAGTGTGTATATTAAACAAATATGTATATATGTATGTAGCTGCTCTTCATACTCACATATGAGGTCTTGAATAATCAGGCCCCATCTCATCTTAAAGACCTCATAGTACCGTATCTCTACAACAGAGTGCTTTGCTCTCTTTGTTCTTTATATAGCACCAAATCAAAGCAACAGTTGCCTTAAGGTGCTTTATATGGTAATATATTTGACAAAGGATGGTGAATATGTCGCTGCCCAGCAGTTGGAAATGAGGAGCACCCCAGAGGAGATTCATGGATGTAGCGAAGGAGGACATACAGAGAGATGGTGTCACAGAACAGGATTCTAGCGATAGGATGAGATGGAGTCAAATGATATGCTGTCGTGACCCCTAAAGGGAACAGTCAAAAGACAAAGAAGACTTTTATCTAAACATAGTTGCAGTTTCAGAATGTGGAGGGATTTGTCCATCTCTTACCATCTCTTACTTACCATCTATCAATGTCTTGAGCCACTCCTTATTTCTTGATATTTTGTCAGGAAGGCAGCACGGTGGCACGGTGGTTAGCACTGTTGCCGCACAGCAAGAAGGTCCTGAGTTCAATTCCACCATCACATCTGTGTGGAGTTTGCATGTTCTCCCCGTGTTTGCGTGGGTTCTCTCCGGGTACTCCGGCTTCCTCCCACCGTCCAAAGACATGCAACTTGTGGGGATAGGTTAATTGGATAATCCAAATTGCCACTAGGTGTGAATGTGAGTGTGAATGGTTGTCTGTCCCTGTGTGTTGGCCCCGCGACAGACTGGCGACCTGTCCAGGGTGTACCCTGCCTCTCGCCCTATGACAGCTGGGATAGGCTCCAGCGCCCCCCCCGACCCTGAAAAGGATAAGCGAATGGATGGATGGATGGATGGATTTTGTCAGGAAACTAGGAAACAGGTTTATTGAAACATGGGCTAATATACTTAAAGGAGTAAGGCAAAACAGAGTTTGTACAATTCTGACAACCTTGAAAGTCAATATTTGGTATGATCATCTTTATTCTTTAACACAGCCTAAACAGTTTTATTTAAGCTTTCTTAGAATTTCTGTCAGTAGTTTTCTGGAATAGTTTTCCAGGGTTCTTTTCCATTTTCTCTTAGGACACACTACTTCAATAATATTGAGGTCTCTGCTGTGGGGAGGCAGATAATGATAATGTTCTATTGTGTGTTTTTCTACCCGTTAGGGATCACTGTCATACTGACAAATGAAGCTGTCGCCAATCAGATGCTTTCCTGATGATATCGCATTATTGATCAAAATCTGATGGCACTTTTCTACATTGATATTTCCATCAATTTTGGCATGATCACCAACACCATTCACTGATAATTTGAATAATAATTTGAGTAAAAAATTTCCAATTTGGATTCATCACTCCACGAGACCCATTGCCACTGATTTTCATTTCAGTTCTTGTGTAATTTGCGTAACTTTTACTTGTTTACTGTCATTTTAACTTCCACTAAGGCGATTTCTAGCAAAGCTTCAGTAACCAATAAATGAATAGTAGATGGAAGGCCCTAATGCATCTCTCAGGCCCTGTGTCAGGCTATTGCTGGAGTTTTTCCTGTTTCTTAAGGACATGTCTTTCAGATACCTTTCATTTGCTGTATATATTTTTATAGGTGTGCCACTTCTTGTTTTGCCCTCCACTTTTTAAGGACATGCTACACATCATGCTGAGATATAGTTTTTAGCTAATAGCTCTTTGGGAGTCACCTTGCTGATACAAAAACACAATTTTATGCCTGTCAAACTGTGTTAACTTTGAAACCTTTTGTAGAGTCAATTGAAGAAATTAGAACAAATTAAGTGTTTTTTGACAGGTTGCTAGTAACAAAGTGGCAAAAAATACAATTTAAAATTGGTTATCTGCTGCGTTGTCTGGTATAATATGTGTAGACACCAGATCACTTCATCCTTTAGGTTACGTTACGTTTGTTTTATGTCTGAATGATTCTATATAAGCAAAAAAAAAAACATTCCTCTGAAAAAGCTGAACACAAGGATTGGACCGAAAATGAGTGGAAAAGTACCCAATGTCCAAAGAAAACCTTCTGAAAGCTGGAGAACTGTTGTTCAATATCACTTTAAAAATGATAAGAAGGTCTGGCTCCTTGGAAATAAAATGCAAAGAAATAAGGGGGTGGCTCAAGGCTTTTGCACAGCACTGTGTATCCAGTATGTAGTTTTCACTGTGACATTAAAGGTTCTTTAGCTGTTGATCAGTGTGAAAAAGGCCACATTAAAGTAAATGTGAATGACCTTTTATGTGCTTATGCATGCATAAACACATAAAAGTCATTCACATTTGCTCTAGAGAGCCAGTTTTGTGACAGCTGACACTGAGATGAGATGCAGTGCACTTCAGCAATACAAAGAGATGGAAAATATACTCTACTGTTAAAGGGTGAGAAGGCTGTAATGTAATGAATGTGTTCTGAATTTATTCTAACTTGACAGGGAAAAAAAACATGATCAACATCATCATCCTGTCTCTCAGGATGGTCTGGCTCTTATTACAGCAGGTGTTTACATACAGAAGGGGAGCTGCCTTTTACTGACATAAAATTTTTAAAATTAGTCACTTTGTTTGATTTGGCACTGATGTGTGTGTCTAAGTGTGTGGTAGAGGAAAATATATGTATGTATATCTATACACACACATGCACAGAGAGAGAGAGACAGGGACTACTTGTCAAACATGGACCAGACTTTCCCACCTCCCCATATTGTTTGAGTACCTTCCTTTATTCATGAAAGCACATCATGCTGTCCTAATATGTGTACTGCATGTAAGCAGATTAGACTCTTTTTCCTTGTTTTACAACAAACCAACCGAGGCAGGCTTGCTGCGATTGGCTTGTGGAGAATTTGAATGTGGCAAATGATTGGCCAAGTGTGTGACATTGATGGACTGGCTTCCTGGTGATTGGTTAATTAAGCTCTGACATCACCAGTGAGGGTTGTTGACAGAAGGGGAGAGAGACATAGTGTGCATGAAGGGGAGAGAGAGAGCACGACAAAGAGAGAGAGAGAGAGTGGGAGGGATGAAAATTGATAAAGAGACCTAGTTTTAACATTGGTGAGAGAGGTGGGCGGTCAAAACTCTCTCTCTCTCTCTCTCTCTCTCTCTGTGTGTGTGTGTGTGTGTGTGTGTGTGTGTGTGTGTTTGTGTTTGTGTGTGTGTCTTCCCAGTCATCCATTTCCTTCATTTAATCATTTTCATCTTGATTAAAGCAAACTAAACAGAATAAAGTCAGCAAATAGACTTCTAGAGGAAAAGTTTACATTACATTTATTGTTAAAGTTCTGCTGCACTTCCAGTCTTATTTAGGAGCAGCGTTGGGAAGTTATTCGCTTTTTCCAAAAGAAAAAGAAAAAGAAAAAGCGAATACATTTCCACTAGTTCGTGCAAATGCAAAAATATCTTAATTACAAGCCATCTTTGCCTGACTGGTGAAAGGCGGGTGACAGTGGATGGTGAGAGATCTCAACAATTTCACTAATAGAACTTCTAACTAGGTCACTGTGAAGCTGGCTAATAGCTGAAGTTACAATTTGTTGTGTGATTACAAAAGTAATGACAGTTCCATTTGATCAACTCCCCAACCCTAACTGTGCTACTTGATATACAAGGAAAACCTGAATGGTAAGTCTTTGGGAGACTGTAAGGTCAAAAGAAGCTTATATCTGTATTTTTCTGTACAGTAAATAGACAAAATATATGTATGTATAGAAACCTTTCAACTTTCCATGAATTCTTTTTCTGTCTGACTTAATTTTTTGGCTGGAGGTCCAGTGAGTCAAGGTAACTTTAGACAACATTATTTTAGACTACAAGTAGGCTGCCGGGACTGATAAATTACTTTAGGAACTCTTGTGGCCAATAGTTATGTCTCTTTTTTCTTTGGCATCGTAATGTCTCGCCATGACATAACCCTGTTCCTAAAGAAACAGAGTAGATGACGTCTCAGGTTTCGATTGGGTTTGTCTGAGCATGGCCAAATGTTCTGTCTGCAAACCCTCATCTTTAGGTGATGTGGAAATGTAATTACGTTACTTTTCTACAGTGCTTTCCAGCTGGGACCCTGGCTGTAAAAATTAATTAGCACTTTCAAAACGCCAAGCCTGTGACACCATAATGAGTAAAGTGACAGGCAAAGAGTCACTGCCAACAACAGCAGGCAGGCACAGTTTCCAGAAACCTCCAGAGATCTCCAGAGCAACTAAGAGAGAACCCAGCTGAATGCCTGGAGACTGCTAGGTGTTTCCACTAAAAACTTGCCAAAAGCACCAGTGAAACATTTTAACAAACTGGCTGAGAATTTAAACAAAAAGATCAATACATTTTTCATATCTAAAAAATAAATAGATACCTGGAGGGACCCATGACTGAAAAGTTAAAGAGTAGAGGTTAAACGATCACAGAAGGTCTGGTGTCCATGCAGGTACAACAGAGATCTTTTTGGAGATCTTTGGACTGTGTTGTTTAACCTGCTTTCATAGTCTGTATCAGATGTGTCAGGACTATTTAAACATGTTAAATCAAGTTCTGTGTTTATAGTAATAGACATGGTGAGTTTTGATCAGCACCAGAAGCAGTTAAAAACATAATCTTCTCAGAGTATAGTGATCCAGACCTGTGCCCACCAAAACTGGCCCCACAACAGGACCATAAACAGCCTCATCATCGAACTTCCATCATTCCTTAATGAGAGGCAAAAAGAGAACCTTTATACTGCTGGGCGGCTGTATTCCATCTTTTTCACTAAATACAAACTAAACAAAATCTAACCCAGTCTTGGCTGGAAGAAACAGAGCAGCCTGTTATGCCACCATCTGGCCAAAGATGAAGATGAATCAGTGAATATAAACAACAAAAAAAACATCCCACCCTCGAATGAAACACTCTTGTTTGTCATTGGCTTCTTACAGCTACACGCCCACTTCTTGGTACTCATCAGTTATTACTTTAATATACTTTTTTTTTTTTACCAACCTCGTCATGAAATTAGGATTCTGGAGTTTAAACATTACCTTAAACCTGTATCTGTGGCATATTCCTAAAATGAAATGTAATTGGATACAGAGCTGTAAATTCTAAGTATCTTTTGAATCTGGGGGCACGTTTTAGGCCCATGAGATAGCAAAAACTGGGTCACACAGACAAACACATTCACACACATTCACACACAATATAAATGATGCCCCTGTGCTTGAAAAAACAAGCAGGTTCCATGCAGGATCTCAGAGCTCTGATTGGAGAAACACAAAACCAGCCAACAGAAAAACACACAGCCGCAATTAGCAACAGAAAAACCATTTATCCCAGTGTGAATGTAAACATATAGAGACAGGCTGCTGATAAATAGAGGGAGCGGGAATGAGAAGAAGGGTTGGAGGTGAAAGAGCCAGGAAGCAGAAAAATGATCTGAATTAAATAAACCGAAGAATCTTTGGTTATATATGTGTGTAAGCATGTGTGTACATATGTGTTTGTTTGTTTTTGTTTTTCAGTTTCACAAAAAAAACAAGTAAAAGGCCTACAGTGCCATCTAATTTAATTTTTTCATATTTATTTATTTATTTATTATTTGGTCTAAAACCATAGTTGAGTCCAGGTGTTTGTTTGTTTTTTTTGCTGACCATAAATATTACATTGTTTTAAAATCTAATTTTCACAGTTTAAATTATAAATATTACAAGGAATTAGTATGCTAGTTTTTTTTGTTATATTTTTGCTATTCACTTATTTAACCACTAGGTGATGCAAAAACCTAAAGACAAATAAATGACATTTCCCAGGCCAGACATTAACAGTACGTTATTCAGTGTTCTTTTCTATAAGTATTGGGCTTCCAAAAATGAGTCTTACCACTCTTAAAATTACTCCAGACACTTACTTGGGCACTCCGCTATAAGTCATACTTGGCTTAAAAAAAATAATTAATTTCAGGATCCTGTCTGGAGAAACGATGGTGAAAGGTGCCATTTCTCTCTATTGTATGAAGTCTGTGTAATAAGCATATTAATAGCATATTAATTGTGTGAAATTTGGATTAGAATAGTAAAGTCACACCAAAGCACAGCTCTGCGTCTCACCATTAGGTAAGCAGAGCTTCCAAAATTGTGCCCTGTAAGGCTTAGCCTTGTGCCTTATGCCCTGGACATGAATACACAAAATAGCTGATTTATTTATTTATTTTGCTCCATTAGTAAATTCTATAGAAAATACACAAATTGTACACGTCAAAGGTTGCAGTTACTAGTACGAAGGATAAACAAAAATTGTGACCGGGAGGAGGGGGGTTGGAACATTTCCTTGTGTGGAGAAATGCCAGACGCCAGAACTCACTAAAAGAAAAAAGAAAAGAGATCTGTCTGGAGAAACGATGGTGAAAGCTACCTGTCAAGGCTTCAGCAGGACCCAGAAAGTAAACAGCTATCAGCTCAAGTTTGTCATTCATTGGGAGGGGTTGGTTAATTATATCATGTTGCCATGGAAGCTGAAGAAACGCTTGGAAACCAAACCTCCCTTTTATCTTAAAAATATTTGGCCCGATTCAAATGACTGCTGAATTTAAACCAGAGGTAGCAAGACTGTTTGTTCCACTGTGTGAAAATGCAGAGTTAATTATAAAAAAATAAATAAATCTTATGTCAGATGACAAAAGAAATGATTGAATAGACGTGAACAGAGGTTTGGTTTGAAATTTTGGCCTTGCTTTTGGTGTGCTGCTAAAGAAAGTTCTGGTACGTGGTAACTGCAAGACTGTGAACTGTGCAAAGTATAATTGTGAGTATAAGTTGAAATCCTATATAACCTTACACAAGCATTTCAGTGTGTCTGTATGTGTTGAAAAGAGTGTTTTATGGAAAAGTAGTAAAAAAGTCTTGTGATGTTGTTACCATGACATTGCTACATGGTGCCTCAGTCTGCTTTGATCCAGTGGTTGCCAGAGCTTCTCAATGATTGTCACAGTGGCATTCACACTCATATTTTCACACATACACACACGCACACAGTTGTGTGAATGGCTGTCTGTTCTGCTTGTCTAAACAATAACCATAGGGTATCCAGGACAAAAGGGAAGTGACAGGCCTTTCTGATTGGTCATGGCAGACTTTGACTGACGTGTGATGGCAGCTTGGTGTTGGAGTGTTTGTGGGAGCTGTGCTACCTCACAGTGAAGTTGTGTGTGTGTGTGTGTGTGTGTGTGTGTGTGTGTGTGTGTGTGTGTGTGCGTGCGTGCGTGCGTGCGTGCGTGTGTGCGTGCGTGTGTGTGTGTGTGTGCGTGCGTGTGTGCGTGCGTGTGTGTGTGTTTGAAGAACATTGCAATGACTTTTTATCTGAACTATCTAACTACTGTGTTGAAGAGGTATCAGCACACTTTGGGGTATGATTTGTTGTGGGGAATGGGGGAGGGGATATCCTGGGGGATTTCCCAAGATATCCTGATGGTGCAGCTGCTGTAATGGGTTGGAGAGACAGGAACAGTGCTTACTGAGAGATCAACCCTAACCTTACCATCATTCACTGCATCATTTACAAGTTAGAGCTTGCAGTCAGTGATGCTGTAGAACGAGTTCGTTCACAGCTTTATTATATCTCACACTCCCCGACTTTGCTGATGAGCTCAATAAATGTAACAGAGTTCCCTCCTTCTCTGTATGGACTTAGCAGATGTGGGTAATAGAGGAGACACACTATGCAAGGCACTCCAAGCAACAACAACAACAACAGTTTAAAAACAGGGTTGGAAACTGTTCCATAAACTGGAAGCTGTTGTAACAATAGTTGAATGTCTGACTTTGATCACAGAACTTAAGTTAACTCTTTTTTTGGCATGTCATTCAGTTAAAACAAAATCAGTATGTGGCATTTATCTCACTGTGCCACACTGTTAACTGGGGAAGCTCAGGTTAAGTATTGATTTTTGTCTGACAAGGGTGGAAACTCTTTCTTAAACAACTCGTGGAAGAAAACATTTTACATGAATTTTCCAGGGGGTAATTATAAAAAGTACACTTGATTGAAAATACACCACATCATAAATACTTCTACTCAGGAGGGCAAACTGATCCCAGCTGAATGAGGAAAAATAATCTGGCTCTGATATGCAGTCATGTCCACAGCTGTTTGTGTTCACAAGCAAAAATAATATTGGGTTGTCTAACTTTTCAAATTTGTCTTTTGCCCTCCTCCAGCCACCTTGACTGGTGGTTGGAGGAGGGAAATCAAGTATACACAATCCTGAGGGTTGGTGTGGTGTGTATGTCTTCTTCTCCAAACTCATCTCTTCTACCAGAGGCCTGAGAGGATGAGGGCTCTGTGCAGTATCCACTCGTATGACTGTTCAGAATTTAACACGTAATCTTGACATAACAAAAGGATGAAGAGGATGATGATGTACAATCAAGATAAAATAATAACTTTATTTACATAGTACTTTTCCAAACAAAGTACAATTAAAAACATTTGAAAACATTTGACATGTAAGAATATTATAAACTATACAGAAACAGAAACAGAAACCTGAGCATGCCCACACAATGATAATGATGATGATGATGATGATGATGATAATAGTGTGTGTGTGTGTGTGTGTGTGTGTGTGTGTGTGTGTGTGTGTGTGTGTGTGTGTGTGTGTGTGTGTGTGTGTGTGTGCATGTGTAATTTATGTGGGTAATACAGCTAATTACAACCACTTGTTAATGGCTGAGGTCTGCATCTCATCTCATGCAGTTTTACACACTTGCACACTTGCACACACACACACACACACACACCACTGCAATTCATTATTCTCTTCATAAATGTGAAGCCAATCAACCTACAAAACACAGAAGTATACGTCGCTTACACACCCACACAAAGACACACACAAACATGCACCATCGTGTTCAAGCTAATCATGAGCCAGTGTTCATTTATAATCAATCTCAGTCACCTGACAGTAGCTGTAAATAAAACGAACTGTGTGTGTTTGTGTTATTTCCTATCCATCAATTTGACTGTGTTGCAGTCCACATACCTTGATTTACCCACTCGATCCACATGAGCGTTTGTGCATTTGTGTGTTACACCCTCTGATTGGTTGTAATGTTTAACACATGGCTGTAATGGTGAAGTGCACTCAACACTCACACACACAAACTCACACAGTTTTGTTAAATGCCTTGCATAATATGTTTGAAAAACTTACCAAGGGCATTTTCAATTCAATAAAACTTTATTGATCCTGAAGGTTGACCCCGAAGGAAATTGGGTGACATAGAGTTTGACAGAACCCATTGAATGATGGTTAAAGAAAGTCACTATATTCTTAGGATTTTGTAGTTAACAACAGATGCCAGTTCTGCCCCTCTTTTATCCATATAAAGTTAAACTTGAAAATAGAAATCTAAAAATCATGCAGATATGTATTCATAACTGTTGCAATGCCAGCTAAAATACAATCTTCAAAAATATCTTTCGAGATCATTCCAGACGACACTTGTCCTCACCCCACAAACAGCATATTGCTGCCCTCCCTGAGCCTGTTGTATGGTCTTTTCCTTACAATATAAAGCACCTTCAGGCAACTGTTGTAACCACCTATACATTAAATTACATTTTCTACAAATAACCATTGATATTCAAAAATAAATAAAACTTAATTGAATTGGATTAATGACTCATAGATACCCTGCGAATATGGTATGTGCGCTCTGCTCATGATTTACATTTTATTTATTCTCTTGTTACTCTCTTCTTCACTTTAAGAAGTGTCACATGGTCGCTAGTCTTCATTGGATTGCATCAATGTGGCCACTATCTCTCATGTGAAGTTGCATCTTTCTGATACACGAATGTCTTTTTTTATATTTATATATAAATAGTTACATATTATATACATTCTATCTAACACAGTATAGATGTTGGAGGTCTTTGGAACAAATGTATAAATTATGACAAAGATAACCACAACTGGTACTCATTATTTACTGCTACATTACTAACTTAAAAAGAGGATTTTTTTCCTTCTTTCTTCGTGCCTACAATTTCTCCTCCATCTATTCATTCCCAGATGGACAGATTGTCTGTGCGCTTACCCTCAGATCACCTTTGATCTGGAAGTGCTGTGATTGGTCCAAAGGTCATTTAGCTTTCTTCTCATTGGTTTAGAGGTTATTCAATTGCCCTTTGTAGGTCCCACCCCCATCCATCACTATCACCACAGCTTCTGTTGACACCATTATTAAACGTCAGTGTGTGTATGTATGTATGTGTGTATCATGTTTCCTGAATGTCTTTATGTTTGATAATTTGCTTATGTTTTATGTGGGTAAAAACAATGTGCTGTCTTTCTAAATGCAGTCCAATCTGTACTAGTGTAGCCCAGATGACCTACCTGTTTTTATAAAAGTCAGTGAATCAGGACACTGTCAAAATTTCACATTTTTCCTTTAATTCTAAATGAGTAAGTAAATTACATAACTTGCAGATAAATAGCTTTTCCATAACAGGACATTTTGAATATTCACAACAACATGCATGTGTTTACATGTGTACAGTTATTTTGTTAAATCTCATTTATGTCAGGAAACATTTGAGTAAAATACTGTTTTTCATAATTTTGGAAAAGATAGTGCATAGTGGTTTTTGCCCATCTAGATATTTTCACATGCGGATGGTTTGACCAGGCACAGTATGGTGCTCAGTCTTGATACAAATATAGCAGTTCTACATTTAAAAATGTTCTTTTATAAAACCGTTGGTAATAATTACCCAACGCTGTTAGGTTAAGAGGTATTCTATGTTTCTGTATAGGTGAAGCATTAGCCGAGTGCAAGCACGAGCTAGCATAAGCCAAAACAGTGATGAAATATGACTGTCCTGTTTTATTATGTTGTTCTGTTGAATGTATTGTATGTCATATATGGTATACAAAACGGAGGGACCAGCATGCTGTATGACTGAGTATAAAGCAAATGTCACTATAATGGCAAAGCTGTCTTGGACATGACAAAGTAACTCCAACTCAAAGTACATGTTGCATAGGTGAATTATAGCTAGCTATATAGCCGCCACCCCGCACCCACAGGATATAGTGATAAAACTGATGCTAATTTTGAGGTTTGAAAAGAGAACTTTAGAAACCAACAGATGACTGTGGTAGCTATGTCTGTCTTTTATACTCTCTGTGGCTGACTCAGTTTCCGTATTCTGTATTGATATATCAATTGTCTCAAAGCTAACTAACTCTATTTTCTTTTTTTGTTTTATCTGAGCACATACGTGTGTGTATTTACATATATATTCGTATTTGTAAATGCAAGTATGTGTACTTGTGTATATATTATATTGTTTTTTTTCTGTATATGTCTGAAATAAAGATACAATACAATACAATACTCTAACTAACTCCACTTTGCAACACTAGCATCATTTCACCTGCTACAAGTAATAATAATAATAAGTAATAAAACTTCTTTTTCCTTTTTTTAGGTAAGGTTAGATCCAATTCAGGAAATTGCTTAAAACATTAAAAAATGGCATAATTCATATTGAGCTGAAGAGTCATTTCTCCAGTCAAGTTCAGCAGCGCCGTTTTAGTTAGGACTGTAGTTTCAGCCAGCTGTGAAATACTGTATACTCTCCACTCCAGTTCACTCAATAAATTGTGGGCAAATTGCAGCTTCATGTCACCATCAGCCTTAACTTCATGAAATCAGATAGCAGAGCAAACATATACTGCTGAGAGAGGAAAGAAGCAGCCTGATCTCTCTGCTTCCAGACTGGGCTGCATTCTGGGAATTAACAGCTAATTAAACTGGCGACCTTCTGTCTGTGTGTACGATCATTTTGCATGTGGGTGTGAATACATACAGAAATGACTGTACGCCCTTTTTGCTTGCATATGTTCTAGAACATATCGTCTTAGACTGTGTATTTGTTTGTGTTTATTGTGACTACTATAGAAAAACAGGTAATTTTTCACCTGTGGCTGAGTTAACTCAAGGGGTGCAAAGATATAATAAATATGAATAGAGTCTTTAAACTTTAAAGCTTTTCATATTTGCTATGCTCCAAACACATCTTAATAAGGATTCAATCCATCCTTTTTTTAACCTACTCACACTGGCAAAGGAATTATTTTTAATGTTTAATAATATTTGTAAGATTTTTTTTAAAGAAGAAGCTGAATTCTCCCACTCACATACTGCCTAGGGGAAGTATGTATAAATAGTATAATATAAATCGAAATAGTTGCAGCACAGAACCCTGAGGAACTCCATAATTAACCTTAGTGTTTGACGAAGACTCCCCATTTACAAGGAAAAAATGTATTTTAGTTTATTAGATAGATCTCAGCCTTTGAGACACTTCACTTGAGTCTATTGGGCTTTTATATAAAATAACAATCAACTGTCAGAAGGAAAATCTAATCAATGGGTCGAAAGAATTTCCTGTCCCCTGGGGAAATGACGATGTTGTGACTGTGTCGAGGCATAGATCTAGGAAAGGCTAGATAAATATTCTGAAGCAGTGAAAATCTATAATTTTTGAAATGGGGGAAGTATAGAAGCACCCACAGTTTTCCTACCAGCCGAACTGCTGGGAATGAAGTGCTTTGTTCAGAAGGGAAATGAAGCACTTCATTCCCAGCAGTTTAGTTCAGTTCAGTTTTATTTATATAGTGTCAAATCATAAGAACAGTTGTCGCAAGGTGCTTTACAATATAAAGCACTTTGAGGCAACTATTCTATCTACCATTATAGAGAAAAAAACCTAACAATCAGATAACCAGCCAGGAGCAAGTAAACTCTAAACAGTGCAGAAAACTCTCTTTTAATCTCCATCAGAACTAAGGGAGGGTTTGAAAATATGCTCTTTCTTTCTGGTCCCTTTCAGCATTTTGGATCAACTGAAAGCTTGTCAGGATGTTTTTAGGACATCCTAATAACAATTAATTACAGTAGTCCAGCCTAGAAGTAATAAATGCATGAACTAATTTTTCAGCATCACACTGAGACAGGATGTTTCTAATTTTAGAGAAATTGCACAAATGGAAGAAGGCAGTCCTGCCAATTTGTTTAATATGTGCATAGAAGGACATATTCGGCTAAAACAAAGATTCCTCGTAATGTTACCAATGCCAAGGTGATTATATCAAAGTATCTGCTGAGACACCATATTTCTAGTGACGGCTTTTTAAACAATGTTATAATTGCTACTAAAAAGGAATCATGCAGATGGACCTGCAAATTTAATTTAATTTAATTTAATTTAATTTAATTTAATTTAATTTAATTTAATTTAATTTTATTTTATTTTATTTTATTTTAAGTAGAAAAAAGGAAAAAATCTGAAGAAAAAAAAAGATGCCCTTAGTCTGTCATTACTGCCAAAATATAAAGTGAAGGATCGGACTATTCAGATTGTATTTGGAAGAATAAAGGATTAAACAAATCTAAACAGGACCAATATTAGAACATTAGAAAGGATCTGAAACTTTAAAAATGCAAAGTATAATGTATGGGGTAGCAAAGTTTCAGAGAAAAAGGAGGCAACGGGGAGCCTGGGAGAGGGGATCAGATGAATAGAAGAAAACAAAAAACTATCATCTTTTAACCTTTGATGTGACCAAAAGCCTAACGAGTTTGAGTTGTAGAGGACGTAGCTGGAATGTGTTTAAATGAACAAATAGTAAATTTCTGGTTGGAATCAAAATTATGTATAAAAGATGGATTTTTTTATCCACCATGATGCCACCCACAGTTTTGGACTCTGTTTGAAACCATCACATGACACACATTTCTGCTTATTAGTCTGCTAATACTAGTAAAAGTATTAGCAGACTATTGCTTAGGCAAGGCCATTAGGCATTAAGCGTATAGCTGATAATACTTAATTTAAAATATTATGACCAAGATTTATAAAATAGCCTTAATTCTTTATTCAATATGACTTTAAATGAGTGACTGAACATAGAAGTGTTTATAGAGCTTAAGTCAGGGAGCTGCTGCCCAAAGACTTATAGGACCAGACGTCTTTAATAGCCACACCCACAGTTATAACCATTTGATGGCCATTAAAAGAATTCCAGGTTTATGACACTTTACTTTTCAGACCTGGATGTTTTTTCTATATGTTATACTGTCTCTGGGACAGACAGCTGAATATAGCTGCAAAGATGTCATTTTAGAATATGTCAGTGACACAACTTCATTTAATACATTGTTGCTATAAAATAGTTCACTGAAGCTAGAGGTCTAAAGAGCAGAGCTTTAAACAGCCATGGTGCTCTTTTCTAAAACAAAGCAATGGGCGCACATGCTCAAAAGGATGTTGCATAGTAGTACAGAATCAATACGTCCATTGAATCTGCTTATCACACTCACACACCCACGCCACCCTATCATTGTCACCATAACATGAAGCTAATCCATTAACGTGTCACTATCAGAACTGATAACTTTGTGTTAGAAAGCGTGAGAGCATGTGTGTTCGTGTGTGTTTATCAGCAGTAACTATCACCTTAAATTCTACAACCTGATTTAGATCCCATAAATTTAATTTCTATTCTTTTCATCAGTAGCCCCATCAACTGGGGTTTGGTGTGTGGAAATATGCCAAAAGAGATCAAGAATAAACCCAACCCTGAGGTAACATGTCATCAGTGCATAGGTGCTATCAGTGATTATCTGTCCAGTCCACATTGTTTCTGGCTTCAACACATTCTGACTGGCAGCTTGTTTTGGTAGAGATGTGGTGCTGAACAGTGAGGCAGCACCCAACCTCTTCTTAGTATACAGCTATAAATGACTTTTGAGGCATATACTATGTAATGTTGAGATATTTTAAGTGAAATACCTATTTGACTTAAGTGGACATTTTGCTTTATAATGAGTGGACACTGTCAGATTCATTAATAATCACCTACTTTTCATTGTCTCTCATCAGTTGCAGTAATTAATGTTCCTTTTAGAAAGGTAAAGGGAATCCCTTCAGGTGGTGAAGTTCGACCGAACTGTAGTCATTCATAAACTGTGGTGTCACATGTAGCCTTATTTAAAAACAGGTTGTACTGCTGATGTTTGTTAGTGTTAATGAATTTTCCCCACGGCCACTCTGAAACTGCGTCGTACATAAATGTGATATACAGTACAAAGACGTCAAATTTCAGTAAAAAAAATTATGCCAAAGTAGATTTTCTTCTAATGGACACTTCAGACTGGCTCCATAACACATGTTAAACTACTCAACTGCTCATTTGTATCCATTTGTACACTGGATACTTTTGGTATACTTTTGGTTTTGGTGAAGAAATAGATATGAATCAATGGGCTAAATATTTATTATTTAATACATCATCTGAATATAAGTCTACAGGTAACTAGTCTGCTAACACTTTGAAAATGAACATTAACTAAGGCTCATGACATGAGTCATGACTGAAGCATAACTTTCAGCACTATAAAGAAACCTGAATATTCTTTACCTCTCTGAACTCTGACAGTGACCTCGGTCTCTGAGACTGGGGTCTGGGTCTGCCTGAAGGATTTCCATCCTCCTTTCTTTGTTTCTTTTGCTGCGTACTTTTGTTTTTCATCATATTTCATGTGTTTGTATAAATTGGTGGTGTTGCCATAATAGAGAATTTCCATTCTAGTTTGCCATAAAATATTTCCATGGGATGCTCCTCTTTCTTCTCGGCCAATCATGCTCTCACTCAATGCAGCCAATATATGTGATTGTGAAACAAAACACCAAGCAGAGAAGGGGGAGGAGCCAAGAGTTTAGATGATGTGAGGGGAATAGTGTTTGCATAGACATGTAATTTTTGATGGGAGCAGGAACATAGGGGAGAGAAACTGAGAGTAAATTCACACTAATGTCGATCAAGTGCAATAACAATGTTGATATATATATTATCTGTATTATGATCAGTCCACCCAGGGGAGAGAGTGGGAACTTAAGCTTCAAAATTTAGTCTGAACCAATCTGAGAACTTGGGTTGACTGAACTTATGTAATGAAAATACTAAAGAAGGTTTAAAAACATCATTAAATATAGTTAGCCAACCTGAACAATCTGAAATTTTGTCACACATTGTTATGAAACCCCCTTTTTATATATATTATGTTCATTTTACCTCCCCATGAATGGGACATTCTCCATTTTTGCTTGTTTCACATGTTATGTCCATTGATGTCAACCATACGTAACTTCACCAAAATTTGTATCTGTGATGGAATTTTGTAAATATTGAATGAGGAATTTGAAAAAATAAATGACTCAGGCCTGGCAAAAAACCACCATTAGGATAGTGACTTTATACAAATAATTTTATTTGCACTGCACTTTTTACTACATAGCTAATTATTTAATGAGGTGTAAATATTCCAGCGTACACAGAAAAAGAAAGAGTCATGTGTGAGCGCTGCTAGTTTATTTAGTAGAGTAAATAACTGAAGATGGGCTGAGAAAGGGTTTGGCAGAATAGTCCAAGGACAGTCTCTTTCATCGAACTGACCAGTTGTAATTGTGGACCAAATTAGTTATATGGTTAGCTGTAAATACACATGTATTAATGTCCTAGATTTCCTGTAATATTTTTTTACAAAGAAAGCCGTGACTAAGACTTTTGTCACTGCTTTCCCAGTCAATACAAGCAATTGAAGCATTGAAAGGAAAAACAAGAAGTACTGGAGGTCTTAGTAGATTTTGATTAGTTAAACACTGGACTTTTAACACAGAGAAACAAATTACTGTCTGCCGACCATGTGGTATGTTCAGCTCCTCTGCTCCATAATTAACAGATGTAACGTCAACTATAGAAGCCCACTTTAGTGAGTAAAAGACATGAATATGTCCATTCTGTCAGAGTGTGTTATTTCACACCACTTCTCTTTCTCTGACCCTTTTCTTTTCTACTCTCCGGCTACTCTTAGTATGTCACCAGCTTCCCACAATACTGGAGCTAGAGGGGGTGTATGATGACTGCAGTGCATTACTTTCACGGCTCCACGCATCATTTTAGTGTCACATTCATCTATTTGTTGTGTGTGTGTTTGTGTCAGGTGGTACCTAGCCAGAACAGACCCTACTGGCCCTATGTCCCCTGACACACAGAGACACACACAGAGCTGTGCCAGCTGCTCTCCTCTTCTACAGGGAATTGAATACACTTCTACCACCAGCTGAGCTCACAGAGAGAGAGAGAGCGAGAGAGAGAGAGAGAGAGAGGGCATCTGTTCTTGAAGAGGGAAACTTAGGGTCTGTAATGTGTATGTGTGTGTTTCTGTGTGCACGTGCACTTGTGGTCATTGTTATTCGCAGGACTGTTCTTATGTCCATGTGCATGGACCTGTGCATTTAAGTGTGTGTGTAGGTGTGCGTGTGTGTCTCTGCGTTAGTGTGAGGCTGTTCCAAAGGGTTACTTTGATTAATGCCCACCCTGCTTTCATTCCACTTTGCCTCAGAACAGAGAAAAAGCAAAACACAAAGAAAAACAGAGAGAGAGAGAGGGTTGGTGGGGTGGGGGTGGGGTGGGGTTAACAGCTCCTTATGCTGTGTTTCCCCCTCTTCCCCCACCCTTTCTTCTTTTCATGCGATCCTCACTTTCTGTCAGAGCTGATTGATAGTCGAGACAATGATTGGACAGACGTACAGAGAGAAAGAGAGAGGAAGGGGAAAGGGGTGGATAAAAATAGAGAAGAAAGACGGGAGGTGGAGTTAAAGTGAGATAGAGAGAGAAAGAGTGAGAAATTCAGTCAACCAATCACGTTCCAGGAAAAGGGTTGCTTTACCAATGGTGGTGAAGAGAGAATGGTCGAGCAAGAATAGGGCGGACCTTGATCGCCCTCTGATAGACAAAGAATCGAAGCGAGAGAGGAGGGAGGGGGAGAGGAGAGATTTTGTTATTAAGCTTGTCACATATTTAACATCAGTAAATCTCTCACTGTGTTTTGATTGTTTCACTGTGTGTGTGTGTGTGTGTGTGTGTGTGTGTGTGTGTGTGTGTGTGTGTGTGTGTGTGTGCGTGTGTGTGTGCATGTGTGTGTGTGTAATAATCTTATTCAAATGGCATATTATGTTTGTAACAGTAGTATGCTATTACAATGAGCATGCATCATCTTAAGGTGGTAAACACAGATGTACATGCTTTAGTCGTGGTTACAGAGCTGTACTGTGACTGAAACACTGCCCGTGTTACGTCTGCTGACATCCACCTGTACACAGACTGATAATGTTTTACATTATAAATGCCGTTATCAATTCTAAATAAATAATACAAATATTATATATTAATAAATAATATAAATAATTAAAGGAATTGCAGACTATGGGTACTTTTTATGATCAGAATTAAATAAATGAGTTATTTTAACATATAAATAAAGAATTAATTACACTTCAGATCATGTTCATTATGAATATATAAGATATGAATTATAATTATATGTAAATTATAATTTTATAATTAGAAATAATTACAAGTATAAATATTAATAATTTGCTTATGCATATAAGTCTGTATGGGCAGAATATTGGTGTAATAATAACTTGATGATAAAACTAACAGCACACAAATAATAAACAGATAATTAACTAAATTAAAATAAAATGAATTACATTTTCACTTTTTAAACAAAGACATGTTATTTTTTTACCTACCAATGTGCTAGAAGTATGACTTCATACAGAACTTGGACAGATTTAGATGTAGAAAAAATATTTTAGAAATAAGAAAAGCAATTATTAGATTTAGATTTTTTCCCTTTTTTTAGTTTTAAAGACAAAAAATTATAATTACCACAAATTCGGGTCAAATGAAATACAAGTCATTTTTATATGTGTTTAAAATAAACAACATTTTTTGTGCGGTAAAGTTGCTCAAAAAATTCTATTTGGTCAAATTTTTTCTTCTTGACTTGTTTTGGAGCAGATTAAATGGCTCTTTGACCCTGTGTAAAATACACAAACACACACACACAACTGCACACACTTCCCAGTGTGTTGTCCTTATTGAATTAGAGAACACATGCAGAGTGGCTTGGCTGAGTGGGAGCAGGAGGGTTGGTGCAGTGACGGCGCCATGCTGCCTGTCTCCCTAACCCTTCCTCTTCTCTGTCTGTCTCACTCTCTCTCACACACTCAAAGATGCTAACTCTCTTAGTGTTATAAATACACAGAGACACACACTGGCCAAGCACTGGGGTATATCGAGTTGGCTTTGCTTGGTTAATGTAATTTGGAGGACCAGTTCTGTGTGGAAAGCAGGGATCAAACAGGGGTTGACGACTGCCTGGGTACATCTACCAGACTCCAACAACCACACATAATGTCAGCAGCTGCTTCTGCCCTTCGATTCATCAACTGAACTGCAAGAAAAATTTGCAAAAACAATTGTATTTTATTGAACTAAAAACAAAAAAGCTCATAATCATGAAACAAATGTCTGTATTGTAAGTCCATACTGAATGCTAGCACAAGGATTAAAAATAATGTTATATAAATGTGAGAATATTACATTATAGAGTGTTTTAATTAAGTCCTTAACCAAAGAGTGCTGTATTATATACACTTTAAGTGCCTGTTAAGCCAGAGTACCCAGAGGAAACTAATGTTGGCCTGGCGAGAAAACTCCACTCAGTAATTTTAATTTTTGCTGTGAGACAAAAGTGCTAACCACATGACCACTGTTATAGTAGTTATGTGGTTAGCGCTTTTAGTACAATTTGCCCATGACACTGCAGTGACAGAGGCAATCTAGAAACACATACAAACAATGATCTAAAGTAACCTCTCAGTCCTCTGAAAAGGCTGAGAGAAAACATTATTTGATACTTTGAACTGAAAGATGGACAATACTATTGTTTGCTAATTCATCATAACCAAGTAAGCGCCATCTTCAAGCCAAAATCAGAAGTGTTTGCCGCTAACTTATTTTTAAATATTAATATTTTTACAGTTTACCTTGTTGTTTCATAGTACGTGTTACAGGGAATCCTCCAGAGATGGCGATACCTTACTCACAACTATGGATGGACCCATCATACAGTAATTCTTTCATTTCCAATATGATGCAGATACGTTGGTTTGGGGTTTCTTCCAATACCAAGTAACTGATCAAGTATTAGTGTTAAACAAACCTAGCATTTACCCACTCAAATCCTTTTTGTCAGTGCCACTATCTCCAAACATAGTGGGTCTTGCTATTGTCTCATAAACCTTCCCTGTCACTCTTGCTGCTATCCTTCTGTCACAAATCACACCTGACACTCGTCACTACCCACTGCACGCTCTCTGCATTTTCTTCTTTATCTCTCTTGTGCAGTATCCATTGCTTTAGATGGTTGACCTCAGGTATTTAAACCTCTTTGACTTCTTGTATTTTCACTTTTACACCTTGCAGCCTCATTCTCTGCGAACCACCTTGCAAATCTTCTGTCTGTTTCAGCTTGGATCTAATGCATAAGATGTCATCCACCTGTGTGCACCATCCTCCACTCTTATACGTTACACTGTTCACACCTCTGTGTTCACCACAGCCATTTCCATCCTTTTTGCTAAATCTGCTATCATTTGTCATTTTCTGTTTAACACCATACCTACTCGACACCTCCTCATTACTTTTGTGTATCACTTCATTCAGGTTACTCCAGAATTCCTTTCTCTCTTCTAACTGACATCCAACCTACATACTGACAACATTCAACATGATTCCTTCGATTTCCAACTTTAGACTCATGATCCTGTCTGACACTCTATTCACTTCTACAATGCTATTCATATACTCTTCCTTCAGAATTGCCCCTCCTCCATTTATCTTCCTATCTAGACTATGAAAGAACATCTTGAATCCACCTCCAATTCTCCTGTGTTTCCTTTCGTCCTGGTCTCCTGCACACACAGTTAATCTACATTCTCTCTATCATATCAGTCAGCTCTCCCTCTTTGCCAGTCATAGTCTCTGCATTTAAAGTCCCTACTCTCACCACCAACTTTTGCTCCCACTCTCTATTGCTAACACACCTTGCCCTTCTCCTCTTTCAGTTACAAACTGGACAGCCAACAGTACTGGAGCCAGATGCTGATAACCCATGCCGGAACTGATCTGCTATATAATATTCATTCATTATGATCTGTATGTTTGATTTGGTCAAGGTTTTATACCAGATGCATTTCCTGATGCAACACTCCTAATTTATCTGGGCTTCAGGCTGGCACTAGGACCACACAGTCTTGTGCACCAACCCCTGAGATACTGGGGTTCAGTAACCTGCCAAAAGACTGAAGACTGAAGGAGCCCAGAACTGGATCACCAACTTTCCAGCTGTTAGACCTCATGAACTACAACCACCATAAAGATTTTAATCACTGAACTATATTTGGACAGCTGTGTTGACTGTGATATGATTTTAACTGTACTATTAGGGCTTCTAAATTCACATACACTTTATCTTTAAATCATATTTCTGTGTAACATGTGGAAACATTCTTACCTACAGTTCATGTAAGAAAGGTGTTTATGATGTTTAATGTTTAATATACGTAGCAAACAACTTCCACTGTATTACCACCTTCTGGAGTAATACCAAGATTTTTGTCTAAAGCCCATGAAAACAAAGGCAGAGGGCAAGCAAAATTATTACTGGGACCACAGAAGGACATGCACTGCAGCACTGAACTGCTTCAGACTAACCAGCAAGGCTGCGTGTAAGAATGCTAATGTCAAATCTGACATTAAGCAGACTTTCACTCTGCCAACTTGCTAGAACAGAGCATGTGTAATGTCCGCTGAGAAGACTGGAGGTAGTTTGTCATGTGTTCTGTTTCCTGCACCCTTCTCTAAACCAGCAGAAAACACATATGGCACTGTTACGTGCTGCAAGTGAGAGAAGAGAAAGAACAACTTCAAACAATCCTGCACAGGATTCTCCAAACACTAGACCCTATTAACAGTGTGAATGCACAAATCTGTGAAAAGCTTTTCTTCAGACACAGCATGGTCCATAATATCTAAAGCAAATCTCTTATCACTTTTCAATAAGTCTGCAGAAACCAAATATTTCAAGAAGTCAGTCCAAGATGGAAGAAAGAATGTAAATATTTTATTGGTATTAGAACAGGGCAGGAGGAACAAAAAGCCTGCAGCATTCTCTTCCCTCCTGCTTTTCATGACATGTTTTCCATCTCTGTTTTTCAATAAACAAGAAAAAAGAAAGTTTTTTGTCTGTGAAACTTTCTCACTTACACACATGCACACACATATTCTCAAGCCAAATCAATTATTCCCTAATTAATGAATATCCTGTCTTCCTGGAACACACCCACTCATCCAGCACAGCACAAATACAACATACACACACACACACAAAGAGAGAGAGACCACACTGTGCTTTGGTGCTGTCTGTTTGACTTATTTCGCCTGGTTTAATGAGAAATATTACATTATCACAGCAGTGAAGGCTGAATAGAAACCAGGCTGGAGAACATATGAAACAGTAAACCCAGAAATGCAATCTCACCATGTTTTTTCGAACATTATTAAAATTCCAACTTTGCATGTCCCAAATATGAGCAACAGTGGTGCACAGACGGTGGTAGTATGTATAATTTAATGTAAGTGTTCCACTAGTAACAATTTGTATAGAATTTGTAACAGTATTTGTACTTTTTGTGTTTTATATATAAGGCAGACAGTTTTAAAAAGTACAGACTAAAGTGGTTATTTTGCAGTATCGCGGCTAGGTGCACAGTAAGAATCTATATTAGAGGAGTGCTGAGCAGGTTGTTAATGATTACGATTAGGACAGGTCAGTAAGCTCAATTTATGCTGGTGACGCTCTTTAGCAGAGCTTGACAAATTCTGGCTGGGATTGGAAAGTAGCTATAATATGCCATGTAACCTTTGTTTATATACAGTTAAAGTTTTTCCGTGATTGGAAAAACGTGCTACATTACTTGTGTATTAACCACTGCAACAACTTCATTGTTTTTCTTTCAGATGCATGACCTCATATTTAATTCTAGAATACTTTGGTATACAGAATAGTTCATGATTGACTCAATGACTGCAAGGATGCCCGGGTTATAGGGTTCTTAAACAAACCTAAACTGATCAATGGTATGAGGTGTATGCCACATTTGCATTATGCTCAGACATCTCCACTATGATGTCACCATCTGTCCAAAGGGCATTGTTCCAGAAGTCTTACAGTTTGTTGAAAAGCAGCTTTTGAGAAATAAGCAATGCTTCTATTTTTAAAGAGAAGAGGGTTTCGCATGGTAACCCTTACAAACAAGCCATACTTGTTCATTCTTTTTGTAATTGTACTCTCATGATCTTTGTCATGCTAATTAAGGTGTGTAGAGTCTGTTGCAATTTTCTGAGTGTGTTGCACTACTACAGTCTGTCCGTGTGGTGAATTTGCTGGGGCATCCCGGGAAGATTGTGGCATTTTGTTAAAAACCTGAATGCTTCAGACCAGCAAACTGCTAAAGCTTCTGCTTTCAAAGAAGTCATTTAATAATCAGCTATTCAAGTGCATTAGATTAGCAGTATCTAGCTGCAAATTACCCTCTTAAGTTCTATTGAAGCATTAACTTTTTCATAGGACTGCATCAGCAAACTTTAGTTTTCACTATGCCGATGCGCCCATGAGTGTGCTCCAATATGTTATACCGTATTTTTCGGGCTTATAAGGCGCACTTAAAATCACACGGCTCTCGAAAATCTGTCAAAAAATGTTTTAGTACAACTTTGCTAAGCTACAAAGCTGCACCGCTTGATGGATTGTCGGAGCATTACGCCTACCGTAGTTAGGAGCCTCACAGACTCTGCGAACACTGCGGCGTCACTAAGAGTTAAAAACTGTCTGAATTCTTTCATCTTTAATAAAATGATCAGTGTTGCTGCTTTACCAGGTGTAACAATAAAGTTTAACATCCAGGCATCCATGAAAACAGGATTTATGAAGTTTAACAGAGTTAGAAGCTAGAAGGAAGTTAGCTCGCTAGTTTTTAACTAAACATGATATAGCATGTTCTGACTGAGAGATTTCTTAAAAACTAAAATGTACAGCTCTGCTATCACTTCCAACATAAATTGAGACAGAAAACTAAACAGTAGTGACTTTTGTAGGTTACTGAAGTTGGACTAGCTGGTATACGTGGTGGCTAGTAACACAGCTATGTTAGCATAAGATAAAAACAGTGAAGCTGGAGGATGAATGCTAACTTTTTTCCACTTGATAAAAGTTAACATGAGGGTTCCTGATGGTTAGGGACAAATGCAATCACATGGCAGGATGCTGTAAACGGACCAAACTTCAATCAGAAGAATAACTGAGATAATACATCCACAATACGAGGTTAGTCATTTATATACTGTAAAAACATGGGAATAGAGCAGCTGCAAGAGAATTAAACACTAATGAAGCAAGAAGAAGCAAGAAGAATGAGTTGAGTAAAGTTTGACATATCTGACTGTTTCGTTTTGCTTAATGCGCCTTATAATCCAGTGCGCCTTATGTATGAAAACAGACCCATTCATCGACAGTGCGCCTTATGGTCCGAAAAATACGGTAGTAGAGGCCAAAGCCTGTGTTACATGTTTAAGTTAGAGACGTTATTTTTGGTATCTTGTACTAAGGTAGTGCCATTCCAAGTAAGTAAGTATGTAATGCTGCTGAACATGTATGAATTGTGAAAGCATTAATTTCATGACAAAATGCAAGCTCTTACTTAACAATACCCCAAATCGGACTCGCAACCCTGACCCTTACATAATCTTAGTGACAACCAGAAAACTCGATCCTTAAAAATCTTAACCCTCACAAGGATCTTTAAAAAAATTAAAATGTCAAATTGGTCCTCGCAACGATAGATGTACCAGAAGACACACACCCTAACCTGGGAGCTTGTGTTGCAAGAGGACCCCTCTGGTTCTGTTAAGTGAGTTATGAGTGAGACTGATGGGGGTCAAGACCTGCCAACACACTCAAACGGACTGACACACATACACACAATGATATACAAACTCACACTGCTGTGTTAATCATTTAAAGCATGTACACACGTGTACACACACCACCAGACTTAACCCTGAGGGAGTACAGTTACAGATCCCCCATCAACCAGAGCTGCAGCTGTGCCAACTTTACACATACACATTTACCCACTAGACATGTCATGCTGTGTGTATCCACGCATAAGCATGTTACCGATTGTGCACATATATGTGCCTATATGGTGTGTTTGTCTACACTGTGCAAAAATAAAATCTATGCAAATTTGAGTGTGTAATGTCTGTGCATGCCTTTATTTGCATGTGTATCTATAAAGTTTCAAGGAGGAACAAAAAGCCTGCAGCGTTCTCCTCCCTCCTGCTTTTCATGTCATGTTTTCATCTCTGTTATTGTCTCTTTTCAAACATTTTAAGCCTTTTTTATCTTCTTCAGCTACAAACAGGAGGACAGAATGAGTGTCTACAGACATGCAGACAAGAAGAGATGCAAATGTGTTTTTATTCAGCACTTTTCTACGCCACTGCAACGTAATTCTGTTTGTATTTTACACTCCAAATATCTATTGTAAAATATATGCATAACGTCAGAAAACCACTCATATTAGTGGCGCCCACTCCTATTAACACTTTCCTTACCAAATTATTATTTTGAACTGATTCAAGATTCAGTAATCATCCAGGACTCTTTTTATTTTTATATATATATATATATATATATATATATATATATATATATATATAAAAAAAAAAAACACCCAGCACGCCCCTGCGGGCGGTTTATCCTTCAAGCTCGGGTCCTCTACCAGAGGCCTGGGAGCTTGAGGGTCCTGCGCAGTATCTTAGCTGTTCCCAGGACTGCGCTCTTCTGGACAGAGATCTCCGATGTTGTTCCCGGGATCTGCTGGAGCCACTCGCCTATCTTGGGAGTCACCGCACCTAGTGCTCCGATTACCACGGGGACCACCGTTACCTTCACCCTCCACATCCTCTCGAGCTCTTCTCTGAGCCCTTGGTATTGCGTAGTAGCATTCCAACAACGCCCTGTTTTCGTCCCTTGCCCACCGATGCCTTCTTGTTCCAGTAGCCCACTTTTCGTCAGGGTGCCCTGGTTCCTCAACACCTGACGCGGACCTTGTTGATCCGGGCGACGTCCGAGCCGGCATGCCTTCATATTTATCTGTCTCGCTCATGTCTGCGGTAGGCTCGCTTAGCATAGGGGGTCTAGCCTTAGGACCCTTACTGGATACAGACGCCCCCAGGCAGGAATCGAACTTGCGATCCTCTGTTCCAAAGGCGTGTAGTCTAACCACTACGCTATCCAGCTGCTATATATATATATATATACAGAGACAATCACACCTACACGACTACTGTCTGTTCAGCACTATTACAGTGCAGTATTGCCTGCACTACCATGTATAACCCAAGTTCTAAAAAAAAATGGACACTGTGTGAAATGTGAATAAAAATACAATGATTTGCAAATCAAAAATCCATGTTTGATTAACAATAGAATATGTAGAACAAGGCAAATGTTTAGAATCAGACATTTTATGGTTCAGTTTGAGCATTTTGAATTTGATCAGCAATACTTGAAATGGTTGAAAAAGGAGGGTTAGGGTTAGGGTACTAAAAAGAAACAACTGGAGGAACACTTTGCTATTTAGGTTAACAGGTCAGGTGTCACGGTTTCTAGATTTTACAGATTCAGATGGAAGACAGACCTTCAGTAGCAGATAAATAGTTTTTAAAAAATCCAAAAACCTGTCCGGTTTGGCTCTTTTGCCATCAGAATTGTTGTCTAAAGGCAAAGAAAGATGCCCAACAGATTTACTTTACCAAATTGACCATCCCAGCCTTGCCGTAATGGTCCATTTGATTCACCTTTTATTGTTTATTTTATTTTCACTTACTGAATACGGGACAGACTTGACTGGGGGAAAGAAGGGGAGAAAGAAAGAGGGAAAGAGAAACAGCTGAGAAGAGGGACGGGGGAGAAGGGCAAAAGACAAAAACCAACAGAACGGGCAGAGAAAAAAAAATGCATATATCAATCACCTGGGTCACCTGCTGAGAAAGAAAAAAGAAAACAAGCAGAAGAGAACAAGAGTAATAGAATAAACAACATCACAATGATATATGGGAATATGACAGTAAATACTAAATATTAAACATTATTGTGCAGCACATAAGATCAACAGAACACAGTGTGCTTTGAGGTAGGAGCCAAAAAGGGTGTAGTTTGTGGGTGTGATCACCCGTGTGTACACCTGTGAGGATGGACACGCTTGTTTTGTTTTTTTTAAAAGGTTCCTTCATGTAATAATCTGCTAGAGGGTGTGGGGGGGCCACAGCCCCGTCCTCCAGGGCATGAAGCAGGTATGGAGGAGATCAAAACTCCAGACATCCAGAGGCCCCCAGAACACAAGAGACCAAGGAAGACCAACAGAGGGGCAGCCGCGCCACTGTCCCAGAAAGAGCTGAGGAGAGTCCCAGATGAGGGCTCACTCAGCAGCCGCGGAGCAGAAGCCAGGGGGAGTTGCAGTGACGCGCCCGTGAGCTCCGCCGGCAGCCAGCCGCACCTGAGTGACCGAGCCCCAGGCCGAGAGGCCGGGGGCACCCCTCCTCCGAAGTGGCCCGAGCGAGCCCCAGGCTCCAGGCCCCGATAAGCGGCCGCCAAGGAGTGAGCCGGTGTGTACCTGGACGCCCATCCCCGGACACAAAGAACCACCAACGCACCGATGTCTGAGGGGGTCCGCCACTGGCAGGGGAAGTGGTGGTAGGGGGAGATAGGCCTCCAAACCTTGGAGGGCCTAAGATGTCCCCAGAGAGGTGGCGCCTGACACCCAACCTGACATATAGACACAGACATACAGGCACACACAGATACAAACATCCATTCCCACCCTCATGCTCTCATATGCACTTACTCCACACTCAACCAACGTGGAGACAGACATAAAGAGACGCTGTACACACGATCACACTCCCCAAGCGTACTCTACAAACCGGGTCTAGGTGCCCTTGCCCCTGGAGGGGGGAACTGCACCCAGACCCAGGTGGTGTTACCCTTTTCCCTGCGGTGGGGGGAGGCAGACCGCCCCGACTCCGCAGCAGCAGGAAGGCCCCACACTCCAGACCGCAGTCGGACGGCCAACTCCTCCTCCGAGCCCCCCCGCTCCAGCAGGTCGCAGAGAATGGGGGTGAGAGAAGACTCCAAACCTCCCTCCACCCGCTCATTGTAGTGTTGATGCATGTGTGTTCTAAGGTGCATTTAAAACCCAGGAGGGCTTGGAGCTACCTGCCAGAGAGCAGCAGGTAAGCGCGTGGTCCCTCCTGCTAGCCCTCAATGTCTACGTGTATTTAACATTGAGAGGTGGGCAACGACGCCAGGGGTGGGGTGTACACCCTGATGGTACTTTGGACTCCGTGTATCGTGCCCACCCCCAAGATCCTATATGTATGTGTAATGAGAGTGTGAGTAATGTGAATGTCTAAGTTGTGGGATAAAATTGAGGCAGAGGCAGCCAGAAGGGGACAGAGGAGGGGGGGGGGGGGGGGGGGTAGCCTCCTCTGCACCCTGGTGACATACCCCTACTCCAAGGTCCTGCATGTGTGGGTGGTTGTGGTGAAGCGGGAAGAGGGAGGCAGCTGGAGATGGGGAGGGAAGGAAGGGAGGGGCAAGTGACCCCTCCCTGGGGCCAGCTCCCCCGCTGACCCCAGTAGGCACCCCCATACTCCGCGACCCGCCAGGGAAAGGGGGCCCAGGCCCATCCAGACCGGGGCCCAGTGCAGCAGCGCCTCCCGGCCCCACAGAGCCCGGGACAGTCCACCCAACCCCACCACAGAGAAAACTGCACCCACTCCACCATCCACTCATCTTCCAGACTACATAAGACAATAAACACCCAGGCTGAGATCTTCCTCCACCTCTCCTGTATCTCCCCCTCCTGCAGAGGGAGCTCCTGAGGAGAGGAAAGCTCCTGCAAGATGTGACAATCTCCTCCACCAGTTGAAGAGCCCCCCAGGTGGCTCGATGCACCGGCAGCACCCTGCTCCAGGGCTGGGCCCCCATGCACCCACCCGCCCACAACCCCGGCAACACACCAACCAGGACCCAAGCCCCCGAGGCCCGGTCCGGGTCCCAGCCCAGAGACGGAGCGCCCCCAGAACCTCACGCCCATCCCGGACCCACCCAGGGGCAGCCAGGCTACCAGGTCAGTAACCCACGTCCGTCAGCACAGACCCTCCCCTAGCCCCGCTGCACACAGCCGCGAGGAAACAGTCACCTGAGAGCCAACAGAGCCCCTAACCGGACATGACCGCTACCCCGGGTTGAGCCCCCCAAGGAAGATGCCTCCGGGGAACCCCCCGACGCCCTAAGCCTGTCCCTACCCCCACACCAATCACAACAGTGAAGGCGGGACCAAACTATGACCCCCCACCCCCACTAGGTGATGGAGCTGATCAAAGGAGCCCAGAGCAATTGATCTGATGTGGTGGCAGAGGCTGTATCAAGACTAATGTAATTAAGATTATTTTTATTTTTCCAGTTCATGAGGACTGTTTTCTTGGCTATGCATAGGGCAGTGAAAACCATATGGGCGATATTCTTTTCTGAAGTGACATTATCTAAGCTGCCCAACAAACACACTAAGGGGGAAGTTGGAATGTTACATTTCAGATACTTCGATAAGTCTTCACATATCTCGCGCCAAAACTTCTGAACTGGTGGACAGAACCAAAGAGCGTGGATATAATTGTCCGGTGAATTGGTTTGGCAGTGTGAGCAGTTGTTGGTAGACGTAAAGCCCATCTTGAACATCCGATGACCTGTATAGTGCACTCTATGTAATATTTTGTATTGAATTAACTGAAGACTGGGATTTCTAATTAGATGAAAGGTTTTTAAGCAAATCTGAGACCAGAAGTTTAGGTCTAAGTTAACTGATAAATCCGCTTCCCATTTTGCAATAGGAAGTGATATTGATTCATCTGTTTTAGAAAGCATTCTGTATATTTTGGATAGTAATTTGGGGGTTTTAAGAGTAAGAAATTGAACCACACTTGGTGGTGTTTGTAGTTCAACTTGACCCGGTTTAAATTTCTTTTTTACTATGGATTTAATTTGTTGATATTCTAAAAATCTTTTCTTGTTGATCCCATATTGTGTAACTAGTCCGTCAAATGAAATAAATTCTGTTCCTTCTAGTATATGTTCTAAATATTTGATTCCTTTACCACTCCAATCTGAAAAGTTTATCATATTATTGTTTTGTAATATGTCAGGGTTGTTCCAGATAGGTGTACGTTTGCATGGGATTAATGAAGACTCCGTCAATGTTAGAAACTCCCACCATGCTGTCAGAGAAGAGCTGATGTTGATGCTTTTAAAGCATTCATGTCGTTGGATGTTTGAGCTGATAAATGGTAGGTCTGAGATCTCTAGATTATTGCAAAGTGCTTGTTCTACATCTAGCCAAGGTTCATCTAAGAGGGTATGTTTTAGCCATCCTGAGATAAACTGAAGCCTGTTGGCTAAGAAGTAGTGCTGAAAGTTAAGCAGTTCTAGTCCTCCTTTATCCTTGGTCTTTTGTAGTGTTTTTAAGCTTATACGTGGGGGTTTATTTTTCCAAAGGAATTTGGACATACATGAATCTAGAGATCTGAACCAATCTTGTGGCGGTTTAGTTGGGATCATTGAGAATAAATAATTTATTTTTGGTAAGACCGTCATTTTTATAGCGGCAACCCTTCCCATGAGTGATATGGGTAGACATTTCCATCTAGCCAGATCACCTTCTACCTTCTTTAAAAGTGGGATATGGTTTAATGTAGTTAGATCTGCAAGCTTGGGAGAAACATTAATACCTAAATATTTTATATTTCCCGATTGCAGTGGTGTAGAAGAGGAATTATGGAAGGAGCAATTAATCGGTAGGACTGTAGATTTTGACCAGTTAATTGAGTAATCTGATATTCTTGCAAAAGAGTTTATCAATTCAATCACCCCAGAGATATTGGTTTGTGAATTTTGGAGAAAGAGTAACACAGGGGCAGGGATAGCTCAGTAGGTAGAGTGGTAGCCCCATGATCGGAAGGTCGGGGGTTCGACTCCACTGAACGGCTACCCTGAGGTACCCCCGAGCAAGGTACCGTCCCTACACACTGCTCCCCGGGCGCTGCACTGGCGGCTGCCCACTGCTTCACTGGGTGAATGGGTTAAATGCAGAGGAACTATTTCCCTATGGGGACTAACACGCACACTTTTTACTTTTTACTTTATCATCCGCATAAAGGCTGATTTTATGTTCCACGTTCTTGCATTTTATGCCCTTAATTACTGAATTCTGTCTAATTGCTGCTGCTAGTGGTTCAATAAAAATTGCAAACAGTGAAGGGGAGAGTGGGCATCCCTGCCTGGTGCCCCTCAAGAGACAGAAGCTGGAGGATGTCTGGTCATTTGTTCTGACACAAGCTGTTGGGGAATTATATAATATTTTTAACCAGTTTATGAAAGAGGATCCAAAACCAAATTTGTGTAAAGTTGCAAATAGAAATTTCCAGTTAACTCTGTCAAATGCTTTTTCTGCGTCTAAAGAGAATATTGTAGTTTCTAGGTTTTTACTGTATGAGTAGTCTATCAAATTAAGTAATCTACGTGTATTTGTTGATGAGTGCCTACCTTTTATGAAACCAGTTTGGTCAGGATGAATTAAGAGGGGGGTTATTTTCTCCAGTCTCTTTGAGAGAGCTTTGCAGATTATTTTAAGGTCTACATTTATAAGGGATATTGGACGATAGCTTGAGGGATATACAGGGTCTTTGCCTGGTTTTAGCAGGAGATTAATGTTTGCAGAATTCATATTTGATGGAAGTCTGCCCTTTTCTTTAATTTCCAACAATGTTCTGTAGAAAACTGGTGCTAGAATCGACCAGAATTCTTTGTAGAATTCTGCAGGAAAGCCGTCTGGACCTGGAGCCTTATTATTGGGCATACTTATCAGGGCTTCCTGGAGTTCACCTGGTGTCAGTGGTGAATCCAGTGCCATTGCTTGAGTGTCCAATAATTTTGGAAGAGTTATGTTGTCCAAAAACTGATCAATTTCTTTTTTAGATGGGTTTATTTGTGGTGAATACAACGTTTTATAGAAATCCCTGAAAATGTTGTTTATTTGTATCGGATCATATATTGTGTTCCCAGATGAATCTTGAACAGCACATATAGTTGTTTTTTCTTTATTTATTTTTAGCTGGTTTGCTAGAAATTGACCGGATTTATTACCATGTTCATAATTTTGTAGGCGTAGTCTTTGTACTAAGAATTTTGTTTTTTTTTTATCAATTATCTCATTTAATTCTAGTTTTGTTTTGCATATTTTGTTCAATGTTTCCTGATCTTGGTGGGACGCGTAGGCTTCTTCTAGTGATTTGATGTTTTTTTCTAATTCCTGAATATTTTTGTTTTGTTTTTTCTTTTTATGTGATGAGAAAGAAATTATTTTACCTCTCATCACAGCTTTCCCTGCTTCCCATAGAACAGAAGCTGATGTTTCGGGAGTGTCATTATAGTCCAAATATGAAGTCCACTCTTTTTTAAAATATTTAATAAAGTCTTCATCTTTAAGTAGTGATATATTAAATCTCCAGTTTTTTCTTGGCGTAGTATTATTCTTGTGCATTAGTGTTAAAGATACAGGACCATGATCGCTGACAGCTATAGGGTGAATCTCAGTGTCTGAAATGTCGCTCAGCAGTGAGCTGCTGACCAAAAAATAATCCAGACGGGAGTAGGAGTGATGGACATGTGAGAAAAAAGTATATTCCTTACTGGTGGGGTGAAGGGAGCGCCATGCATCGCAAAGACCAAAGTCGCTCATATACTGTTTGATTATATTTGTGGACTGCCAATTACGCTGAGTTCCCGCTGTATTGAGCCTATCCATGTCTTCATTTAGTCCAAGGTTGAGGTCGCCTCCAAGAACAAGTGTGCCATCTAAGTGTTCAGAGAGTGCACTGAAAAAAACCGTGAAAGAATGAGGGATCATCAACATTTGGACCATATACACTTGCAATACATAGCTTTTTATCACGTATAGATAGTTTAATGATTAAGAATCTACCCTCTGGATCTATAACTGTATCGAGTACTGTGAAATTTATATTTTTATGTATTTAAATTGCTACTCCCCTTTGTCTAGAATTATAACAAGCTGAGAACACATTAGGAAACTCAGGTGTTTTAAGTTCATTCGAACCTCTAAGAGGTCTGTGGGTCTCTTGTAATAGGACAACATCCGCCTGTAGTTTTTTGAGTTGGTTAAATATTTTTAACCTCTTTACTCTGGAGCCAGCTCCATTTATATTCCATGTAATGAACCTCAGTGTACCCATAGATGTTTGTGTATAACTAGGGATGTATGCTGTGTGCGTCGCTTAGACAGGTGGAGAGAATACGTCACTTGTTCATAAATAAAGAGAAGGAGAGAGAGAAAAAATGTGTGGCGAGATGCTCCCTGAGTCTGACTATGTGTTTGCATATTTACTAATATGAGTAGGCTTGGCTTAAGTGTGTGTATCCTAAACGACTGTGTGCGCTGTCTGACTGATGTAAATGTGCTGCCGTTGAGCGCATGGTGCGTATGTGTCGAAATAAAGGATGTTTGTGGATGAGTGTCGAAGCAGGTGATCGAGGCAGTGAAAGGAATAAAGAAAGAAACCAAGGACAGGGGTGAGCAGCATAAAACCAAGAGGGGGAAAAGAGAGGGAAAAAAAACGAGAAGAAAAAAAAAACAGAAACAAAACGTAAACATTCCAATTAAATCACTGACGGAGAGTGACGGTGTTAATTCTGCTATGAAATCACACTTTAAGATGCGATTTGATACTGGTAAGTTAAACAGATGTTAATGCAAGTTAGTGTGAGTGGATAGGGAAATGGTGTAGCTGATTCTTATCTGGTGTGAGGTTAATACAGCCACGGAGTGATGTTGGGGTCGCGGTGGAGCTGTCCATCCACGTACAGCCGGTCCACAGCGATGACAGCGCGGGAGCCCTTCTGGATGAAGCCGCGTCGGATTGGGAAGAGGACCCTGCGTCGTTCCAAGATCTCTTTGGGGAACTGGTCGTTCACGATGAAGTCCGTTCCTTTTAATTCCCTGCCGCGGCTTTTTCACATGTTGCTTTTGTTTGAAGTGGCCACGATAGGACGTGGTCTCCCGGCCGTAGCCCGAATGGGGCCGAGGCGATGTACCCGATCGAAGACGATGTTCTTCACAGTGTCGTCCGGCAGCTTCAGGTGGGTTTTGATGAAGCTTTTTACCGTGGTCTCCACGTCCTCTCCAGCGGCTTCTGGAATACCAGAAAATACCAGATTATCACGCATGCTACGAGCTTGTAGATCGATAACTGTTTCTTTTATTTTTTTATTTTCTCTATTGAGCTGGGTAACATTATCTGTGAGACATTTCACCGACTCCCTTAGCGTGGCATTTTCAGCAGCAAGCGTTTCCACCTGCTGCTGGCTGTACTCCAGGGATTCTCGCAAGCATTTAAATTCTCGGTGAAGAATCTCCACCAAGGACAGCCTTGCGTCGAAACTGGACAATCGCTTGTCGATTGACTCCAGTATGTCGGCAATATCTTTGCCGGCTGGCGATGTTGAGCCGGGGGAATCTGCCGGGCGTTGTCTTTTCGATGACGGCGTCTCAGGTTTGGCCGGGGAAGCTGCACACTGGGTCTTCTTCATCACGAGATCCTGAAAGCACTGATCAATATAATCTTGGAGAGCCTCTAAACTCTCCTCGTTGTTCTCCAGGGTGTTGGAGATTATTTAGACAAATAGTGTTAGTTATAAGACAATTGATAAGTGTATTTGGTAATACTGAAGCTTAAATAAATTTGTTCAAATCTAAACTACCATTTGCTTTAATTTTCCGCCAAAATCTCCGGCGTCTGACGTCAGTTACAACATGAGTCGCTTACCTTGTCCGTCACTTACCTCTCACTTCCGTCACTTACCTTACCTTCCCCAAAGTAACCTAACCAGAACAAGCAGGAGGAACACTAGGAAAATACACTAGGGAGGTGGACAGACACTCTGACAAAGACTAAGAGGAAGACAGTGCTATATATGTATACAAAAGGCAATCATATGGAGACAGCTGGGGGAAACAAGACACAACTGAAAAGAATAAGATGACAAAATAAGGGGACAAATAACAATTAAATCTAAAAAATTAAGACAAGACAAGACAAAATAAGGAACACTGAAGGAAGAATTAAATTCTAATACAAACTGGAACTATAAACTTGAGACTGAATGCAAAGAAAATACATAAAGAAAATATGAACAAAAGTATAACTAAGAACTAAGAACTCGGGAATAAATAACACTGAGGGATAAAAGAATCCAACAGAAAACATTTAAGTAAATAAAACTAGAAAGTCCAAAAACTCCAAAACAGTTGATCAACAATGCAGGAGGTGACACTCACGAGCACGATTGAGTATAAAAGAAGACCTTAGAGAGGCAGAGTCTCTCAAATCTGCAAAAAGAAAACATTGTATTTACAAATTGTATTTTTATGCAAATTGTTGGACAATAATATTCATCAATGTAACATTATGAAGACTGAGTATCTCATCTTCTACAGTAGATAATAACATCAAATAATTATAATTACCAAAATCTGGAGAAATCTCTGTGAGCAAGGAACAATGCAGAAAATCAGTAGTGTTCTCAGGGCGCACTGCATTAAAAACAAGCATGTGGTGGTTCGCGGTGTCCAGGGCTGGGTGCTCGGGTGTGTACTGGCTCACTCCCAGTGGTTGCTGGCCCCCGAACTCTGTCGGGCCCTCGGGTCTTGGTCTGCTCTAGCATAGCCAGCTGCCGACAGAGACTCCAGGCTTGTCGTTGCAACCCACTGTGGCTACTGCACCGTGGCTGCTGGGTGACCCACATCTGGGGCTCACCTCAGCTCTTTTCCAGGTGGGTGGCCTGATTGCGCTTGCAGTGGTCCTCTTTGGGCTCTCGTGCTCTGGGGGGCCTACGGATGTCTGGGGCCTGGATCGCCTCCATGCCTACTTCATGTCCTTGGTGTCATGGTCCAGGTGAGTGGCTGTTTCTCTAACAGGTTTCCTCCCCTGGGTGGAGCCTCATATGCCTGTCTATTCTCCACACCTGTTGAAATTCAGCTGGCAGTATTTAAAACTGATGCTCTCAACGAGTCGTCACCAGAACATCTGCTAACCTTAGTTTAAGTTGTGCTCCTTTTGTAGTTTACTCTCGTCGTGCTAATTCTCTTCTCTTATGTCATAGTACCTCCCGGACCATTACTCATCTGTGCAGTGTGTCTCCACCAGTCACTCACCATTCTGGTTACCTGCTCCACCTGCCTGCCCTCCTGCCATCCCCTCTGGACTTGGAACTCCCTGGAACCCTGGATCATAGCCATAAGGTCCCTCACCCAGAACCCGCCGGCAGTTCCCCCCCCCCCCCACATTTCCTCCAACCTGCTCACAAGTAAGACAGAGACTCAATACCACCTGTTCACTTGTCCTCCCTCCTGAAACCACCTGACACTTGTCTCCTCTGTTTCAGAACCTCAAAGCCCAACACATCGTATCCAGATCAGCTGCCTGTGCAGTACCATAGTTACTGTCACTGAACTCATTTATAGCTAAGTTTCGTAGTTGCCTGTTTTTGTGTGACTCCTCACACCTACTATTAGACACTTGCTCACACGCACAGGTGTATACACAGGTACTCACAGACACACACTATCTTCGTTGGCTGCTGCCTCTAAACATATCATGCATTATTAGTACTGGATGCTGCTCAGTAACATTCTATATTTATTATTTACTGTTACTTACACATATTTTGGTTGTTGCATCTCTGATGCTATGGGCAAGTGTCAGTGCCTGTGGAATGGGCAGCTTCCAAAGGCACCATCAATGCTGCAACACATGGTCCCATCCAGATGAGAGTCAATAGACAGTGTATGTTATAACTATATACTACATCCATTAACTGTACGGGTGCAAAGCACGCACACATACACAGTGTCGGTGTTATGGATGGACCTTGAGGGGTTCAGGTCCTTACAAAAAGGTTACTTTTCCTACTCAGCTGAATTCTGCTGACACACTTCTACAACTATTAAATTAAGTTAGTTTGGTAATGAATAACATAAACACCCACATCACTGATTAGTCATTGCAGCACAAGCTCAAGTTAATTTTTCAGCTGATAGTAATTTAGTCCTTCTAGGACCACTGTGAGGTATACCGACTTTGGATAGGATGAGCCTATGCAAATCAGACTTTGGGAGCCAACACTTCTAAAACTGTTGTTACATTTGTCTGTGTGTATACAAACAAAACACAGTCCCGTGTATGATTGTAATTATAGCTACTGTTCATGAAATAATTTAAAATGGCTTTATTATTCTTAAATTGGATTTGTAGCCTATAACAGTGGCTAAGTGCAGTGCAGTTTAGTTTCTTGTTTGATAGAAAGTATAGAGAAAAAAGTGTTTGTATGAATGGTTGTGAATGAGGGAAGTTGTAAAAAGTGCTGTGAGTGTCAGGTAGAGTAGAAAAGCAGTCCATTTACTATAGGATGTGTAAGCGCACAAGCACAATTGCACATAAGTGACAGTATGAATGTTTATTTTGCAATTTACTTGCAGAATTTATTTATTAATTTATTTTGTTTCATTTCTTTCAGCTTAACTGGAAGTGCCACAAGACCTTGACAGATAAGAACAACAGAGATTTGGGGGCTTCTCATCCATATGCAGGACAGATGTTTCTGTAAACTAGCCCATCTACTTATCTTATCTTCAAATATTTGCAATTTATTTCAGTTTTATTTTTACAGCGCTAAATTACACAGTCGCCTCAAGGCAGCATCTTTGTAATGTATTTGTGGGTGCTCCATAAATACACTCACTAAGCCTCATCCTCCCTCTCTCTGCTGCTCATAGAGCCTCATAGTAGACCAAATGTATTGAATCTTGTACCTACCATTCATCTGGTTTCTCAGCATCCAGTTTACCTTCTGGAGGCATTTGGCTGTGAGTGAGCTTTGTGCATCTTGGCCTGTGGGATATCCAGGTCCTTCAGTCCATATCACCTTACCTGTCTTTGCAACCATTTGGCCAAACTTATCCAGTCCAAACAACATCCTGATATCCTCACTGAAGATCCTGGTGACGTGGATCAGTAAGTTGATGCCCACACACTTTCGGCATACAGCTTGATGCCATCCATGTACAGGAAGTGGCTGATCGTCACTCCACACTTGAAACTATATCTGTATCTGTTGTTAGTGATCAGCTGGCTAAGTGGATTGGGGCCTATCCCAACTAGCATCTTGGCCTTGCTCTACACACGATGGTGACTTGTGCTATTGCCTTGGTTTTGGCCTCCAATGTTGTCATTTAATTCCTGATGATTGTTATCAAAGCTATTGGCTTTGATACAGTGCCAAGCACTCCAGTGTCCATTTGTGGGACATTTCTTATAGTCAATCCAGGTGGTCCTCAGGTTGGTCTGCCTGGTACAAGAGTCCTGGTGTACAGTGTTGTCAACTAGGAGCTGGTGCTTCAGTCTTCTGGTGTTATTTCCATTGCCTTTCTGTACTGTGTTCATGTATTAACTCATGTGCCTAATCGGCTTGATTGTTTTAGCCTGTTCTCCAAAGGACTTAGCCTGTACTTCTCTGATATATGATATATGTAGCAATACCAAGTGATAGCAACATAAAGGATGAATGGGGATAACCTCACTTAAATATACACTCACTTAAATCATTTAATAAGTGCTGGTACAGTAAAGTTAAAGGTAAAGGTAAGTAATTTTTTAAAGGTTTTTACTATAAAAAAGAATGTTGCACATATACATTTTTCAACATTGTATATGTGCAACGTCTTTCAACAAGTTGATGCATTCTCATAAATGTAGAGTTAATCCATTGAAAAAAGTAAATTTGAGCAGGCGCTGGTCTGTGGTCTTGTTTTAGTTTTTTAATCATTGAAGTCATTTGCTGTACAATTATTCCACCCTGTAAAAACAACAATACAATGCCTGTTCCAGACAGTTAGCTATATTATTTCATAGATTATTCTAACAACATTTCCAGAAATCACCAAGTCAGCAAATCTGATGTCAACATCAGTGAAATTAACTAACTAACAGACAGCTTTCAGCTGCAGCTGATTGCACCAAATGCCACCTGTCAAAAAACATGGCTACACATGTAATTTGTGGCCAAACGAGTTATAAATTGCCCCTCCATAGAGTGATGAAGGAGTAAACTGTCTATAGATGCCAAAACCATCTTTCTATGAGACCAATGACAGGCTTTTTAATGCTGGACAAGCTTGGTTTTTAATACGGGAGTCTGCAGGGATTGATTTGCTTTTGGTGCTCAGGTGACGGTTTAAGGACTGCAGTTCACTGCACTTGGATTTACATTTCAGTCCCAAAGGTTGCAAGTTGTCTTACATTAGCCACCATTTATAGCAGGTTTGAGGGATGTGAAACATGATTATGAATAATGAAAGCAGCAGAACGTGAAGAAGTCACTTGGATGAGTGACGAAACGTTTCTCCCACAAAACGCTACGTCCAGATGAACAGAATCAACTTTTGGAGAAAGCAGCAGAAGTGTATCCATCACTTTGTGTGCAGCATCAAGATTAGCAGTTTTGAATCCATATATAATGAGCATAAAAGTCAAGTCATCAAGGCTTGTGACTATCTGTTTAATTTATCTGTTTAGCTTTATGCATTTATTATATATACCCTGCTACACAGGAATAAAAATTCCTGCTTAGTGTTGCATAATATTCAACATACGGTAGTTTGAAAGATATTCAGTGTAGTGTCCTTTAAATAATGGTCAAATAAGTTGACTCAGGTCAACAAACACACCCTTCAGATTGTAAATATTTTGTTATTCGTCTTCTCCACTGTACGTCCAAGTCTTCCCTGACTAATGTCCATTCATCTTCTTTGTTTCTCTGTCCCCATCTCTCTTCAGGAAGCAGAGGGTGTGTTAGGTAGCTAATGGCTGGAAGCTTTTCATTCCTCCCAGCCTCTAATGTGTTACATACACACACACATACAGATGGACACCTACACACCCGAATCCCACTGTGACATCATGATGAAGTGTCAGGTGCTGCTGGCTAATTTCTGCCTCAATGTGTGCATGGAGGAGAGGTAGCGTGGACTGGTATGAATACTAAACAGCCAGCTAATGATCTCTATTTTCAGTGTGTGTGTGTGTGTGTGTGTGTGTGTGTGTGTGTGTGTGTGTGTGTGTGTGTGTGCAGCAGCTAGCTAATGATATCTATTTTCTTAGTGAACAAGCCCACTGTTTATCTCTTTTCCACTTCTGCTGCCGACTGTTACAGGATTATGTGTATGCAAACACTGTCACACAGGGTAGGATACATATCACCATAAACGTGAGTGATGTTCCTGTAAGTTCATTTAGGAAGCATAATAAAGTTGCTGCACAATGAATGAGTGCTGATGAGATTCACTACTTTGAGTAAAAGTCGCAGAATTGTGTGCTTGTTTTTTTTTTTTCTTCCCAAATATTCGAAGAACCACTACAGCAAAAAAGCAAAAACGAGTCTCCATGTTTGACTAAATAATGGTGAAATATTGTGGGGGAATGTTTTTGAAAAGATGAATAAAAAATGGATGTAGCCACCATCCATCTTTTCTAGCGTGTGGCCAGTAAATATGTTTTTAATGCTGTAAAGTTGGACAGCTTGACATGTGAGTCTGCAGATACTGAGTTCCTTTTGGAGCCAGACCCAAGTGGCACCTAGAGGAATTGTAGCTTTTACCCCTTGGTGAAAATACAGACAATATCACATTGTCTGTATTGGCTTTAGCTGTTGGCTGTCTGCTCGACCCCACCTCTCCTCTCTCCCTATACTGGTTTTTCTTCACCATTTCTGTGACTTTAGGGCAATTTGAAGCAGTTTTAATCTGACAAATAATATCAGATAATTCACTATAATTCACTTTTGATGACTGAAATTATTATTCTGTTAGTGTCTGTGTCTACGTGCTGCACGGGTTTATGAAATTTATGAAATTTATGAAAAAAATTTCCCATCCAAGCTTTCTAGCTTAAACTAATAATTTAGCACTCCCAGTTAACCCAGTTATTCAAATACAGTCACTTCAGGCACCAAAAGGCCGTGTTGGCAGCCAAAACACTAACATTAAAGCTTCAGAATGCACAATCCAAACCTAATGGTTAATGCCAAAATGGCTGCGTCCAACTATTGCATCACCTCTGGGTCATTCTAGGTAGGTGCAGTGAACACTGTGTTACAACTATTTCATAACCTAATCCAAAACCAAACGTTCTTGCTCAATGGCAAATATATACATCACAGTTTTCCCTCCAGTTGTGTATTACACAGAAATACACCACTTCTAGTCCTGGTGTCATGAGTGCTGACCTCGCTACCGATTTCATTTCCGTTGCCTGATGGCAAGTGATCCCTGAGGACAGAGGGATACAGGCAAACCTCTGTTGATGAGTGTGTATCTGCCTCACACATGTACACTGTGTTCTGGAGGTCTATATGTGCATGTGTGTGTGTGTGTGTGTGTATTGTCATAGCTCAGTGGGTGGCCTGTTTACACAAAGAACCTTCTTCTGAACCACAGATTTTAATCTTTCCTAATGAAATTATCAGAATTCTACTCCAGACCATGCAGTCTCTCTCTCTCTGTCACTCTCACAAAGACACGCACACAATGGTATGCTCCATCCCTACCCATTACTCTTAAATCTATGTAGTGTGAAGCTCATAAACAAATGCATGTTCAGAGGTTCTGGCAGATAAATACTCACAATTTCACAATACACACACATTCACACAGACTTCTCAGGATGCCATTCATCACTGTGGCAACAGCAGCAGGCTGGAATGTTGACCTCTGACCCCTCAGAGGTCAGTTCCCAGGGGTCAGCATAGCTGTTTGAAAAAAAGGAGACATGCGGGCATCTGGTTTGAAACAACGATGGTCTGTCTACACTGGTTGGTGTGTGTGTGTTGTGTGTGTGTGTGTGTGTGTGTCATGTATGCATTTTTTTGTTTGCACTTTGTGCTGAAAGTTACACAGACAGAAAACAGAAAATAATCATGCAGTGTTTCATATTCAAATAAATTTAATTTACCTATGCAACAAAATCATATTAAAGAGCACCACTAAAAATAGCAACACACTGAAGTGGGCAAAGAAAAACCCTCTTTTATGCTTTTTAAAATATTTTTAAATGTTGAGAAAGGCTCGCCGATTTTTTGTACAGTAAAAATCACTGATTTGATAAGTGTAAAGTTTAAGATAAATGTGCACATCTGGAATTATCCACTCATTCTTGAGTCTTTTCTGCTGCTAAATGAACAGCTCCACTTGAAGCATAGTTTTCAGAATGGGAGGGGTGACTCTTCATATGGAAACACAACAAGCCAAAAGTCTACTTCTCTACTATTGTAGCGCAGATCAATATAAAAGATGAATGCCAAATGAAAAGGGAGGAGCCCTTGTGGGATGTGGAATAGCCTTAAATGCTTTCATTTTTTTTCAGTGGCCAGCAGGAAGTGACTTCGCTGGCTGCAAAAAGAATTTTAGTTGTGTCGATGTTTATACAAAAAAACCATCACAGATCACAGCTGGTGTACTCTTGCTGTTGAAAATACGAGCACTGGTTATAGAACAAACATGCTTAACAAAAGTGTGTGTGTGTGTGTGTGTGTGTGTGTGTGTGTGTGTGTGTGTGTGTGTGTGTGTGTGTGTGTGTGTGTTAGAGTGGATAATTAGAGGTGCTCTAAAATTGATTGGTTGACAGTTTTTAACAGTTTTAATATGTTTTGTCATCTCTGATAATTTTGTGAGACTATTGTCTTTACTTTTGAAGTAATGAGGGATCACAAATACAAGAACAAATAATGCAAAAGTGCAAGAAACCCACCCTTCAGTAAATTTTCATAGTAGAGCGATAAAATTTTATACGCCTTCATTACATATACTAACATTAGTAGGTCACTACTTCCACACTGATAGCTGGTATCATAGATATGATAGCTTGTGTGATCAATGGCAACTAAAATACATAGATTAAAAGGTAATCACCTACTGCATGTTAAGCCTGAATGCTGACTCAGCAGCAATTAGGGTTGCTGCAGTTTAAATATCTTTATCACCAGTTGTATGTCTAGACTTGAGACCAATGTCCAAAGCAAAGGCAGAATTTATCTGTTTTAGGCAAACTACTGATTAGGATCCATACATTTTGGGAACATCTTATAGACACACATACTTAGTGACAAGTAACAGACTAATAAAACATAATATTTTTCACATAATTCCATTAAAATTCTCCAAAAGGCTCTAACAGCACATATACAGTCAAGGGGACCAGAACAGCTGTGGTTGAAAGCAGTAAGCTTACAGTGGCTTGCAAAAGTATTCGGCCCCCTTGAACTTGATCAATTTTATTGGAATTCCACGTGAAAGACCAAAACAAAGTGGTGTGCACGTGAGAAGTGGAACGAAAATCATACATGATTCCAAACATTTTTTGCAAAATAACTTCAAAGTGGGGTGTGCGTAATTATTCAGCCCCCTTTGGTCTGAGTGCAGTCAGTTGCCCATTGACATTGCCTGATGAGTGCTGATGACTAAATAGAGTGCACCTGTGTGTAATCTAATGTCAGTACAAATACAGCTGCTCTGTGACGGCCTCAGAGGTTGTCTAAGAGAATATTGGGAGCAACAACACCATGAAGTCCAAAGGACACACCAGACAGGTCAGGGATAAAGTTAATGAGAAATTTAAAGCAGGCTTAGGCTACAAAAAGATTTCCCAAGCCTTGAACATCCCACGGAGCACTGTTCAAGCGATCATTCAGAAATGGAAGGAGTATGGCACAACTGTAAACCTACCAAGACAAGGCCGTCCACCTAAACTCACAGGCCGAACAAGGAGAGCGCTGATCAGAAATGCAGCCAAGAGGCCCATGGTGACTCTGGACGAGCTGTAGAGATCTACAGCTCAGGTGGGGGAATCTGTCCATAGGACAACTATTAGTCATGCACTGCACAAAGTTGGCCTTTGTGGAAGAGTGGCAAGAAGAAAGCCATTGTTAACAGAAAACCATAGGAAGTCCTGTTTGCAGTTTGCCACAAGCCATGTGGGGGACACAGCAAATGTGGAAGAAGGTGCTCTGGTCAGATGAGACCAAAATGGAACTTTTTGGCCAAAATGCAAAACGCTATGTGTGGCGGAAAACTAACACTGCACATCACTCTGAACACACCATCCCCACTGTCAAATATGGTGGTGGCAGCATCATGCTCTGGGGGTGCTTCTCTTCAGCAGGGACAGGGAAGCTGGTCAGAGTTGATGGGAAGATGGATGGAGCCAAATACAGGGCAGTCTTGGAAGAAAACCTCTTGGAGTCTGCAAAAGACTTGAGACTGGGGCGGAGGTTCACCTTCCAGCAGAACAACGACCCTAAACATAAAGCGAGGGCAACAATGGAACGGTTTAAAACAAAACATATCCATGTGTTAGAACGGCCCAGTCAAAGTCCAGATCTAAATCCAATCGAGAATCTGTGGCAAGATCTGAAAACTGCTGTTCACAAACGCTGTCCATCTAATCTGACTGAGCTGGAGCTGTTTTACAAAGAAGAATGGGAAAAGATTTCAGTCTCTAGATATGCAAAGCTGGTAGAGACAGACCCTAAAAGACGGGCAGCTGTAACTGCAGCAAAAGGTGGTTCTACAAAGTATTGACTCAGGGGGCTGAATAGTTACGCACACCCCACTTTGAAGTTATTTATTTGTAAAAAAATGTTTGGAATCATGTATGATTTTCATTCCACTTCTCACGTGTACACCACTTTGTGTTTGTCTTTCATGTGGAATTCCAATAAAATTGATTCATGTTTGTGGCTGTTATGTGACAAAATGTGGAAAAGTTCAAGGGGGGCCGAATACTTTTGCAAGCCACTGTATGTACACCATCAGTCAGTCATAATTCCCTAGTTTTTATGTATAAGTTATTATTAAAACTCTTCCCATGCCGTTAGATAGGTGTCACTACATAGTGTTCATTCGTTGAGACCAAATCCAAACTGGGTACCGGTATTTATGCAGCACTATTACATACATAGCCTAAACTCTGATTTGAAAAACTGAAAAAACAGAGTCATTACTTTATAAGATAAGAATCTCCCATAGACTATGGATTTGACTGACACAACTCAAAAATGGAGTGCAAGCCAGAGACTTAAAATTATTATTATTATTTTTTTAAAGGCAACTTCTGGTTAAAAAAGAAAAAAAAGGGAAAAAAAGTGAAAGCATTGGACGGCCTGGTAAGCTCTGAAAATGTGTTCCTGTAACTTGTAATTTGGTTGTACTCTTCCTCCTGTCACAAGCTGTCATTACCAAATATTTGCGTTTTTGCAAAAACACTTTAGTGACTTTATTTGCAAGATTACCTTGAAATGAAATGGTGCTTTGCATTTGGCCTGAGCAGAGCTTGTCACTTTCCCGGGGAATTTCTGCAAATGAAAACTCTATCCATAGACAAAATCGATGTTGCACAGTTCTGGAATAGTTACAGTGATAAATCAATTCAGTAAAGAGGTAATGCAACAAAACCCACCACAGCACCCCTGTGTCTGTCAGGTCTGACTCGCAAAATCAAGTTATACATTTGATTCCGTAATACAAATTCCCATGTTACCACAATACAAGCATCAACCACTTCTTAGTGTGTGTGTGTGTGTGTGTGTGTGTGTGTGTGTGTGTGTGTGTGTGTGTGTGTGTGTGTGTGTGTGTGTGTAATATAAATTGAATTGACAGCACTTTTTCACCCCTTTCCAGCTCAAGCACCCTATGTGTTCTGCCAGCTGTCCATCACATCATTTCCCAGTGATGACCCTTTCCCATAACCTCTTCCCCAACTAGACACACACACACACACACACACACACACAAAGAGAGAAGGAGAGAGAAAGGAGAGAAATGGTGTCAGTGTTAAAAGTATCAATCACAATGACAGAAAGACTGACAGGACACAAATAACTATACACACACACACACACACACACACACACACACACACAAAAAAAATACACACACAGCTACTCTCACTCCCTCTATGTCATGCACCCATGCAGCCATATAATCACTCCCACCACCACCAAATACACAAACACACGCACGCGCACACACCTTTTTCTCGGGCTCTTATATACACGGGTGTGCGCAGGCAGCCAGTGTGAGTATGAGTGATGGTTTCAGCTTGTGTCTATCCATTACAGCGGTCTGGCTGAAGACAGGTGAGCAGGCTGATACATGAGCAGGGTTTTATCTGCACCCACCGACTCCCCGCGTCGTTTCATTCAGCGGCTCGCAGTGTTAACAGCCCCCCTCCACCGCTACCACACACCCTCCCACACCACCTTCATCACCACAAAGAAGGCAGGAAGGAAAGAAATATCTTCAGCTACCATTAAATATAAATTCATTATTAGAATATTATATTAATAGCTGGCAAGTATGAAACATGAGGTGGTTGTTATCTACGCTTCACCGGTAATATCACTCACTGTTTTATTTAATTGGCATTCACACACTTAACATACAGCAAGTGAAGTGCTTATTTCTCAAAAATATATTTCTGTGTGCGTTTTGAAAAAAAATAATTAGAGAGCGTCATTATGTCAAGCTCATAATTCAAGTTAAAGTATAGAGCACTCTCAAAAACTGTAGTTGCAGGCAGAATGAAAGAGCAGTAATATTTGCTGGGTGTCACCTTTTTTAAATGACCTGTGTGCTGTTCTGAGACAAACCTTTTTTATACTCAAATGTAATCATTTACAAGCTTTCACATTAAAAGAAAATCCTTTTCACAAAAGAAAGTGCTGTAGCATCCTGTCATCACATACTGATGCTTGATAGGCTTCACAATGTGGCACATTGGGTGGTATGATAGAGTTCAAGCTATAGTTCAAAAAGAGAAAATTTGAACCCAAACCTGATGTTATTCCTAAACCTAATCAGGTTTTGTGCCTAACATCAACTACACATGTATGGAACAAAAACAAAAAACAAAAGAAAGTACCGGTAATCAAAAAAGTGTGAAAATAAGAAGTTTTATGATTGCTCCAACCAACCTCCAACTTCTAAACATGGACTTTGGTTGGTTGTTAGTTTTCTTCAAGTCAAAAAAAATTGTATCCTGATGCTGAAAAATCCAACTAAGGTGAAAACCTTTAGTCGGTATGACTAAAGGTTTTCATTAGGCCATGAACTGGGAATGAGAAGGTGTTGGCAGAAAGATCTTTCAAGGCAGGACAGAAAAGTTGGTGTGTACAGTGGGGCAAAAAAGTATTTAGTCAGCCACCGATTATGCAAGTTCCCCCACTTAAAATGATGACAGAGGTCAGTAATTTGCACCAGAGGTACACTTCAACTGTGAGAGACAGAATGTGAAAGAAAAATCCATGAATCCACATGGTAGGATTTGTAAAGAATTTATTCGTAAATCAGGGTGGAAAATAAGTATTTGGTCAATAACAAAAATACAACTCAATACTTTGTAACATAACCTTTGTTGGCAATAACAGAGGTCAAACGTTTACTATATGTCTTTACCAGGTTTGCACACACAGTAGCTGGTATTTTTGGCCCATTCCTCCATGCAGATCTTCTCGAGAGCAGTGATGTTTTGGGGCTGTCACCGAGCAACATGGACTTTCAACTCCCGCCACAGATTTTCTATGGGGTTGAGGTCTGGAGACTGGCTAGGCCACTCCAGGACTTTCAAATGCTTCTTACGGAGCCACTCCTTTGTTGCCCGGGCGGTGTGTTTTGGATCATTGTCATGTTGGAAGACCCAGCCTCGTTTCATCTTCAAAGTTCTCACTGATGGAAGGAGGTTTTGGCTCACAATCTCACGATACATGGCCCCATTCATTCTGTCCTTAACACGGATCAGTCGTCCTGTCCCCTTGGCAGAAAAACAGCCCCATAGCATGATGTTTCCACCCCCATGCTTCACAGTAGGTATGGTGTTCTTGGGATGCAACTCAGTATTCTTCTTCCTCCAAACACGACGAGTTGAGTTTATACCAAAAAGTTCTACTTTGGTTTCATCTGACCACATGACATTCTCCCAATCCTCTGCTGTATCATCCATGTGCTCTCTGGCAAACTTCAGACGGGCCTGGACATGCACTGGCTTCAGCAGCGGAACACGTCTGGCACTGCGGGATTTGATTCCCTGCCGTTGTAGTGTGTTACTGATGGTGACCTTTGTTACTTTGGTCCCAGCTCTCTGCAGGTCATTCACCAGGTCCCCCCGTGTGGTTCTGGGATCTTTGCTCACCGTTCTCATGATCATTTTGACCCCACGGGATGAGATCTTGCGTGGAGCCCCAGATCGAGGGAGATTATCAGTGGTCTTGTATGTCTTCCATTTTCTGATGATTGCTCCCACAGTTGATTTTTTCACACCAAGCTGCTTGCCTATTGTAGATTCACTCTTCCCAGTCTGGTGCAGGTCTACAATACTTTTCCTGGTGTCCTTCGAAAGCTCTTTGGTCTTGGCCATGGCGGAGTTTGGAGTCTGACTGTTTGAGGCTGTGGACAGGTGTCTTTTATACAGATGATGAGTTCAAACAGGTGCCATTCATACAGGTAACGAGTGGGGGACAGAAAAGCTTCTTACAGAAGACGTTACAGGTCTGTGAGAGCCAGAGATTTTCCTTGTTTGAGGTGACCAAATACTTATTTTCCACCCTAATTTACGAATAAATTCTTTACAAATCCTACCATGTGAATTCATGGATTTTTTTTTCACATTCTGTCTCTCACAGTTGAAGTGTACCTCTGGTGCAAATTACTGACCTCTGTCATCATTTTAAGTGAGGGAACTTGCATAATCGGTGGCTGACTAAATACTTTTTTGCCCCACTGTAACGGGTATGGCAGTCCATTCTCCCTGCAGCACGGACTACACTGCCCATGAGGCTACATTCTTTAGGCCTATGCCTGTAACGCTCTGCTTATTACCGTATTCCGCTACTCCCCAACACTGTTCATTGTCAGAACGTGAATGTTAAATAGAAAGCACTTAAGCATATAAAATTATTCTTGTGTGAATGGGTGAATGAGGCATGTTGTACAATGTGCTGTAATGAAGTAGACATGAGCTAGTGTCACATACTAATGTCAGCATTGTGAGTGTTGCTTGTTTTCACTGTGAAGGGCACTGCTCTAGTTGTTGGGTTGATGTGACACAACTGGTTTGCTCACCGGGTGGCTCAAAAATGAAGCCAAAATCATGATTTGGGTTTCAGACGAAGTCTAAAAATACAGTTAAAATTGTTACATATTATTAGTCTGTTATTGAGGACTAAGTAGCAGATATGTGTCTGTGCATTGCAATTAGTGTTAGCTAGCAAGTTAGCTGTCCACCTTCTCACGTTTGGTAGTGTCCAAGTGCTACTTTTAAAGCTTTAAATGCAGCGTGGACAGTCACAGTGACTATATTTCTCTTTCATACGAAGTCTATGATGCAATCAGATCATTTCAAACCAAAAGACAGGGCTTTTGGTCCCATCAGTTTTCAGGCCCCTCTTCTGTGGAACCAGCTTCCAGTTTGGATTTGGCAGACAGACACTATCTCTACTTTTAAGATTAGGCTTCAAACTTTCCTTTATTCTAAAGCAAATAGTTAGGGCTGGATCAGGTGACCCTAAATCCCCCGTAGTTATGTTGCTGGGGGGATTGAGTTTTTGATTGAGTATTTCTTCTTCAGTCACCCTTCTCACTCACTATGTGTTAATAGACCTCTCTGCATTGAATCCTACTTGTTATTGGTCTCTGGCTGTATCCCAATTCAGGGTCTGCAGCCTTAAAGGCAGCATTCTAAGGCCGATTACGTCACCGCGACGCGACGAAGGCTGTCCCAATTCGAAGGCTCCTCGAAATGCAGCCCTCAAATGTGTCTTTCATTTCCCTGAATTTTAAGGATGTGGCGGTGTAGACTTCGTGGCCCAATATATCCCAGAATGCATAGCGCAGCGGTGGGTGTGGATAATTTTGCCGAAAAAAACGGCGGATGAGGGGCGCCCAAAGAGTAAACTTTAAGTACTGAATATTATGTCACTTATTTATGTGCAAATGTTTAATAACGAAGAACACTAAAACATTACTGTTGGCCACATGTCGGCAAAGTTATGTGACATCAGTGACGTTTGTACTAACTTGGTTTTAAAGCCTTTACTTTAAAATATACGCCGTTCAATAGCTGAGCTTAATCTTACAGAGAATGATCAAGGCTCATGTAGAAACAAACAAACAAATGAACAAAATATTTTCTCCTTCATTTCTGTTAAACAAAGCTGTATGAAACGTTTCCAGCTGTTAGTATCATGGTTGCTAGTCCCATTTCACAAGCCTCGCACTTCCGGCCTTAGCGGTCTTTAAGTACGCGGCCCTTGAGGATCGTTGAGGCTGCGTACTTTAAGGCTGCAGACCCTGAATTGGGATACAGCCTCTGTCTCTCTTCCACAGCATGTCTTTATCCTGTCTTCTTTCTCTCACCCCAACCGGTCGCAGCAGATGGCCCCGCCCCTCCCTGAGCCTGGTTCTGCCGGAGGTTTCTTCCTGTTAAAAGGGAGTTTTTCCTTCCCACTGTCGAGTGCTCGCTCATAGGGGGTCATATGATTGTCGGGTTTCTCTGTAGTATTATTGTAGGGTCTGCCTTACACAATACAAAGTATCTTGAGGTGACTGTTGTGGTGATTTGGTGTTGTATAAATAAAACTGAATTGAACTAAATTGAATCTGGTGCCACTGTTTTAATGCTTCCAGTTTAGACTTTTAATTTTCTTGTTTCTCTTTGTTTATGTTTAGCTTTAGGTTAGGATCACTGTGAAGGTTAAAAAACTTCCTTTCAGAATATTAATCACATGTTTCAAGGCAAACATTTGCCATCTACATGTCTTTGGTTTCCAAGCTTCTTGACAACACTAGCACAGCACAGTTGGCTGCCCGTTTCAGTTATTCAGGGACTTGGTGGACTCAAACTACCATACATGCTGAAAATTATACTAGGGTCCACAATGCTTTAAACACCTCTGGGTCCTGATCAAGTGTCAGTATGAAACAAGCTTTGAGTGAGAATGTTGCCTGGTCCTGGCTTTAACTCCACTGGTCAGCTGCTTCGAGTTTCTCTCTGGGTGCTCCTGCTTCCTCCCACAGTCCAAAGATATGCAAGTTTAAATCTAAGACATCACAGATTTTAACCCTACCCTAAAAATAGTCTTTATAATTATATATTATAAAGATATATATATATATATATATAATTTATTTGTCTCAGACTTGAGAGAATAATGGGTAAAGATTAAGGATAAGATTGATTTGTCTCTGATGTTGACTTAGACCTCAAATAGATAAAGGATTACGATCAGCATTTTGTTTGTATGCTTGAATTTTGTGCCTGGCAGTAGTCAAACTGAGCTGAGTTTGTGACAGACGATAATGTTCAACCTTTATTGTCCATTTTTGCAAAGAATGACATTCGGAGGAAATTCAGCAGGGTCAATTTATTTAAACTTCCCAAGGCCTTTTCCCTGTTGTGAGAGAACAATCCATCCCCATCCCATAATGTCATGCCTAATGCCATTTAGTCAGGTGCATCTTCTCATTACATGCATGTTGTCCTGTGGAGTCAGCTTCCTGGTGCACCAGCCATAGCACCCGGATAACAATCCACTTTTTTAGAGGTTTGCTAAATCCAGTAGGAGGTTGGAAGGATGGTGATGGAATACAATGGTTTTGCTTCTTCTTTGTGTTTTGCATTTTATTTGGATATAAGGTAACAATGTATCTTTTTTCACTGAGTGAATAAATACTGTAACTGTTTAACATGATGATTTAACAGCTGAGCGTCTCACTCCTATCTCACTCTCTACAAGAAAGGATACGAGAGAGTTTGTAGTTGAGCAGTTGCTAAGAACGTATCAAATTTCAGTAGCATGTAAACACATTCTATATGTAAACAATGAATTCTTTTTCATATTTTGAAGTTTTAATGTATAATTGGAGTGAGTCCTGGTCTTCATGATGGATTGTTCCCTTTTCGTCACGTTTCAAAATCATGTATAATATCTGCTACTTTTACATATTGGAGATTGAAAGATAGACAGTGAAAACAATCAATAAACAAAGTAGATGACTCAAAGAAAGAAGTAAAGAAGGAGAGCAAAGTATTAAAAAAAAGAGAAAGACCAATGTTTTTTTCTTGATTTGAGAAATTAAAGACTGGGTGAAAAGGTAAAAGTGAGGCAGAGAGCAAGTGGAATGAAAAAAAACTACACATGGCACATGAAAAGACACACACAAGACACACTCATACACACAGACACACTCGCAGACTTCACTAGTTTTCACCACTCATGTTAAGGCACACACATACATTCAGTCACTGTTACTGTGGTGAAGTTAAACAGTGCTTAGTATGTGACACCACCATCTATTACACTAAAACAGGAGAGTGTGCGCCAAAACCTGAAACTGCACAGACCGTGTGTGTGTGTGTGTGTGTGTGTGTGTGTGTGTGTGTGTGTGTGTGTGTGTGTGTGTGTATGAGAGAGTGAGAGAGTGAGTGAGAGATCCATCCATCACACCTGAATAACTGCTGATCTGACAGGAAGTGCCTGTGGCCCTCCTGCTTCCTGATTGGGCTGTCTCTCTGGGGTAGCACAATAAACAGGGGTTAAATGTTACATGATGGTGAATTTGAACAGCACTTTCAAACTCTAATGGTATCGCTTACTTGTTCGGTCCTTGAAAAATGCCTGCCACTGGAGGGCACCAATGTGAAGATAACTGATGGATTTTAAGTTTCTTTTAAATCTAATGAAATTTTGGCATTACATGTTCTTGGTATATATGAGATGGGTCAACTGTGGTCATAAAAGGATGACATGGTCAGGTACGCTGGGATTAAACAAGGCAGAAATCAGAATTCATCAGATCAGACAACTTTTTCCAACCATCTATTTCCTGTTCTCAGGTCACAGGAGTGACATCCGGTGTGGCCTAATGCTGCTGTAACCCATTGAAGGATCAACACGTGTGTTTAAAGATGATCTTCTGCATACTTTGATTGTAACAAGTAGTTGCATTATTGTTGCCTACCTATCAGCTTAAAGCCAATCATTCTCTTCTATCCTCTGACACCAAAAAGGAATTTCTGCCCAGAGAACGGACACACGGGATATTTTCTCCTTTTCAGAACATTCTCTGTAAATCCCAGAAAATGTGCAGAGATGTCAGCCTTAGTGAGAAGTATCTCTGAATGCTTCACTATCATTTCTATTATGAGATTTTTATTATGATTCCTGAAAGATAACATTATTGGTGGGATGATTTAAAGTAAACAATTATAAATACACTACCGGTCAAATGTTTGGACACACCTTCTCATTTAATTTTTTTTTAAATTATTATTATTTTTACTACTTTCTACATTGTAGATACATACTGAAGACATCAAATATATGAAGCAAGATATGTGGAATGATGTAACAAAGAAAAAAGATACATAACTCTAAATAGGTCTAATATTTCAGATTCCTCAAAGTAACCACCCCTTTGCTTTGTTGACAGGGCTGCAAACCCTTGGCCTTCTCTCAGTGAGCTTCATGATGTAGTCACCTGAAATGGTTTCACTTCACAGGTGTGTTGTGTCAGGGTTCATTTGTGGAATTTCTTTCCTTCTTATTTGGGTTGGGAACATCAGTTGTGTTGTCCAGAAGTCATGTTAGTACACAGCTGACAACTGTTAGAATTTGTATTCTGACAAGAACCAATCAGCTAAGTAAAGAGAAACAACAGCCCATTATTACTTTAAGAACTGAAGGTCAGTCAGTCCGGAACATTGCTAACTTTGAATGTGTCCCCAAGTGCAGTCGCAAAAACCATCAAGTGCTTCGACGAAACTGGCTCACCTCTGCTGCTCAGGATTAATTCATCTGAGTCAACAGCCTCAGAAATCTCAAGTTAACAGCACCTCAGATTAGAGCCCAGATAAATGTCACACAGAGTTCCAGTAGCAGACTCATCTCTACAACAACTGTTCAGAGGACACTGTGTGAATCCGGCCTTTATGGTCAAATAGCTGCTAAGAAACCACGACTAAGAAAAATCAACAATCAGAAGAGATTTGTTTTGGGCAGAGAAACACATGGAATGAGACCAGTGGAAATCTGTGCTTTGGTCTGATGAGTCCAAATTAGAGATCTCTGGTTCCACCCAATGTGTCTTTGTGCGACGCAGAAAAGGTGGTCTCTACATGCATGCTTCCCACTGTGAAGCATGGAGGAGGAGGTGTGATGGTGTGGGGGTGCTTTGCTGTTGGGGATTTGTTCAAAACTGACGGCACACTGAACCAGCATGGCTACCACAGCATCCTGCAGTGGCATGCCATCTCATCAGGACTGGGTTTCATTGGACCATCATTTATTCTTCAACAAGACAATGACCCCGAACACACCTCCAGGCTGTGTGAGGGCTATTTGACCAAGAAAGAGAGTGATGGAGGCCTGGCCTGCACAGTCACCTGACCTAAACCCAGTCAAGATAGTTTGGGATGAGATGGACCGCAGCATGAAGGCAAAAGGGCCAACAAGTGCTCAGGATCTCTGGGAACTCCTTCATGACTGTTGGAAAACCATTTCAGGAGACTACCTCAAGAAGCTCATCCAGAGAATTTCAAGAGTGTACAAAGCAGTAATCAAAGCAAAGGGTGGATTTGTACACATATGACTGTGTGGCCACTACCAGCTCCACCACCATCATCAAGTTTGCTGACGACACCGTCGTGGTGGGCCTGATCTCTGATAACAACGAGACGGCCTACCTGAAGGAGATTAGGAATCTGGAGAACTGGTGCCAGAGGAACAACCTCCTTCTAAACGTCAGTAAGACAAAGGAGCTGATAGTGGACTTCAGCACTAAGCAGGAGAGGAACTACCAGACCCCCGTCATCAACGAGTGCCCAGTGGAGAGAGTGGACAGCTTCAAATACCTCGGAGTTCACATCACGCAGGACCTGTCATGGTCCTGTCACATCAACACCGTGGTGAAAAAGGCCCGACAGCGTCTCTACCACCTCAGACGCTTGAGAGACTTCCAACTGCCCTCCAAGGTGCTCAGGACTTTTACTCGTGCACCATAGAGAGCATCCTGGCGGGAAACATCTTAACCTGGTTCGGGAACAGCACCATGCAGGACAGACGAGCTCTACAGAGGGTTGTGCGGTCAGCTGAGCGCACCATCCGCTCCGAGCTCCCTGACCTGCACTCAATCTACAGCAGGCAGTGCTGGACCAAGGCCAGGAAGATCGTGAAGGACCTCAGCCATCCCAACAACAGACTGTTCTCTCTGTTGAGGTCAGGAAAGCGATTCCGCTCCCTGAAGACCAACACAGAGAGACTGAGGAGGAGCTTCTTCCCGCAGGCGATACGGTCTCTCAATCACACCACCACACAGTACTGACCCACACATATGGTTCTTACACACACACTGGACTTTCTGGACTTTGGTTTTGCACAACACTGGTCACTATATTCTTCATTTCCGGTTAATACTTGTACAGCTGCTGTTATTGTGTATATATTTATTTAGATTTAGATTTCTTCATACATTCTTATATAGTTCTATATTGTGTATTGTGTATTTTGTTGTACAGTTATTTTATTTTCAACTTTAATTTATATATTTATCTTTATCTTATTCTTCCCAGTTAAATTTACCCTTCATTCTAATTTGTGTTGTACAGTTATTTCATTTTTAACCTTAATTTATATTTTATTCCTTCCTAGTTAAATTTACCCTTTTTGATTTTTCATATTTATTTCCTATCTTATTCATAGCCTTTTCCTTTTTTGTTCTCTTTAGGTCACGAGCAGTTGTCCAAGCATTTCACTACATATCGTACTGTGTATGACTGTGTACATGACAAATAAAATTTGAATTTGAATTTGAATTTGAATTTGGATACTTTCAAGAATCTAAAATATAAAACATGTTTTGAGTTATTTCACACTTTTTTGTTTCCTGCATGATTCCATATGTGCTCATTCATAGTTTTGATGCCTTCAGTGAGAATCTACAATGTTAAAAGTCATGACAATAAAGAAAAACCATTAAATGAGAAGGTGTGTCCAAACTTTTGACTGGTGGTGTATGTCACTGTAAACAAATAAATCTGTTTATCAAAATCATCATTATTTTTAGGGGTGGAAATCAAGAACCACTTCTTGTTGATATTGAGTATCAATCCCATTTATCCGTTCCAGTTAAACTTGAATTACAATCAGCTGATTCCAGTTCATGGATTCAGCAGCTAATTTACAGAGTAACTCTGCATTAACTTGCAGAAAAGTGCTCTGTGTAAATTTGTAATAATTACTTTTTTTGAGTAACAGCCTAAACACACAAAACAACAAAGAGGGTTATGCTGCCTATTGATGGTGGTGAACCTCAAAGCGAAGCCAGTGAGAACCCAGTGAGCGTCACTAAGTGACTTAATAAGGAATCAAATCGATAATGGAATGAGAATCATTGAATTCTTATTCTTCTTATTATTAGTATTAGTATTAGTAATATTACTAGTAGTAGTAGCATTAATAATATTATCACCTAGTAAAGTGTAAAATTTTGCACCTTACTAGTCTTGCACCATTTGTCATACAAATGGTTCTTCAGATTTGCTGCCTCTGTAGACATGTAGGCACATTTTGACATGTTGATACGATTTACTGTTTTGATGTTATAAGCCATTTTTTAGGCTGGATGCCACACACAGACTGAATGCTGTTACCATGGTAACTCAGTGGCTTTTCCTCTGACACAGCTGCAAGCTAATGACTGTTGATGTGTGGATTTATTTGAATATTACCATTTCATTGGGTTGAATCTCTTTTGTTCCATCACCTTTCTCTATTAGTATGCTGTACTGTAGTGGGGGTTTCAGAATTCAGGCCATAACATGGTTCATGTAGATTTCAAAATGTCTCCAAAAGTGCTTAGAGGGCAATTTCAATGTATGAATAGCCACAAAACTGCCTTTTTTGGTGATTAATAATCAGAAAAAATCCGTAGATCTATAGTTTGCATGCCACAGCATGTTAACAGCATGTTGTTAAATCTTTGAATATTTATTTATGAGTCAAATACTGAAGGATTTTTTGAAATATCCTGTCTCAGAGTGACACTAAAAAACTAGCTCTTGCATTTATTACTTCTAGGCTGGACTACTGTGATTCATTATTATCAGGATGTCCTAAAACTAGAAAGAGAGAGAATATTTCTCCTGTATTGGCTTCCCTTCATTGGCTCCCTGTTAAATCCAGAATTGAATTCAAAATCTTGCTCCTCATATTCAAGGTCTTAAATAATCAGGCCCCATCTTATCTTAATGACTTTGTAGTACCATATCACCCTATCAGAGTTTGGATTGAATTTGGGAGACACACTCACTATGTGTTAACAGACCTCTCTGCATTGAATCATTACTGTTATTAATCTCTGTCTCTCTTCCACAGCATGTCTTTCATCCTGTCTTCCTTCTCTCACCCCAACCGGTCGCAGCAGATGGCCCCGCCCCTCCCTGAGCCTGGTTCTGCTGGAGGTTTCTTCCTGTTAAAAGGGAGTTTTTCCTTCCCACTGTCGCCAAAGTGCTTGCCCGTAGGGGGTCATATAATTGTTGGATTTTTCTCTGTACTCTGTAGTATTATTGTAGGGTCTACCTTACAATATCATAAAATGCAACTTAGAACACACATGCGTCAACACTACATATGAGCGGGCGGAGGGAGGTTTGGAGTCTTCACACACCCCCGTTCTCTGTTGGGGCGGGGGGGCGCTGGGAGGAGGAGTTGGCCATCCAATTGGGGTCTGGAATGTGGGGCCTCCCTGCTGCCGCTGAGCGGGCGGTCTGTTTCTCTCCACCCCAGAGAAAAGGGTAACACTACCTGGGTCTGGGTGCAGTTTCCCCCTCCAGGGGCAAGGGTACCTAGACCTGGGGCTTAGAGTATGCTTGGGGAGTGTGATTGTGTGTACAGTGTCTCTCTATGTCTGTCTCCACGTTGGTTGAGTGTTGAGTAATTGCATATGAGAGCATGAGGGTGGGAATGGATGTATGTATCTGTGTGTGCCTGTTTGTCTGTGTCCATATGTCAGGTTGGGTATCAGATGCCAGCTCTCTGGGGACATCCAAGGTATGGAGGTCGATCTCCCCCACCACTTCCCCTGCCAGTGGCAGACACCCTCAGACATCCGTGCGTTGGTGGTTCTTTGTATCCGGGGATGGGCGTCCAGGTACACACCAGCTCACTCCTGGTGGCTGCTTGTCGGGGCCTGGAGCCTGGGGCTCGCTCGGGCCACTTCGGGGGTGGGGTGCCCTCGGCCTGGGGCTCGGTCACTCTGGCGCAGCTGGCTGCCGGCGGAGCTCATGGGCACGTCACTGCAACCCCCCCTGGCTTCTGCTCTGCAGCTGCTGAGTGAGCCCTCATCTGGGACTCTCCTCAGCTCTTTCTGGGATGTGGTGCAGCTGCCCCTCTGTTGGTCTTCCTTGGTCTCTTGTGTTCTGGGGGCCTCTGGATGTCTGGAGTCTTGATCTCCTCAAAGTCAAAGTCCTCTAGGCGTCTTGTGCTGGCTTATCATTTTAAACCACTCTCTCTCTCTCTTATGCCAGTGTGTGAGTGTATGTGTGAATGGGTTAACATCAGTTCTTGTGTTTCAGGGGTGGGACCTATCCGGGGATCCCACATTCTAGCTCTATTCAGCTCCAAAGGAGCCAGAGCTAACTTGTTAGCAACCTGCTGCTGTTTAAAATATATTTCGTCAACATCCAGACAAGAAAAAACATGGTTCTAGTTTACTGCATGGACATGACACCATTTAATCTGTCACAGCGAGGGACAGATTCACACTCACTGACATCACTCATTGTATCCTGTATTCACTACAGCTGGGATTATTTTCATTGTTATTATTACGAGTTAATCTGGGGAGTTTTTGGTTTAAGTTTCACGTGTCATGATCGACATGTTTACAAATCATAGGAACTCAAAATTACTGATGGACAAGTGAAGCTTTCTTTAGTATCAAAGCTTGTATCTAAAAAGGGTTCATCACTCAGAGCTTTTCAACACCAACCTCCTTGGTGACATCTGGTGGTCAAAAGTATGAAGAGCAGCTCAGATCTGCAACTTGAACTTTTGCTTATTTATTTAATAAATAATTTTGATTAAAAAAAAGTTTCCCCTGTTTAAACGTGTCATGGTGTGGTTTCTTTGCTTGTGACTTATTGACATTTCAAGATAAGAGGATAATAAATATTTTTTTTAAAATAAAGCAAAAAGACAACATCACCACCAAAACACACCAGAAATCAAACCTCTGATTTACTTCCTTACAAACCACTGAATCGGGTACAGAGGAAGTGACGTACTGATTGAAGCTTCTGATGTCATTCATCACGTCACTCTGGTCAGAAAAAATCAAGCCTTACTGCATGTCTCTGAAGCACTGTTTTTATTTATTTATTTTGACTTGTGCTTCAGCTTCAAATAGACCATCACTACCCAGAATTTATGCTGAGTCTGTCCGGTACTTTCCTTCACATTTGAGCCAGACTACTCTACAAATGGTGGCAGTGGTGGCTGAAGGCCAGTAGGTGGCAGTAATGCACAATGTAGATATAAGTATCCAGATGTCAACTAGCTGCTACTACTGTAGCTAATGAGTAATCTACTGAACCACATAACATTGCTGAACTTTCTAACTTCTTGCATAGCCTGAGCCAGCAGCAAATTAACTAAGAGGCTGGATGGGAACTGGATAAGCAATGGCAGAAGGAGCATTGGTGAAAAAATGGACACCAATTCACTCAGTTCCAGAAGTAAGTGCAGTCAGAAGTGCAGTTCAGTTATAAAGGTAAAGAAGGACATTCTTGAAAAAACTGAAATATGTGCAGAGACTTATAGGCTCAGATTTCGCCCCAGTATACTGGAGGATGATTAGACACCTAAAGAGTTGTGTACATGCTTGAGAGATAGGGCCAAAAGAAAAAAAAATACTAGAAAATAATACTAGGAAATAGAAGATGCCATTGTTTTGGAGCAGTTTCTGAGAGTCCTAAATGCTGACTTGCATACTTGGATAAAGGAACAATGCTTAAGTGCATCTAAGTAGCATAGAGGCCTGACGCTTTCTTTGCAGCCCAACTCCCAATAAAGGACTATACAAATCCCAAACCATCAGCCCCTGCAATCGTAAGGAAGATTGTGTGTGAGAATGGTCACAAAATTAGAAATTTAAGGCAACAGCCTTAGATAAGCACCAACTTAGATAAGCACCACTCAGAAGGACTTTAAGTTGGAGTGAGTTTCTGTTTGAAGAAAGCAAAGTTCTTGGCCCATCAGATTGCAAACTGTTTAATGCAAATGTTCTTGGGGGTGGTGATGCCCAAGAATTTGATACTGACCAAGGGTCCAATTTTACCTCTAACTGCATAAGAATCAGTTCAGCAGATTTAAATGAATAGATGATGTAGTAGTAATCTATGTAGTAATAGATTATGTAGTATCTATTAGAGAGAATTACTACTATGTTTTTCACTTAGCCGTTGCCTCCCTTCTTCCATAGATGAGCAAGAAGGCCCCATGCTATCTTACTTTCTACAATGGCCCAGCGTGTGTGTGTGTAGAACACATGTGATAGAGCATAAGACACATTTGTGATGCTATTCTACGTGTAAATAACTAAGTGAGAAAGTGATATTGTTAAAATATATGATCATTTGCCATCACACAACATTTACAGTGGCTTGCAAAAGTATTTGGCCCCCTTGAACTTTTCCACATTTTGTCACATTACAGCCACCAACATGAATTCCATGGCAGTTTCCCTGAGTACTTCAGCTGTCCTTTCCTAGACATCTTAAGCCCTTACTATTTTTTGCAAATTTATATCTTCTTTAATTTCCACAACTTAGTCCTTGTCTCCGCTTCCACTTGTTTCCTTCTTTTGATGTCCATAGTAAATCTACAGATTACCATATGATGCTGCATACGCACATTGTCACCTGCCACCTCAGTGTCCTATCTCTTTGAGATCACACCTTCTGGCTGAGATGTAGTCCGCCTGTGCACACCTTCCTCCACTCTCATACATCACCTTCCATTCCTCCATACCAACACCTCCTTGCCACCTCTATTCTTTTCACCTGTAAGTCCACTGAAATCTGCTAAAATGACCAGTCTCTCAGTCCCTACATTTGGAATCCCTCCTCCCACAGTCCTGCCTTTTTTTTCTCTCTTGCTGCCTCCTACCATCCCCTCCCCCTCTTTTCTTCCTTTGTCTATGGGTAACGGATGCACAGTTTCCACTGGCTTCCAGGTGGCCAACAGGACTCCAGGTACTCATTGTTAAACTCATGTCAAAAAATTCCAGTACAGAAATCTTATTGTTTATGATCCCCAAGTTGCACTGATGCAACCCTCAACATTTATCCAGGGTGCTAGAAGTAGAAGTAGAAGGCTTGTGGCCCCCTGGTGGCTGAGTTATTTAATTAATCGGATATTGTTTATTGTAATTTTAAATGGCTCAGTCTCTAACTTGAGTAATTTCATTTTTTATAGTAGTATGTGTTTACTTAACTAAAGATTCTTTTGTGAAGTTTATCTTACCACCTAAATATATTTTATGTGTTTTCATAAAAAAAAAACATTAGCACAGACCTGCACGTGGTGCCACACATTTTGAAACATTCATATTATATTCTTGTAATACTTATAATTACAGTCCATGTCATATTTAAGGACAGAGCCAAACTGTGGCTGTTGCTATTCAAATCATATTATGTGTGTATGTATGTTTAGCATGTGTGTGTGTCGCCAAGTAATGAACTCATTATCCCAGATTTAATAACTGCTCATCTGCATAGCAGCATAAAGACAAAGCTGAACAGCCAACAGAGACTGAATTCACATGTAATGAATCACATGCATGATAATGGGGGCAGGGGGCATGATTTAATGCATGCTCTTTGGTGATGTGTGCGCACATGACAAACAAAGAGAAGAGAAACAAATTTAAAGAAGACAAATATTCCAAAAATCTAAATTTGCGCCGCTTCCTTCACATGGTCTGGGTTTTTTGGGTGAATGTGAATGTGTGAATGTGTGTTGGTGTGTGAGTACATGTTTGGCCAAGATAAATGTAGTGTGCAGATGAGCCTACCCACTATCTAGGCAGCTACATATCCCTCGAATAATGAATGTATGTGAAAACCTGCATATAAACCTGTTATTTGCATTTTATTTTTTTTATTTATTCAATATTACAAAGATTACAAATTAAGTAATCTACATATTCCAAGGCTGACACTATATCATGTGGCATTTGCCAAAGAAATAAATTCATTCAAGCAAAGCTAGATACAAAGTAGTCGGTGTACAATTTAAAGAGCAGACAGCTACACAATATGGGGACCAGATTAAAAATTCCATCTTCTGGTGCAAGTTCCCCTGAACTGGGCGTCTCAGATGTTCAGAAAAGGACAACTTTTCTCTAGTCCAGTCAGGGTGCACTCTGACCCTCGAGTATCGTTTGTACTGTGAGCACATGAGTGATGGCTTTCAAGGAACCCTATTCTCTATTCTTCCGACTGCGTGAAGGCTTTCCGTTGGATAACATCCTGCATTAAAACCCTGCAGGCTCAGAATGGGACAATAATAATCAAAGTTTTTAAGCCAGTCAGGAAGTTAATTTCTCTCTCCTCCACTCATAACAGTAAAAGTATGTGAATGGTAAACTGGGGCGTGTAGTGTAAAGGTTCTATGAGTGGTCAATGGAAAATGGACTGCCATTTTTATAACACTTCAGTACTCTTATTGATGAGTCAAACTGGATTAATGCAAGCAGCTTTACCATTAGGCTTTTAGCTGCTCCTCTGTTGCTCTTTGCTCAGCGCCATCATCTGATTATTCTGCACTTTTTCCTCTTTCAGTGAACCCATGCTGGCTTTCTCTTCTTGAAGATGGCCTCTTAACTTCTTAAAGTTACTTCTCCTCTATGTCTGTTGAGGGTAGACTATAGGCTGATTAATTTAGCCTTAACATGGTTTGTAAGCTTTCGTCTTCTCTTTGGGGGATTTAAAACGCTCACCAATTTTCCTAGTTGTTGCAACTTGAAGGGGTAAACCAAGGCCAAAATAATAAAGAGAACTGGCAGTCCTAAAAGGCAGTTCAACCTTTCTAACTTCTAACTAACTCTTGATAAACAAGCTACATACAAATAGGCTGATGTCCACAGCAACACTAACGCCTCACTACAGAAAACTCGAGGCTTGGAGTTTTGGAGGGGCTTGGAGGCCAAGGAGAGGACCAGAATGCTGCTGCTGTCAGTTGTTGCTGGGAGTGCTGCTGGAACTTGTTTTTTTAAAATGTAAGTATTTGACACCAGACTCACTATTACCCTGACCAGAGTGTCAGCACACTGATGCCAAAGGACAGTATCACTAAGACGCCAGCAGATATCTGAAAATGGAAATGAGAACTTTCTCAGTTATCTCAGCTATTTGTTCATGTAAATTCAACATTAATAAATGTCAAAATAACAGCAGCATATCAGTCAAGATGCAAATTCCCAGTGATTAGTAAATGGACTGGTTCTTATATAGCGCTTTTCTACTCTGTCTGAGCACTCAAAGCACTTTATACAACTAATTAATTCACCCAATCACTTCTAAGCTTAAGTATCTAACATTCATACACATTCACACTCCGATGGATGCATCGGAGAGCAACAACTTGCCCAAGGATATTTGGCATGCAGACTGGAGCAGCCTGGGATCGAACCACCAACCTTCTGGTTAGTGGCTGATCTGCTCTGCCACCTGAGCTACTAGTAAACTGAACTATACGACTCAAACTGTACTAAACTATTACTGAGCAAACTACAGTGTTTATTCTATCAAGAACAGTGAATGAGTCATCAAAGAGGTGATTTTGAAACATTCTGGGAAAAATTCTTCCATCTTTCCTGCAATACCTGAACATGTAAAGTTTATATATCAACTTCCAACATAAGTGTCACAATATGATTCATAAGAAAAAAGCTCAAAAAAATGGACTGGTTCTTATTTAGGACTTTACTATTCTGCTTGAACACGTTCTCACAAGCCTCTTACACAAATTAATACTCAATCATTTTTCTATATCTAAGTAGCTCATATCTGACATTCAAACTACGACGAATCCATCGGGAGCATCTCAGAGCTCAGTATCCTAACAAAGGGTACTTTGGCATGCAGACTGGAGGAGCCAGGGATTGGCCTGCTCCACCTCCTGAGCCACCCCAAGGGAACAAAAAGGGTTGGTTGGTGTGGGTTTTTTTTTTACATTATGTTTTTTATGCATTTTTAAACTTTTTGGGCTTTTGGGTAAATTTTTAAAAAATGGATCTCAGAACTTGTTTAGTTTAATGTCAACATTCAGCAGGTATCCAGCAGCACATTTAGGTTCAAGGCTATGATTCAGTTGCATTTTAGTGAAATACTTAATAACAACAAGTTATTTGTCATATTAAGTGTCATAGTCCAAATATTCCCAAATCCCAAATATTCAAAAATGTAATGAAAGTAAGGCTAACCTCATTATGCCATCCCTAAATTAGGATTAACATCTACCGGTAATCTGGTGGATGTTATTAAACTGAGGCATATTGAACGTGTGCTTAAAGCTAGTAGGAAGTGCTGAAAGCAACATGAAATTCAGCAGTCCAGCCCAGACGGAGAAGAAAGGGTTAAGATAAACAGGGAGTCTTCACTTTAATCTTCATAATGGAAGCTAAAGAGAACTAATGATGCTTCCTCTCTCCTCCTCCCTCTACTCCTTTATCCTTCCTTTTTTCCACACCTCCATTCTTAACCTCAGGACCCTATCATCCTTATTGCTTCTCTGACTTCCATCCTTCACCACTCCATCATTCCTTACTCACCTCCCTGTCTTGTCTCTGCCACGTTTCCATTTGCATCCCTCTCTTTTTTCCCTCCTCAGACACAGTCAGGCATTACCACAGTGACAAATGTATCCTCCTACAGCACAGTACTGCCCACTGTATGTGTGTGTATGTGCGTGTGCATGTGTGTCTAGGTGTGTCTAGGTGTGTGTGTGTGATAGAATACAAGGATGGAATTTGGATTAAGACCAACATTTAACTTGTCTTAAAGTGTTAATGACGAAAGTGTGTGTGTGTGTGTGTGTGTGTGTGTGTGTGTGTGTGTGTGTGTGTGTGTGTGTGTGTGTGTGTGTGTGTGTGTGTGTGTGTAAAACTTTCTGTAGTAGGAGATAGAAGTGTTTTTTAAAAATCTTGCCTTGCGAATAAATATGCGAGAATGCAATGGGTGGAGAACAATGGAGGTGTTAAGACAGTGTGAAAGAAATTATAATGATGAAGAGAGGTACATAAGTAAAAATGGGGAGGTTAGAAAGCTGCAAGGCATTCTTATCCAAATGCATCATGAAATGTTGCTTTGTCAGATGCCACCTGCTTCCACCCGTAAACATAAGTTATTTCATGGTATTGGTTCCTTGATGCTGGTTTTTCAGAAAGGAGACACTGGTCTGGTTTGTTTTTATTTTCACTTTTTTATGTTTATAAAAACAGGCCTGGCTCAGGATATTGGGTCTGATTAATTTTGACTTACTTAGAGTGTGTGAATAGTGTTGTGTAAGTAGACAGGATGAAGAATCTGAAGCAGGCAATTGAAGGAGGGAATTTGAATGTTGTCAACATGTATGTGCCACAGTCACACATTTAGAGGAGAGAGAGGAATTCTGGAATAAATCAGACAAAGTGGTAGAGAGTGTTCTTGAGAGCAGATTGGATCAGACATCGATCAACATACAGGTGAAGGGAACCGTGAAGCCGTCTTTAAGAAATGTGTTTAAAGTTTTTAGAGCATGTTTAGTGCCACCTTGTGCCATTACAGAACATGACATCACTGGGTTGGTTTATGGTTGGTTTATGATTACTCAAACGACTGGAGAACTGGGCAGGTCTTTCAGGAACTGTACTAAACTGGTTCAAAACATACTTAGAAAACAGGAAATACTTTGTATCAATAGGTAACTTCACATCCGAGCAGACAAGTATCACATGTGGAGTTCCCCAAGGTTCCATCTTGGGACCCCCTCTGTTTAACATTTACATGCTCCCACTGGCACAGATTATAAAGAACAACAAAATAAACTACCACAGCTATGCAGATGACACACAAATATATATCACAATGTCACCAGGAGACCGAGGCCCTGTACAGGCTCTTGGTAAATGCATTGAGGAAATTAATGACTGGTTGTGCCACAATTTTCTCCAACTAAACAAAAACAAAACTGAAGTAATAGTCTTTGGCGCCAAAGAAAAACGATTACAGGTCACCAGAGAACTTCAATCTATACATCTAAAAACCACAAACCAGGCGAGAAATTTGGGTGTAGTGATGGATGCAGACCTAAACTTAGAAAAACACATTAAGACAATAACAAAGTCAGCTTACTATCACCTCAAGAATATTTCAAGGATAAAAGATCTGATGTCTCAACAGGACCTGGAAAAACTAGTCCATGCATTCATCTTTAGTAGGCTTGATTACTGTAACAGCATCTTTACAGGTCTACCTAAAAAATCAGTCAAACAACTACAGCTCATTCAGAACTCTGCTGCTCGAGTCCTCACTAAGACCAAAAAAGTGGACCACATCAGTCCAGCTCTGAGGTCTTTACACTGGCTGCCTGTCCGTCAGAGGATAGACTTTAAAGTTCTGATGCTGGTCTATAAAGCTCTGAATGGTTTAGGACCAAAATACATCAATGACCTCCTGACCCAGTATGAACCTTCCAGATCCCTCAGGTCATCTGGATCCGGTCTTTTATCAGTTCCCAGAGTCAGAACCAGACACAGAGAAGCTGCATTCAGCTTTTATGCTCCTTATATCTGGAACAAACTCCCAGAAAGCCTCAGATCAGCTGAAACACTCAGTTTATTTAAATCCAGGTTGAAGACTCACCTGTTCTCAGCTGCATTTGAATAAAGCACCAAATCCACACTTTTAAGCTTAAATTTCAAAATTTACACTAACTACTGATCTTATCTATTTCTGATTTTATCTGTTTTGATTTTATATACTGTTTTGTTTGTTTGTTAAGCTTAAATTTCAAAACTTACATTAACTACTGATTTTATCTACTGTTCTGATTTTATCTGTTTTGATTTTATATACTGTTTTGTTTGTTTGTTTGTTTGTTTGTTAAGTGGGTTTAGAGCTCTGGGTAGCTCCCCAGCTGGGTCTAGACTGGGTCTAGAGAGTATTTTAAATTCAGGGAATTTAAAATAGAAAGTAGCTCGTCCACAGAAGGACTGGTAGCTCCCCTTACGATAAGGGTTCAGATCGCGCGAACAGGTGTGAAATGTGTGTGTTTAGTTAGTTTGTTTGTTTGCTTGTTTTAATCAATTTTAAATCATGCTTTTTATTTGTTTTTGTTTCTAATGTCTCTGTAAAGCACTTTGAATCACCTTGTTGTTGAATTGTGCTATACAAATAAATTTGCCTTGCCTTGCCTTGCCTTGCCTAACTCAGTGGAAAACAAGGAAACTAAAACTGAAAAGCAGTCAATTACTTTTTTATGGTAAAAATCAAGGATACTGTCCACTTTTACTCTTAAGCTCTTAAGCAGTAAGATGTTCTCCACCACTGATTTGTGGTGATGATACAGGAAAACCCAGCTATTAGCCTTAATGTTAAGGTTTGTGCAGCACTTTTGGACTGAGGACAGTTTGGAGAATAGCTTCTTTGAGTCAGGTGCAATACTGCTTCACCAGATTGTGAAGCTGGAGTCAGACACTCTGTTTGATATCATATAGATTAAGTCTTATCTGAAATTGAATCATCCATTTCACATGTTTGTTTTCAGCTGAGTTTAGTCAGTCTGTCTCTCATGTTCTTTTCATCCTGTTCTCATAATAAACATCGTCCACATCCTCAACCAGCCTGCGAGTCCCATGTTTGGGTCCCCTCTTCTCCACATCCACACAGCAACTGTGACATTTATTACTTGTTTTTCTTAAATACATAACTGATAATAAAATAAAGGGTCCATTTTGTATCACTTTTGAAACCTAAATTATCGTCCAAGTGTAGAATGACCCAGCCCTTATCACTGACCTCGTCCACTCACCACTTTCAAACAAAAATAAAAGGTTTGTATGAGTCGAGAGGTTACATAAGTTCCATTTTTGCACCTAAACAAATATGAATAAGTAATAATGACTCAGTACTATAGACTGGTAACACTATAGTTTAATGATTTACACATCTGCCTAACAAGTGAAAGATTTCCCCATTGTATTCCAGGAGGAGATACAAATCTTTGGGGCTGTGTCAGGAAGGCCATCTGTTGTGATGACCCCTCCCTTTAAATAAGGGAGCAGCTGAAAGTAGCTGTCATACTCAATATAACAGCCTGAGCCACCAACACATTGCACTGGACTCCTTTTTATTTTTCTGAAAATGTTTGTTGAAGATCATCAGTCTTACGCTGTCTCTGACAAACGTTCCCCGGAGTCCATGTGGGAGTTCAGCAGGTTGTGTAGATGCACTTTACAAAACTCACCACAGGATGGCAATGTTCAACCAAAATATGTGCACAACACCACCCAGGGCTTCCTCACCAGGGCAGGTAAACATGGTTTTTGTTGTTTTTTAAAGCTGGTGTGTTAATATATGTAAGAGAAATGTATCAGTTACAAAAGAGTATTATTACTCTGTACTGTCTGTGAAATGGAGAATCCCATTACATACAGTATTCACACAGAAATGTCACATATCAACTCCTCTCTTTTAAGTCTGTTTAAAAACAAAATTCATTTGAGACTTAAAAACACCACTGATTAGATATGCACCAGTCAGCTACCATGAACACACTTAAAAGCAGTTTGCATATAAGGTGTAAGAAAATGTGTTCTTTTATAAGCCTTAAAATACTACATCTGAACACAGAAGCAACTAGACTGAGCTGTTTGCTCATCATAGCTCTTATTGAAGTGGCACTGATCAAGAAAAGACAGGTTGAGCTGAAAAGATTCAACCTTTTTGGTCTGCTAGTTCAACGGACGCAGTGAACGAGTGTGTAGGTGGTGGTACTTCTTCACTTCCTGCCACCATAGACTCATTTCAGTTTGCTTACCGGACTAATTGTTCCACAGACGATGCCATATCTCACCTGCTCCACACATCCCTGAGTCACCTGGACACTGGCAGAGGGAATTATGTTAGGATGCTGTTCGTGGACTACAGTTCAGCATTCAACACAATAATTCCCTCTAAGCTTTTCACCAAGTTGACGGATCTAGGACTCAGCTCATCACTGTGTCAGTGGATCCTCAACTTCCTCACAGACAGACCCCAATCAGTGAGGGTGGGAAAACAAGTCTCTCCCCCCATCTCACTCAGCACTGAGGTACCTCAGGGCTGTGTGTTTAAGCCCCCTGCTGTATTCACTGTACACTTATGACTGTGTAGCCACATCAGACACCACCTCCATTGTCAAGTTTGCTGACGACACTGCTGTTGTGGGCCTGATCTCCGACAACATCGAGACGGCCTACCTGGAGGAGATTAGGAACCTGGAGACCTGATGCCAGGAGAATAACCTCCTCCTAAACATCAGCAAGACTAAGGAGCTGATCGTGGACTTCACTACAAAGCAGGCGAGGAATTACAAACCCCTCATCATCAGTGGCACGCCAGTGGAGAGAGTGGACAGTTTCCGATACCTGGGTGTCCACATCATTCAGGACCTGTCATGGTCCTGCCACATCAACACCCTGGTTAAGAAAGCCCGTCAGCGTCTCTTCTTCCTCAGAAGACTTAGAGACTTCCATCTGCCACTGAAGGTGCTCAAGAACTTCTACTCCTGCACCATCGAGAGCGTCCTGACGGCAAACATCTGCACCTGGTTTGGGAACAGCACCAAGCAGGACAGACGAGATCTGCAAAGAGTGGTGCGCTCGGCCGAACGCATCATTCAATCAGAGCTCCCTGACCTGCTGTCCATCTACACCAAGCGGTGCAAGACCAAAGCTAGGAAGATTATGATGGACCTCTCCATCCTCATCCCAACAATGGACTCTTCTCACTGTTGAGGTCTGGGAAGCGCTTCCGCTCCCTTAAGGCCAAAACAGAGAGAATGAGGAGGAGCTTCTTCCCCCAGGCTATTCGGGGCCTGAACCAGGTGTAGGACTGGACTCTCCCAAACACGTCACTATAAGACTGGACTCTCACACACATCACATCACCACACGCACCTATAATCCTATAATTCCTATAATTTATAATCTTTATAATCTCTTCAGCTATTTGCACATTCTTTACTGTAAATTCCTAAGTTAATTTGTAAATTTTGTAGTAAACTGTAAATTGTAAATATTGTAAAACTTTTTTTTCTGTCATTTAATGGTTGGGCATTGTACAGCTACAAGCATTTCACCCCCATGTCATACTGTGTATGGTTGTGTGTGTGTGACAAATAAAATTTGAATTTGAATTTGGTACTAAACTGGAATTCACCGAGCTTGATTTTATACAATCATGGAAGTGATTGGAACACGTGAATTCAATGAAATGAATTTGCTTGGGTGAGTCAACACTTTTGGCAGGAACACAAACCTCAGGGAGTGGTATGTATGTCTTCCTCAAGCAGGCCCTCTACCATAGGCCTGGGTGTTTGAGAGAGAACGTCCAGGAATGGTGATGCTATTTTCTGGGGGATTGAGGAGGTTGGTCAGTAGTTGGTGATTTCATATCTCTAATATGGAACCTGACCTCCCCCGGAGCAGGTTAGTCTACAGGATAAATTACCACAGCGATGTAATTTATGTGCATTTTTACTCATTACTTCTTATACTGACGTTTTGCAACTTATTTTTACATTCATTATACTATAAGAATGGACAACCAGTCATCTTGGTGGGAGGGGACCTTGGGGCTTTTACCTACTTTGACAGGATGGATGCTGGGTGGATAGTGTGTAATAATATATAATTCTATATAAATATAGAATTATATTCTAAAAGCCTGTGTCACCTATGAATAAATTGCACATCCTTATTGCACATCTAGAACATACCGCATGTGTTCTGGGATGATTTTTATTATATACAGCTAACTTAAAAAGCAGCGCCACATTTTTATAACAATAATAAAGTCAGAAAAGAAGGTCAGCCATGCTTCATTAAAGCTGTTTAATCTTAATGTGTCAGCATGTCAGAGAAATTCTGCTTTAGTTTAATAAAGATCTGACAGCTTTAGTTTCCACCATGTGATCTATTTTAAAATGCATTTAGAGAATACTTACCTTCTGCTAAAGGCTGCATTATAACAGGTGTTTTAACATGTACATATCACTATTTTTTCATATCAATGCATCTACTGTTAACTATACCACCATAGCCTGGATAAAGAGATTAGGACATGCTGATTAGGCTCACAGGGCTGCTATTATTCTTGATTTGCATGAGTCAGTGCTGACAGAGAAGATACAGTTTTCTGTCACCATGTTCAACAGCTACGTGTCCAATAGAGACAAGTGTGCGTGTGACAGGTACTTGAGTATTGTACTTCCATAAAGTCTCAAACAAGTAAAACAAAGAAAAGTACTAGAGTAGGAGGTAACAACAGAAAACCTTGTGTTAACTGTGTAGATTTTTTCATGTACTGAACTAGTCAACAAAGAAATATGCAGTTTCAATGACTATGAAAGATAACCACGTAAACATTTCTTCTGTTGTTAGCAAGTTCACTTTCTTTCCCCAACATTTGTTTCCTGAAGATTTTGTGAGAACAAAATACTACGTTCAGTTGCTCCATTGTTACCCACTGAACATTATAATGACTTCAGCTGACATCTTAAAATTCACCAGCTGACAGGCGAACCGCTTAGGGGCAAGGTTAGGTTGCATTGTAACCACACATTAAACAAACACAGAATCTAACCTACTACCTCTACACAGGTACCAAGCCACCTGGTGCATGTTAAGAGATAGTGTATGGTTAAGGTTGGATCCACATCTATTTTTTTATTAAAAAAATAACTATTAGGCCAAGATGCATGTAAAAGATTTAACTTGAAAGGTAACATCTTCCAGTTTCTGATAATATGCTTGTTTATTATGTGGCTAAAGTGCAATCTAACCATAACATTACCCCTAAGTGGTTTGCCAGTGACCTGACCTGTGTTCAGAGGTAAACGCATACAGCCCAGTTTGATCTTAAGTGGAGCAGACCAGTGAAATTCTCCTTTCTATTGTTGTACAGAAGTTTAACTAAATCCTCACTATATAAGAAAAAGAAGTGCAATTTCAACATTACGTCTCAGTTTTGTTTTTTGTTTTTTGAAATGATAAAGAAATGTTGCTTGTCGTAAAATAAAAGAAATCTTTCAGTCTAACTCTTTTGGCTTAAATTGTTAGAATTTAATTTATAAGATTACAGAAAAAGTTCTGGTAGGTCATTCCTCAGACTGTGCTGTAATTGTAAAACAGAAAGCTTTTGTTAATTTGGTCCTTTTCTTGTTTTGTTTTTACTTTAGATCACCTAGTAGAAGGTCCAAAATTGATTCCTTCCTTCTCATTTCCAAAAACCATCCAGTGGGCCGGATTGGAGTTGTTGCCAGGTTGATTCTGGCTTTATGTTTCAGTATAGGTGATGATACTTACCATAACCCTACCCTTGCTTCTGTATTTGGAGATAATCAAAAGCCTTTAGGAGAGCACCTGTGTCTTTTATGTGTAGTACTCTGTCCTTTGACTCTGTGGCCTCCACAGTCCTCCTGGGAAATACTTGAGGGGCTCACTGAGAATAGTGAGCACACTGGCTCCAAAACTACTGCACCAAAATCAAAAGAAGCGGATGTCATATATTTTCTTTTAGTTTTGCACTGCATTCTTCTCCATCCAACATTGAGGGAGAATTGCATGCGTTTCAAGGACAACTATCTGCACACTTGTGACATCGAGTGATTTCCAAGTTCCTCCTCTTTCTTTTCATTTTCATTTACTTCATTATTAATCCTCAGGGGATGGTTCAGCTCCATCAGGGTTGTAAAAGGCACAGTTCCAAATTACACACTGAACTTTAGTCTAGGCAGTAAACACCTCGCTGGAGAAAGAATGTGAATGCATTATCTTGAAGAAACCAAGTCATAAATGCGAGACAGAGGTCTGGCTTTGAGATTTATTTGCTCATAATTCTACATTTTAAAAAAAACGGTATCAGTTTGTGTGAAATAAAGATAACATTAAACTTGCACAGAATGATCACATAATTGGTGCTGAATTTCCAGTCAGAGTAATAAGGAAATGTTGATAATTAACATATAAGTATCTGATACAGACTGATTATGGTGTACAGATATGACACCCATGCAGAGGCGTCTGCAATAGCTTAGATTTTGCTCAAAGTACAGGTTACAAAATACTGTCATCTGGTTGATTACAGAAATATAATGTAGCATTGGTCTGTCACATTATGTCAGAATGTCCATTGGCTCAAAGCTAGTGTGAAGGAGTAAATACTACAATGAACCTTGGGAACTCACTTAACAGCAGTTCCTACTGACCATGTAAATAAAACTATCAACTGTCTAGGAACAGCTCAACAAACTAAACATTATAGCAACCAAGTACTAACTACAGGGATCCAAAGCTACTATGACTTCTGCATATGTTGTGAGAAACAAGGGTACGGTATGAATAGCCAGCTTTGTTATGTTTGAGTCAGTCTAGCTTTCAGTTTGACATTATAGGTATTATTGTTAATAAATAATAATTACACTGATTGCTAGACTACGGTAATCAAAATATATGTTTTGCATGAAAGTTATCAGTAAATTTGGATCATTATTTGCTGACATACTTTGGCAGTTTTAAAGTTTTCTATGAAACCTGAAGAGAAAGATGTAAGCTGAGATAAAGTGAAGGTTAGTTTAAGGTCAGGAAGTGAAATGTGGTTAATATTGTACACACACAGTGCAGTCTGTGTGTCAGTGGGAGGGGCCAACTGCAGCACCTGTAATGCACCACCTGAGAAGAGACAGACAGAGCAGTGAACAGAAAAAAAGGAGGAAATACAGAGATGAACACAAAGACATGACTGAACGAGTGAGTTAGCTCTCGTTCTTGTATCGTCTGTGAGTTGGAGCCTTTTAGAGAGACCTTCAGCGGGGTGGATGATGTCAGACGTCCTCATTTAACCACACGGCCTCCTGATGCAGGTGTAATCTTTCTTAGGGTAGTTGTGCGGGAACAAAATGGATTGCGGACACTCTTGTATGAAGAAACGAGGATTGAAAACTGTCAAGTGAAACATTAGATTCCATGTTTCTGCCAGATTGCCAAGACAGCTTATGATTAACTTGGGCCTTGTAAACTCAGACCCACTTTCTGTCTGAGAGAGCGGTGAAACAAAGGTCAGCAGGACAGTGAACGCTGAACTTTTGTGCCTGGAAGCCTAAATTCTGGAGTAAAGAGGCTGGAAAGTGATTGGGAACCTTGCTAAACACAACTACAGCAGGTGAGTCCAGAATCATCTCTGCCTTTAATAAAATATCTAAACTGAGATTTGAAAAAATGACAGCTGCAGCGCATTGTTGCCATGTACGCGTTGCCTTCTGAAGACTTAAAAAATAGAAGTGGCCGTTGTCATGTGGGTGTTAGCAGCTCTAAAGTCCTTGCGTTGTTAAAGTAATACATTTTATCAAATGTCATTACAGTAGTTAATGTTTGACAAACAGGATAAAGATTAGAAAACAAAAAAGAAGTAGAAAAAGATTTTTCTTCAAATATTTTTTTCTATTTTTCATCTAATTCCAAGCAAGGCTTGGCTACATTGTTAATGCTTAATTTTTTATTTAAATTAGCACCGTATCAGATTCTCACTTAATGATCAAATATTGTCATTTTCTCAACACTGCCAAAATACGTTTTGACTTAACTTTTACACAAACAAACCCAACAATGTGAGAAAACGTTGGCATTGTAGGTTTTCCACAGGCAGAAGAGTGTGAGCTCAGACCACGCATTTGTTTTTCCCCTGCTATCCCAAAGCTATTTAACACTGATAATTGCAGGAACATCGTTTTTTGTTAGTAAGCATTTAGGCATTAATCAGGAAATGTTTCTGAGCTTCGGACATTTTCTCACCCTGCATTCAATCTTTGACTATTAAAAGTTCCAGTTGGATTAATTCAATACATTAAAAAAAGCGTTACATTCATCAGTGATCTGTGGGTTTTTGGTTTCTTAGGTACGTCTGCCTTTCAGGCTGGCTATCAATTTCATCCACACACATAAAGTCCAGTTGTCATTGAATTTGCCAACGTTTACTGGACATATATAACATGTGTGCATCTATAAATCTGCTCATTGATTGTACAAAACATTTGCGTTCTTGGATTGTAGAGATGTGCTCCTTAGAGCTGTTAAACTACAGTGTGGCTGTAAGCACATGCATTTTAATGTCTGCTTTGTGTGATCATCTGACAGCACTACTCTGGTCTAGTACCTGCCAGGTACAATACTCTCTCGCACACACACTCACATATCGTAAACATTATGGCTATTAATGCAGAGACTACACCCAGAGCACCATCATATCTGCAGTGACAGTAGTGATCCAATCTGTTCAAAAAATCTTCTAAAAATGTATGATTTTGTTATTTAACAGGACAGTTGCTCTTCCTACAACACAACAGCCAACACAACAGACACCAAGCCAAACTGAATAGAGCATTGTGTAGCATCAGTAAAGGAAGAACCCATTCAATCTTAATTTTCCTTTTCTTTCAATTTGAAACTCACAGCATTGAGCTTGGCAGAGGATCCCTTCTAGATGAACTGTTTTACCTCAAGGTTCCTTTGTGGACTTTGACCATTTGGTGCCACGAAGTTGCTTTTAAATGCATGAATCTCTACTTTGTGTGTACATTACAGGGCAGAGAATCCTCACAATCACGGGTCTTTGGTCTCCTGTTTTAAGGCCTCAAGTTGGACTTTGGCCGCCATTATCTTAGTCAGCAACATTTATTGGTTAACAATGTGCATCTGTGACATCAGTTCACTAATCTCATCAGCTAGCTTGAAACAGAGAGAGGGCATGTGTGTGAGCGAGTAGAAAAGAAACGGGACACAAAATAAAACAATGTGGTCAGTTTCTATTTGCTCAGCTGAGAGAAAAACTTGCCTCAGGCCACAAGGCGATCAGGAGCTGGCCTGCAGCCAGTTTGCATGCCAGCTGGGAGAGTTAGGTGATCTTTAGTTGATAGGTCATTTTAAAGCCGAAATAATAGAACATTATTTTTTTTAAAAGGGGCCTCAATGTGAATCAAGCTGGGTGATTTCCTGTTTTTCCCCTTTTACCTATATTAAATTTAATAGTATTTTGCCCCGCCCAGTACGCCCATCATTATGCTCACTGGAACCATTTGATCATGTAGGAGACTTTAACACTATATCGCCTGTACTGTCCACATATTGTTGCATAGTTTTAATCAGAGTCTACTGAAGCCAAAGAATAGTTTGGATTTATTTCTTGCTTTGCTGAGAATTGGATAAATGATCTGTACCAATCTCAAATCTGTATGCAAAACACAGAATAAAGTCACAGATAAAAGAAAATTAGCTTAGTTTTGCATAAACACTGAGTGCCATGGGAAGGAGTTAGCTTCTCTCTGTCTAAAGTTACACATGAGAGTATTAGCGTGCTAATGTTCAGCAGGTATAACAGTAAAGATTAAATGATAAGAAAATGCCATGTCAGGTTTATTGCAGGGCAGCACTGTTGGCTTCACAGCAGGATGGTCAAACTTCACAGCAAGTTCAATTCCTCCATCTAGTTATTAAGTATAAACACAAGGCTGACAATGCACAGCAAGCTGCAAACCAACCAAAGTGACTGCAACTGCAATTATACTGTAAAAACATGAGCAGGTAGAAATAGAGACGACAATGCAACAAGCTTGCTGTCACACTGTTTTTTTACACACACACACACAAAGGAAGAAGAATCTTTTAAAGTATTGAGAGTTGGCTATCCTGCTCGCCTGGGGTCACTTAGCTTTGTCATCCCTCTGAGCTCCTGACTAGCTTTCTGTTAGCTTTCTGTTAGCATGTTATCGATGTAGATGCTTATAGAGAGCGCTTGTTGTGTTTTTCGTTAAACCCTTCATCATGCAAAGAATTGAAAAGCTTTGTAATGCAGCTATCAACACAATTGTTATACAGTAATGCATTATATTACTGTATTACCCAATAAGGTACAGTAATTAAATTAACTTGTTAGTTTTCTTTTTGAAATATGAAGTGACCATATTTTCAACCAAGTTTAGTTAAAAAGATACATTAATAAACTGTATGGGTGCAACACACAGGCCCATATAGGGATTATTGCACTAAAAACACACAAGTGGTCAAGGGGTTCACCTCAGCGAGTACAGTTAGTGGAGGTAACATCTATCAAACAACTATTAGATACAGCTGCCAATCAGATTCATAGATACGTTATAAAAATGTTCGTGCATGTTGGAGGTTTACCGGGATCAGTGTTGGGGTTATTTCTTCCCTAATGAGGACACACACATGATCTTAGTATTTGGGTATTAACACAATGTGGACGACACAAAACACAGATGAAAACAAGCCCACTGAGACTTCCAGTGATTCTACTGCAGAAACTTGAACAGATAGAAATGGAGGCTGCTACCTGACTGGTTATCGGTTTGTTAGCTGTTGAAGTCCAGTGCATGGCTGCTAGGCTGGGGTTGGTCACTTTTAATATCACTCTGGGTTCTTGGCTAGCGTTAGCATGCTGTGTGGTGCAGATCTTTGCAAAGAGCCAGAGTTTTCTGTTATGGACAGATCACCCTGTAACTCGTGCTTCTGTGCAATAAAAATAAAATGTCCAATGTCCAAATCCACTCTGTAGACTGAGAGACTGAACTGAAATCAGCTGATTGCAGCGCAAAGTGCAAGTAGATCTGATAAGCAGGCAGACTAACAATTCCAAGGAACTGAACTGCTGGGAACCAAAGCTCTATAAGAACTGGTTCTCAATTCCCATCCTTAAGTATATCAATTGTAACTTTAACAGCAAATCCAATCAGTCATTATTATAGGTAAATATTTCAATCTGGGCCAGAATGGTTATTTACTAACAGTAAAGTATAGTAAGATTTACTATAGACCTGCACTCTGTTTAGTATTACTGTTATTATTAATATTATTGTGATTGTTACTGTTTAATCTACTAGTGCCATAATTCATGGATTAATCACACTGTATGTATGAAGTTTACAGCGCACATGTCACGTTTGTCAGCTCATCATGACTCCAAAAATCACACTGAACAAACAGCCAGGAACACGATAAAGCTGTAACATATCATTTGACATCAGACATGCACACACCCCACACACACCCACTGGGGATTAATCACAATGACTTCCTATATGTTTGCCTTCTTATTCAGCTTTTTTTACACAGACATGCAGGCACACGCACATATAGTAATATGAGTATGTCCGTATCCACGAAATGTGGAAACTATTGGATTACACTGAAATATTAACAATGCCATGGGCAGAAAGTGTTTAGATACACAGTCAAACACACATATAAACAGAAATTATTACCCACACATGCACATTATTCTTATTAAATACAATTATTTATAACAAATTAACGAGTCTCTAGTTTTCTTATAGCCATCCTAATTAATTTTTTTTCTTCTCTTAAGGTTTATTCCACCCCACATTTTATTCATCATGGCAGAGTCATCGACAGGCTGGTGGAAGCTCACTTTTATGAGGAGAAAAAAATCCCAACCAAAGGTTTTGTATGAAATCTCTCCAGAATTTGTGTCCAACTCACCCAGCAGTCAGCATCGTTCAAGTGCAGCCTCAGGAGCTGCTGCCCAAACAGAAGATGCCCAGCTGGAAGCCCGACTGGGGAAGATCGTGGACAAGACGACAGCCAGTAAGGGGCGTCACGTCAAAGTGTCACATTCTGGGAGGTTTAAGGAGAAGAAAAGAGTGAGAGCCACACTGACGGAAAACCCAGAGATGTTTCCTGGGAGTGGCCCTGCCAGGGATGAGAACCAGAAGGCTGAGAAGTGAACATTACACAGATGAAGATTCACAAACATGTAAAGACTAACGCAGACGCATTTATGAGAGAAAAAAATACATACCCTGTTCAAACGGTCCAATCAGTCAACAAGAAGGAAAGGAAAACAACACAAAATCCAGCCAAGGATCTCTGGTAGATCTGTATCTTGAGGCACTTTCAGTCTGTTTTCAGCTTTGGTGATTGTCAAACACATGCTGCTGATAGTAGGACAAAAAGTGTTTGCAGGGATTTGAAACAACTGTTTAGTCTATTAGTCCAGTCTCTGTTTTTAGTCGAAACCCTGCCTCATCACCTTATAAACACCACTGGATCACCTGGACTACAGTTCAGCTCAGACACACACATGGACTGTATCTACACAGCAATGTGTCTTTAACTCAGGCTCCAAGCAGAAACTGGATAGAACACGAGCTATGACAGCGTAAATGTGTCATATAGCATATTTAGTTCAATGCTTTAACAAACCAGACCCACTGAGTGGTGATACTAGTAGTGCAATAAATAGTTTTTCAAATTAATATCATTTCAGGTCCCGGTGATCAAATATCCATGAAAAGTTTTCTCTCTTTTTTCCTTCATGTGTTGCATTGAATGCATTTAATTATAGTTGAATTTTTGCACTATGATAATGGGCACAAAGAAACACTTCATCAAATGACTGGTTCAAATAAGAATTCCCAGACTGGCTTTAAAGAATTTCTTTTTCTCTTTTACCACCACGTTATAGTTTATCAGCAGATATTTCAGATTTCAACAAACTAAAACAATATGTGGATATTACTTCTTTCCAATAGAAATGTGGAACCACATTGTTTTGTTTCTGTTTTTCAAACAAAATTATCAATTTTTTGTTTGTTTGTATGGTTTTATTGACATAAAACAAAACAAATTCTACTAGAATCAAAATTTGGCACCATTAAAGCACAACAGAACTACTGGGTCAAACAATGGAACCAGTAAAGTTAGTGGCTACAGGACTGAAATCCACCATGGTTTCTTTAAAAAGAAATGACCCCACACTCTTCAGACTTCAGACTCTTCACACTGAGTTAAATGTTGGGGAACGTTCACCTCTGAATTTCCACAACTGACCATATCAACCAGAAGTTTGAAGGCAGATGTTAGAAGTCACTGATGCTAATGTCTATAAAAATGAAATGCAGGAACTTGTAAATTATGGGGGGGTTAACTAGTAATTAGTAACAATTTATGAAGCTTTTTCACTTAAATTGTTTACCCTTTTCATAAAGCTCTTTAAGTGAAACCAGCGTACTCTTTCCCAGATCTAACACTGAGGGAGAAGATGCAGCCGAGTAGTGAGGAAACAGAAGGAAAATTTTAATGTCATTGGTGCGATAAGTTGTGGTGAATAGCTAGCATGTTGAGCTTCGCTCTCGACCAATTCTCCAAACTCATCGGGACATATTTCAGGTGTGATACACATGTATGAATGTTCTAGAATTGAGAAGAAACGTGACTGTCTGACAACTTTCTGGACACTGGACACCACGAGGCAGTTGTGTCCTTGCAATGAATTTGAATATGTCCTGATTTTTGTCCAATGTGTAGCAGTAAAGAATGCTTGTTTCATGTTTTCCCTTTTTCTTTGTAGATCTATAGTTTATCTGTTAAGCAATATAGTTTGTGTGTGATTTTTTTTTTGTTTTTGTTTCCTGGGCGGGGGGGTGTTGATAAAGCTCATTTAGCAGGAGTGTCTAAATAGTTCCAGTTTAAATCATGTTTCTTCATGTATTTTACTAAACCAGCAAACCTGGAGTAAGAACATTGAGCATGCTGAACAGACATTATTGAGGTGCTCACGGACACCCACACATTCGTTTCATCTCATTTGTTATCCAACAGAGGAACACATCCAACTCTGACTCAAGTATTGCCTTATCATTTTAGCTGGAGAAACACGCTTTTCCTAGAATCGCCCACTAGAGGGTACCATTGTTTAACTCAAAATAGAATTTCACTGTTCAGCCGCTGCTCATCGTTGGTTTTCATGAGAACATTTGCCTGTTTAAAGGCATATAACAGGTGAGCCCTGCTGGTCTTTTTTTCTTCTTCTTTCTATTGTTCTATTTCAAGAAAGGCCAGCAACCCTGAAAGGTGTTGTGTCCACAAAAATAGAATAAAAAGGAGCTTGCAATTGACTTAAGAAGCTTGTTTCAGAAAAGTGCTCATTTCTTTTATAGCATCTACACTGCAAACATCGACTTTTAGTCTGTTCAGTAGTAGTGTTTAGTTTTAACTTTGTGTGATATTAAGATGGTATCCTTCAGTTCTTTATTCAGTTCAATTCTGCAACTGATTCGACTGTAATCACCTGATTTTGGTACTTGGCATTGCTATTATACATTTGTAATATAAATAATTGCTATATGAATAAAACCTGCAACTTTTAACCCCCAAATGATTTGCTTTTGTGGTGGGTAGTGCTATCAGCTGTGCAACTATTCATTTATTTATTTATTTATTTTTACAGAATCGTCCTCGACAGCTATTCAAAAAGTTATACAAAATGAAACGTCATAAAGAGTGTGACATTGTTTGATAAAATTATGCCCGCTAGTGGTTAAAGGCATAATAAACGGACCATTTGCATGTTTGGTTTTGCAGCAGTATAATGAATCCAGTGTTATAATTTGGCAGCATTTTAAAATCACAAGAAGAAGAAGAAGAAAAAGAAGTGTAAGGAAGGTCCTTCACTGCTGAAGGACACATGAGAGAGACTGAAGGCAAGAGAATGAGACGTGCAATTTAAAGTATTCAGATTGACTTGAAGAAGGTAGGAGGAAAGACGACTGGACTACAGCAATAAAGCATCGAGTCTTACACGTAGGAAGTGATGTAAAGGTTTCGACTAGCAGTCGGACAGCTGGGAGAGCAGAGAGATGAGTGAATACAGAGCTTCCTTATTGACCTTATGCATAACCTTCATGTCTAGAAGAGTAAATTTGACATTTTTAGTTTAAACACCTTTAATATGTACACAGGAGGTCAGGTATAACAGTAAGTCTTTACAGATATTTAAATGTAGAAAATATTAAAATTAAACAAAGTTGTTGCACCTCATTCCTTTATCATTTGGTGAGGCTTGCAGCAGATTATTGAAACATGAGCAAACATGCATGCAGCTTGAAAAGGCAGCATGACCGTCTTTATTCTTCAGCACAGCCTGAACTCTCGTAGACGATCTTTGGTCTTGCTTTTAGTAGTTCTCCAGGGTTCTTGTAAGACGTTCTGAAGTTCTTCTTTGATTGCTGTCTGTTTTTTGTTTTGTTCACTGCCAAGACAATCCCACACTGCTTCAGTGATGGTGAGATCCGAACTCTGGGGAGGTCAGTGTGTCACTGATAGCGTTCCACTGTGTCTTTTTCAGCACAGCTATGCCTTCATTGCATTGACAGTAAGTTTGGGTTCATTATCATGCCGAAATTTAAAGGCAATCAGATGTTTTCAAGTGGATCAATATTTGTGCTCATAATTCCATCAATTATGACACGATCCCCACTCATGAGCATCTATAGACATCTGTTTTACATTTGTAGACACTGCTGTTCCCCTCTCCTTACCTCTGTGTGTTAAAGAGAATTTTAAACAAAAAATTCAAAGTTGGATTCATCGCTCTGATGTTCCCACTGATTTTCATTCCAGATTATGTGTAATAAGGCATACCTCAGCCTTTTGTGCCCATTTCCCTTCCTTAAAAGGTACTGTCATTTTTTAGGGTTATTTCATTAAAGGACGTAAAAATAATAATTTAGTCAAAAATACATTGTTGTTGAACGTAATTACATACCAAACTGAATCATTATCACAAACTTAATATCAATCCTAATCCAAAAATACATAGCTGCTTCCACAAACTCGTGCCCTCTACATCAATACAGCAGAGACGGACACTGCTGCTATGACTAATTGTGTTTTATGTACATGGCTAGAAACCATGTACATATGTAGTACACAAGTCTACACCTCCAGACTCAATTTATGAAGGGTCATAAATAATAATAAATCACATTATTTCAGCCATTCTAGCATTATTTTGTGGTAATTACCCAACATTGTAAAGACATTTGAAAATTTCAACTTTGATTTTTTTTTCCCAAAATAGTAGTAATAGCAGTAAAATACGTATATAATAAACATGTAAATATTGTAAACAAATAACTAAATGTAATAAAAGTTATTTATAAAGTTATTTACAACCTTATAAACAGTACACTTGCAGAATGACTAAAACTAGTCAACTGAATGAACAACAGGCTGTGAGGTCAAAGGTTCTCAAAGACACCGTTTACTGGGGAAACCTGCAGTCAGCTGAGACTGAAGAAGTCACTTGGAAGTCACTTTATTTTAGAAGTACCTAAAGATGCAACTTAAAATTGGTTCTTTGCCCATTTCTTATGCAGAGAAAATTTGGGTTAGGTGTCTTTTTTATACTTGAATAGTTCATAGGTTGGTGTTAAGTGGACTAGCAAACAAACCTCAATGTCCAATGAAAAAGCAAACAATTTTGAGAATGCCTTGAGAACTACAGCTGAAGACCACTTAAGAAAAAAAAAAAAAAAGAAATCACAATGAAATATAAATTATATTTTTTAAATGGCTCAAGGCTTTTGCGCAGGTATGAACAGCTGTAAAAATCCTCAAAATCTCACCACATTAGACAAATCATTCATTGTCTTTGTATAATGTGTCAGATTTTGTGAAGGCCACACAAAAAGACAAAAAGCCAAGAAGGTCAGTTCTCTCGTCTTTTAATAACACATTCATATCTATGCTCTGTTTTGTTTACAAGGAGTTTAAAACAAGTGTTGATGACGACTAAAGGAATCAGGCAGGCAGAAGGTGAAAGTCCATATACTGTAAAGACCAACGGTGCCATCTGCTGGAAGGAGGGAAGACCTGACACTCCTGATGAGCAAGGAGTCGCCTCAGGCTGCGCAGTCAACAGTGAGATGGGTTTTTTTTATTAATTTGAGGTTAGGTCAAAATGTGATTATTCTAGATCCAGCTCAGTACAGAGGACCTCCCTCCTTCCAGCTACACCTACATTATCAGCTAAAACAACAGGTCCTTTTGCTTTTCATTGGAATTGAAAATAAATCATCAGTCGGCATAGAAGGTCCTTGCAGGGCACTAACTCATGTAGGCTTTTCACAGAGAGAAAGAAAATGCTAAATGCACCCAAACACAAGAGATTCAATCTGCTGTCATAAAGAAGAGAGAAAAATGTAAAGTCAACCAAAAGAATATTTTGAAGTTAAAGAAAGCTTAATGAAACAAACTACATAAAATGCAAATTGGATAAAGAAATCTCTTATGCTGGGTTGTTACAGAAGAAAATTAAAAATTGGTGGCAAGAGTTTCCATCTCCCAATTTCCTTAATATTCCATTTCAAATACAAGTCAGAATGCAGAAAGAAAACAAAATCATCTTTGGAAGAAGTACGTTTTTTTCCTTTAATAGACTATCCACTACAGTATATGGAGATGCCACTACCCAGTTATTTATTTACCTATATTTCTTTCAAATGACTTTTTTTGTTTGTTTTTTTTAGTTATTTTGTGTCCTTTTTCAAAAGTTTTTTTTTACCATTTATCTATTTTTTCCTTTTCCTAAGAGGTAGATCAACAAAATAATTACATGGTTATAGGTGTTGTGCCCCTTGATTTGGGAGGTGAGCAGCAGGGCAGAGCCGAGGGAGGGTTACGAGTAATTTTAGTGTGTGGTCAGAGCGAGACGAGCAGAAGAACTGAAGTTTGTCTTAAGCTGTGATGTGAAGTAGGGTTAGTGAGTAGCATCGGTAGCTTTGAGCAGTTTAACTGAAACACCTTTCCCAGGTCAACAAGTTGACGCCCTGCTATGACTGGCTCACTTCCTCCCTACGCATGAAGAAAATCTTCATCCCGTCTGGCTCATGTCACCCTGCATCACAATGTGTCCATAGAGTGAGTGTGTGTGTGTGTTTTCTCTTTTTTATTCATGTATTTTTTATTTTATTTTATTATTTTTTTTGCATTTACTTTTACAGTCCCATCTCTAAGCTGAAGAGGCACAATTGCAAAAAGCTGAAAAATAAATTAATAAAGTCCAAGAATTGGGGGGGGGGTTGTACTAAAACACTGTCACTTTGTTGTCTGACTGCTCGCTCTTACTTTTTTCTTTGAACAAACCAACAAGAGACAATCTTCTAGCTGAGTTTGCTTGTGTTTTGAGGTAGCGTTCCTAGTTATGTGTCAAGAGGTTTGTTTGTTTGTTTGTTTGTTTGTTTTAGTTTCCTTCTTGGGAAAGGAGTCCCTCTGTCAGATTCTGTTTCTGAATTGTCAAAGCCCCATTCCTGCTGACGGACAGAGGGGTAAGAGGTGGGGAAGTGTTAGGGACACAACATGGAGGAGTTTGTGCTGTTTTAGAGCAAACTCTGCCCATCCTGGAGTCAGTATGTGTATGTGCGCGTGTGTGTGCGTGTGTGTGCGTCTTTTGTCTGTTTTTTGATCAGGTAAGATAAGTTTACTCAAGTCGGAATTTCCTTTCGGTCGGAAAGGGGCAATACCAGTCAGGATCTGTTTTGCCAGTTTACTGCGTGTGCTTCTCATCAGTGCTGACCATGTTCTAAAGCATGCCGGGTTTAAAGTACGACAGGCGTAACTCAAATAACTACGTGTGACACAGCCAAGACTCATCACCAGGAGCATTTTAGCTTCTTTCAGCTCACAGTTTTGCTTTTTTGGCCCACAGCATCAACTTTGTGATCGCGTAGCAACAAAAGCAAAATTCTGGCTCTGGTAAGTTGTGAAAATATGTGACTTTGGAACCAATATTAGGGCTGAATCTTTTATAGGTTACAAAATGACATCAGTGACTAATTCATACAAGCCACATGAGGTTTCACCATCTACTTGCTCAAGAGACGGGCAAAGGTGGCGCAAAAAGCTAAACCTTCTCCCAGAAGTCATAACAAGAACAGGGACTGTTATGAATATTAGACTTATGAGAGGATGTTTTTGGATGCCCCAAATAACTGTTTGTCAGTAGGTTTGCCTTTCTTCTTGGAGCTCTATATCAAAGTGAAATGAAACCAGTGGGGAAACGTTGTAGAAAATGGTCAGCCATAACAAGCACACAAGCAACAGGTAAACATGTCTGAAACACTGGTATGGTCCTTTAAACAATGTTAGAAACCGTGTCGGTTTTAACTCAAATGTTAGCGTGCTGGCAATGATACTGTTTTTATACCACGTGGCACCTCTCACTACCAAACTCTGTCCACTAGCTGATACAACTTATTGGCTCAATCACTCAAATTGCAATAAAAAAAACAGAACAGAGAGGAAAACCAGATGAAAATGAAGAAATAAATGATTTTTGTCTCTGTCTCCGGCTGCAATTTGTGTGAGCCATTCTTTCTACATTCTTACTTACAGAGCGGGCGTGGCGAGCGGCACGGGGGCGTGGCGAGCGGCACGGGCGCGCCTCAGTTTAAACTGTACTGTCGTCTCTCTATCGTAACGAGACAAGAAGGGTTCAGGTGAAACTTCACCTGAGTTCTAAAATACTTCAAGTCCTTCTCAGTGAGCTCATTTGCTTAACGTGGCTCTATACTGCATTTTGGACTCCGCCCCTTCCTGTTTGTTTGGCACAGTCACTGTGACATACTGAGCTACATGTTAGTACTTCGTCTCATTAAGTAGCTGTAGATTTCTGCATTAAAAAAAGCTAAACAATAAGATGGGGTGAAATTCAACTATTTTCCAATAAAGACTCAGAGTGTGGATTCTGGGAAAAATAAAGAAAAACGTTTTTGAACAGAAGCGAGCAAAACGAACACAATGGAGACCAGCGCAAGAGAGGGCAAGGGACCCTTACATTCCCGCCCACTCCAAAATCACTCTTCTACCAGAGGACAGAAGAGCAACGACAAAGCATGAAAACGTGGTGTGAAAGAGCAAGAAGGGAGAAAACTCTGACTCCTCACCATCCACTGTTTTTGTTTTTTTAGATTTGCATCAGATGTTCTCAGTTGTTTGCTGAAATATTTAATCGATTAGTGCAACAGTACGTCCCCAGATGTCACTTCCAAACAAAGCTTGCTGTACTAAATAAGAATGAAAAATAAAAAAATGTCGTTCGAACCACTCCAGAAGCCCGCAGGCTGAGGGATGAATCCTGAATAGCATGTTGGTGGCTGTGAACGGAGCGCTGTGGTTTAGAAAGAGGTGGAAACTTAACAGAGTCGAGCTGTGACGTTAGCGCCTCTGGGCAAAAATACAAGCGCAGACGAGGTGGAATAGATTTTTCCCTGTTTGTTGATGAGCTGGTGGGGTAGCCGATTAAGCTTGTACCAAGCACAGGTAAGACATTAAAAAGACAGTTATTTGGCAGTGTCCTTCCTCAACTTGGCTAAGCGCAACCTTTCTGTCTGATGGTTCTTTCCCACTTTGATTTTTAAGGTTTTTTTCTCCAAAAGTACAAAAGGTTAGAGATCACATTTCGAACATGTTATGTACAGGTTAGAATATTATCCCAGCTGCGTTGCTGTAGCTCCCATCTTTTTCCTCTAAAAGATTTGTGGATTTTCTCCACTGGGTTCTCATCCTACTTTTATCTGCTTATTTTTTCCTCAACCACATCACCCAAACACATCCCCTGACTTTAAAAAAAGGAACATTTAAAACCAGCGAACACAGACGCGCCTGCATTCACACATACACACAACAAGCACACATGTAGCCAACAGGGAGCATCTGAGGTGGCACGGTCAGTGCACAGGTAATAAATATTCACATTCAGAGAAGTCCGAGCTAGTTCCTGTGTGTAAGTAAAACACCTGACACAGTACAGCTACTCTGTAGGTGGACCGCTAATATTTAAAGTCCCAACCTCCAGGTGAGAAAGGTCGCATTTTCATATGCCAATATTGCAGGTCTGTAAAGCAGTCTCATAATGTTTGGCGCTTCGTGGCAATGTCGTCAAAATAAGACGAGGAGAGGAGGGTATTTCAGGGCACACGGCAGGCCAGAAGCCACAGGAACGGGGTATGACACAAAGGTTATCCGATTACCCCGGTGGCGAGCTTGGTCACCATGTGCACTTGAGGATCCTCTCTCGAGTTAAACATAACTCCCTTTTGGCCATTTCTCTGTTTCAGACTACAGAGGCTCCACTCACACGTCAGGAAGACCGAGCATGTTTCCCCCCAAAAGATGGAAAAATGGGACCCGTTTCTTCTCTACACCAGCAGACCGATCTCTCTCCACTTAGGAAAAAAGAAAACAGCATCTTTGTCATCCTGAACTCATTCAACCATCACACCAGAAAACACAAAAAAGGAAGAAAAAAAAACTACCAAAGCCATAACTCAATACCTAAAAAGAAAAAAAAAAATTTTTCTTAAAAAAATAAAAAAATATTCAGGACTCTCAGCAATTTTTTTCCTATTATATAGAAGACCAGCAAGCAAAAAAAAGGAATACTGAGGTAACTTTACCCTGAGGTAGGTTTTTTCTTTTTCTTTTCTAATCTGTTCTAATCTTGGCGAGAGCGTCCAAGCATCGACCCCGCCCCTCATTATCATACGCAGGCAGGGTCTGGAGGCTCCGCCCACAGGCCTTCAGCAGACAGGGAGAGAGAACGAGGAAGCTGCTCCCTTCATAACGACATTACCATTGCTGAGCTCAAGGCAAGGAGCTTTGGAAGACTTTGCTTTTCGTGCTCGACCAAGATCAGCCTCGGACTGCCTTCATCACTGCAGACATTAAAGGCATTTTTATTTAAGAGAAAAAACGCAGGGATGGCTGAAGCACCCGACTCTCCGTCCGAGACTGACCTTGACTTTCTGCACAAACGTAATGAGCATAATGTCTGTCGCTGACACACTTACTCATACTTGTTAAGCAAAGCCGTCAATACATTCACACCACGGGCCGGGCTAACTCACATATCATATATATATAATATATATAAAATATGCCGTTTGGGGTGCAGGTCGCTCGCCAGCGAGCACAGCTGCTGGCAGTTGTTTTTTTGTTTTTTTAATCTAACACGTGAGCTAAGCCGCTGCAATAGAACTGCAGGACCAGCTGCGACCTCCACTCCCGTTACTGTCTCTTGCCGCGCCTTCCGCCACATAGCTAAATATTGGAAGGGCATCTTCAGTGCCTCCCCAGCCCCGAGCCTTATTGTAGGCTAAATGATGCTACACAGTACAGGCAAGGGACTAAGAAAAATAGAGAAGACGTCCTCGTTTTTTTTTTTAAAGAGGAAAGGCAAGGCGGCCAGGCGCAGCTTTTTTTTTTTTTTTTTTTTTTTTTACATTTACATGAAGATTATATATTTACAACCTCATATTTTCTCTTTTTTCCTTTTAATCTCTCTACTATCCTGAAAGGTTTTAAAAGAGCAGTGTTAACATCTGCGGCCCCTCTTCTACGCTCTCATTTGGCCAGTAGGTTAGGGGCGGGCGAGGCAGTGCCAGACCCCGCACCTATCCTCCTGTGCCACTACAGCAGTTCCCCTGTTCCTTCTCCCAGCTCCACCTCACTGCATTCTATTAATAATAGCTCTGAATAAAACATTTCTATACATATATCTCTATGTTAAAAAAAAACCACCTTTAAAATATAGGACTGACTGCAGATGGTTGGAGAGGTCTCTTGGAGGCGATAGGACAAGAAGGCACCTGCTAGTGTGCCTGGGAAACGCAGATCTGCTATAAATCGGAACCCACCATAGCGTTGCTTCATCCATACATGGAGAATAAAGTCGGCCATGTTGTTTCGACTTATCTGGGTGGGATCCCATAAAGTTAGAGCAGATGAGGAGCTGGCTGCAGCCATACCGAGGCACACTAGGAGGAAACTATACCCTCTCTCTCCATGTTCCTCCTTACCCTCATCCCACCATCCTCACTCAGTTTCTCTTCTGGCCTGGAATCTGATCTCTGTTCTGTTTCTTTTTTCTTAATCCTGTTTTTATTATTTGTTTCATCTTTTTGATTTCACTCGTCTTTGTTCTTTGTCTTTCTCTGTGATTATTGGGCGTACTCTCTCCCTCTTTATATCTCTCCCTGTCTCTCGCTGGGTCCGTGTGTCGCTCTCATGTATCCGTCCGTCTATCCGTTCGTGCATTTGTCTGTCTGTCCTTCCGTCAGGCAGGGGGCCCGCGGCATGTGAGAAGGGTGCGGGGACCCCTCACTTCCTGCGTGGCTGGTGGTCCTGAGTCAGTCCCTGCGTAGGTCTGCCCATCTCTGTGAAGCCCGGCGAGTGAGGGCCAGGGCCCATGCCAACTCCGCTTTTCTGTGTCTGTTTGACCTGGGTCAGAATGTCTCTGATCTTTCTCTGGGCCAGCTAGGAGACAGAGCAGAGTTGAGAAGATGAGCTGCATAAGTTACGCCTTTTTCCCCTGCTGCAGGGAGACAAAGTTAGCAACACATTAGATATAGCAGACAAAACTGCGACTTCAGAGTTTGGTCAATTTTAGGTTTTTAGAAGGCATCAAGAAAAAGTTCAAGTACACAAAAATGATATTTTAGACAATCAAGGATGACAAGAAGATGAACATTCTGAGTATCAGCAGCATGAACATATGCACCATTAAAATGAATCAATGTTAGCACAGATACTTAACCTCATAAATGCAGGAAGACAATCACATGCCATTGGCTACTTATAAATGCTAACATCTTTTTGGTAGCTAAGCTAACATAGCTTAGCATAGCGAGCATACAGTGCTGAATAAAATAAATATGACTAAGCCATGAATGTGTTATAATGTATGAGGTGTTAAATACGCAACAGGGCACTGAGTAACCATTAGCACCACCTAGATGTGAGTTCAAATTTCAACCAATCAGAGAGGTTTTTTCTTTTTTTTCCATCATTGCTAATTAGAAGTGGTCACTGAATTTGTCTCACACTCACACTTTTTGGATTATGAGAGTCAAAGAAAAATACCTGCAAACAAAAACTGAGACCTAATTATGTGTCAAAACAATTAAAATGACACATTACAAAGGTCATTGTAGCAGTAGTGATACTTCATAGTTCATAACCATAGAACAGTTTGTTGAGAACATGATATATGAGCACATTACAAAACAGTAAAGGTGTACCTGGCTAGCATAGAAATGCCCATTGATCTTGACGATGACCTGGTCGTTTTCATCAGGTGTCTGTTCTCTGGGAACCACCACCTCAGCTGCTGTCAGGTTTTGCAGCTCGTTCACCTGGAGACACGAGACTTGGTTAGTGCGGCAGCAACAGTCCTTACTTAAAGCACCCTGATGTGCAGAATATGTTACTACTGGAAGTACACCAACGTATACGGTTTTGTGGCTTACCGTCTTGCCTCCCTTGCCAATCACTCTTCCTGCAGCAGCAGCTGCCATCTTGATGTGAGTCTCAAGTTTGACTTCTTCCTTTGGCCCAAAGAAGTTCTCTTCCTTCAGTTTGCCATAGATTCTGCCCTGAGCCTGGAGGAGAGGGCAAACAAAAGAAGGTTAACACTTTTCAACAACCAGTTGTTCCACCAACCAGGGATATTATGTCAAACAAAAGAGGTAAATGACTATCAGTGATTACCTTAAACTGAGCCTCAGGGGGTCCTGTCACAATCACCATCCTCATTTTGGAGTCTGGAGATTCAGCTGGTGCGATCTGAAGGAGATACAAGAAATACATTATTCAAATCTCAGTGTTTGGTTTGAGAAGTGTAAATGCTCTGTAGTCCTCACCATCTAGCAGTATTTGGAAAAGGAAATATTAGTATTTTCAAAATACCTTTCTGCAGATGCAAACAAAGTATTTTTCCCCTGAAAAGTGTTTACAAGATGCATCTGTTTATCAACACACCTTAATGGAGGCTCCAGCAAAGCGGCTCAGCTGTTTGATGTGCTGTCCTTTCTTTCCAATGATTGCTCCCACCGCCTGTGCTGGGATGTAAACATGGACCGTCTCCTGTTCTGGAGCCTGAAAAAAAAAACAAAGCCAAGAAAATCCCATTAAATAAATAGCAACAGTCTTTTAAAAAGAAAAAAGAAAGAAAACTATAATCAGCTGATCTCTCAGGTAATCTTACCCCAAAGCAGCCGTAGGGGGTGCCACCAACTGCATTTCCAGGTGGTGGTGGGGGCATATTGGAGGAAGAAGGGAAAAGGCCCAGAGCACCCAGGTTAAGGCCAGGGATCAGATGTGTCTGTTGCTGCAGAGAAGGACAGCGTAGGTAAGAAACCGCAATGACAGTTACAATAGGTGGGCTGGTTCTAGTGTTGAACCAACACAAAGAAAAAAAGCACATCTCTCGTACTTGTGCTGTACTACTGACATTATTTGAATACGATTCAAACAGCCTCGCCATCATATTGCTATCATAAGTTCACAGAGTTCAAAGTCCGTCGCTGGGCTCCCCTCCAGTTTTCTGTGAGCGTGCACTCACATTCATCGCTGCGATGTCGTTCTCGTAAGCCTCCCTGACCTTCTTCATGATCTCCACCTCAGCCTGACAGCAGGCTTCGATGGAGCCTTTAACTGTGATGGTTCTCTCTGGATTATACAGCGTCAGGTCCTGGAGACTGCACACAGAGACGGCACACGGCGAGGTGTTACTCACTGACGTGGCTCAACTAGAAATTTTATCTGCTCATGGGTGAGCTGCAGTGAGGCGTCTTTCTGTGCTTTAAATCAATAAATCATTCACCTCAGCTAATACACAACCACAAGTTGGTGTGTGTCTTACGGGGAAATGGTGATCTTGGTATCCGTGTCCTGCTCAATTTTCTTCAGGTTGCGTCCCTCTTTCCCAATCAGCCGCCCAACAAAGTTGTTGTGAGCCATGATCTTCAGAGGGACCTCATCAGCACTGCAAGTGGAACCCACTGTTATTTTCATGCTTGCTGCTATAGAGAACTCATCAGCTCCAGGATCAGTTTTACTGCATTAGGTTGTTACCGTGCTGGATCACTATGATAACTTACGTCTTAGTGTCTTTGGCCTCCTGGTGCATGATGTCCAGGATCATGCGACAGGCAGCTGAGCAGCCCTCAGGGGTAGAGTGAATGCTGATGGGCTTCTCAGCAGCACCCGCATTCTCCTTGCGGTGGACGTCAATCCTGCAGCAACAGAAAGAAATGCACACATGGAATTGTGTATGTCAATTCTGACACAGGGAAAAAGCTCAAAAGCAGAGTTTTAAAATGTTAAAAAAAGCATTTTTTTAACAAGAACCAGAGTGTCTCGATACAGTTATGAAAGCAGATTTTTCTTTCTAAGAGCAATAGATATCAAACTTTTAAATTTGAGCATTTAAAATCATACATTTAATCTGGAGTGTTTAGGAAAAGGTTTCATATCAGAATGCTCTCATCCATCCATCAAACTATCTTACAGATCATACATTAAGTGTGAAATAAACCCATCACGCTGTTACCCACTTGCTCTGTGTCTGCTTGGTGATGTTACGAATGGTGGCTCCTTCCTTGCCGATGATTGCGCCAACGTACTGTGTGGGCACCAGCAGTCTCAGAGGGATGTCGGCATGTGGAGGTTTGGAGGGCATCCCAGAATTTGGGGACCCACCGCGGGGTCCGCCCCGGGGCCCGTAGCCAGGTCGCCGGCCGTTATCAGGCCCCCGCTGGCCTCCCTCCAGTTCAGAGGTTTCATCGGGGATGTAGGAGACACGCAGGGCATTGTTTTCAAACTGGTATCCATTCAGCTTCTGGATGGCTCTGAGGACCCAGCACAGCAGCAGTAAGTCATATTTACTTTGATTATCGACACGGCACAGTTTTAAGAGGTCACCGCGACAAACATATACATACATATACACATATATATATATATATATATACATATATATACACATATATATATATATATATATATGTGTATGTATGTATGTATGTATGTATGTATGTATGTATATATACATACATATATATATATATATATATATATATATATATATATATATATATATATATATATACACAATACATAATTAATTAGAGCATAACAACAGACTCTTTGCAGGTAGATTTCGCAACAAATGCTACACAAAGTCATGATTCAACTTTTCACACACACCTTAGCGGTTTGTTATACACAAAATGGACCAAAATTCAAAAGACTGTGGAAAGAACAAGAGATGGAAAAATATTAAGATGAGCAACTTACTGCCTGGCTTGTTCGCGGGTTGCATAGGTAACATTAACCACTGCGGTCTCACTATCTGTGTTGACTGAAAGAAAGAAAAGAGGAAGTCTGAATACATTGTAACTTGTTTCATTACCAGGTTAAACAGCATCCTCGCTGACTGACTGATGTGTGTGACACATTAGTGCACGTCTCTCAGAGCGTTCTAGAGTGCACGTGTGCTTTTGTCATCAAAAACTACTTTTTCATGTGTATTCAATGACATATTTATTCCTTTATCACTGGTGGACATGGGTGATTACAAGCTCCTAGGTCAACATGGATATTTATCATTGGCAGAACTATACTTTTTGCACTAGCCTAACTGCATTTAAACAGGTAAGTTTGGCCACTTACAGTGTGATTGCACAAAAAACATTACATAAAGGGGTGAAAACACACATGAATCAGTCATTTACAGTGGTCCTTCACTATATCGCGGGTTGCTTCAAACGTTCCTTTTTGCTAAAGCATATAGTTGGATCAGGTGACCCTGAATCCTCCCTTAGTTATGCTGCAACAGGTTTAGTATTAACACTATATGTTAATAGACCTCTCTGCACTGAATCACACTTGTTATTAATCTCTGGCTCTCTCTGGCCGCCCCTCCCTGAGCCTGGTTCTGCCGGAGGTTTCTTCCTGTTAAAAGGAAGTTTTTCCTTCCTACTGTCGCCAAAGCGCTTACTCAAAGGGGGCCATCTGATTGTTGGGTTTTTCTCATTATGCATTATTGTAGGGTCTACCTTACAATATAGGGCACCTTGAGACAACTGTTGTGGTGATTTGGTGCTGTATAATTAAATAAAACTGAACCGAATAGAACAAAGTATCCACTTCATGTACTAGCTCATGTAACACATAGAAAGAAAACCACCCCCTTAATCATCACGGTCATGCACCATCTCTGCTCATCTGACAGCTACAGGAAGGTTCTTTGTGTTTTGCTACTAAATTTAAAAAGCACATCACAGAGAGTTACGGTTCTCTTTAAAAACAACTAAACACCAAAATGGTTTAGAAGACAGAAGCCTTTTTGTGTACTCTAACTGAATGACTCAATCCTAGATATGCTCTCTAAAGCATGAATATTGGCACCCGCAGTCATTTCTGAACTTTTGGAATAACTCGAGTATCTCATCTTAAATCGTGGAAATAACAAGCATCCAAAAAAAGTGTCTGCAGTGAGTACAGGTGTAACTGTGCATCACTAACACATAGGTTAATGTTTTCATAATATGGCTGTAACTATAAGGTACTGTAGGTGAAGATCAGAATATATGTTACCAGCAGCTAATGCAGAAAGAGTTGCTGTGCTTTTTCCATGCACCACATACTCTAAGGTTTATGGATCAATAGCATGCTGTCTGGTCCAGGCTCAAATTGAATCAGTGATTAATATCCACAGTTAGCCAGTCGGTTATATGATACTGCCAGCATTTTCTACTTCTGTCCCATGGAGTACCTCAACAGTGACATTCCTGCTAGATCTACTTGTTCTCACTAATGTTCAAGAACTGATATAATAATAATAATAATATATATATTGGTAGTGTGCTTGAGAATTCAAAAAGTGATGATGCAGGGGTTTAATCTGTGTGGAAAGTGTTAACTGGATTTCTACATCATCATCATTAAAAAAAGAAGCTTTTCTCTTTGCCCACTTTTTAAACAATTGAAGCAAAGACTTTATTAATTACAATAATCAAGAGATCATTAACAATAACCTACCACTTTGATCAAATCACTGGTTTTCACGCCACAACACTGAACGCTATCATGTAAAACGTGACAATCTGAATTAATCAAATATCTTTTGAGCATTGGATCATTGATAGGAACGCCCTGAGCTCTAGTAAAAATCTTTAAAAGATAATAGTAATTATTCATTTGAATAATTTATGGTGAAAATATAAAATAAATGGAACTGAACCAGTGGGTTTAAGATGAGGGCCAAGCGAAAGTATCTTGTGAATCCACGGTGCAGTGTTGAACACAGTCACCTTACATCATTGGTTGAGATTAGGAGCGACTGTAAAGTCTAAACTCTGATTTAACACCAGGTCAAAGAACTGTGCCAAATCAAACCTGCAAATACGCTGCAGAAACCTCTTTGCCAAAAGGTTTTTGGTGGTTCACTTTTCACCACAAACTTGCTCAGCTGAGCTGCAGTTACCAATGTGCTGCCACTAGGTGTCAGCAAAGCATTATGCTGTCCAACAATGGCGCAAAAGGAGAAGTTTAACTGCCAGATATTTTTATTTAATGACACATGTGGGAGATAAAAAACATAAGTAACAAGTACTAAAATAAAATGTGCTTCAAGTTTATTGAGATCTCACCTTGTTCACAGTTTTCTACGGTTCCACACTGGCCCAAGAGTCCATCCAGCACCTGATGGAGAGACGGAGAGAAGGGAACACTATAAAATCCCAGCACAAAACCATTTTAAGGAAATCCTAGACAATGTCATTCAATTCAAAACATCTTTTTGTTAGCACAAATGATTATTTCACAAACATATGTGTAGAGTAATATAAGACAGGCATTCACTTAAATAAGATATTTCATCATTTATGTGTTTGTTGACAGGTCTGCAAGCTCAGGAGCAAAAGACGCAATAAACGAAGAATAACACCACTCAGCTGGTCACTCTTTGACAACAAAATGACTTTGTTTTCATTTCTGTGAAAAATCAAGATAAATTTAGCAGAAAAAGATTGAGAGAGAAATAAAATGAGGCTGCTGGACAATCAGCTACAAATGTTAAACATGTAAATATAACCTGAGATCACACCAGTAATAACTGAGGAGATTTTAAAGGAAACGAGTCATCATGATTCCCCAACTCCACCCCAAAGACAGACGTTCACATATTTACACAAACTTAAAGCTCTAAATTTACCAGGATAAAGCTGAATTGTTTTTTTTCCCCTTTGAAATTTTTCAACTTAAATGTAACAGAAAACTATTAAACCCAACATACTTAATGAACTTTCATTATTTTACATTCATACATAGATGATGATGTCGTAAATGCCTGACCCCAAAAACTGTGATTCTAAGGTTAAATCATGCGCGCCTGTAAATTCTGGATGTTTATTAAGGTTGATTCAAGCACGTTTCAGTCAACTTTGCATTGAGACGTTGCCCTCACGTGGACAAAGGCAGAAGTCTGGCTCGTATTCACGCACACATACGCACATGCACACATGGAGCCACTCCCACAGGCGCTCGCTTGCCAGAAGAGGCAGACGGGTGTGCCACGCCCTCACAAAAACAATGAAAGTGCACAGAGCTACACACCAAATGTAGGGAACAGTGATCCTTCCACTTTCCATTCTTCTGTAGTCAGTCATGTTTGATGAATCAACAGATTTAAAGCCTAACAGGGGAAGAAAAGTCTGTAGTTTTGCCCTAAAAGTGCCTTCTGCACTCTTCTTTCCATTCCATTTCTGTTTGCATTATATACACACATATATATGCTTCAAGTCTCTACCAGAGGTCTGGGAGCCTGAGGGTTCGGCACAGTATCTTAGCTGTTCCTACGACTGCGCTCTTCTGCACAGAGATCTTAGATGTTCTTCCTGGGCTCTCCAGGAGCCACTTGCCTAGCTCATCCTATTCATGTAGCATTCCAACAGTGCCCTATTTTTGTCTCTTTCCCACCGATGCCTTCTTGCTCCAGTAGCCCACTTCTCATCAGGGTCACCTGACACAGACATTGTTAATCCGGGCATGTCTGAGGTAGGCTTGGTTAGCATGGGGTTAGTCTAGCCTAGGAATCTTACTTCATACAGATGCCCCAGTCGGGACTCGAACCTACGACTCCTGTTTCAATTTTTTTTTTTTTTTTGCCAGACAGACCTGGAAAACCCATCTTGGATGGGAGAGAAAGTAGTGGCCATTTTGCACACACTGTTTCCCTTTTACAGTTTACACATAAGCAAGCAACGTATTTGTAATGTGATGTGGCCATCTGAAGTGTCAGCCATAAAATTTGTACGTTATAACCTTAAAAAAAATAAAGGAAATGGGAACTAACCTCCCACTGCAGGTGAGGTGGAATGTTTCTGATCTGGAGTTTCCTGGTTCTGTGGAGAGAAGAAGATTTAAGGAAATATTAACACTTTGCAAACAGAAAGAAGCTTTTAAAAGTTTCAAGAGAATGAAATAATGCTTGTGTGTGTGTGTGTGTGTGTGTGTGTGTGTGTGTGTGTGTGTGTGTGTGTGTGTGTGTGTGTGTGTGTGTGTGTGTGTGTGTGTGAGAGAGAGAGACTCAGAGATACAAGAGAGTGACAGGAAGAAGCAGCTGCTGAATGAAGCCAGAACGTGTCCTGAGTGACAAACAGGTGATGAAAGCAAGATAGCCTTTGGTCCAACACTAAACCGAAACAGTGCACCAACCTTCTTTGCTATTATTAGTTCAGATGAAGACGTTTATATCACTTAGAAACAAGCCCTGTGAGCTACAGATCTAAAGATGCACATTTGCTGTTCTAGCAGCGAACAGTTAGGTTTCTCTACAACACTGTGGTGACCTACAACAGACTGGCGACCTGTCCAGGGTGTACCCTGCCTCCTGCCCTGCGACAGAGGGCATGGACCCTATTGCAAAAATGAGCCTAAACCAGCTGAGTGGTTAAGAAAATGGATGGAGGTGTGTACAGACTGACCGACAGTGTTCAGTTCACGACATTTGTGGCACCCAAAGTGGGGTAAAATGCACACACACACACACACACACACACACACACACACACACACACACACACAGAGCTCTTAAATGAACCCAAGAACAGCGGAGAAACAAAGCCATTTCTAAGGCTGTGGGACTCCAGCGAACTATGATGACAGCTACTATCCACAAGTAGAGACAACTTGGAACAGTGGTGAACCTTCCCAGGAATAACAGACCAGCCAAAATGATTCCAAGTCTGCATCAATGTCTCATCCACACGTCAGTGGATGGAGCTTCACAATAAGACAAACCAAGTATTTTGAAACTACTGCCAACCATATTTTACAACAGTGGAAAATTAAACCAGAAGGAGACAGCATTGGTAAAACTAATTATGTGATTAAAGCAAGTTTGCAGCTAATAAACATGGCAATTTAACTGAAATACTAATTACAGTGAAGGTTTGAAATTCCATTCTGCAACGGTTTAGTTTTTCATCAATGACTCAATATTGACTCTGCCAAACTCACCTACATGCTATTTTCAAAACAAAGCTTTTTAAATCGTCTCTATCTGAACATGTCAGACTTGAGGTAGCCAGTTGGGAAATTCTCTGCATTTCTCATATAGATCTGTCCTATATCACCTCGACCTGAAGAGTAGCCACACCACCCACACACAATGAGAGAACCATAGTCCGACACATTTTCCCCTCGAATAAACCCATTTGTATCAGCTTTTTTAAAAATGTGTGAACAGATCTGGTTTTCCTGCCCACATCTCTTCTTTAACCAGTTCACCAGTGGATAGATTTCCACAGGCATGAACCTTCCCCCTCTGTGATGGTTCCTCATTTTCATCCTTACTCAAGACTACTCTATCTGCTACATCTTTCACTTTTAATGAAGCCGTTTATATTAAAGAATCATGCTAGTGGCATCTTTTAATGTTAGAATGGTTATTTTATTTGGCTAAGTAACTCAAAAACCTTTAGCCAATCATTCTTCTATCTTTACCGTCTTTAAGAACCATGCACCCCACCCAACTGAGCATCAATAGCTTTAAACGGCCAACCCCCATACTAAACGCCAGCCTAACCCCCCAGGAGGCTGGAGCACAGATGAATAGCCTTTTGTACATATAGAATACCTGACATCCTCCATCCATACTCCATTCCCCCACCTCACCAAAAAAGAAAGAAAAAACCCTTTTGATCCTCGATGAGCGCTTGGCTATCAGCTACGTCACCATCTCCAGCCCAAATAAATACTTTTTTTTTTGGACAGACCTGTCCAAATGTTACATGTTTAAACACCACCGACTACACCAAAGTTCAACTTTGTCAACACATTAGCCCCTCATTATCCTTCCCGTTGTCATTCCAACCCATCACCCCCACAGACAAATATATCCCAACCCCCCATCAGGCCACGGCCACTGAACCTGTTTGACCTCTGGCGTCACCACCTGCCAACCAACAGCCTACACCATTGGCTGAAACCATGGCAACAAGTTAAGAATGGGCGGGAAAAGAAGATGGATGGGTGGGCGGATGGACAGCACAACAAAATGCGTCACATTTACTTATGTGCTACATCGCTCATCTGTTATATCTTTTCAGTTTTAAGTATCACCTTTTTTACTTACATGTGAGTTTGCCTGCCTTTGACATATCTGTTCAGCTGCTTCACAAAATTAAGATGTTATTTTTATAATATATGTTTTGTCATTAGGCAAAGTAGTGAAAACAATAATGCTGAACTAGACTGTTGTTAGCTACAGATATATGCATAAAAAAAAACAAAGTAAAGGCAATTTTAAGTGCACAAGACTAATTTAAGTGTCAAACTGCACAGCTTAAAATAAACATAAATTAACGAAACAAGAAAGAAATCTGCTTTGAGACGTCCCCCCCCCGCCCCGAGTCCGCGTTGATGCGCAAAGATGGAAACCCATTGTCAATGCAGCTTGAAAATGCCCAAGGTTGAATATAAAACCTGAAGGTGATGAGGTTCCCTCAGCTGTGAAGGCATTAAATCCAAGCTCTGCTCCAGTCCCCAGCAGGACAATGGAGCAAAGAGAAAGACAAGAAGAAAGGAAAGAAGCCAAAAAAAAATGAAAAGTGAGGTCCTCAAGGAGGTGGTGGAGGAGAGGAGAGAGGAAAAGGTCTTTGCTCTAGAGGGGGGGGGGTCAAAGGCCGAGGGTCAGAGCTCTTCAGATTAGCCTCCAATACCACAGTGAGGCAGGTCTGTGGGTGTAAACGTGACGTCCTACACTTTCACAGCAAAAAGTACAACAGGAACTCAATAACAATCCCGTTCTTGGATCCTTCTATGTCCCCCAAATGTCATCGTGTCCACCATCAAGGCAGCTATACACAAAATAGTTCCAACGCCTGTTCAGAGCTTCACTGATGATGTGAGAAGTATGCTGCTGGTTACAAGGCTACAAAGGGCAAACTAGTCGTCACAAAAGTATCTTTACTACTGCTTTACTCACTAACTAGATTGGGACCTTCTTACCTTTCTGAACTCTTAACTGGCGTCCTGCTAATAGATCGTTACAGTCAGTTGATCAGATACTTCTGGTACCAAGAAGCAGACGACAGCAGAGGAGACTGGGCCTTCTCCCTCTTCGAACTAGGACCTCGCCAACATTTCACATCTCTAAAACCACATTTTTAGTCTCTGACGTATACATGTAGTATTTCTAGCATTACACTCATACTTCATGAGACACATGAAAATGTTTTAAGAGGCAAACGTTACTTAAACAAAAATGCATTTTTGTAATAATTCAGTCTACTTTTAGTTTGTTTTGCTTAGGGAGACGCTTGTGCCACAATGAAACATTCATTCATAGTTATAGTTTAATCGACAAATTTGGAAATGGGTATTTCAAAATTTCCATTTCAGAATATACAGGTTTGGGTTTTTTTATTTTACTTTTAATTTTAGCGTTAGATTTATCTTGCTGTTAGAAGTCAAAGGACAGTGTTCACCCAGCACTGTAGACCATGAGTTAACCACGAATAACTTTGACTGTTTTACCCTCTATGAATAAGGCAAAGCATTTCCTGTTAACATCAGAAATCATCCAAGTGGTTTTAGTTATGCTTAATGAACTTTAGAGACGCTGTGTGTAATGGCACTGCAAGCAGCAGTGTTTCCTTTCATTTCATTTATGAAAGAAAGAGGCTCAGAGCTGAAAAATCAATGAAAACTGTCCCCAGCAGTCGAGTAGCACAAAACGCACATACATGTAATAACACACACACAATCTAACATGGCAGCATTCAAAGCCACAAAGTGTAAAGTCACCCACAGTCAGGGCTGTGATGTGTGCATGCATGTGTTTCAACAGTGTTTTACTGCTCCCAGTGGGACTTTTCAGTGACACAAAAACATGTTTGACAGGTTTCACTGCCAACTCTTCCAGCAGAGCAAATAAAACCCAGATGACAAATGCTACTATTTTTACTTACTGAATAAGCATTTATATTAATGAGACATATTTGGAGAGTCTTAAGTGTAAAAAGAAAGGATACATGGTCAAAGACAGAAGATTTTCAGCATGTGGGTTCAGAATGGTTTCTTGTCAAATCAAATCAAACAAAGTTTGGTTAAAGTCTGCAGATAACAAACCTTAGAATGAGTCCAATAAATATTAAGATGATGCAGCTGGACTGACCTCAGTCAAACAAATACTCCCAGTAATAGGAAAACTAAATGCATACAAATGGTGCCAATTACTCTACAAGTGCTCATCAATACATCTCAAAGTCTTTTATCTGCATTTTTATTATTGAGCATTAACTGCTTTCTGCAGAGTGACCTCACCTACAATCACTCTACTAAACCACTAAACCACAAATGAGCCGAACAGGCTCAATAAACAAATCAAAAGACGCGAGTATGGCTTAAAGAAGCTTCTAGCAAGCTATGAGCCCCTTTGTCCCACTGTCGCACTTTGGCAACAGTGGGAAGGAAAAACTCCCTTTTAACAGGAAGAAACCTGTTAAAAGAAGAAACCTCCAGCAGAGAGGTCTGTTAACACATAATGAGTGAGAAAGGTGACTGCATTAACACCTGTGGCCACACAGGCCACAAGTTTGACTTCACCACAAGAAATTTCCTAAACACTTTTCAATTGCAGCTCACAAACAACTTTAAATGTCTGTCATCTGGATGAGACATCAAACAGCCACAGTTCTCTTCTCTAGCACTAACACAACATACATTTTTAGGTTTAACAGCAGCCAACAATTCCACTTTTTCTTTTTGGGAATTTCCAAATGGAGATCGCAAGTGCCAAAAGTTCCCCTAAAAGAAATGCTTCTGAATCTTTCTATTCGCCATTTTAATTCACATTTTTAAAAATTGAAACCTTAAAACTCATGCATTCATGTATTTAATTTCAAGTCTAACTTAAAATGATAATCAAAAATCTTACAATTTCAAAAGTGTTAAAGGAAATGAATGTGAGAAATAGTCAGAAACGAAAACCTGGAAAATTATTATGGCTTAAAATAAAAACAGCTAAATTATACAAACTGGAACATCTTTGCACTTTATTTAGCCAATAACGACACTCACTGCTTTGTTTGTACCTTTCATTATTAGCGACCGCGGTGGCTAACTTTCACAGAACTGAACATTTATTTTTTTGTGGGTCTAAACAAGCGCGACTCTTTTTCCAGACAGAGATATGCTGTAATTAAGCTAACTAGCTGTAGCCTTATTGTACAAAATAAATCTCTTTAATATGTGACTGAATTTATTTTTTGGCTAGGTGTGTAACCACTGATTGGCAAAGCCCATGAACACAATTTGAGACCATTGTGTAGAGAGAAGTCATTACCTGCTTCCATTACAAAACCCTTACAACACTCAAATATCCCCTAGCAAGAAGCAAAGCTGGTTGCTGGCACAAGGGCACAGAAGTGCAGGGGGTTAATATTTTATAAGAGCTATCTGGCCGGCTTAAAATCGTGGATGAATATTTTATCGCTAACAGTGAGGAGTGAGAGGATGATGGCGACCAAACACCATGGCCCAATCTGCCCACCAACGTTGTCACCGGCCAAAGACCCATCGTCCAGTCCCACCTGTACATCCATCAGTTAGATGGAGACCATCCTTTCTCTGCCCGGTTACCCTTCAAAGACAGTGCTCCTCAAAGCGCTGAGCTGGCAGGTTAAATAGACGCGGAATGACCATCGATGGTCAGGTGAGATAAAGAAAAGGTGGATCGGCCTTTGAATTTAAAAATCTGGTTCATCATAAATTCACTTAAACACAATAACCTCACAGACTGCAATGAGAAAACAGTCACAGTGGGCTATTTTCAGTCTTTATTAAGCAAACAAGTGGTGCTTCCTTTTGAAGAGCCTTCATATTTTTCCAGAACTTTTCGAGCGATATGCAAAAGCCAGTAGAATGAAAATCTGCTCTCCGGTAAATCTCGTTTGCCTCACTGTGGGTGTGGAAAACCAGGCCCAGGTGTGTCTCATCCTTTTCTTCCATACGTATTCCCACTCCTTTCTACATCTCTGTATGTTTCCTCCTTCCTCCATGCCCTGGAGTTTTCCCCAGGGCTGCAGGCCGGAGTGACAGTTTCAGTAGAAGTAACTTTAGATGCATGAAAGCTTTAAATAGACAGTACAAACCTGAGGAGGAAGGAGGAAACTGAGCAAGAGGTGGTGGGAATAGGGGAGAGGGAGGAAAAGAACGGGTGGGTGGGGGGTGGTGCAATGTAAGGAGAATAAAGCCGTAGCCTGTCCGTGCTAGATAGAAGAGACAAGTGAAGCATATCAGTCAGTGGAAAGGATCGTCACCTACCAGCTGGAAATGTGTTAATGCACAGGTGTGGAAAAGAACTGTAAAAGAAAAGAAGGGAACATCTCCTAAAGAGTAAATCCACGTGGAATTACAGAAGGCAGAAAACCGCATGCTCTCAATGGGTTCATGATGTCTGGCAATTTAACGGTGTGTAAACAATAAGTTAGTTACTGATTTTGTTTTCCAAATAAGTAAGCAAACCCACGATGAGTACCACTCCCCATCTTCAGCATATTTGGAAGCTGAATCCAGTCTGTTACATCTGTGAACTTCTCTTCTCTAAAATACCAAGTCAGCATTTTTTTCTAATAAATAAAAAACAAACAATATTGTGCAAAATTAAACACAGACCTGGAGAACTGTCCAGGTCTGAGAACATAACTGTCACCATTTCTGGATTTGCCTGGATTTATAGGGGAAAAGCTGTTTCCCTCACCGACAGCACTCTCATTGGTCCATCAACACCCAGTTCCACAACTTAAATCTAAGTCCAGCGCGAGCTTTGTGGAGGAAGCCGACGGTGCAACAGCTACATGCGAAGGTGCACAATATGTGTGTGTTACTCGTAAATATCCCCGACTTATAATAACAGAGTTATTAACTTTGGTTAATTAATATGCAAAAACTTTGCTGAAAACTGAAAATAACCTTTAACCAAAAAAACCCCAAAACATTTATTTCTTACTTTTATTTCTTTATTCCCTTTTACACTTTTCACATACTCATGAGACAAGAACAGAATAAAAGAGAGAAAACTGAAAAACAACTGATTCACTGCCTGTGAGAACTTTGAATTTAACGTGTTGGCGAGAGAGGCCTCCGTTTGGGAATTCCTTTAGGTTAAAAAGGGGGGAGGGTGTAGCAGTAGGCTACGGGTCAAAGTTCAGGCTCTGTTCGCCACTCTGACCCCGCCCGCTGCTCGTGCGGTAAGTCTCCATTTTGGAGAGGCGAGGGTCTCCATTTTGAGAAGTTGAATTGCGCCTCGCTGTTTAGGTGGGCCGTTTGTATTTGAGGTCTATAGGCACAGCTTCCATCTCAGGGTTAGGCCTGTGACATTGTTACCGTGGACAAACTTACCAAATCAGACTTTTTAAATTATTTAATATTCAACGTATGCCGTTTATATAGGTGTGATTCAGCCTCTGTGAAAACGAGTTAGCCCGTTACGCTTAAAATAATCCCTGCGTTTAACATTCGTCTAAACCTTGGTTTTGTATTTAAAATTATATTATTAATAATAATCACATGAGCTGTTGGCGTTTCAGCACCTCCACCAGCTCTCCCCTCTGCGCCTCCGCCCCTCCTCCTCCTCCTCTTCTCGCCATTTTGTGTTCCTATAGCCGTGTCATATAACCATTGTACCAGGCGGAGGAACTGCGGCCCCACAGCCAAGCAGTGGCGTTAACCTATAGTAGGAAATGCAGTCTGCGCAGTGATACAGGCGGGATCAGGGAGTAACCTCGCGTGTTACACTGTTGCACAGTTTATCAGAAAGCGGTCACCTATTGATAAACGGGAGACGAGGCCGGAGACGGAGGTGCTCCTCATGTTCAGATTGTAAGGTCACATGTCTGTGCGCCATTCCTGCTGATTGTAATAAAGTCTCCACGGATAACCCGCGACGTGGAGACAAAACACACGTTGGCGTTGTTGTCGAGTTAGAGAGCTTTACGGTCCGCCCTGAAATGGTATCCAGCATAAACACAGGTGTTAGAAAGCCAGGTTTGCGGCTTCAATAGAAAAGCATATTCCTTCCTTGTATTCCCCCCCACACACAAATAATACTATAGACTACATACATGTGAGAACCAGTCATCGGCCATGTTGACCAGGCAACGCCCATTTACTACAATGAATGTGCAGTCACATGACAGCGGAGAGCACATACAGCACATGAGAGGAGGAGGGCGAGGAGCCCACATACGCCATTACATGAACATGGGATCATGCAGGCGATGTGTTGGGTTGTGGGCTTCTTCATACGTCTGTTTTATCTCTCAGCTACCACCATAACAGTTGATTCAGTCCTGTTATAAGCTGTACAGTTGAGTAATATTTAAAACACGGCTGTGGTGTGAGTACGGTTCACCCCTTTAACACATCCCTCCGCGAGGTGCCTTACTCTCAGTCTCCGCATACTGTCGGAGATAAGTCCGCCACGAAATGTTTACGGGAACTAATATGCAGGCCGGGAGTGCGTGCAGACACCGATCTCGTCTTAATCACCTGAACATAGGGATTCACTGTGAGCGCGCGCGAACGCTCTGCTTCCCCTCCACGCGCAGCCTGTGTAGTGGGGAACGCGCATGTCCATTCACAAAGTGCTTAAAAACTACTCTGAAGTTACTCCAGCGGCGCGAGGGAGGAGGGGGCTAACAGCCTTCTATAGAATGTGTGCCACGAGTGCTCGCGGCTGACACGTTTGGGGGTTGTTGTTCGGGTTTGTGTGGCCGCGAGGATTGGAGAAACAAAAAGTGTCGGCTTCTGTTTGCTTTTTGCAGCCGACAGCAACGATTAAACTCCAACCTGAGTAAAGGTTGTAGAGGGTTTTTTTAAGGTCCCGAATGAACGCTTCGAGTTTAACACTTAAAAGAACGAGCCGCTGTATGACCGCATCTCTACATTTTTTTTATTTTTTCGTAGCTCAACCGACAAAGTTGTGATGCGGCTGAAAACAGATTAATGTCACGTAGAGCCACGTTCTCGGGTTTAATTTGAACACGAGGAACAACTCAATAATATGACAATATTAAATTACTGTAACATGGCGAGTTTTCTCTGTTACTGTAGGGTCTTTACAATATAAAGCGCCTTGAGGTGACTGTAGTTGTGATATATGAGTGAACCGCCATGTTAACCTGATAACGGCAGGCTGTTGCTCATAACATGTATTTTAATGACAGGAGACGGTCGGGAAAATATTGAAAGATTTGAACAATAGTTCTTGGACCAATTAAAGACATTTAACTCCAACAAAAATCTTGGTTAAAGAATCAAGAAGAATGTTACCATCTAAATCCAATTACTACATTTTTCTGATTTTTGGTAGCTTTATTTCTTGAGAAAAAGTAACAGGCAAATATTTTTACTGTTTCCAGTTTCTTTACGTTTTATAACAAATGTGTTGCAAAACAGTCAGAAGGAAAAAGGAATAATTAAGATTCCCTGCAGACAAGAGAACAAAATGAGAGTAAAGGCCTGCCTATTTTTCACCTGCAAACAGCAAACAAACAGTTTTAATGTCAACTCACAAACTGGTTTTAAGTACGGTTTTTTTGTTCATGTTGGATCCCCTCACCTCTACAAAATAAACAACATGAGCTGATGATGTTACAAAGAAAGCCAAGTTTACATTATTTTAAAGGAAAAAAATAAAAGGTCTAAAACTAGGGCACACTTCTGTGAACCAGAGATAACAAATACCAAAATCGAATATTAGAATTTAAGGATTCACTTTGCTCTTCACATATTTATTTTAACTTGTCAAATGTTTATGATTTAAAAATAATAATAATAATAATAATAATTGAGCAATATTTAAGGTGGAATTTCAGGGAAAGCTGAAAATGGGACGCATGAATATGAAGGGAAAAAAATTAATACTTTGAGGAAAAATTGTGTTATAATCTTTTAGAAGAGTAGGTCTTAGTATTTTATAAACAGACAGATTCTTTCTTCATAACATGTCTCTCAACAAAAATACAGAGTCCAGCCCATTCATCCTGTCACAGTCAGCAGGGAACTAAAGAAAAAAGCCATCAGCTGATTTTTAACATTGCAGCTTTCTATACTGTCTAAACATACAGTCAAACATTGTGCAGAAAAAACGAGTGAAAGCGACACATGATTGTTTGATTTGTTACACTGGTTTCAGCTGTGAAGGTAAAGCACTGTTGAGCGAGAGCTTCGGGATTCAGTTTTTTTTCAACAGCATTAATCTTCTGTCATAAAATAATGAAACGAGAGTGCGTCTGCGCATTTAGGAACTTCAACAAGCTTCCAGATTTTACTCTCTCCACAGACTTTTATCGAGTCATTTGTGCAGCTGTGTCTGGGTAAGAACACAGAGCTTTTTCTTACTGTTCATTAAAGAATATTTGTCAGGACAATAATTCTGGTCCAGAACTGGAAGACTTCAAACACATAAAACACAAACACTCCACATATTCATTCCTTAAAGGCAACACAGCCATCATATGTCCAGAAAACGGACTCTTCTTATGTTAATATTTTAGAGACAGAAACAACAAGTTACCAAGTTTTGCATTTTTGTAAGGATTTATTTCGTGGACAGCAAACAGAAAGTGGACGAGGGCCCAGCTTCTGCCTCTCCCCGCTTCAAAAACAAAATGGGGGAGAAGGAGTAAGAAGGGAGGGGAGTTCCTGCTTTGTCTTGAGAGAGAGACAGCGAGTGAGAGAGAGAGAGAGTGATGTCAGCCTCTGCTTTGTTTTGAATCTGTGAGGAACAGGGTGGGGCCAAGAGTAGCCTATAGAAAAGCAGCAAGAAAAGGGGCCCGTCTGCTCACCGCCCACACACACACACAGACACTTTTTTTTTTAATTTAAAAAAAAAAAAAAAAAATTGTGTATGTTATATACATATATATATTATATACACTAACACGAACTACACACTTCTCCTGTCTCACCGCCTTGGATTTCCTTCCTTGAGTTTCCAGCTTTGAACAGCAGAGGGCCGAGTGAGTCATCGAGCTCCTCACTGCTGTTCAGACCTCAGTGAAACAAGTTTCTATAGCATAGCCAGCAAAACACTGACAACGTGGAGTTGAGTTCATATTGAGATGAGAATTTTAGGTCTGTGGTCACTGCAATGAGCAGTTCAGGGAGAAAAAAGGAGAAAACTAATCAAGAATATCAACATAAATATATTACAACTGCAAACTGTACTGCAATAAACATAGTAATGACAAAACACATCGTTATCATACTTTCACAGGAATAAAATCCCTGGTTTTGCGTCCCCACACTGTTAACATTTGCATGCAGCACGGCTCACCCAGACGTGACTGTGGTGCTCAGCAGATTGTGTCTGACAAACATGACAGCAGTAAGAGTTCAGAGTGCAAACAAATCTTTCAAACTGTTTTCCCACAACATCAAAGCTCAGTCCTTAGACTCAACTTTATTTTTTAAACGTGACAGATAATTAACAACACTTTACATGTACTGAATTTAAATATTACCAAAGCTTTCAATTTAACTCCCTTGTTGTTTTAATAAAAATAATAATAATCATTATTATTATTATTATAACAAATAATAATAACACATAACAACATTATAATAACTGTTTTTAATGATATTTTGTTTTGAATTTTTGTTTTATCACAATTTTTAAGCCAAGTAAAGTTTAATATGAAAATAAAAGAGAAACTCTTCACCCAGTTTTAACAAAATAACCTCTCCCTTTGTGTGCAAATATTATCCAGGCTCAGATGTGTAATTAAGTTTCTCGTGTACAAACTAAGTCATGCTTCATAAATCCAGGTGTAAAACAGTAAAGTGTAAACAGAGCTTCAGCGAGCACGGTGGGAAAAAGGAAAAATTGCTGCACACACAATGTTTTGCAGAGTGACACCTAATCGTCACTATGAAACACTTTTTAAAATATTATTGTGAAACATGAGGGGAGCTTTCATTCCAACTTTATTTAAACCACTTGTCTTCATGTTGTATTTCATACAAACCTTATCTGGTAGCAAACAGCTACATCAGATTTAAGTGAATGAAAAGGATTTGTAAAAATACAAATTCATGCTGCAAATGTAACAAAACCCAGCTGCATTAATTAGGCAGTGTACTCAAAAATAAAATAAAATAAGAAAAGCAACATGTGAGATTTTTAAAACAATTTTAAAATGAATAAATATGCAGGAAAATACTAATGAAATAACTAACACAAATTAGAAAATGCATACACATCTTCTATAACATTATCACAGATTTCTTTCATTTAAAAATAATTTTAAGAGGAAAAAAACAAACAAACGTTTTTTCTCGTCTTAAAATGAAAGCCAGTCCAGTCAAGAACAAAGACATGAAGATGGTAAACATTCATCATCATAACACTGTAAAGTTTATGGCAGGAGCCTGGCAGTGGCTGTCGTCACATCACTTAGTCTGAGTCTGCCAGCCGTTTCCCTGCTAACTCATTACCAACACAATGAAGATCATCTCTCATACACCTCGCCTGAGACTCCCTAAGCTTTACCATCACATGCTGCTGAAATGCAGAGCCAATAAATACGCTCTCGTAGTGCCCATGAACATGGCAACTCTCCATCACCCTGACAGAAGAACTGAAGCCTGCTTGATTTAGTTTCAGAATAACAGACGACACTGTGCAGCGACTCTGACCTGTGCAGACCCCTCAAACTCTCACAGTATCTTCTCGAAGGTTCTCACCCAACATCACAGCATACAACCGTGGCACCTCCTTCCACATACACACATGCCTCAGCACCACGTGAGCTAGTGCAGTGGATGTGATATGGCACACCCCCAGACTTGCACACACCCACTTCAGTGAAGGGAGGAGGGAGAGAGGCATAGCACACTTTTATTGCTGGGGGAGGGGTTTCCTCTTTCTTTCTCTATCAGTCCTTCTTCTTCCCTCTGCAGCTCATGTGTGTGCGAGTGTGCATATGCATGTGCGCGGCCACACCGCATGCCTGTCTGTCAGACATGTGACCAGCAGGCATAGCTTCTATTTTAACTCTGAGAACGGCAGATTGAAAGGAGAAAGAAGAGCAAAGTTGACAGAAAGCAATCAAAATCTATAATGTGGCTCAGGAAAAAGCTTTATGTATTTCAGTTCATTTAACGTTCATTCAGAGGCAATGCATTTAAAACTGAACTAACATTTATACTCAAGTTCCCACAAAGTGATGTCCAGAAACCCTCAGGGTTAAGAGTTCACCCAGATTTATGTGTCCACAGCAGGGATCAAGCCACAGGATGATTCGATAAATCACAGTGTTGACACATCAAAAGCGAGATGATCACAAATCCCCACCATCATCCTTTGGACAATGAAGCCTGGACTACTACTACTACTAAATCCCTCTTCCCCTGACTGTCAGCCACGAGTTGCTGCTGCAGTTTGGAGCAATACTGCAGAAAACACTAGTGGATTTGACCAAATGTTGGCTTCTCCGAGTTCCTAAGCCCAGTGGTCCCCAACCCCCGGGCCTCGGACCGGCACTGGGCCGCGAGAGTTGAGGCTCAGGTGTGAAATGTATGGTTTTCAGGGTTTTTATCGGTTTTCAGCGTTATTTTGTTATCGTTATGATAACTGTGATAGTGATATTTTATTCCTTTTGCAGTCATTTATTCCTGTTTGTGGCAGGGACAAATGTCATAGTAACAGTGTGTCAAGCACAAAAGGTTTTCAGCTCTTCATCATGTCTTTAACCATTTATTTATGCACATTATTGGCCAAAAGATTGGTTAGTGTCATCCCATTTGCTGATATTAGTCAACAAAAAAGTTGCTGATACAGAATTTCTGCACTGATGCTGATTGGTGGATACCTAGGATAAATTTATAGGTCGTAAACCTCGACACAGAATCACGATTTACACACACAAAAATAAAAAAATAAAAAAAATAAAAAAACCAATCCTTCTCCCAAGGACAATGGCTTTTGCTTTTGCCTGCTCTTTATTCCTTTCACTCTGAATGCGATGAACCCAGCACTCGTGCAGATTCTCAGCAGTGGAAACTCAAGTCGCAGACAGACAGACATAGTGAAGCCATGTTGGACACAGTCAGTGAGTCACATTAAAAGGTTGCTAGTTTAGCTCAGTGGGTAACATATGTCGCATTGATAGACAGAGTAGGCCCAGGTTCGAGTCCCACCCACCCCTTTGCTGCACATCTTCCCTCCCCCTCTCTGTTTTCCTGTCTATCCACACTGTCTCTATCCAATAAAGGCTAAAAGGCAAAAAAAAAAAAAAAAAAAAAAAAACCTTAAAAAAACAAAACAAAACACTGAAATTTAAAAACCATTGTTCTGAGTCTAAATATAGACCGAGCAGCCCGTCAACGCATTTTGCTGATCAAAGGCAAAAGAGTTGCCTGCAACGCATTTATGTGGCACGAACATTCATCCGAAGAGAGCATTTCAACAACTTTTGCAAATTATGCTCAATTTCACACAGAAATTAATCAAGTGAAGAAGCAGAAAGAGTGAAACGTTTTAACATCTTACAACATTCCAGGAATTAGTCAAATTGCATGGCCCCTGACAAGCAAACACTTAGTGACAGTGGAGAAGAAGAACTATGGGCAGAAATCTGTGCCATCAGAAACTGAATTTGAAAAAGTTAAATTTGAATTTTAATGGCTCGGATTGAATCTGAATTGTAACTTGAATAAATGCTTTTAAAAACTGAATATGAATTAGCCTAATTTGAAATTCAATTTATTGGTTTGAAAATGATCAACATTAAATTGAATTTTATATTCTGAAAATGAATTTATTTGCTTTGAAACTGTATTTTATCCTTTAAAAGTTTAGCTCTCGAATAATCTCAGATTCACTTCACACCATTCAGTTTCAGTTCTACAATTCAGTTTTTTGGGACTTACACCCGGTTCCGGTTCAAGAGTAATGAGCGCAGATTAATAGAACTACGTTTTACTAGCGGACCGAAAGTGTTACTGACGGGAATCTACAGCATCTTGAGCTGAATTAAGACTTCAGAAGTCATTCGTCATGTCGAATGACCAGCGGATAAACTCTCAGGTTGGTAATAAATGTATTACATGTACATGTATTACTGTAGCTGCCTCCACCAGTGTGTGAATGTGAGAGTGAATGAATAGTGGCATTGTAAAGCACTTTGGGTGCCTTGAAAAGTGCTATATAAATCCAATCCATTATAAGAACAAGCGTCACATTAACAAATGATAGCCGTACGGTAACTTTTATGCTTCTTGTAGCTGTTAGCTAAAGACGCCAATTTAGCCTAGTTTGCCCTGAATTCAGCTTTGACAAACAAATATGATCGACTGTTTCTAGTAGAATTCCAAAGTTGTCATCTTCTACCCTGTCAGAGCCCTGTATGCTTACAGCAGGGAAACATGCAAAACGGTGCCCAAACCTTTGTATTTTAGCTTTATTTATGTCTTACACAGCATCCCAACTCTTTAGCTAACTTAATAACTTTAGCTAAAGTGAATAGTTAGTCTAATTCATTAGTGCAGCATTACTGGATCACCTCTGAAGTGATATGATATACAACTATCACTGAAACAGCAAACTTTGTAAATAAACAAACAACACTTCTCATTCTCTAAACATTTGGCCACAGCTGTAGATTACACTATCAGTGCTTGTTCACTCTTGACAATAATTACATTTCTTTTTTTTCCTCTCTTTTATTTTTTTCTTATCTGTGTGAGCACCTGTGTGTACACCTGTGAGCATGAGCGCGCTTGTATTTAAAAGGTTCCTTCATGTAATGATCTGCTAGAGGGTGTGGGGGAGCCACAGCCCCGTCCTCCAGGGCATGAAGCAGGTATGGAGGAGATCAAAACTCCAGACATCCAGAGGCCCTCAGAACACAAGAGACCAAGATGTTAAAAGATGTCCCCAGAGAGGTGGCGTCTGATACCCAACCTGACATATGGACACAGACATACAGGCACACACAGATACAGACATCCATTCCCACCCTCATGCTCTCATATGCAATTACTCCACACTCAACCAACGTGGAGACAGACATAGAGAGACACTGTACACACGATCACACTCCCCAAGCGTACTCTAAGAACCGGGTCTAGGTACCCTTGCCCCCGGAGGGGGAAACTGCACCCAGACCCAGGGGGTGTTACCCTTTTCCCTGGGGTGGGGAGAAGCAGACCGCCTCGACTCCGCAGCAGCAGGGAGGCCCCACACTCCAGACCCCAGACAATAATTACATTTCTAAATTCTCTTTGTGCATTTACAGGTAAACAATATCTAATATTTTATCTAAATGACTGCTTTGTCTTTGAAAAGGTGAAGAGCCTGCGGCCGGTGATGGTCCAGTTCTACTTTAAGTACATCCTTACGGTGGCTCACAGGACAAGGTTACATTCCTGTCCTGCCAGAAGAGAAGAGAAACTTCAGAGTCTTCATGCAGTTCAACCACACCTGTCATATTCGAGGGCCGGTGTCATGCAACTTTTCCATGCGTCCCTGGTGCAACACACCTGAATACAATTAGGTCATTAGCAAGAGTATAGCACTTGACTGCATGCTGAGGTGGCAACCCCTAACCCTACTCAAGTAAATTTAAGTAAATGTATGTATTTGGAAACATATACTTCTAAAATACTTTTATTGCACCATGTTCATTCACTCATGAGCTGCTGTAACATGAATCAAATGGCTGAAAACTATTCACTTTAGCTAACTTAATAACTTTAGCTAAAGAGTTGGGATGCTGTGTAAGACATAAATAAAGCTAAAATACAAAGGTTTGGACACCGTTTTGCATGTTTCCCTACTGTAGGGGTCTCTGCAAGCATACAGGGCTCTGACAGGGTACAAGATGACAACTTTGCAATTCTACTAGAAACAGTCGATCATATTTGTTTGTCAAAGCTGAATTCAGGGCAAACTAGGCTAAATTGGCGTCTTTAGCTAACAGCTACAAGAAGCATAAAAGTTACCGTACGGCTATCATTTGTTAACGTGACGCTTGTTCTTATAATGGATTGGATTTATATAGCACTTTTCAAGGCACCCAAAGTGCTTTACAATGCCACTATTCATTCACTCTCACATTCACACACTGGTGGAGGCAGCTACAGTAATACATGTACATGTAATACATTTATTACCAACCTGAGAGTTTATCCGCTGGTCATTCGACATGACGAATGACTTCTGAAGCCTTAATTCAGCTCAAGATGCTGTAGATTCCCGTCAGTAACACTTTCGGTCCGCTAGTAAAACGTAGTTCTATTAATCTGCGCTCATTACTCTTGAACCGGAACCGGGTGTAAGTCCCAAAAAACTGAATTGTAGAACTGAAACTGAATGGTGTGAAGTGAATCTGAGATTATTCGAGAGCTAAACTTTTAAAGGATAAAATACAGTTTCAAAGCAAATAAATTCATTTTCAAACCAATAAATTGAATTTCAAATTAGGCTAATTCATATTCAGTTTTTAAAAGCATTTATTCAAGTTACAATTCAGATTCAATCCGAGCCATTAAAATTCAAATTTAACTTTTTCAAATTCAGTTTCTGATGGCACAGATTTCTGCCCATAAAAAACTCCCTTTTAACAGGAAAAGGCCCCTCTCAGAACGAGGCACAGGACAGGACACCCACTTACTGCGGCTGGTTGGTGGCAAGAGGAAATACAAGAAAGTGGAGTGCAGAAAAAACACTTTCAAATTAATGTTCAATTTTAAAAAGTTAAGAATCCTTAAATTAGTTACAGATGAAGGGGGAGACCAATGGGAGCTCAGTGCTTCCGTGGTGCTCAGTGGGTGAGCAGGCAGCTATACTGCACATGGCTGGAGTTGTTCAAGTACGACCTGTGGCCCTTTGCTGCCTGTATTCCACATCTTCACTGCTCTACTATCAAATAAAGGCCAAAATGTCCAAAGAATATTTAAAAAGAAGAAGAAGGAGAGGAAAAAAAAAAAAAAAAACAGAGCAGACCACACATCAAGTTTAGTCTTCTATCAAAGGTTGAGAAAAAAAAAAAAATAGAAAACCCAAAATCACATAATTCCTGAATTATGGAGCTCACGAGTTTCATTATGGAAAAGTGGTGTAAATGTTCTGATTGGTTCCCCCACCGACACCACCAAGGGAAACCCCATCACTACAAGACACTGAGAAGTGTTTAACACTTCGCAACAATCTTATTAAATTAATAATCAGAGGACTGGGGACAAATGCGTGTATTTGTCCCAGTCCTCTGATTATTAATCAGTAGATCTTCACTTTCTTGACATTTTAAATTCTCATTTTAATATTTATACACTGAATTTCTTGAGGGTCTGCAGACACAAGACTCTAAACTACTCACTCTCATGTGTGTTCTTACAGATATGTTTATTAAATAGGCAAGGCCCATTTTACATAATGATTATTTGACATGCCGCTACTAGTACTACTAGCCCGTGAAAACAGCAGTGAAATGTCTTCTGTGACCTCTTAATGACAACTCTGTTCAGCTGCATTATGGGAATTGCAGGATCTAACAGATGTATTGCTTAAATGATGAATTGTGGAAATTGTGATACTTAAAAGAAAATCTGCAATTTAACTGAATGTTTTATATCATTAGCATGTTTTTTTAAAAATTAGTTTCTACATCACTATTTTGCTTTCCAAAACACTGTGGCTGCAAACTTTTCTAGACAAATTAGACTAAAAATAAATGAAATTAAACCCTTTCAGCATGAGCAGGGTTCCAATTAAAACACACCAGGTCTAATTTACTGTTTCAGTCTTTCTAATACAGTTATTTGCATCACATAGGAAAGGCTATCATATCATTCAAAATAGTACCGGTATACAGTGGGGCAAAAAAGTATTTAGTCAGCCACCGATTGTGCAAGTTCCCCCACTTAAAATGATGACAGAGGTCAGTAATTTGCACCAGAGGTACACTTCAACTGTGAGAGACAGAATGTGAAAAAAAAAAATCCATGAATCCACATGGTAGGATTTGTAAAGAATTTATTCGTAAATCAGGGTGGAAAATAAGTATTTGGTCACCTCAAACAAGGAAAATCTCTGGCTCTCACAGACCTGTAACGTCTTCTGTAAGAAGCTTTTCTGTCCCCCACTCGTTACCTGTATGAATGGCACCTGTTTGAACTCATCATCTGTATAAAAGACACCTGTCCACAGCCTCAAACAGTCAGACTCCAAACTCCGCCATGGCCAAGACCAAAGAGCTTTCGAAGGACACCAGGAAAAGTATTGTAGACCTGCACCAGACTGGGAAGAGTGAATCTACAATAGGCAAGCAGCTTGGTGTGAAAAAAATCAACTGTGGGAGCAATCATCAGAAAATGGAAGACATACAAGACCACTGATAATCTCCCTCGATCTGGGGCTCCACGCAAGATCTCATCCCGTGGGGTCAAAATGATCATGAGAACGGTGAGCAAAGATCCCAGAACCACACGGGGGGACCTGGTGAATGACCTGCAGAGAGCTGGGACCAAAGTAACAAAGGTCACCATCAGTAACACACTACAACGGCAGGGAATCAAATCCCGCAGTGCCAGACGTGTTCCGCTGCTGAAGCCAGTGCATGTCCAGGCCCGTCTGAAGTTTGCCAGAGAGCACATGGATGATACAGCAGAGGATTGGGAGAATGTCATGTGGTCAGATGAAACCAAAGTAGAACTTTTTGGTATAAACTCAACTCGTCGTGTTTGGAGGAAGAAGAATACCGAGTTGCATCCCAAGAACACCATACCTACTGTGAAGCATGGGGGTGGAAACATCATGCTATGGGGCTGTTTTTCTGCCAAGGGGACAGGACGACTGATCCGTGTTAAGGACAGAATGAATGGGGCCATGTATCGTGAGATTTTGAGCCAAAACCTCCTTCCATCAGTGAGATCTTTGAAGATGAAACGAGGCTGGGTCTTCCAACATGACAATGATCCAAAACACACCGCCCGGGCAACAAAGGAGTGGCTCCGTAAGAAGCATTTGAAAGTCCTGGAGTGGCCTAGCCAGTCTCCAGACCTCAACCCCATAGAAAATCTGTGGCGGGAGTTGAAAGTCCGTGTTGCTCGGCGACAGCCCCAAAACATCACTGCTCTCGAGAAGATCTGCATGGAGGAATGGGCCAAAATACCAGCTATTGTGTGTGCAAACCTGGTAAAGACCTATAGTAAACGTTTGACCTCTGTTATTGCCAACAAAGGTTATGTTACAAAGTATTGAGTTGTATTTTTGTTATTGACCAAATACTTATTTTCCACCCTGATTTACGAATAAATTCTTTACAAATCCTACCATGTGGATTCATGGATTTTTTTTTCACATTCTGTCTCTCACAGTTGAAGTGTACCTCTGGTGCAAATTACTGACCTCTGTCATCATTTTTTCATGATATAAAAGTGTGATAGTGATATTGCTGCTATAGCAACAGCGTGCTTTTATGCTCCCTAGTGCAGATCAGCGAGAAAAGCCTGGGCATGTCTGAAAGCTTCATGTCAGCCACTGACGATTTAGTACCTAAAAGGGAGCTACTTCAAACACCTCCCAGGAAGCACTGCATTTTGCAAAATGTGTAGGAAAACTGATCCTAAAGATGGAAGCAACAAGCACGTTTCACCAGAGGCAGAAACACATTAAAGTACAACCCGGCTACAAAGGAGGAGATGCTAGTAGGTGGTGATGTACGACCCAAATGTAAATAAATGACTCCACCGAGCGCTGCTGGAGCACTTGCTAGTTACACTGAACGTGATGGTTCTCTTATGTTGTGTCACTGGATATAATGCTGTGTTGTGATAATGTTTGAGACTATTTGCCCAATTCTAAAGAAATAAAATGCCCCCTACAAAAAAAGCAAAAGATAAAGACAAATTGCATCAAGGCTGATGCCTCCTGTCCACAAACGTGTGTCCTGTCGGACAAAAATTTCAAGAATTCAGATCTAGCGGGCAACGGCGTTGGGCCCCAGCTCCCTCGGCTCCATCTGACAGACACGCACGCAAACACAGACACGTTTTCATCCTCTTCAGGAACGGGGGTTTTGTCGCCTGTTGGTGAGGAGCTCAAGTTTGTAAAAGGTCATAAAAAGCTATTAAAAATTCATTAACTTAAAAAAATTAATAAGTTAAGGAAATAGTAAGAAAGATTCAGTTTGATTCAGATTAGGTCACCATTCTCAACACCTCATTTTACAGCAGCTGGGTAATTGTTTAAAATTTTTACTTGAAGGAGGGGTTTGTTTTTTTTTAAGTTTAGTTTTTTTCCTCGTAGAGGTTTGATGTACGTATTCTATAAAACTAAAAGCATCCAAACTGTGCTGTAAAGTTATGGATTTCTACTCGTTGGTTTACGTAAAATCCGCTTTGGTCGGGAGATTAAGTGAAGCTTTGTGCTCTTTGTCTGACTGTTTATACAAGAGGCCTGTTGTTCTCGGAAAACAGAAGCGGAAGTGGAGGAGCTGAAGGAAAATGTCTGCAATCAATGCAGTTCAGTTTCCTTGCATAAGCACGAAGGAAGACCTCCATTTCTGACCTGTTAGAAATACATGAAAGTGTCATTCGCCTTTGCAGATAACTGATCTCATGCTACGGCTCCCCTTGAAATCACAGTTCCTATTTAAAATGAATGTGGCTCCGATTGTTTTATGCAAAAAATTATAAAATTAAACCAGTTTTTGTATTTAAATGTTATAAATCAATTCCAACGTGTAGGATTTTTTGCAATTTTACAGCATTTTTGAACTATGTTCTCTGTGGTGTTGTATTTTTATTTGTGTAACTGTCTGCTGTCAGGGTTAATGCTGACTGAGCTTTGTAACACCCTGAAATGATTGGGGTGAAAACACCAGCTCAAAATACATGACAGTGACTTACATCCTGTAAAACATTATTTTAGTGCTTCCACATTCAACCAAAAGCTGAGAAACACCAAGAAACACAGATTACCACTTGATGTATAGAACAAATGCTTTAGCAACCTGGCTAGCCAATATTTGCAGGGAAGCTTCTGCTTTGCTAAAGAAACGCGTTATCTGTAATAAAAGCATGTGTTATATTTGGTTAGCACTGGTTTTGTGGCTTGTTTTTACTAGTTGGTAAAGTTTTAGCTTAGCTTTAGCTTTTCAGCCTAAGCAGTCAGCTTCTAAATATATATATATGTCATATAAGAAATAAAAATGAAAAAAGGTTAAAAAACACATTGACAATATTGTCAGTCAATAACGGGCCATAGTACAATTTAAGCAATTCTTTACAGTGCTGTAAAAATCCTTTAAAGAGAATAAATACAACATTTTTAACAACTACAGACTAGATGTACCAATCTTGTGGCAGAATTGCATTCTCTCTATTTAACTTGACTTTTCTGTTTTAGTTTTCAGTTTATTGATTTTATTGCAGACAATTATTTCTAAATCTTTGTGAAATGGTTTAAATAGTTTACTCTTTTCTTCCTTTATTTTATAAATAGAGCACAATTGTAATCATATGCAATATACAGCACTAACATATTGGAGGAATAATAGGTGCAGTTCATACAACTTCAGTACCCGTTCGACCAAAGTGTGGGCTTAAATGTGCACGTTTTAGTTTTTTAGAAAAACTGAAAAAAGCAAGTGACTAAGAATGGGGGGGGGGAAAAAATCTGTCCTATTTAATGGCATTACTGTGTGCAAGTGAGGCAGGACTCAGGTACATGCACGCACGCACACACACACACACACACACACACACACACACACGTAAACATGAGGGGCCCCATCCACCATGCACACCCGACCCCTGGCCCCAACAACCCTCCTCCCTTTCCTACTTTCGTTGTCTTCTTTTCTTGATCACTCCTTCTTCCCCCCACCCCTTGAATGTGTGTGCACCAACTAATGTAGGGAGAGGACAGATGGTTTGAACCAGACAGAAGAAACAATCAGAAAGATGGGGTGGAGGGGGTAGGTGGGGGTCTTCTTAAAGAGACAGATCTCATTTACCCCTTCACCTACATTACACGCGTGCCTCCACTGTCCTCATCCCTTCATTTTTACACCCTCTCCTCACCTTATTTTGGCTTGGACCTTTGTAATTACATTCTACATTAATATTGTTCTTTAAGTTTTAATGTCTTTTCTCTCTTTTATAGACTTAGAAATGAAGAACCAGTGGTTAGCTAAGTTTCTTTGTTTTTGCCTTTCAAAATAAGAAAGTAGAGGAAAATGCATTCTTACATCTTTAAATTTCACTTAAGCTCACATGTAACCATTTCTATTGCCCAGGCTGCTCAGATAACACTGCTAATGCTGCTTCTTTCCTTTTGTTACATTTGGATTTAGAAACAAACAGCAAAAATCTGACAATGCTCCACAGAAGATTTTAAGCAGTCATGGGCCAGGAAACAGACCAGTTCATATCACAGACTTGTGCCTGTAGAAATTAACCTTTTAATAGTTGGATCAGTACAGTTTGTTTTTACAGAGTAAAATATTTGAAATCGAAATACTTTGCACAAAACACCATTTCTACATGTATGCTGACAGAAATAATAACTAAACGGGATAAAACCATTAAATAGTTCCGGCAACACAAACACCCATTTGAAACAAAGCTTTCACACAGATAGGAAGACTCAGCATGAATATATACGACACCAGTTTGGTCCAAAAATGTAGACCAAGTGAAACCAGTTACTGCAAGAACTCAAATATCACAGTCATATCACACACTGCAAAATGATTTTACGTTGTCTGATTGGATCATTTATGCACTAATTCAAGTTAAAATAAAGCACATTTTTATTCATGGTTAGCTTTCATAATAAGTGGTTAGATTTTCACAAAAACAGATCAGTTTAATTCCATTACTTTATAGGAAACTGACTTCACTGTAGTTCCTATTATTTCAATGCAGTGAGCAAAACCTAAACTTAATGAGCATCACCAAAACATTTTTACCTGAAAGAAAAACAAAGAGCAGCTCTTTGTGTGCTTCTGTGCGACTACAGTGACCCTCAATGACTAAATACCTTCATTAATGTTTTGCTATTCTCACTGCAAAACTAATGAAATACAGAACACAGCCGAAAATAAACTTCCACAATACACCCAGTCTGGATGCTGGAATACTTTTCATAGAAGAGTACAGACTGCACTAGACGCACACAACAGCAGCTCTGTGAAATTACATCCGACTTAATCAGCAAACGGAAAATTGTTTATACTGCAAGCTTCCATTTGAGTAAGACGGCAAATTACTAGTAGTAGTATAGTGGTAGGAATTGTAGTACTGATGTACGTTAAGACTGTTGCTGCCAAGCGGAATGTTTTGTTTTTGTTTTTTTAACTGTAGCTTCAATAATTTGCATTTCAGGAGCAGATTGTCTCTATTGCAGGAAAAAAATGAATTACACAAGTATGTGGGACATTATCTCTGCTGATGAATGCCAGTTAGAACAGTAAAAGGATTATTCTTGTTTCTGCGAAGTTGTAACTGGCATAGACAAATGCTGTCCTTCATCTGCCTTCACGTAGCTGCAGTTGAGTTGAGGAATCTGTTCATGCCGTCTCAAAATTATCCACAGCTATTCTTTTAGTTTGAATGCACGGTTTACCTCTCAGTGCATCAACCACTGCAGAGCAGCAGCCTGTCTAATCAGATTACAACTGAGCTATCCCTCAAAACTGTTTGTCCAACATCCCCGAGCAATGCAGTTCAGCTGACATCAAAATTTAAACCACATTCATCCTCCTTCCTGTGACTCTCTCTGGATCCTTTTGGTTTGTCTGTCTGCTCCTCGTTCCCTTACCCGGTCTCAGCTCTTGTGCAGACGGGGCTGAAATGGTTCGGGGATCACGGCAAAAAACAAGAGGGCGAAACGAGCACACTGTACCAGAGAGTAACCAAAACAGCACAATGAGACCATGAACACGCTGAGCAGAGAGCGAGCAGAGAGAGCAGAGAGCGAGGATAAAGTATAAAGTCAGAGCATGCATGTGGGTGAGCGAGGCACAGTGCTGCTACCAGACGATTGGTCGCACCCCTCTTGCTCCCTCCGCCCACTTGTCCCCTCCTCCTTTGCCAGCCATGAGAGAGGAGGAAATAAAACCATAGCTCGCCTCTCTCCTTCAGCTCTGTGTACTGCTGTGTGAAAGTGCTAGCCACACACATCCAGCTCCTCACATGCATGATCGTTTGGGTGCATTTAAAGCTGCGGCACACTTTACATGGGGGAAAAGGCACAAAGCTTCAGCAAGGGAAATTACACAGAGGTGAAAAACAGAGCAAAGATTTACACACACTGCATACATTTCATAGCTAAGAAAAAACAAAGAAATCTGCTAAAAAACTTGAATGTTTCGATAGCATAGTGTTCACTGATAAACAAGATCTTTATTCCAACAAAGCTTTGTCAGCAGATATTCAGGCATCTGATATTTTAAACACTGCTTTTTATGAACAGAGTTTAACTGTGGTACAAAACCTACAGCCTCATCACGTATACAGGATTTTCTGGGCTTACCGGTAGTTTACAAACTCATAACACACATTTTTGGATGCTAATGGAGTTATAAAATGTCACTAATTGATTCCTTCTCTGTACTCCATTCACTGCCCATACAATTTTGTTACAATCATGTAGAAAATATAACATTTGCATTCATGTACCTTATTGATCCAAATGCTGGACAAACCATTCGTTTATTTAAGGAGAAGAGAATACTGGCTGGTTTAGCAAATTTACCTACGAGGCTACAAATGACCAGAGATTAAACACTGTGGAGCAAACTGGTAAACTTGGGCCATCCAGACATTCTGAATAATTTTGGGAGAATAAAATTGAGATGTTTTACACAGTCATCACCTCTCGATGGGGAAAGGCCTGCTTAAGATTTATTCAGACTACTGGAAATACAACTTGTTAAATTTAGGAACTGCTTAAATAGAACCTGTCTGGCAGGTGAAGTAGGCTAAGAAATGTCAAAAAGTGTCCTGTTACTTCTGGCATAAAACCAATACAGCACTTCATACAAACGTAACAGTCAAACATGGTGGTGGAAGCATGAAGACTATGACTGTTTTGCTGCTTTCAGGAGCTGGATGACTTGTAGTAATTGATGGAACCATGAATTCTGCTCTCTATCAGAAAATCCTAAAGGAGAACATCCAGAAGTCAGATTGTGCACAGAAGCTCAAATCCGCTTCAGTTATGCAGCAGAGCAGTGATCTGCAACATACCAAAAATTCCAGCTTTGGCGAAAGCTTTTTCACACCACTACATGTTAGCTTCACCAAGAGATTCAAACTTTAGAAGCAGGTGGGACAAAGTCTGAGGCCATGGTTCTGAGCCAGAAAAGGATAGATTGTGCGCTCTGGGTTCAGAACAACTTGCTTCCTCGAGGTCGAGCTTGGGTATCTCAGGGTCGTGTTCATGAGTGGGGAAAGAGTAAGACAGAAAATTGATGGACAGACTGGTGTCTGCAGGAGAGGCTGTACCAGTCTGTTGTGGTGAAGACACCAGCGTCATGGAGAAACTGTGGATTATGGCCACAGGCTGTGGGTAGTCACCAAGATAATGCATACAATGGCAAAAATTAACTTCCTCCAAGGGAAGTCCAGATTCATCCTAATGAGCCCACAACGCTCACTGGACTGGTCGTGTTGCACGCAAACGGTGACGTCACCATAGCTCCATAACATTTATACCAGTGCTGAGGGCATGAGTACTAGTCCTGCAGTATTTTCCAAACAGATGTCAACACTCAGACAAAAAAGTTTTTCCACAGAAAATCGCCTCTTTTCAAACTGTTGCAACATTTCCCCCTAAAATGATGGTCACATGATCAACCACTCATGTCTTCAAAAAAACTGAGGACTGCACAACCAGCCAACATGATGCCAAAATGCAGCGAGCACTACCGGATGTGACATCACTTTTAGCGTGCAGCAAAACTTGAGTGAAATGGGCCCATTAGAGATTGTTATGAGTGCTGTCACTTGGGAGGGGCTCATAGTAGAGCGATTGCTCATCCACAGCAGAAAGAGCCAGTTAAGGTAGTTCAGGCATCTAATTACGGTGGCTTGAACGTTAGATGTCTGGGGCAGACTCAGGACATTCTGACTTTGGTCTTAACATCTCCCCAGAAGACCTGACACAGTGGCCAGGGAGGGGGATGTTTAAACGTTACAAGCCAGGGAGTTTGGGATTCACTAATGCGATGAAGACAACATCACCTAATGATGCACAAACTTTGACAGACCTCTTAGACTCGTCAGAAGTAGAAGGGCAGTTTTGATCATGGAAACTGTTTTGTCCACCTCAGAGAAAAAAAACAACAACTCAAGTGGGAAAGTGTTAAGATTTTTTTTTGTTTGTTTGTTTGTTTTTTGGGTTTGGGGGGGGTCAAATCTAAAACCACTTCCTCGTCTTCTGACTTGGACACTGCATGCTAAACAGTGCCCCATTAAACCAGATAGCAGGTTTATTACAAAAGCATTTACAGCCAAGCTTGTTGTGGAGATGATTTTATATACGTCAAACTCAATTACAAGAATGGACAAACAAATGGTGCCTAAAATATCTAGAATATAGCTGTTGCATCCATTAAAAGGGAAAAAAAGTGGGGGGACACAACATGTACAGTAACTTCACTCAGCTGCTAAAAAGAAAAAAAAGCCAATACAAAATGTGTAACACCATTACAGAAAGGGAGGAAATGACATTTAGCTTTTGAAGCCACTTTCATAAGAAAAATGGAAGGATATCAGTATTTCAGAGGATGTTCCCAGCCATTTAACTGCTAACACTGTGATGTTATTTGGACGTGATCTATCAGTCAGTCTATGAGTCGCAGGAATCTTTTTCTCTTTTAGAGGTTTTCAGTGAAAATTAATAATTATTATTATTATTTAAAAAAAAGATTCCTAAACAGTGAAACAATGACAGCAGATATGCTGGCATGCTTCACGTGCAGCAGTATTTTCAGGATTCCATGCATTTTTTTCCTTTTGAAGGAAATGCAAACAGGAAGCTGTAACACATGAAGACTAATGCATGAAGAAAGTAGAACAGGTTGCAGCCTCCAATGCAATTTCTCCTGTTTTGAAAGGAGCCAACATCATCATTTCCTTTTTGGATACAAATGGAAAAATGAGTCGAGACTCAAAGGAGACTGGAATTAATTCCCACAATTATGAAATTACAAAATTTTGGTGTGCTGTGCATAATAGCCTCATGTCGCGGTGAAGGCGGGGTGCAAATCCTAGCACACTGAACGCTAAAGATAACATTTTGGTGCCAAAGGTCACAGCATACCAGAATCAGACACTAAACCCTGCCTCTAGAAGCAAGGACATACAAAGATACTACAAAGTGGGAATAATAATTATTATTATAATGGTTTTTAGCCACACACTAATTATGGGTGAATTATGTTTATTCAAAATTCCAACTTTTTTTCTTTTTGCTTTGTTTGTTGTTTATAGTTTTAGTGCAAGGAAGAAAAAGTCTTCAGTGGAAAATAAATAAATAATCGATCTGTTTTAAAGTACAATTGTTTGCATAATACTGACCCAACAACTAAGTATTGGCCAATGGCGTCTGTAAATACCATTATATTTCCTGATGTCAGACAGCGGGGCTAATACCAGTTGATACTGATATTCTGCAAGTTGCCCGTGCGAATGTTTAGAGGGAGTGTAATAAAAAATGTGAACTTTGCAGGAATGCACCTAAAATCAAAGGCTAATTTTAATATTTTGTTTGACTACATCTCTTGTAGAATCAGTGTAAGACAATTATTACAAGACTTCAAAGACTTTAAAAAACGCAAAAGAAACACAATAAATAAGCTAGCCTATAATCTGTAGCAGCTCTCGTTTTACCTGTGACATCCAACAAGACTTTTTTTTTTTTAAGTGCCAGGTTGCTGCAACAGAATTTTGCAGAGCATGGGTAACAGATGGAAAAAAAACACACACACACCTACCCATGCCATTTATATTTCAACTGGGTTTAACGGGATTTTTGGTGGGCGTCACCACTGATTTTCTTCACGCCAACAGCAAGCGTTCTATACATTTCCCCTCTCCAAAGAGGGAGGCTTGTTCTCTCTGAGAACCCACACACACACAAAAACTCCCCTCCCTTCTCTCCCCTCTCCTCTTCCTGTAGCTATACAACCCCAGCTTTCCACCTTGCCAAACCCTCTGCAGCCTTACACAGTAACCAAACAGCTCTCTCTGAAACTTACAACTCGTCCATCTTTAACGTCCATACATACAAACGCAAAAGGTACCGTTCAAAACACGGTCAGAGGTCAGGACAGGCAGGGCCAGCGCCCCCTGCACTGAGACTTGTGGAATATAAAGAAGGAATTGAACCTTCATTCTTTTAGTTAAGGGACTGACACCCCCACCCCACCTCCTTCAAATAGCCCAAAGGGCTTGTTCCTTCAGAACAGCCGCCACTCCCACACAAACACACACACACCCTCCTTGAGGTTCAGAAGCAACTGCAGGAGAGCAGTTTTAAGACGTTTAAACGTATGTACTCTGGCAACTTTCTTTTAAACACGTGTAGAAACGCGAGCACCCCCGAAACCTTTTACTTCCACGTTAGAATCACAATAAATGAGAAACATTCAAAACGGTATCAAAACAAGCAGCTTATTGAGTGAAAGTAGATAAAAATAAAATATATGCTGGAATCTATTATTTTGAGTGTTTTTGCCCAAATGCGCACGTCGCCAGAAAACGCCTGATTCGTTGCCCCACAGTCTTTGTTTGACAACTGGAGGATTTTAAACATTTACAAAATAATTTCGTAAAATCAGCGTTTGCTCAAACAGCTCGCACACGCTTGTATGCTGGAGATGAGCAGATGTTTTGCATAAATATTTAAACGCGATCATTTTGCGACATAATTTGGATAATTTAGCTCTGGCTGACGGACTACACGAACAGCCATTTTAAGAAAGGGCTTCCACAAATTTCACAGTTTTCCGTCATGTTAATATTTTTCTAATTTTTTAAAATTTACTTAAATTTAAAAGAAAAGCACACACACACACTGGAACACGTGATGTAGGCCACGGGGCGACCCGGGCGCTGACGAGACCCAAAGTGACACACTGTGGAAAAAAAAGAATAAGGAGCAATCTGTACAGTGGCTGCTTCATTCAAGGCTTCGCCATTTTGCCCCCCATGCCTGACGTGGTGCAACTCCTCTTTGCGTGGACGCACCACGTGTTGTGAAGCCACGAAGGGCCACAAGCTCGTCCCACGGTACCCCCGCACCCACCCACTCACAAATCACCTTTATTATGGCTCTTTAAGGTGATCACAGTCAAGATCTGGGACTCTTCACGCACCCGCTAAGACACCTGAAGGCATTACAGCCATGTTAGCTCCGTGTGTAAGGCGAGTTTGGCAATAAGTGACCACACTCGGCCCCACTCATCCACACAAAGACCACGCTGCTGGGATGTGTGTGCCACAGCCATGTTGCAACGTTTTTACTCTGCTTTCGTGGCGCAGGGCGGGCGCCCCAAAAGCCAGCTCAGTTTGAAATATTCGGCCTTTTTCATACAAAATCCCACGAAGAGTGATTACGCCAAATCGTAGCATTTATTAAAAGGCAACAAGTGTGGAAATGGGGTGGAATCTTCTACATTTCCTGGCCATTTTGGCTCATGGTGAATACGCACACACATATACATACGCACACATGTGGCCAAATGGCGGAACATGGAGAACTGTGCTCAACTCGTATCTGTGCCAAAGGTTACGGGCATAAATGATGGGCTATAAGAGAATTGCATAGTGCTGTTTGTATGAAGCAGGTCAAATGAGCACAATGGACACCAGTTAGAGCTACTACTGAACCGCAGAAATTTCATTGACACTCACCCAATTACAAAGAAGCCACAGCTACAGGTACACTATCAGGCTGCCACATAAATGTGTCCGAGTTGGCGTGAAGCAAAAGGTATTTAAATGTGAAATATTCACACCCAGCACCTATTCTGGGTTAAAACGAGCATTATATATTTAAAAGAAATACTACAATTACTAAACAGCACAGCTGTGTTTTAATTGGAAAGACGTGTTATTAATTTAACTAAAAAAATAAAATAACAGCTCCATTAAATTACAATTTCCTCGTCAAATACATTCTAAAAGAAACCTATAAACGAAATAAAATAATCAACACACCGCATTTCCGTCACAACTCACAGCATCATTAAAAACTGATTTGTTTTCAGAGTGTGAACGTTAAACCGAAGAGTTTTAATAAAAGCAAAAAGCGAATATTATCCATGCACACGTTAAAGCACTGAAAGGTTGTCCAACACGTGAAACCACACCACTATACATTTATAAAATACATATGTGCCAGTGCATTTTTAAAATCGTGTTAAAGAAATTGTGTAGTGGCTGTAGTGTAAGGAAAGAGTAATTACATAAAAGGCTGGGCCTAGAGCATATAGTAAACCACAGGACGTGCTCACATCAACACTGCGACTTTACGAAGAACCTATATCTACGTGCTTGTTGAGCTCACTCTAAAAACACAGCAGCATTTTAAAAGGACGAGTAAAAATCCAACCACACTGCACAGAACGGCAGGCACCTAGCTAAAGCTGTCACAGTTCAGCTCCACAGCAATGGCCGACAAAGTTGAGGGTCCACGCTACACTGCCACACCAACAAACACAGCCAAGCTAGCCACTGCTAGCCTCACAATGGCTTCTAACGTCAAGTGGGCGCAAGGGCCGAAATCTGTGTCCCACTAATAGCAAATCATTCAGTGAAGTCGTTGTTTTCACTTATTACCCCATGAGAGAAAGACCCACATAAGGTGATGCAACACATGAAAGGTTTTTTCCCCTTTTCTTTTTGAGAAAGGAGGGGGAGGGGTGATACAAGTGCTCAATGTACCTTTGCTTCTTGGGGACGGAGTGTTCGACCTCAATACGTTTCCCATGAAGTTCCACTTTACCTGAAAAAAGGAAAACTGGTTCAGAACAAAGTGTGGCTAAATGCTAACTGTGTACTAGCTGCAAAGGCCTACGAAGGGAATCTACTGTATTCAGGGAACACAGTGTGGGTTGCCTTGCGGTTCACTTATTTCCAATTAAACCTGGTGATCTTCCAAGCACTCGTGAAAAGTACTAAGAAGCAGTTATGTTGAAAGTGCTCAAAACATGCCCTAAAGTCGGGGAGCAAGTGAATAGTGTACATCACGTCACTTTCCGTCTGCTTGAATCCCTCAGAAATGCCAAGCGATAACTATACGTTTATCAGTTTAACTCTGAGTGGCAGTTAAAAGGTTTCAAAGCCCACATGGTTGTAGTGTGAGAGGGTTGTTTGGAGAGTTTGGTGAGGGTTCAGGAAGGATCAGAGGGAGCTGACTGGCATGGCGACCTTGCCTCCTCACGTTACATGTGTAGGGAACCATGAGAAATGGGCCACAGAGCTGTCGCCACGCAGGAAAGCGAGCTGTACCATAGCAGGGTAGGTTTGTGTAAATTCTGGGTTGGTCTGAGGCCAGGTTTGGTAAGGGCTAATTTATTTGTTTCTGCCTTTGTCATAGTGGACTCCCGGCTTAAAGGGGGAGGGGAAGCAGCAAGGCTTCATCCTATATCACAAGAGAGTAGGCTACTCTATCCAGTGCTCAGGGGTGCAAGATATTAAAACGCCTACCAGAAGCACGCATTAGCTTGAAATGCACGTGTCATAATTAGCACAGTACTGTTAGAATCTCCTTTGATAAATTACAACGATATCAAGGAAAGCTTCACCAATGGCTGTGTTTTACAGTATAGCTTTACACTACGTGCGCCCCCCCCTCCTGCAAAAGTTGAATGGCTCCCGTGGGTGTGTAGCTTTCCACACACTAATATTCCTTATTCTAACACCAATAAAATAATTTCAGGAATTTATGTATTTATTTAATCTCGCGTGGAGCCTCGGGAGGCGAACGGATAATAAAACTGGGATACACCGCTGAAGGTGAGCATGCAACCGGGGCTGTGCGCCGGCGTCTACGGCTTCCCTATATATAGAATGAATGAAATTAAAGGTGGAAATAAGAGAAGGCTTTTTTTGGTGACTTGTAGTCCACCTTAACTCACCAGAAAATGTCTCGATAGCCTTCATGGCCCAGTGATCGTCCGGACAATCCACAAACGCATAGCCGGTTTTCATTAGAAACTGTCCGGTGTATGGGATCTTGTGTTCGTCAAAGGTTTTTCCTAAGTCCTCGGCAGTCACGCTTTCGCCTAGATTCCCAATGTATAGCTTGTGCATTGTGGAAATTGTTTTCCCGAGCCCAAAAAAAGAAAAAAAAAAACAAAGCCCAGAATAACTAAAGATTGGAGCCAGCAAAAAGTTTCTGCTGAATGTGCTAATAGCGCAACAAGATATTGTCACACTTGCCACTCAAACAGAAAGTGTAAATCACGCTAGAGGACAAAAGTACGAAATAAATTTGAATTCACGATGACAAATTCAAATAAAAAAAAATGTAAAAAAGTAGAATCAGGTGGTAACGTTGAATATTGCTGTAAATCCAGTTGAATAAGTGGAGCAGGAGAAGAAATGAAACCCCCTGACTTGCAGCCGGCCCCAACAGACGAATAAAGCAGCAGCCTATAGCCTCTATCGCGCTGTGGAGGAGGTGGGTTGGACTGGGTCTGATGATGGGTCTATGGCAGAAGAGTGGGAAAAACTATGGCGGGATCAGATCGGGAGAAATGTTTTCCTCTCTCTCTCCGCCTCTCTCTCTAGTTTTCTATCCTTCCCTCTTTCGGCGATCCGCCTGCTGCCGGCAGAGGGGTGACGCCGCCCCTCGTCGACTCCAATTCACGTTTTTTTTGTGTGAGAGAGGAAACCACGTGGTGTAGTTGGAGTAGGTAAGCAAGGCGGAAGGGAGGGGGCATCCCCCTCTTATCCCAGGGTTTTCACCAGATGAGCGCGTGTGCGTATGTGCGCCTTCATGGTAACAGAAGCCGAGACTCCCAATTCCGTGCTGTACAGTAGTGGACAACAGTACAGTTTGCGTGTTTTCCTGAGCGGTGGGGGGTATGCATCACGATGTACATGTAGACACCCGCGCTTAATACGGGCGAATATGGAGAATTGCAGCTAAAAGCTGATAGCGTGTGAGCGTCTACTTTGTTGGTATTTATTTTGTTGGGGGGTATTTCCTCCACCCTTCAGTCTAGTGGAAGGCCTCGGTGGCCATAGCCGTTTTACATTTAAATAACAAGGCACCGCCCGCTCATTCTACTGCGTAGCACCCCCACCCCTGTTGTTGCTGTTCCCGCCCTCTGGATGGGTATGATTTGTGCTAAAGTTAAAGAAGTTGTCTTCGTGACGTTACATAAATGACCTATGGTGAACCCATGGTGGCTGTCAAACAGCGGGACGGGGCCTCCATTTTGTTTTAGGGGCCACAAGTGTGCTGTAGTAAGATGGTAGGAAACCCATGTCCTCGTTTTCATACGTCGTCGCCAGGGTCCTTTTCCCCACCAACTGGAACAATGTGTCAGCTATGGCGTCGATGCATTACAACCAGGCACACTCTCGTAGTTCGTCTCGCTTTAAACACTTTACTGTGTGTTGTAGTTTCCCTGTGAGGTCATGGCTCCCAACAGGCGATACCCAGAGTTAAAGTACAGCGGGAACATGGCGCGCTAGCCTCTTCTCCAGCAATTTCTGCACATTTCTCGGTGTGAGGCGCACACAGGAAGTAATACCATGGCGAAGTCGCTCGCTACGCTTCACACGCACACTGCGCGCCCCTCTGGGTGGATGTCTCCTCAAAATGGAGGCAGTGCGTGATGCAGGCCTGCCTCTCCCCCACTCACTCACTCATCACGCTGGAGTTTGGCTGTGGATATCGGCTCCCTTCTCTCCAGGTTGTGCCAGTCTCGTCTCATGGTTTTCTAATTTTGACGGGCTTGGTCTTGGCTTTTAAAGGGTCCCCTTTTCTCTGTGCACGAGGTTTGGACTTTTTAGCCATACTGCACACGCCCGGGGGGATACGTGGCACTCTGGTGAAGCTTGCTTTGGTTAGAAAATGGCTTCCACTCACAAAATGGATTCAAACCCTCAAAGAGAAATGGAGCTCTCGCCAGTAACTGTTGAATCATCAGGAGTGGGTTTTTTTGTTTGTTTTTGTTTTTTTACAGGGGGAGACATTAAATCTGAAAAGCACATCACATATTTCCCTTTTTTTTTTTTTTTTTTAAACTAGGCCTACTGGCTGTATTTTGTAACAATATATTTAATCAGTGTCCACTTTTTCCTCAGTGTCGTTTGACATTTAGTTTAGTACAGCGATGGTTAAAAACATCTGTACTTACATATTCCTTTCAGAACAAATTTGTTACCAGTTTTAATTCAAAGTCAGATTAAGTCCACAACTGTTTGTCTCAATCACAGACAGACATCAGTCACAACAAGCATTTATTGGCGTTTAGCTGCATTTAAAAACAAATGTTAAAGTGCTCAGTGTGCCATAGTGCCTTAGTTCACCTTAACTCAGCAGGAAACGTCACAATAGCCTTGGTGGGGTTTTGTCCTGAGATGGATAAGGCACAAAGGACACCCCCACCCAACCCCCACATGTCCATTAAAGCCTCAGCTGTGATTAAGACCAGGAACTAAAACCTGGCCTTCCATACGTGCCTGTTTAAGATTCAAACATAATCTCGTGTTTTTGTTGTGTAGCGTTAAAACGCACACCTTTATGCTTTATGGACATTTTTTTTAAAAACAGAATTGTTTGTTTGGCTGACGAGGTGAACGTTGTTTTTATGAAGTCAAACCTCTAAAATCCAAATTTCCATTGTATCAGAGTTAAAATGTTAAACGATACTTTTTTTTTAGTGTGTGTGGGGTTGTTACACTGTCTAGATACTCTCAGCCGTCTCAGAGCGTATGTCCCCTGTATTCAGTTTTCCATGAAAACTATAATAGTGTCCTCCTGTGCTTACCTGGAGCTGAAGCATCTAAATGAAAATGCAGAGTAATTAAGTTGATGAACTTCACTGCTAACCACCAGATTCCTCCTACAAATCAACAAATGCCTTCCTTTGTTCTCTGAAACTTTCTAAAAACTGTATCACAAGATCCTGTCTGCAGTTACTCTTCTGTGTGTGTGTGTGTGTGTGTGTGTGTGTGTGTGTGTTGGAGGCAGAAGGGTTGATGGGCGGAGGTCAGATGCAATAGAGGAACTGCAGGAGGAGGGGAACAGGCTGAGGAAATGTGAATGAGTAAATCTCTCATTTATTTCCTGCCACACTTGTAATGTGAGATCACTGCATTGCAGGTGATACAGTCGTTCTTTAAAATCACCCGGATGGACAAATGATGATGTTTGATTTTTGGAACTAACTTTGTGAAGACACATTTCAGAAACAGCCACATTCCAGTGGAAGTTCAGTTAGCTGCTGTGTATCCCTGATCGTCAGGAGCCGGCAAAAGACGAATTCCAGTCAGAGCTGAACCATCGCAGGAACCTCGTTCCACTTTGAACTGAAAGTTTAGATCTCTAATTACATTAATTGCAACCCTTTAAGTGTGAGGTGAAAATAGGAATTATTGTAATCTGCTCGCTGTTAAAAATCAAAACCATCAGTGTGTGTGTCTATAAAAGCCCACTCTGTGCCACTGAGCTACAGGGGGAAACCTGTGCATCAGTCAGCTAAACAATCCCAGCCTAACAAATGTGCACGGGCCTAAAAGCTGCAGGTAAAGTGTTTGTTAGAGATGCAGGAAGACGTTGTTGTCTCAGTGTTTTCATGAAGCCTGAGGAGCAACCAGAGCAGCCCTTTAATGAGTGTTTTTACGTATGATGCTGTCGGAATAAGGCAAGCTGCAAAATCCCCAACGTGAAGTTTTCATTCATCACTTAAAAAAACAAAATACACAATCACTGTTCTGAGAGGCTGCGAGGGCATTTATGCCCAAAACGTTCAAGAAGAAAAGTCGGACCTCGCCTGCTTTGTGCCCGTTTTAGGCCCAGTGCTCCTCCTTGCAGAGCCTGCAGGTAGGAAACGTCTCGTTTCAGCATCTTTGTGGAGAAAACAAAAAGACAAACAACAGTCCTCATTACTGTAATGATGAGTTTGCTCAGGCAGGAAAAGAGGAGACCTTGTTCAAAATCAAATAATGAGGTCTGAGCTTTTATTTATTTATTTATTTGCCTTTTTTCAGAAATGAGCAACAGAGTTTGACCGCAGATTCCAGTTTTCTCTACAAAGTCAGCTAAATATGCTCTTCGTAAAGCTCGGGCCCTCTGCTTGCCAATTTCCAAATATCAGATACGTAACATTTTTGCTATTAAATGTAAAGCGAGCACTCTTTCATTCACACTGTATAATAGTCATTCGGTTTCTGTCACGTTTGAAGAGTTTCAGTTAGGCTTCTTCCACCACTTCCTTCTTAGTGCCCTCTCTCTCTCTCTCTCTGGGTTAGCACAGAGCAAACATGCATGTCAGTCATGTGTCACAGCTCTTCCTGTCTGCAGTTCAAAACACATCTCTGCAGATGATCTCCATGCTATCTGCTGCACACACACAGTCGATAGAGGATGTGCTGCTGCTGGATTAATGAGATCCACCATCAGTGTGCACAGCCTGCACGTTAGTCCTGTTCATCTCAGCATTTCTCCCCATTGCTTCTTCCCCGTGTTGCCTTTTCATAATTATGACCTCAGACTTACTTTCCAGCTGCTCTGACCTCTGGCCTCGTTGCTGCTGGCTGATTGGGACTATTACAGTGTAGTCATGTGACCTGCTGGACAGCGAAGAGTCTTAATATGTAAATGTGGAAGTACCAGCATTCACACTCTGCACTGTTTGTGTGTATTATCTGCTTCACGTGCTTAAACAGCACAGATTTCTTCAGTGTAGTGAAAGCGATACAGATGTGAACCAAGAGGCAGTTGTTTCATTACAGATGTGCCTCCGCCACCTGCCAACACCTCTGTAATCTGGTCCAGAAACAAATGTTGGCTCCTTTAAATATTTGTTTCTGACAGATCTATTCTGGTTCGATGGCTTTATAATATCAGAAAATTCAAAATGAGAAAATGAAACAAGCATTCAGATGTTGGACGTTTAATATGAACCTCCAGAGTAACTAAAGTACACTTTTTTAAATCCTTAGCACTAAAGTTGAGTACATAGTTACTTTCCACTGCTTCTATGAAGACCTGCTCTGGTCTTTTCTTTTTCCGCAGCAGCCTCAGAAGCGATCAGACAAAAAGGATATTTTGAAAGGACGCGATGACGACTGGGCACCCATCATGACCGAAAGCTCCTCATCGGCTGCTAAATGGACCTGGAGGAAACATCCTTCTGCCAGTATTGTTTCCTTCAGGTTTTACCACAAGCACTGGGGGAGAAAAGAGACAAACAAATCAGCTGTATATATTTCTACCATCTTTGCTATGTTGGTTTTTTCTGTTTTACAAAAACAGTAGGTAGAAATGTAAGTAATGAAAAGTACTCAAGCAGACTAGAGTCTGCACGTTTTTAAAAAGATGTTCGATGAAACGTGACAGGAATGTGAAAAAGGCTTCAGGGGAACTCATGGAAAATGTATAAAATGTGCAACATTTTCAGTGGGAAAGAAGGAGAACGTGCCATTTATAACCTCATCACTTCTTGTTTTCATTTGATCATTTTTAAGTAAGAAAAATGACCGCAGGAACATTTTTACTTCCTTAGTATTGCTGTAGATTTGGTACATATGTGACTCCTCTGTGTGCAGTCACACAAACAAAAAGTAAAAGTTGTTGAAAGCTTCAAATAAAACACAAAGGAGGAAACTGTCCCGAATGTCCCCTCGTGTTTTGAAGAGATCCCCGTGGAACTGTGGAAAAAACTGTTTGACGTTTTTTCTGTCATCGACTTATTTAAGAATGTTTCACGTCTTAGATCTGGAAGAAAATTCACGTTTTGATTGTCTGCTTTGTTTTCACAGTATCATTCAGTGGTGAAGGCCTCGTCCATGTTTTGAAATCTAACTATTTAAATTTTTGCTGTATCTGTGGATTTACCTAATTTAAAAAAAATCTACAAGATTTTGTACATTTTTCATATTTAAAAAAGCTGTTTTCCCTTCCCCTCCGCTCCCAGCAGAGTGGAGTTGTCAAACCACATTCCTGGAGGAACAAGGACATTTGTTTAGCTTTTTATTGTATTTTCTCTTTACTCACTGGTCAGTGTAAAAAGGTTGGAGAACAGGTCTTATTGGAAAGATACGACAATAAAACGGTCAAAGAAAAACTACCAACTCGAGCTTATTGCAACCAAGTAAAAGTTCCACAAAAAAGTTGGGAAAACTTTATACTCATGTTGAAAAAAATGAGCCTGAATACACGTTTTCATTTACTAACTAGTATTTGGAAAAAGGATACATTTGAAGCGTTTTGGTCAATATTTACTCCACAAACCCTTTTTTAATGTGTGTGTGTGTCATACAGGTCATTTATAGTTCAGTCTCAGGATTCATTGCTATGATTTGTAGCGTGGCGTTGCTGTCAATCTCATGCTTATGGTTTTTGTCAAACATGGCAGACTTGATTGTGAAAAAAACTAAATGTTTTTATCTGCTCAAATTGTGGAAAAAACTTGAAAATTAATATTTCAATATTCAGTGATACTGAAATAATATTTTGAAATTCTCACAATAGCAGGCTGTCAGTGTTTGCTTCTGTTTTTGGAGGTCAAATGTTAACTTTCAAACATGTTTAGGATTTTAAAACCAAATGAGACATCGTATGACACAAGGCTTCACTTCCTGTGCCGACATGGAAACAGGATGTGCTGTCTGCCACTAAGAGAAGCATCATCATCGGGATGATGACAAATCCTTTGTGTTCGAGTGAAATCCTGTTTCTTCGTTTCAAGGAAAAACAAACGCACGTATAATTATGTGGTAATATGGAACTGATTTTATAGAGGGCTGCAAACAAGCTGTGAAGGACATAAACATGTATGCGTGCATGCAAACGTATGCAAGTGTATTTGAAACTTTACGGAAACAATAACTGAAGTTGTTCTGTATTTGTCAAAGCAAGATTGGCAGCAAACACTGTATAATCTGTGCACAGGGGACTGAATACAGACTGTTTCGTTGTGGAATGAATGAAAAGTACAGACCTGTGCGTGCACACCAAAGCTGAAATACATCTGCACCGTGTGTATGTCTCACTGATGTCTGATGATGAAACTGTGGTAAAGTTTTTCTTGTTACCCGGTGGCTTTTTCCTGGGAAGTGTTCAGCTGCTATAAGCGATGTGAAGTATTGTATTTGTACAACCGAGCAGAGTGAGCTTTACGGAGCTGCAGAGTCAAACAGAAAGTTTCCACACAGCAGCCGGGAAAAGATTGTACAGAGAAATCAAACCCCAAAGTTAATGCAACTTAACTAACTTCGTTAAAGCTGAATGGGAAGCCGTGTGAATTCATGAGTAAACAGGATGTCGCCTGAGAGCACCTCACTGAAGCCTTTTCCACGTTTCTTGGGACAAAAACTCGAAAACGACTTTCTACGTGAAATGAGATGAAAGCATTGATCACGAATCACAGCTCCGTGTGAATTATCACGATCAAAAGCATCGTTTGTGTCCAAAACAGATGCAGCTCCAATCAACTAACTGCCACTGGTCAAATACAAAAAGACATTTAAATGGCTGGTTGGATTTTAGTTAATGTGAAATAGGTTAAACAGAGGGGGGATCCGGATCCTAGATCTAACAGCCATTATGGTCGGACAGGATTGGATGACCGAATTAAAAAAAGAAGAAGAAGAAGGGAATTTTGTGTATCGGACTCACCGGCTACGACCTCGATCAGAATAATAGTCTCTCACGCGGTGGACAACGAGAAGACCCGGGGACGAGACCTTTGAGCAAGCACGCAAAATGGAGTGAGGGGGGGGGGTCTACTCTGAAGAACCCGCTGATTTGAAGAAACAAAACGGCCATGACGACTGAATTACTCTGTCAACTGAAAACGAGGCGGTATAACGTAATAAGAACAATTTCATGAGCGGAAATGGGCGGTTTTATTGAGCTGTAAACTCCTTGCAGTGGGCTATTGTTTGGAAATGTTGTGTTTACAATTAGCATGAAGTGGCATCAAGATTTAGAAGTCAGAAGTAAAAGCAGCACAAGGATGTAGGCGGAACTATGTACTCTCTAAAACTGTTATTCTTAAGTCAACTTCCTTTTTATCCGTACAAATCCTTTAGACAAGAATCATCCCGCCTCATATGCTGTACGAACATTTTATTTTATTTTTTAAATCTCACACTGCCGCATTTAAATCTTGGCAATGAAGCCTAAAATGACATAAGCTTTGTGTTCTGCTTGTGATTGGAGGTTGCAAAGTAAAACAGCCCACAGTAAATTTGCTGCATGCGGCTTCTGTCCTCTTCTCCGACCCATTACCGCCACCAAGCGGCTGACTCAGGTCGCTGCACTGTGTCGTTAGGCCTGAAAGAGGAAGTCGAGGCCTTCAGCCGGGAGGCCTGTCGAGACGCAACAGTCTCAACCAAGTAACGCAGAAACGTAATCATTTGCCTGAAATAAAGTACTTAAAAAACTTTTTTCTTCATAAAAAATATTTAAATAATGGATTTCGACTTTTTCATTTTTCTAAACGGCTCTTTTCGGCGGTCATATTTCTTCGTTATTAAATGGATAACTTATAGAAAATATTATCTAGATTATTATCACGCATTAAATAATATTATTTTATAAAATTTATACAATTTAATTTGTAACAACCCACTCATATTCAACGCATATTTCGATTTTGTATTAAACAAACAAAGAAAAACACGTTTTTGAGTCGTTTAACGCACCAACACAGCTGCTAATATTACACGCCCTGGTTCGTGCATCATTGGTTGTCGGGGTCAGGTATGGCACACCGGTCTGTAGGTGAGTCAGCGAAATGGGGACAATTTGGATCCGTTTAAACACGGGAGTCAGATCCACCGAGGCCCGCACACGCTGAAAAATCCGAGCCTGGTCATCGAAACGGCGAACGATTTTTCAACAGTGACCAGCGTCCATATGGAGCAAACGCTCCATCCACTGACGAGTGGAAATTAATTCACTGCCAGCCGCGCCGGAGTGTCGCGCGGCAGGAAAGTTCACAGGCTACCGGAGGTCCGACAAGGACGCGCGACCGGCTCATTCACTTCTCCATCAGATGGAATACAATGCGCGTTCCCGGCATGTGCACGCAGTCTTATACACTATATGGACAGATCAGACTTAACGTGACGACACCTGCAGACTTTAGACTGACATAATAAACCAAATCATTCCCCTCTTTATAAATATTTCATCTCTTACTGTAAGGCTTCCCGGTTTTCCGATTGATCACGTTAATGATTGTGATTATTCGATTAAAAGATGTCGCTGCAGTGTAAACGCCCACGTCCTTGTTGTACAACTTTAGCCTACTTTCACGACCAAGGCATTTAATCACTCTCCATTTAAATAATCTGCCTTCCCCCCTTTGTTTTTAGAATTCAGTATATTAAAAAAAAATACAAATTCCTCCAAGTAACGTAACGTCCTTCCATCCCAGTACAGCGGTCTCTTATCACGTGGCTTCAGTCCTGACTGACTGGAACCTTTAAGATATAATACATGCTAACGTTAGAGAGACAGTTTTTACCCACAAAAAGCTAAATGCAAACATCCTAAAGTGCCCATTACTTCATATGGGGCAAACCTGAGGTTTGAAGCACCTTACCATTCAACGATTTTCTTTTCTTATACTTATCAGACTAACATTCAAGCTGCACTGTGCCGCTTGTTTTCACATTCATCTGGGCAGACAAGGTTATCACCTGGATGTATTTGACATCAAATCCTAGTATGAATTTGGACAAGAATGACTTGGAGTATTGAACTGTTATATGAAAATTCATAGATTTAGCATAAGGACTTTCTGGCAAAGTCAAAAAGTCTTTGTGGGGAAAACCTTTGTGGCTTAACTGTTAAACTACAGACACTTACCTGAAGACCATTTGTCATGTGACCATGTCCATGCAGAAGACCAGGCATCTTCATCTGATTAGCCATTCATTCAAAAAGTTCACTTTTATTTGAATTAAAATATAAATCAGTGCTTTGGGTGCATTTCAGACAGTGATGTGATGAGCAAACAGATGTGAGAAAGAGCTACACATTTGTTTGCCTTGCTCTCCTTTTCTCCCCCAAAATTCAGAAAATAAACTTGCCAAATCCATAAACCCATCATTTAAAGTTTATGGAGGTCACAGAACGAGAGAAATGAAATGCTGTTTTTCCACAGAGGTCTTTAGAAATATAACAAGTCCTCTGCTGGGCATTACAAAGAGCACAGGTTTAACCTCTGAATATTTCAAACATAAAAATCCACCTAAATGCTACATAATCGTTTAAATTAACCCGCATCTTGCAAATATACACACCCCTGCATAGGTCACTAAGAAAACACAGCAGACTGGACTGATGGTAAACAGCAGCGTATTACAACTACCTCATTTACATCACAGGTCCGATTCCTCGGGTCCCATTTTGCTCATGTGTGGACTATGATGACAAGGATGAAAACTTACTTATTCTGCAATTGTAGCTGCATCACAGTCTTCAGCAGGGGTTGGCTTTTCTGTCACACAGAATTTAATACTTTCCAAAACTTCAGGCAACTTTTAGACTCTGTAAAGTTGAGCGTGATCTCTCAACAGCTGCTGTTGAGCAAAGCAGAAATTCTACTTCCAAGTCAAATATTTACATCTATGTCCTCTCTGTGAGAAGAGCAGCACTGATGGTGATAATAATAAAACATTTTATTTGTATAGCACTTTTCTAAATACTCAAAGACACTTTACAAGGATAGAGAAAGCAACAATGAAAACATATGAATAAAAATAGAAACAACTTTAAAAAGAGAAAATACAATGTCAGTAGAACTGTGGGTATTTCAATGAACACCATGTTAGCGAGAGATAATCTAACAGAACTACATACTGGAGCCAGTCTTTCACTGTCAGATTGGACTAAATTCTTATCAACTTGGCCAGAAGTGATTGGCTGCTTACTGAAATCTAGGCTTTAACTAAACCCTGGGAGTAGTGAGTCAGGTGGTGTCTTGTGTGTGTTTGATTTTTCCCTACAGGAGCTGGAGGTGTGTGGGAGCCAGGCCCGGTGCGACCGCTAAGTCACTGGTGATGGCGTGAGCGAGTGGTGGTGGGAGGGGGTGGCAATGTCACATCTTTACAGCAGACACAGCTCTCGGTAGAGGGGTGGAAGTGAGACCGTGATAATTATACAGCACTTCTTCAAATGCTTCAAAGTGAAAGGAACAAACCTGGTAACAGTCAGTTTGGAACAAAAGGGATGGAGGCTCGCTGTTATCTTCTAGATTTGATTCCCAGCCAACATATTATTAAAACTACAATAACCACAAACCACCAGTTTAGAAAAAACGTGAGCTTTCAGTTGTGTGTTAAAAGAACAGCGCCCCGACTGTCCTTGTTCGGTGGCTTCAGTCTCCACAGCACACCTGAGCTGAGCGGGCAGGAACAGGGAGACATGGGTTTTTTGCAGAAATGTTTCTTTTGTGGTCCTTGCTGAGAGAACGGAATTCATTACACCTCCTAACGCACAATATACACAATGTTCGTTCTGGAGCTCGTCCGAGGGGCGGGTGAAAAAAAAAATACAAAGAAACTGTTCATGTTCCCTCCGTCCTTACTTTTTCCAGAAACCTCATTGGACGAAAAAATAAAATAAAATGATGTTATGTTTAAAAAACTTTAACAATTATTTTTACAACTTGGCGCCAGGAATCCATTATCATTCATGGGTTTGGAACACACTCTTAATAAAAATAGGCTTCATTTAACATACGGAAAAGGTGGTGGGAGACACTACTCATAATGGGAAGGATAAATATTTCATAACTAGGGTGATAGAGGAGGACGAGGGAGATAAATTCTTAGTGAGGACAGATTAGGAGACAGACATTTTAACTTATATCCAGTACATGGCATAGATCATACATGAGGGTCAAGGCAACACATCGTTTTAAACCTAACTACTCAGTAATCAATCTCAACTAGTTCTCAACGGTGCCCTCCCCCAATCCCAAACAACGTTCCAGAGGAGGACTGAAGGAAAAGGCAGGCGTCCGGCAGTCGTCCGTCCTTGACGCTGGATCTGAGAGGGTCGGGGTGGAGAAGGAGGGTGTGTGGTCATAGATGTGACGCGAACAGGGAGGTGTTGGTTCCCCAGGTGTCTCATTGGTTGTAGAGGGAGCGCTGTTCCCAGGGCATGGCCTGGATGGTGCGTGGCACGGGGGAAGGCTTGAGTGTGGGCGCTCCGTTCGGATGAAGGGAGTGGCCGATGGGGTTGATGGTGGTGAGGGGTCGCTGGGGGGGCAGAGAGAAAGTGTCCTGGTGCTTTGGCTGGAGAGGGAGGTGGAGAGACAAAGAATTGTGTCACTGGTGCAGAAAAAGAGTCGGTGGATGAAATAAAACGACAGTCATGAATAATGCAGTGGATGTACGAGGAGAAGGCAAAAGGAAAGAAGTCACAGCGATGCATGAACGGTGGAAAAAGCCACTGCAAGGGCACAAAACACAAAAAGCAATGGCGGTGCAAAAGCTGCAACACAACACCTGACTGCTGTGATATATATCCTCCCTTCTTACTCAAGTGGAATTAAACCATCAGGGCACAGTAACTCGTATCGAGAGTTAACTCCATTTTTGACTTGCTGTGGGAATGTGCACGAGTGGACGCGCTACACAGAAGGAAACGGGCAATGTTTCCTGATTTAATGACGAGAGCTTCGTTTTTGGTCGACAGTGTTTCTTGTTTTCGTTAGTTTCCACACTGACTTTGTTTATTTTAGTTTACCATTGAAAAATCTTTGGTTATTTCACTGCTTTACTTCATGAACACTCTTACAGGTGGTTCTAGAACAAGAGCCCGTGTTAAATAAACTTCACAGTCAGTCCTGTTGATGTTATTGTTTTTATAAACAGCATGTTGAAACACTCGACCACTCTATGAAAGACTAAGCCTGGACAGTCTAATACAGGGGTCAGCAACCTTTAACACCCAAAGAGCCACTTGGACCCTGTTTCCACGCAAAAGAAAACACTGGGAGCCGCAAATACTTTTTGACATCTAAATTAAAGATAACACTGTATATATTGTTTTTTACTTTCATGCTTTGTGTGAACAACTAAGGTGTGTTGCTTAAATCCATGAAGTGCTACAGAGAAAATTACATTTTATTTATGTAATTAACACATTTTGAACTCTTAAAGAAATATAACAAAAGGAAAGACACCCAGCTGAACTAAAATAATCCATGTAGCAAACAAAAACTGTTGTGAGCCGCCACCCTTATATCGCCTTTGGGCTTTTGGAGCCTTGGCCTGGCTTTTAAAAAAATAATTGGAAAAAAAGCACTATGCTGCTAAAAAAATAGATATTTGCAAAATTCTGCCTAAATATGTATTTTACCTGGTTAATGTGTGTGGCGGGGCGTGGTCTGCAGCGCCGCTGCAGGGGAGGAGGACGCACCTGAGCGGCACCTGCAATCACTGCCGTGATATGTTTACAACGGGACTTCTGTTCCTGAACCTCTGCGCACAGCGTCTGCAAATCAGGGCTGTACGAAGTCACTTTCATCTTTACGCAGGACTGTAAGCTGTCGTCTGTGAGGCGTGAGCGGTGTTTGTTTTTAACATAGTTCACGGTGGAGAACAGCTGCTGATATAATGTGGATCCGAAGATCCATAACTGGCCTACCTGGGGTTGAAAGTCTCGATAAATGCACGGCGTTTCGGCGGGTATACCGGCTTCCGCGAGTGTGACGCTTATTTTGAGCGATGAAAAAATAATAGAATATAATTTTATTTTCATATTTCAAAATCACAATAATCTTCCAATTTAGAAGTACAAGTTAAAAAAGAACTAACATAAATAAAATACACTTCAGCTAAATACTTTTCCCAAACCACGTGGAGCCGCACTATAAGCACTAAAGAGCCGCAGGTTGCCGACCCCTGGTCTAATAAAATAATGGCACCAAAGTGGAAGAAGAAGGCTGTGGGTTCAAATCCTACAGTCTTCAGCAGGTTTTCTCATTTCTTTAGATAATATGACAAATTATAGCAGCATAAATATATTTTAAATACTCCAATCTTATTTGTATGCCTTGTTTAGAAGAACTAGGCATTTATTCTTTTAATCATAAACTACTCCAAAGAAGGAAAACCTTTACATTTGAAAGGTTTTCTACACAAAGACTTAACAAAACTGTTTTTACACTGATTTTTCTGCCTTTCAATCACAGGTCCTGACCGTCTGACCCGGAACATGTTCCTCCAGGGTTTTTAGAAGTGTTTGCAACAGATCTATGTTGCAGATGTCCAACTTTTTTAAACTTAGTTTTGGACTGCTGTATGAACATGGATGTCATAAATATGTTTCAGTATGTGATGGTGTAAAGCCTAAAATACAACATGGAAACGTGCAACACAAGCTCACAGGGTGACTGGTGTGAAAGAGCAGAAGGCACAGCCCCAGGTTACTAATGTTAGAGAGCCTCATACCGCCAGTGAAGGTCCACAGGTCACAGCCCACGACAAAGGATCACCTTAGCAGCCACATTTTAGCCTGTTTTCTTTGCTGGCTGACTAATTGAAAAATGAAATTTCTACCATAATTGGAGGCCGTTAGTAATAAACATCCTTCTTACGGAATGTCAGTATTTGATTCAATACAATGATTAAGGTTTAAATTAAAGCCAGGAGTGCTGCTCAGATGGGCTTATCAGCTGACAGGACATGGAAGAAGATCAGCACTAAACTGGCTTTATTGTTTACAACCAAGCAATGACTGAAGCCCTTTACTCCTGTATTGTTACAGCATTACTGTAAAGACCAAGTTAACACTAACATGTAGTATAATAATACACTAGAGTCAGTGAATCACTGCCTGTGTACGTGAGGTTACAGACTGTGAAACTACCTGGATTCTTTTAATAATTTTCCTTAAATTAGAAAGCTTAGAGTTTTACATCCTAACCTAAGTTACAAGTGACCACGTTGAGCAGAGGGTCAGCTAAAGGTCAGCTCTGAATCACACCCTGTACAGCTATGAAGGGGGAAGCTATTCACAGACACCCAAATAATTTTTGTACCATGCTGTAAAACTTGTTCATTTCATTTCTGAAGTTGAGCGTTCTGACACGGGACTCAACCATCGTTGGCACGATGAGAACTTCTTCCTGTTACCCAGTAATAAACTCTAAAAGCCTACAGTTGTTCTCTTCGGACAGCGCTTTAAGATCCAGCGTGGGTCACGGATTCGCCGCTACAGAACTTTCCCAGTGTGAGCACTTCACAGAGAGTGGACACTGAAGGAGAGCATCTTGAAGTCTGGCTCAGTGGTAGCTTTGCGCAGTTCTGCTTACACAGCTGAAAATGACACGTACAGTTAACCGACACTAATTTGGCGTTGTGCAGACAGACGGTCCGCTTCACTTTGCAAAGAGGAAGCCACGAACTTGCCACCTTTATCATAACAGAAACTCATTTCTGTCTCTTATAGATGAAACTGTTTCCCAATAGCAACAGAAAATGTTTCTCTGCGACTTTGTCAAGAGTGAGAAAGACCTGTGAGGAGAAGCTCCTGGTAGAGAGAGTATTATAGCACTAGTCTCTCTCTCCTGGTGTTATTAGGTAAGATAGAGGAAAGGCAGCTAGCCAGCAGAAAGCAAACAGCGAGTGTGTGGCGGTGCTCTCTCATACCATGGGGTTGGCGCTCAGCCTAGTGTATCCTGAGCTCATCTCCTTTACCTCAGGCACCAGGGGCTGAAGAAGGGAGTAGGAGGAGGACGGGGTAGCACTGGACGAGGAGACGTGTTTATTGGAGGACGAGCTCCTCATGTTCTGCTGGCTGGCCTGAGAGGACACTGAGCTGGGGCGGCCCTGCTGAGACACAAAGAAAGCTCGACGTAAACGCCGACAACAACAGAGCTACGAAGAAACAATCGCTCACCAGAGCTCCTCCTGACATTACCTGGTGGGGGTCAGGAACAGACTGACTAGCCACGCCCCCACCCTGCCCTCCTTGGGACATTGGTGAGACGCAGTGAGAGGGGAGAGGTTCCGGCTGGCCATGTCCACCATGCGGTTGCATCATAGAGTTAGCATTATTCTGCTGCTGTTGCTGTTGTTGCTGCTGGCGACGAGGTGTAGCTGAGAAGTTGGAGCGACGACCGCCGGACTGGATGGAAGCAAGGGTAGGAGGGAAAGACACAGGAAAGGGTGATTGTACCTGTCGTTAGACACGCTGTTAAACAGAAGAGGTGACAGATGAATGTGATGTTACTGTCGAGGTTGGTCTCAAACCTCTTGTGCTGTTCAGACCTGATTCTTCCACATCTATCTCACACCTTTCACTGCCCTGTCTAAACCTATTAATATGATGAAGATGAAGTGGTAAAGTTACACACACACCCACGCATGCACAAACATATACACGCGCGCACACACACGCACACATTCAAACAGAAATTCAGTATTTCTATTAAGGTTGCCGCTCCTAAAACGGGACAGTCGACTCCAATCTCGTCTCTGTCATTTAATCACGGAAGACACCGTCGTCTCATCGTGCCGTCCTCCAACCCCGACAGCGTCAGGATTTCTGCTGACATTAGTTTAAACCTAACATGCTCTCTGACGGTTTCCCTGAGCAGCACATAAATCCCTCTCACCCATACCTTTGCCTCCTCACACCTCTAACAAAACGAGCTATTTTATGGGAATTTGTGGTTGGTTGATTTTTTTGTCTGTTTTACAACCTTCTCATCTTTGTGGATATCTCTCATATTTACTTTTGTCTACTGTTATACAGAGCAGTGACATGGAAGTGAAAACAAATGCGAACGTATGAGACTCGGGCAGTATTAAAGTATGTTTGAGTATTTAGAAATACAAACACTAATGTGTTTTTAATAATGTAGCATTGGGATTCTGTATTGTGCTGCCATGGCAACAGTAAGTACAAACAAAGTAACTGTTGCACTGAATTTAGCCCAGCTGATAAAGGTGAGCCAGTCAGGAACAAAGCTGCGTGACTTCAGCCCGCTGACGTCTGCTGCTCCAGCAGCTGTCTTCAGCTTTAACAGCCAGATGTTTCCTGAGCTGCTGATTTTCTAATCAGTAACAGAAATTTAAATCGACATGACTGAGCTTGTCTGAAAGCTTAATGTAGCCTGTGCTAAATTACAGTTTGGGCTACATACTAAATATTCAAAATGCGGCCTTCCACAGCAGGAAAACCACACGTATAATCAATACATTACAAGCTGCAAAGCACTAGAGATCAATGCACTGATAGGGCGTTTTCACAAACTCTCAGATTTAGTCCATTTAAACCAAAGTCTGGACAGTGTTTGACTTTGATGCTATTTATTTGTGCAAAAAGACAGTTATAATTCCAGGCGTGGACCTTTGGAGTAGCTGGTCTCAGCCCTGTTCCATCAAACTCTAGAACAGTTACCTTGATGGTTAAAACATGATCCGACCTCAACCCAACTACTAGTTATGGTAGTTGGATGCAACAGGTGTCCAGTACACTTTTGCCCATTAAGTAAATTAGGAGCTATCCACTAGTCCACAATTCAACACCAACTTCCTGTTTTTACTTGTGTCTGCACAGACCTCAGACATATCTGGCAGGCTGAACATCCTGATGTGGTTTGTAGTGACACATTTTGGCTCGCCTGCTGTTTTCTGTGTATGAAAAGAAACCAAACCGTGGGAAAACGCTACAAGTACACAAACATATCAACTGATTCAGACCAAAGTAAATAAACCACAGGTCTGAGAACAGCAAAATTAGAAGTTGTTTAAAATAATAATTTAGCTCATGGCCTCTTTTGGTATCAATATTTTTTTTTTTGTTTCCTTAATTTGCTTCTTTCTTTTCTGCAGTTTCCAGGACTGATACCGGCTGATGCTTGTTAAAATCTGCTGATACGTCACTGCATCCCTACAAGCAATGCACACTTCAAGCAGAGATGCTGCTCAATATTCACCATTCATCAAACAGCTGTGCAAAGCTGGGGTAGACTTGTGGATGTGTTAGCTCTCCCTGGCAGGGTTTGCACTGGATCTCATTTTTGCTGGTTTGTTTTGTTTTTTTAAAGAAGATGACTGCAGTAGTCTTTACTGTTCCACACTTGTGCTGTTTTTTCAGTTACCTCTGATCTCACAGCTCCACAAAAAAGTCAAAAGGTTTGCTAAGTAAACTGACGTCAACTCTACTTAAATATGGTCAAAGAAGTATTGTTACACACCTGCACGCCAAAATAAGTGGAAAAAAAGTAGAACCCATAAGGCTGTGCCTGCTGGTCACCGTCTCTACTTTTGATTGGATTGAGACGTGTCCCATGACTAAGGTTTAGTTTGAGAGTTCGAACATTGATGCTAGTACTAGCTGAAGTTATCCACTTTGGCCACCTTGCACTCCATCTCAAATATCAGCAGTCAAGTGTTAGGAAAAAAAAGACTCAAATATTTCTGTTAAGAGATTTTAGATGTTATAGTCAACAGCAAGCTCCAAATATGGAATCCAAAAGTGTAGAGTATACATTCTGTGAAGACAGCGCCAGGAAAAAAGATCCGATCTAAAAAGAACATTGTGATGGTTTTTTACTAAAGAGCCGCGCGTACATCAGAAGCAGGCTGCATCAGGAATTTGATCTAAAATCTAAAATGCCCGTATGCGCTGGTTCTCCCTGAAACTGCCGATTCTGCCTCATACGCCACATTCACACACATGCTCACTCACGCTCACACCAACCTGGTTTTTGGCCGCGGCGCTGCAGCGGTGCTGGGCCAGGTCCAGCATGGTTCGGTAGCTCTTAAAGCAGGACGGGCAGTTGAATCGGTTCTTATGAACCAGCCCCATGCACACACAGACACACACAGACACACACATATAAGTTTGTATTACTGTACTTGTTAGGAAAATCAGCTGAAATGTATTCATTCTCTGTCATCTGAGCCCTGAGCCTTTCCCTAATCTCAGCCTAACCCTAGTCTAACCCTAGTGCCGCGGCACACTTCCACTACAGGAAGACTGGATAAACATTCTCCCAAGCAGGTCAGTGGAGAGAGGAAGGAAAACACAGTACAAACTACACTGTATTACATGCACACACACTTCAGTGTAGAAAAAGTCCTAGCCATACACATCAACATCCATACATGCCAGTGTTCCCACTAATATACATATACATACATATATTATTATATATATATTATTGACCCCCACATCTGTTCCAGCAAAATCAAGGAAACGTCTTTACAAGAAAAAACATAACACATTTTCTGAAAAATTAAAGTCTTCATTACTCTTCACTTCAAATATTCACCCAATGCAAAACTGGTGTGACACAACAGATAAAGCGTCAGTAGCTTTAAATGAGTGCATCGCTAATGTTAAAGGTTAACAGCTGTAACATGAGTGAAGAACAACATAACATACGTTTTGTTTGATTAGACAATAAGTGTGTTTTTGTCTGTTCAGGAGCATCTCTATCGAGCTCTAGAGCTACTTGAACGTAAGGGGAGTAAGGGGTAAAAAAAATGATATAAATAATCTTTCATATTGTTCTTTATGTTTTATTAAAAAAGATGCTAGCTCTGTTAGCAAAGTGTAAGCTACAGCATACCAAAGCTTCAAGTCAGGATCTCCCTGCTGCTGCTTCATCATTTGAGTCTTTTAATCGATGACGTGAGGCACGACACTAAGTTGCAAGATTACTCTTTAAGAGGTTAGCTAATGAGTGCGATGTTATTCCACAAACTAGTTACTGGGAACAGTTGGTTTACTAATGTGTATTTTATGTGCATAGTAAAGCTGGGAGTTTGTAACAGAGGACCCAGCAGATACAATAAGGTTGGCTTACATGGAGCTCACATTACATCAGTGCATTGAGCTAGCAGGGTCTGGCTTTTTCACTCTTATGCAGGTAAACTTACTTTATGACCAACTAAAAGCTAAGCTGTAATAACTGTTAGTTTCTCTGATGATGGTATAGCATTTTATCATGAAGGTGATCACACAGAACAGCTTTGTATTGATGTGCAGTGTCCCTTATAGCAGTGGTCCCCAACCCCTGGGCCATGGACCGGTACCGGTCCATAATTCGTTTGGTACCATGAGTTGAGGATCGAGTGGGAAATGTATGGTTTTCAGGGTGTTTTACCGTTTTTATCGTTATTTTGTTATAGTTTTTATCGTTAACTCGGTTCCCTGGGTCTTTTCCCGTGTGTTATGAATAAATCTTCTTCTTTTTTGGTACTGGTTTTATTTTGTTGTATTCATCCACGACACCTTAAAGGCCGGTTCGTGAAAATATTGTCAGACATAAACGGGTCTGTGGTCCAAAAAAGGTTGGGGACTGCTGCCTTATAGTTAAGAGGACAAATGGACCCAAAATGCACAACTCCCACAACACATCAACACAAGGGTCAAAGGGTCAATTTGTAACCAGTCTGTGTATTCATTAATTCATGCTAGGAAAAAAGAGAAAGCAGACTTCCCTTTAATGATATTCTATATTGCTCTACTTGTGTAATTACTTTACCACTGAAAATAATCCCTAACGAACTACATTTCCTCCTGTGAGTAAAGTTTAACAACTACGATACCCAGGTGTTTCAGGAAAACACTGAGCCTTTTTCTTTTAGATCACGCTGTAGAATAGACACACTCATCAGTGGGATGTGTTTTTGTAGCAAAACAAGTCACATTTAAACGCAGCTGCATTTTACATTTCTTTCAAATACAACACAAAAAACGGCTTCGAGAGAACTACAGTGTTAGTCACATCAGTTAAGCCCACGCTATCATCAGAAACACAGACCTACCTGGTTGGACACAGCAGCGCTGCAGCGATGCTGAGCCAGCTCTAACATGGTTCTGTAGCTCTTGCAGCAGGAGGGACAGTCAAAGCGGTTGGGCCCATCGTCGTGGATCCTCTGATGGTTACGGAGGTACCGGGCCAGGCGAAAGGCCTTCCCACACAGGTCGCACATGTAGCGCTTCTGACCGTGGATTCGCATGTGGTTGCGCAAGGACATGTAGTTGGTGTAGGGCTTACTGCAAAAGTCGCACCTGGGTTTTGGAGTTGAAAATGGCGTGAACATTAGTAACAAGGAAAGGAGTAGAATGTTTCATGCATTTACGCAAACAAGCCTCACGTCCCAACCTGAAGTCTCCGGTCTTGTGGGTGAGTTTGTGGTTCAGCAGGGAGCTGGCGTGTTTGTAGGCGCAGCTGCACAGGTCGCAGACGTACGGCCTCTCGTCTGATTCCATGTCGTCTGACACTGTTGTTGCTGGTGGCGGCGCCGGTGCTGGTGCTTGGGACTCCATAGAGAGCCTGGAGCTGGAGAGCGACGCTGAGGAAAGGCTGGAGCTGGAGAGCGATGCTGAGGAGAGGCTGGAGGTGGAGAGGGCTGCTGAGGATGAAGGAAGCTGATCGCACCAGCTGATCGTTGAACTTGGCTGTGACGGTAACGTTAAAGGAAATGTTAACACTAACTACATTCATACATTAAAGAAGAATGAGCAAAAATTCCTCAACAGCAACGCAAAAGACTCATCGATAAGTGCAAACGCTTGATTGCAGTCACTGCTACCAAGGCGCAACCACTGACTGTGAATTACTTTCTTATACAGGGCGAGGTTTTCTTCCCTTAAATGAATTCATCATGCAAAAAATTCAATCATAACACTTGTTCATAGCACTGGATAGTCTTGATATTTAATTCATCATTGACCTCCTCTCTCTTTCTGACCACTTGAAACACCTGACAAACCTGCACATGCAGCTGCCTGGTGTGATATGTGGATATCTGGGATGATAGACAGTGCTGAGACAAAGCTTTACACAAGAAAATTGCTAGAACACAATTCCAGCCAATCAGAGCCCAGATCTGACATAGCTTCAGTACCTAGTGGGAACATCTAAACACTTCAAATAAAGGGTACAGCCCTTCTTAAATATTTATTACTATGTATTAAACTTAAGCAACATTTAATTATATTTGCATTAAATGACAGCTAACGACTCTTATTATGTATTTAATACATATAATTTTACTCTTTCACGCATACGTATCTTCACATAAGTTCAATCAGTATGTTGAGAGTAAATTCTGAAAAACTACTGCAGTACCACATGTAGAACTACACTGTGGGCCTAGAAACACTAGAACCAAACACACACAGATTCTGTGGAGACACTAACAACTCAAAATCCTCAGGTCATTCATTAGACTGACACCAAGCATAGAGCAGAATGGAGTAATTAGATAAATCAACGCTTGTGATGCTTTGACAGTTCAAACACAGGCCTAATATCAGCCTCTAATGTGTATCCCCAAATAAGATGTCATCTATCAATGGGACTCTCTGTTTATCTGTTGTGCCACATCAAGTTTTCCTTGCCCCCTGCCACAAAGGGGGTAATTAAAGAAAAAAGAAAAAACCCGCACACATTACAGCAGCAAAATGATGATTTTAATGCTCAGTATCACTATGACCATTCTTACAGCTAGTGCATCCCAAAAAAATTCACTACGTTAGTTGTAAGAGTCTGAGATGAACACCAGAACTGTCTGCTTGTGTGACAACTTGTTTTTTCACCCCCAGAGTGACTAAAACATCAGGACAAACAGAAATGTAAACATTAAACTTCCATATTTGGCACTACATGTTTGAGATGCTACGTGACAACACACCAGCAAGCGTTTTATTGTTTTTACATATCAACTCCTAAGGAGCTTCTGTGGAAGAGTATACACTGTGAGACAAATATCATGCTGGTGTGTCCACTTTACACTGTTGGACACTAAGGGAGAGAGGGGAAGGAATACAGAGTGACACACCGCAGAACGACTTCCACAAGTCACAAATCACAACAGATGCCTTGGACCTAAAAGCTACGGGACGCTATGGGAGCTACAGTGAACTCAACGGTTCATACCCCGCAGGCCGTCCCACAGACTATTATGTTTCGATTCTAAAGATTAAAGTGTGGTTGTGGTCGCTGATAATCTGTCGGAGACTGAATGAAGTGCAGTCCTCCGCGGGGCGTCTTCCGCTCCCGTTTCCTGCGAGGTAGCCAGCCGTGTTTACTTTGCGCTGCTCGCTAATATTGTAGGCCTGATACATGTAAAACTGGTTCCACTGCCCAGAAATGCACGCTTGTTTTGGTCTTACACCAAAGACAGATTAACGTGTAGAAGTCTACACATTTAAACTGTTTTTCCAGTCTTGTCGTAATGTGCAAAGACTGCTGCTGGCTAAGCGTACTCTGCTTTGACTGAGACAGTGTTGTGAGAAGTTAGCTTAACCGCGGTGCTTAGCTGCTCCATCATTATTTTCCTAGCAGGTAGTCACTTGGTGTTTCTCTTTCCATGACAGCATGCGTGGACATAAACGTCCAATTTCGCCAAACAGTTTGTGGAGTTGTAACAGAAACGAAATTCAAAAGGAACGAGTTATTAGCTACTTAGCTCTGCAGCTATGAGTCAAACTAGGCCGGAAACCGCTCAGCATGACGTTAGCCGAATGCTAACGAAGCTGCTCTGTGACACAGCCTGCAGCTTCAGCTCACCCACAGACACTCAACCAAAACCCACGTGTAACAGAGAGGCTGCTCTAAATGCTTAGCTGTAAAATTGTCGCTCCACTAGTTATTTGGTGCAGCTATTTCTACCCATGGTCGCTAGCTAACAGTGATGGCAGCTGCTGGCTTTCTTACTCCGGAGTCGTTGGGGTCCTTTTTCCAGAACAATTGAGAGCAGTGGCCGAAAGACTCTGTCGATGTAACATAGTTCACCCCGTTTCTATCTTGGAAGTCTCCATGTGTGCTGCTGGTATTTGTCCGAGCGTACATCGTCGGTTTTCAGATTTTCGACTATGTTTTATTTTTTTAAGCTGAAAAGAAACAGGGCCGCTTTGTCGGGATCTTCTTCCGAAAAGAAAAATATTGTTTCTGTGAAATGAGCGTTTTGGCGGCGGGTATATTGAAGCGTATGGAGCATTACTGCCGCCTCCTGGACCGGAGTATGACAGCGAAATGAACGCATAGACGCTAAATTTCAACCAAAGCTTCATATTTTCTTTGCAATGGTTTTAAGACTAAGCGAGCAGTTTATTTACACATCGGATGCTGACGAAAATCTTTACCATAATGCAGTGTGTGTAATTTTTTGAGAACGAAATGACCCAACAGTTGCCAAAACAATATCAACTTTTTGAGGACTTGTTTTATAATTACATGAGAAATACTTTTTAAGTGTTTCTTTGAATCTTTTTGAGTAATAAACATGACAGTATTTCATTTAACGTAATTAACTTATTTACTAAAACTAACAAAGCCACACTAAATTTTACCTTCGTATGTAAATGGTCCAAGTTACAGGCCTACAAGTAATTTCCAGTAATTTTGATCCCTCATAGTTTAAATAGGAAAACAGAACCCATTTAATATGTATACAATTTTTTAAGGGATTCTGCTATTGAAACTCCAACATAAATAAGACCAAATGATATTAATGCCCAAACTTGTTCAGAATAAATCCTGTTATTTAGATATGGTGACTTAGTTGCAGCTTTCACAGAGCTTAAATATGCTTACATGTGACCAGTTCCTGTATGTAAAAATGAGTGCTAAAAAGAAAAAGAATACCCAAAAGGAATCAAATTTCAACGCTGTAACGTGGGGACAAACCCCCAGTTAATAATTCACATGACTTCATTAAATATATTAAAGTGACTGTATGTATGTCCCAACTGAGGTTGGACAGAATTCCTATCATTCTGTGTACAACATGACATCACACCTGCATTAACATATTTGTTACTTTGTACCCAGTAACAAGACAAGAAGACTACGAATAAGCAACCAGGACCAACTTTGTGGTGCTAAGCGAATGGATTTTATTTACACATCTAGTCACCCATTGCTCCATGTGTGGTACAAAAATAAAAGAAATCAATGTGAACATGTGAATTTTGACAGAACAAGAATGTTTACACCCTATTTTAAAATCATTGTTCCAGGTATATAAACTTTGCCTACGAAACAAGTGTGTTACTATATCACGTGCTATGTGCTTTCATAGTTGGGCTACAGTGCAGAACCTGATTTTAAAGGTGCCCCACAGAGTTTTCTTGTAATCTATATTCAATGCAAAGAACATCATTAGTTCACACTGTTAAAATCCTCGAGCTTCACCACATGTGTCACATGTATTCATTTCCTTGCAAAGCTAAATACAATTTCCTGAACCTGAATATTTTCATATTTGGTGAGAAAATTTGGAATAAGCTCAGATCAGAACAGCACGACACGATCTGGACTTGCAGTTTTTATGATGTGCGCACATTTCTACACATTTATTAATAAATGCATGTTACAGTTCTGGATTCATAGATACACATGCTAATTTGGCTAATATACAAGTACATGTAAGCCATCCAGCTCTGCAGTATGATGCTCTTCATCTACTAGATTATTTGTGGAAAACAAATGATTTGGCACATAATTCTGTTCATTGGCACCTTTAAATATCTCTATAGTGAAAAGTCTTCAGAAAGCAAAGGCTTCATGTAGTTAGTGACATTAACATTTGGAACTACTACTGAAAACCGATATAAAAGCATATGGTTCAATGTAAACATTCGGCTGTGTTCAAACAGCTAAATTAAAGGGTTAGAAACGCAATCAAATGATCACAAGAACTGAAAAGTTGAGTGTCACCAGAAAGGCTTACATCAGTGTTCATGTACTGTGTAGCTATCTACAATCTCTACAGAACAACTCGTTTCTGATTTTACTACAGAAACGGTTCACCTTCCCATTTTATTTGCTTCACTTCTTAAATCTGTTTTCCACTTGGTGCCTGTGAGTCAAAGACAGTTGTCCAAATTACATAACATACAGGAAAGATGCTTTTCTTTTATGTACTTTCAAACATACAGTGATAAACATCGGTGGATAAGATTAAAATGGCAAAGTTGCTCTACAGTGATTCCTTATAAAGAGGAGTTTACTTCGGGTGGATGTGGAGACCAGCTGCTGTGGTAATGTACATACATTTGTGTGCAAGTGTCAAACATTCAGAATGTTAGCTGCAATGTAAAGTTGTAATCCTTAACTTTTTAGTGACATCAGATTCTGATTGTACCCAAACCAAACACTGCCCATTTATTGCATTATCAGTAATTTGTGGTAACATCCACACATTAAAATGTGTTACCAGATTCAAAGTGGTCACACATTAAAGGGATTAAATATCCAGGGTTAGTGTCACCTTCCAAGTAAAAGCAATGATACCCAAAGAGTTGATGCTGAAATGCAGGAAAGCTTTAATGTGAACTGTTTGCTGCAGTTCAGCAGGAAAAAATATTTATGTCCACCAACAGAACATTTCCTGCATTTTGTACTGCAGCTTAAGATTTACATCTCACAGGGGGGACCAAACGTGCACAATATCTGTGAAAAAAAACATCACTGAGTGAACAATGCGAATGTGTTTGTCTGTAGCGTAAGCAGCTCCATCAGCTTCAGCCAGGACAGGAATGTTATGGATTACAACTTTACGGACTAAAGGTAACGGTAGATCAGCACAGCTTCACTAATACAAATGTGCATTGTGTTTAATTCTTGATCTCCAGGATGGAAGGATTGTGGTCGAGAATGGCCAAAATGATTTTGTCCATGTACTGCCTCAGACGCAGGTTGATCTCCTCCTGCTCCTTCAAAGCATCCACAAGCTGAGCGAGAAGAGGAATGCATTACAAGCGCAGTTATATCAAGAATAACCATTTCATCCAACCAGCAGTAACAGACCAACCTCATCTCTGGAAGCGTTGTCAATCTCAGCTGCCAGGCACTGGGCCTTGGTTTGACAGGAGAACAGGTTCTTGGCCTCGTACAAGCTCAGACTGAGAATCTGAGCGTTCAGGTCGTCGTTTTGATCGCGCAGCTTGTGGTTCTCCTACAGACACAAAGGACCCGGTCCTGACTCGATGTGTGTGTGAATTTGAGAAAGCAGTGAGCTTGAAAAATCTCACAAATATAACCGAGCCATATCCATTACATGTGATTAGGATTGCCTGCCTTTGACTGTGGGTGTATGTCTCACTCTCCCTCCAAACATCACATACACTTGGGTTTCTCTTCAATTTTTCTGAGTTGAAAGGAAGATTTTTACTTCATGAAAATATTGTTTTAATGATTTAATCAAGTATGAAACCACCGCTGGCCAATGCCAGTTTGGCAAAACTGGGTATTAACAGGGAAATGCAGGGTAGCCCAAATGAATGGTCATTACCAGTGATGGGAATAATGGCGTTAAAAGTAACGGTGTTACTTTTTTCAGTAACTATTTTTCAACACAGACTGTTGAAGCTGTCTTCAGCTTACTGGGAGATATGGGGGGGGGGGGGGGGGGGGGGGGGGGAACAATCGCACAGGTACTGCTGATTGGCTGAGAAAGAATAGAGCAGTCATGGTTAAACCAATCACATGACCAATTTAAGATGACATAGCAAATCCCAGTTAGTGTGTAGTGTAGTGGATAGTTTTGCTGTGTGTGTCAGAACAATGAGTTGCTGCCATAAAGCCACCAAAGGCAGATAACAGTATAAACGCTGTCTCCAGGTAGAAAACAGGACGAGTGATACACCTGTTGTCAGGCCTGCAGGTATCAGGCCTGTGATGTTCTCCTTTATCTCATGGTGGACAGAAATTATTTTTGCACAAATAGTTTGTGTGGCATCTAGATTGATGTAGAACACCTGATTGTTCTGTAAATAGTTTGAAATGGTTAATTTTTTTTTAGGTAAATAGCTGCATACAACTTTGTGGTTTGCAAAACTTGTGCATAGATTTGTAAAGTTTACAATGTATATTTGCATTTCAAATTATGAAAATGATTCGTTTGTGGTTGCTACAGTAAAAAATGCAACTTTTTTTCTACTCTGTTTTTTGTCTGATTTCGGATCAATTGTGCTAATGCAGTATTTCAAAATGAAAAAACAAACAAACTGTAAATTCAGACATGTGAGGTTGTGCTGAAAAGAACGATACCAAACAAGGCGAGGTAAACACTTTTTAAAGCAGTAAAATCAAAAGTAGTCAAAAACAGCCACCCCAGAGGGTTAACCATAACGCAATAGTTACTTTTCCTAGTAATTAGTTACCTTTATAATATTGTAACTAAGTTACTAGTTACTTCTTCAAAAAAGTAACTACAACTAATTACTTTTTCAAAGTAACTTGCCCAACACTGGAGATTACCCTGTGACTGTTGGGAAGAGAAAAACAGACAAGGACACAACAGAGAGCATTTCTGACCTGACAAAGCGCCTTTGGGCTTGCTGTGGACTTTACAACTAAAGACTAATATTTGGCTTCTCTGCAGCTCAACATAAACATAAAAGTTTGAAACCGAAATTGATGTGAGAGCAGTTACGAAATGGAGCGCACGTTACAGGTGGTCAGAATGGGACTTTTACACAGCAAAGTAAAGTTAGCAGGACTGAGCGATCCATCAGTGTATCAACACAGGTTTGGGAGTTCTACTTCAGTATGCTACTTCCCAATACACATTAACGGGGCTCAAGCAGCTCCTTGTTTGGATATATGCATGTTTCAAGAATTTATTTTTTGTGTGGATTAAATAGAAATAAATGAAATGACACAAATCTGACCATTGTGGAATTAAAAGTAGAAGAGAAAGTCTTTTCTGCAATGAGGAAGAACAAGGATGAGTGTGTTCTGTGTGGACCTGTTTCAGTCTCTTCACTTCATGTTCCATTTCCATCTCCCTGGTTTTGGCGTTAAACTCAGACAGCCCCTTGCCTTTCCCAGGATGTTCCATCTCCAGTTTAAACAACTGCAGATACTCGAGCTCCCGACGGAGATCATCAATCAGCTGCAGACAAAACAGTCGGTCAAACAACTCTAACATGTTCCACATTAACCTTTTCTTATCTTACCTGGTGACTACAGTGGGAAATGAAGTTATTTTCATAGAAATGATTGCCTGGGAGGAGTGTCTCACCTCCTGCATGGACTCTTTTTCCTTCTGAAACTCGTGGCGGTTTTGCCAGAGCTTGTCCATTATCTTCCTGTACAGGTCCATCTCATCTTTCAGCCTCAAACTAGTGTCCTCCAGTTTGTCTGTCACCCTCTGCTTCTCCTGCAAAATACACAAGTCAGGAAACAGTGGCTGAGAAAAAGAAACACTCATGTTTTTATGATATATGTAGGAAAATTCGCAACATTTGAGATATGGAAACCTAGCAGCAACCAAGATGAGTACAGACAAACTAAAAGAAAAAAGCTTGTCAAGGTGAAACTACTCATGAAGTTTATATAAAATAATAAAAGGATTACATCATGATGACACAGGAAGATACTTCAGCATACCTGATCCATTTTTTCAGTCTGAGACTTGAGTCTGCACACATTCAACTTCATCTCTGTATTCTCTTCTTCTAACTGCTGTAACCTTAGGGTGAACAAACGCAAACAAGCTTTAGTTTGGTATCACAGGTACCCCAGTGAACTTTAACCTCCTAAGACCTGAACTCTTTCATGGCATGCATTTTCAATTTCTCTTTGCTATTTGGGCTGATTGAGACCTGATGAATATAAAAAGAATTACCTGTTTTGTATTGTTTTTTACCAGATTTTTGTTTCTGAGAAAAATGAGATCCAAAAATGAGGACATTTGTTTTAAATGTTGATAGAAGTGGCAGTATAATGTCCCTGTAAGCGGATATTAGGCCCTTGTAGAGCACAAGGGCTCTACAAGGGCCTGACAACCCAAAATGTGATGTCCACATATATGGACGCCAGGCCCTAGGAGGTTAAAAGACATGAGTAAGGCTTGGTGTTTTTAAAGTGCCAGAACGCTGACCGTCTTTGATCAGCACAGCAGCTTGTAAATTTGCGCTGCACATTTCCTTATTTCCTGTCTTAATAGCAGGCAACGGCAGGGTAACAAGGCTAACAGCAGTTTCATTTCATGAGACCTACAGCCAATCAGTGTCTGTGGTAGTTTATGGTTACAGAATGCCTGCCTTAACAGCAGATGTGTAGTTGATCTTGTATCAGAGCCAAATCTAGCACCAGCCTGTTTAGGAGTTGGATTATGGGGGAAACTTCCCTTCAGGTAAATTGCTGGTTAGTTTACCTGTTACAGAGCAGCTCTATCTCTGTGTTTCTATCTCTCTCCATCTTGGTGTAAGCCTCCCGGTGTTTCTTCACCTCTTCTTTGAGACTCTCTGCAGACTTTGTCTCTGCATCCTTCACCTGCTCCTCTAGCTCATGAACCCTTGGAAGCAAAAACACAGAGGTCATTCAGACTGGTACAGACTAGTCAGCTAGAACCAAAATGCTGCACAGGTTTATATAAGATCTATGGACTAATTCACATCACATATATCTCATATCTGCACCACTTGTAAAGAATGATCAAACAGGTGCAATTAATGTTATTTGTATGAAAATAAACACCACGCCTTTTTGTACAGGAACCAAACCCAGCCAAAGCACCCACTCAGCTCAAGTATTCTTACCTGTGCACAAGGTGGGTGTTGTCATGCTTGAGTTTAGACTTGAGGTCATTGTTGGCCAGACTGTCACTTTCCAGTTCGGTCACCTTTTTCTCCAGGTAGCTGACCTGAGTGACACATCACACAGGTAAGGCCTAAAGGTTAAAGAGCATCTTCTTCATTTGCATACAGACATTCCCAGTATGCCTCTACACAGCTCGTTGTTAACAGGAGATTAATCGCCCGTTTTAAATTGATCCATCCTCCTACACACTAACACTATTTTCCCCACCTCACAGACTTCAATTTATTTCAGCATTGTTTTTATTTTTCATTAGCTAAAACGAGGCTGCTGCTTCACCAGTTAGACTCTTAGTTTGTGACAGTAGTCCTTGTTCTGCTCTGGAGATGTGCTATGAGCTAGAGGATCATCCAGCAGGTGAAGATTATTATGTGTTTACTTTCTCTGTGATGTCAAGGTCACAGGAGTCGATACTGTCTGTGAACAGATCCTCTGTGCTGCTGCCCTGACTGGACCCAAACACGCTGTGATTGGCCTGGAACAGCTGACTGCAGGGAGAGAGAAAACACCCGAGAAACAGGAGACATCATATTTACACTGCATAAACATGTAAATCCCGTATATGCTTTGCATTAGTGTCTACTACCACCATGTTCTTCAGTGGCTGCATTTTTTATATTGTAACGAGAAAGATGCCAAAACTAAGCAACAGTTTATGATATCTACAGTGCACAGATGATTTAGAGCAGCAAGAATTTAAAAAGGCGCTTTGTAAGAACGTCAGGTCACTCACCGTCCAAATGCCGTGCTGGAAATCTTCCTGTTAGGACTGAAAAAACAGGAGAGGAACCGAGTCACACATACTGACAGTAACACAGGCTTCAACTATCCATTTTAATAATCCAAAAGCCTTTGCTACAACTCTATTTGCTGGTAGTAAAATTAGTGCAATGACACCTCTGCTTTCATTCACACAGTGGTTTCAAACAATGTTCTTCTGTGGTTGCCATACGATACAGTTTTAACCACAGTCAGTGTTCTTGTTTCAGCTGTATTGCTGTTCGCACACAAGACACAAAAACTCACAACCAGTCATCCCGCCACATTGGGATACAGTTGCTATAGCAACAACTCGAGCTCACCCTTTGATGTGGATGCAGCATCTGATGCCAAGAATGAATAAGAGGGGATTTAGCTGGATGGCTAAGACAGCTAATCCAAGCTTTGTGACATTAGGGCGATGCTGAGGCAGCAAGAGTCATTACCATTACCAATAGCTCCAAAAAAATAGATAACTGTACGAATGTGCTATACTGACTGGTAAATTAAAGCTTGATCTTTTAGGCTAAGCTCTCTCCTCCCTGCCTGCATTAGCACTGATGCTACACCATCAGTCTTACGAACAAGACTGCAGCGTACTTGAAACATCTCTATCTAATCCCAGAGGGTCGAATCCACCGTTTTCTCACTGAAAATGAAGGCCTCATACTCGGAAGTGCTTCCCTGTCTTGAAAGGGTAATCAGGTGTTCCACGGTTAGCATGGTAGCCACGTTGGTCCTCTTGGACCCGGGGCTCAAGGCTGAGTAGTGTGATACCCCAATGATGAACACACACCATTTTTTCTTTTTTAAAAATCTGAAATTCATTCAGTCTTAGGATGAAGACAGTTCCAGGTCACTCCCAGAAATGAACATCAGTGAATGTGTGCTCCACCTGTTGGCCTTGAGGTTTCTCAGTCGAGCCTCCAAGTCATTGAGTAGATTCACTTTCTTGCAGCACTGCGAACAGTAGATGTCCAGCAGCTCACTGTTATACAGCTGCCGCATCTTTTGAGGGGTGTGGCCAGCACTGGAATTATAAAGAATGAATTGATTAATGTCCACATATATAATCAAATATAAATAAGCATGTCTGAAAAAGTGAAAGTCAGCTTCTTGCTGTTAGCTATAGATATTTGCAATGTCTGCAGAGCACATTGGCATGCGTCAATGAAATGTCTTCCAGTCTCTACTTCATAGGTGTCAAACTGTGGCCCGCGGGCCAAATTTGGCCCGCAGCCTAATTACATTTGGCCCGTGAAGCCATACCAAAAATACTATCAGAGCTGGCCTACTGGTATTATACAGCTAATATATATATTGTTTAGTATTAAGCTTTGCTTGTTCCATATTCAGTTTTTCAGCAAAACGTGTTTGAGTCCATAAGAAAAGATTCATTCTTAAATCTGGAGGAATAAATATATTTCAATAAATATTAACGTTAGCCCGCGACTTTGTTCCAGTTTTGAACTTTGGCCCACTCTGTATTTGAGTTTGACACCCCTGCTCTACTTTTTCAAGCCATGGTTCAGAAAACTTGCAGTACTGTCTAAAACAATGCACTGCATTCAAATCAAACAGGCCCATTGTTAACAGCCCTGTGCTTTTCTCTTTAGGACAAGCAAACAGCCAAAAAGTCTGATTTGTCTTTTTCTGCATGAAAACTGGGTCTTAAGATATGTTTGTATGTAATTCTGCGTGTGCATACGATTAAGGGAGTGCTTCCTTCTCATCAGACACCAACCTGGAGGGAAGCGAGGATCCAAGATCTGAGAAACCATTTGTTCGTGTTTCTTCTTCAGGGCAAGGGCTGCTGGGAGTAAAATCTACATCCTCCCCTTCACCGTAGTCTTCAAACTGCTCCTCTCTAGAGATGACGGGCGCAGACGCTGAGCCAATCAGGCGGCTAGGGTTGCATTCCAAAACAAAACAATTAAAGGGGAAAAAAACAAACCCACAATCAAAAGAAATTCTAAGTCTTCCTAAAGTCCCAACTCAGACTGGTTATGACTGACCTGCGTTGCCGTGTTGGGTGAAGCGAGTCAGAGCTGTTGCCATTTTCAGTGCTGCTGTCCATGTCGCACTCGCCATCAGCACACGTGCTTTCCTGGTAGGACCGTGTACACATGATAATTGGAGGACCAAGCTTTGCCTCACCATTCTGAACATACAAGAAAAATTATGTGAATTAGGATTAAAAATCGAACTTTACAGGACTTCAGAAATAGAAGTAACAGTCACATTAGACACTTCAACACAAGGCATCGCTTCAACAGGACAAATTGAATAAGTTAACTTTACATTTTTTTTTCAATTTCAAAGCAGAAACCCTTGAGTTCAAAATGACATCATCACACAGAGATGTTTACTAAAATCACATATAAACAGTTATTCAAAGAACAGCTAAAATCATGCATGAGATACAAGTCCGATACAGTGCCTAGTCACTGATTACACTGAACAACGGATCATCAGCATCTTAATATATAGTTCTTAGAAATATACATTTCAAATAAAAAATGCGAAGATTATAATCTTGCTTACAAGGAAACTGTCATGAACCACTGTGTGTAAAAACACAAAAGGTGAAGAGGGGCGATGAAAACAGCTGGGGAACAAAACACAGCTGAGAATAATCAGGTAATAAGAGAGGCAGGAAAACTGAACCTTTCAAAGTAAAGGCAGGAAGTAGCTAAAGGAAGAAAACAGGCCAAAATACACACACAATAAAGTAACGAAAGGGAAAGACAACTAGATATAAGACACGAGGAGCCAAAATAAGCTCAGGGTCACCAGTAACTAAAAATTAAGGCAAAAATGACAAGACTTAAATTACAAAGGAATTAACAGCAACAACACAAACAGAAAACTAAATACTATCAATAAAAGAAACCTAATACAAAGATGACCTCAAACTAGAAAGAATCCCACTGCATTTAGACGAATCCAGCAATAAGATCCAGGAATGTCAGCCTACATTTATTAAAAGGCTATTTAGAGAAATCAGTCTTGCCTTCCTGTGCTTATTTTAGCAGATTTAATCAAACAATGAAGTTTTAAGGGTTAAACCACAGTTTAAATAGAAATTTAAAAATGTTTCTGCTTGTAATCTACTGTTGTTTCAATACCCCATCACATACTAACTGTATGAGACGTACAAACTCAAAGAATTTCAGATGTTTAAGTTTGATCTCAAGATATTTAAGATGACTTTAATTGTCCAAACATTGGATATTACTAACAATATCCAATGTTTGGACCTTTGTGATTAGCATTAAGGTTAGCTTTAGGTGTGAGCCAAACATTTTCCCCAGAAATCACTAAAGCAAAGAGGGGAGTTTAAATCAGCGACACAAAGCGACGGCTTTAAGAGAGAAACAGCAGTACAGCTGGTATTCTGACCTGCTCTCATGATTTGAACAGAATATGATGAAGTTGTATTTGAGGTAGTGTCTTGGGCTGATTTATCATGTGGGAGTTAGCGTGCCCCAGATAGTATATTATTAATAAATCATGCTGCTGTCTGGCTTAACCCCACTGTAGTACCATGACAAGGTCACACCCAAGCGCTCTTTCACACACACAAAGTCAAGTTTCTCATCATTACCAGTAAAAGCAGTGGCTCCATACTCTGTTCTTACTTAGGATTCTGCTGGATTGTGGAAGTATGTTCACATATAAAGACACAAGACAGACATAATATGGCATCTGAGGGACTGCTACCCACCTTTCACTCATTAATTAAACACATCTTTGTCTGTGATGAAGGGATGTGGGAGCATATGTATATATATTTATATATATACACACACAAAATAACATAATATATCCCAATTCATCCACACACAGAAACGCCACATAAAATGAAAAACAACTTTAAGCTTTGTGCCAGTCTGTGTGCTTTTCCTTTATTGGACTAATCTTCTCTTTCAAAAAGTTAGAAATCAGTTAGTCTGACACATTCGTGCAACTTACCAAATAAGTGTGGACACCATCTCACTCATCTCCAATACAAAGTCACAAATCACACTAATGAGTGTGTACGTGTGAATGCATCTGCTGTGGTGGAGCTAAAAACAAAAATCTACTGTATTCCCAATGCCTGAAGGCTCAGTGTCCTCAGAGCTTAGACACAAATAAATACGACTGCAGCTCCAGCAGTAATGTAGAAAGCACAGCGAAGCTTTAGCTGGGACAAAACCACACCTCGGCTCTCTCGCTCTCTCTCGCTCTCCGTCTCGCTCTTGTCTCGCTCATCCTCTTGTTGCTAAGCAACGATCCAGTTAGGCTAATCTCTATGAGGGACATAATCAGCCACGCACAGCAACATACATTTCACACAGTAAATTTATGATACAAAAATAATTGAGATATATTTAAGGTAGTACACATGCTAGGAACCAGCAGCATCTTCAGAGCTGTATGGAAGCCCAGCAGTACAGGTTTATATAAAAAAAATTGTTTCTGAAAAGTCAGTCACTATATCATATTTTTGACACTTAAACTCTGGTGTTTAGGTAAGAAATCAGTGCCTCGTGATTTTCATTTATTATGAATATAAATCTAAACCTTGAGAAACACTGTTCTAAATGAACAGTTATCGATGATCTTAGCTTCACTGCTGAATTATTGCTGTTTCACTCCATGTAAACAATGTCCACTTTCACTCTGACATCTGAGTTTACAAAAACTTTAAAAAGTGTCTTTAAAATAATTTGCAGTATTAACGGAGACGTTTCAGGGTGTGTTTTCACATCATGCCACAGAATTATGTGCACCATTGAAGATCCAATCACCTGGTATATATAGCCATTGTCTGTGACAGATGGCTGGCTGGAGGCATGGCTGCGAGGACCCACGGTCATCTTCATTATTTCTTCACAACCTAGGAGGACAAGTGTGGGGAGGAAAGTAAATAATAAGAGGGGAAATAACATAAGCAGATGTTTCCTCTATAATAAAACCAGTAAGAATATTTGTTGTAATTTGAGCTACGTGAATAAAGTGGTATCATCTTCAATGTTTACATGTTTCATTTTATAATATCCAAACTCTTTTTGTCATTTTCAAGGTAAAATGGGGCATGTAGCATTAGAAGAAGAGTATGGAGCAGATTGTTTCCATTCTGACAGTTACATGAAAGTGCTGACAACACTATGATGTCTGTATAAACAACACAAGTGTGAGGTCAGCAGATGTTTGTCTTAGCTTAGCAAGAAAACTAAATAGTAGAAAACAGTTTACCGAGCTTTAACTAAATGTGACAAGGTTACAAAGTTACAAAGCTCACACATCTTCTCATGACAGAGAGCAGGACAATCAAAGTCCATGTCTCACCTTTGATAGCAAACACTCCGTGGCAAAAGTCTTTGAAGTTGATTTTCCCATGAGCGTTAGGATCCAGGTACCTTGTCAACTTCTTCACCTGCAAGACACAAAAGTAAAGTCAGCCTTTTCTAAAGGAAACCCGCTTTAATAAAAACACAGAAGGTAACTCGTACCCTTGTTAACTGACATCAGCAAAAATCTTAAAGGTGTGCATAGAAAAATATTAGACGATTCACACAAGTACATCAACCACGTTTTACTGTTAGAGGCGTCTGAAGAGACACCAGGGTCCAGGTTCACAAAGACTGCCTGTAACTACGGATTACATAAACCAAACAGCCGACTTCACAAAGAACTCCAGATTTATCCTACTTTTCTGGAAAAAGTGGCAGACTGAATAAAAAGTATCGAGTCCCTGTTTTCCCCTCCAGAAGATGCCAGCCACGGTAAAGTAGGAAACATCCTATTGCATAAAATTAATAATAAACTGCACAGCTATTACTGATGTCCTTAGATTAGGGCTGTTTTGTTGGTTTTTTTTTTTATCTTCATACATCAAAATGGAACTTAAAACACTTTTTTTCTATTTATTTGTATCTACATTACTGAAAAAAATAAAAAATATAAAAATTTTATGAAAATAATTGAAAATCTATGTTGTAAAGGAAAAATTTCCTGGAAAAAAGAAATTATCTGGGATGTTTATCCTCATATGCAACAATGAGTACTCTGACAGTACTACTACTACTACCCTGATATAGACTGTCAGATGTCAGAGTGGCCCCTTGGAGGCTCAAATGGAGTGAGACAACTCTGACAACTAAAATCTAAAATGTGACAAATTTGTAGTTTTATTTGTAAAAGTAAAGAAGCTTTTAGGATCGCTGTTCTGTTGACACAAAGATGAACTAAGTCAAAAGAGGATTATAGCTCCGGGTCTGGAAAGTGGTGGAACTACTCTGTGACACAGGCTTTGATCTTGCTCTCAGCTTTCTCAGTGAGGATAAAAAAGATGAAAATAACCAGTTAAGAGCTGAGGGTATACTGTGGGACAAGTTGTGTTATGTCAGCATCTATAGAAGCACAAACGGACACGTCCTGGAGTTCAGTGTCACGTTATCACAGAGGATTAAATGTAAACGTCAGCAGCTGTCTACCTGGTTTGACTTCAAAAACCTGAAGACTCTTTAATGTCACACGAGCAGAAACCAGACACTACAAACCTCTTACAGCATTAGAATTCACGAGAGGCTCTCTTGGGTCCTCATTTTCAACTTTAATCCAAAAGACAAAAAAGGTCCATCCAATGCCAACAAAACTCAATGCATGTATATAATAAAACCATGACAACAGTATTTTGTACAAAACCAGAAAGTAGCGCCACTGTGGATCTGACACTCACAGGACGGTTAGACAGGAGAGAGCTTCAGGAACAAATACTCAAAACAGAAATACAGACTGCAGCCAACAGAGCACACTAGAAATGCAGCCCACTAACTTACTTTGGCATCTTTAAATTACGGTTAAAACTCTTTTTTTTTCTTTTTTTTTTAAAATTAGGTGTTTTTTCTATGTAGCATCAGAAAAATGTGAGGAAAGTTAGATCGAGACCACAAACCTGACACAATTATCAATAATTTAATTTTACCTCAGGGTAACGAGACTGCTGCAAGCTCAAACTAATAACAGGAACAAAGGAAGACAACGAGAGGCTACTGGGGAACCAAGTCCACACAAATATAGCACCTCATTGTACTTATACAGGTACCTCGATCTGTCACTAGGTACAGAGGGGCGCTGCTACTAGGGGCGCTTTTAGCTTCGCTTCCTGTACCTTACAAAGATAAGTTTTCATTCGTGTACCTTCATACAGTACTACAGGGTACATTAAAATAGTGCAAACGTGCAAAATATAAAAAAGTAAGAGAGATGAAAATGGAAATATACAGCTCAGAGTGCTGAAACATTTCATATCATGTTTTTACAAAGACTATAAAATGTAGTATTGTATTCAATGGCTAAAGAAAAGTACAAGAAGCTAATAAACTAAAAGGATTCATATTACGTTTATGGATGCTGCTTTTAATTTCCCCAAATAAAAGCTCTGAGTGGAGTGCTCTTTGCCAGCCAGCTCTCATATCTCAGATTTTGTGTTTCACAAACATTTAACAACACAGTACATCAGCGGTAGACCTTTCCAATTGGTCTGAAAATAGTTTTTACCATACAGTGAGAAGATAATTCTGCCAAAGGGGAAAACAACAATGATTCAGTGTCAGGCTTTCAGCCAGGAAACGTATTAGACCCAGCGACTGCGACAAGAGGGATTCTGTGCTAATAAATGTCGCACTTGTTTCACATAGTGGTGTCCATCTACTTAACATGAAATGTGCAACGCTTCAGAGAACAGTGAGAGGAGGGAAGAAAGTAACGTCTAAATATAGAATAGAGAGCTCACCAGATCCCAGTTGGCCGTGTCCACATTAAAGTGATGAATAGTTTAGTCTGCCATGTTGAGTGGACATAGATGAAAAGATATCAGGTGTTTTCGTATGTATAAAAAGAAATCAACAGCAATGAAGTATTGGTGGCCTATGTATTAAAATGAGCATGTTTTTCACATATTGCATTGAAAAGAATAAACCAATCGTTTTGGGTCATGCTGAATAAAACATGAAGTTCATTTTGTAAATTCTGATCATTCTAATTGTCAAAAAGAGGATAACTGGAGTATATTCAATTACATATCATTAACCAAAGCATGCATAATCTTACTAAGAGCGATCTCTCACTCATCACGTCTATTTTTCAAAGACCAAAGTGGCGATGACAGAAATGCTCATCTCTGTGCTGTTAGTGTCTCTGGGTGTTACTATAGGTACATTCTCCTTTATATTATCTATGGTCAGAAGCAGATCAATGAAAAAGCTACATTAGTGTTGCATGCACATACACTCACCAGCCACTTAGATACAGCTGTTCAAACTGAACATCAATGCAAATAATCTGATCAGATCGAACGGCAGCAGTTCAATGTGTTTAGACATGTGATAAAGACAGCCTGCTTAAGTCCTAATCGAGTACCACAATGGGAAAGCAATGTGATTTAAGTGATTCCAAACATACAGGGTTGTTTGTGCCAGATGGCCTGAGTCCTGCCAGCTAAGAACAGGAAAGTCTGGATACGGTTCACACAGACTCACCAAAACTGGACAGCAGAAGATCATAAGAATATTGCCTGGTCGAATCGTGACGTTCAGATTGTAGGCTCATAATTTTGTATAAACAACATGAAAGCATGGATCCATCCTGCACTGCCTTCAGGTTGGTATTGGTAGTTTAATAGTGTGGGAATATTTTCTTATGAGACTTTTGGCCCTTTAGTAGCAACTGAGCATAAATCCTACATTGTACCTGAGAGTTGTTGCTGATCATGTGCATTACTTTATGAGCAGCAGAATGCAACACAAGTCACAAATTTCAAACTGGTTTCTTGAACATGACAGGGAGTTTATTGCACTTAAATGGCCTACACCGTCACCAGATATCAGTCCAATAGAGCGTGGGATGGGGTGGAATAGGGGATCTGTAGCAACTGTGTGATATTATCATGTCAACATGGAGTTTCCTGCACCTTGATAATTCTATGCCATGCAGGATTACGGGAGTTCTGAAGGCAAAATGACATCCAACCCAGTAGTAACGAGGTATACCTAATAAAGAGGCATGCAGGTGTATGGTCGAAATGAGCACAATAGGATTTGTTTATTTTAGATGATAAAATATAAAAATGTACATCTTTAGCAGTAAATTTCTACACAAAACATACAGAAATATGTCTTCAAAAATATGATGAAATAATACAGGATGTGTGTATAACCCACGATCCACAGACGCTGCTGGAACAAACAGAAATGCAGAGCTGCTGGTGTTCTCCTGAGTTGTTTTGAGCAGCTGAGCAGATCATTTAATTACTTAATAATCAACCAATCCACTTGCGGAGATCTAGTGAAGCTCCCGTTCCCATGGAGACAAAGCACAGAGATGAGTGGAAGTGCACGAGGGGAGGAGCGACATGAGGAAGTAGCTTCATTTTAGCATGGCTGAGCTATTTTTAGTGATGTGTCCTGGGTTTTCAGCCGCTGTTGCACTTTAAAGCAAACTCCACAGTCACAAGCAGACATCACTCCACCTTTTCAAATATGTAAACTCAATCAGCAAAGGACTGGAAACACTTGCAGACTAAGCCCGCTTAAAGTCATCAGTTATTATTTATATAGCTTTCTTATTTATGTAAACCTGAACAACAACAAGCATATTTCTAAATAAATTGAAGATCTACTCTGTGTGTGTGTGTATATATATATATATATATAGTTAGGTCCCTGGTTCGGGACTATAGCCCTGCTTGGGGTTATTATCATGGCACACAAAAATCATCATCCAATATGGAAAATTATATAATTCTGCTACAGAAAATATTAAATACTCTTTGATAAAATACTACATCACTTCACATATTTGGGGCTGTAATAAAATGTTACATAGCATCACATTTTTCATTAGCTGCTCCCTGACAGCTTAACGGGTCAGAAGCATGACAAAGATATGGTGCATCTCCAGGATCAACTCTGACCACTGAAGCAAGGCTCATCGATGGTTAATCACGGTAACTATGTGTGGAAATCTACGTGTGGCTCGGCCTTCTGGCATAATCCCCTTAAACACGCTCGTCCCAGGTGTGGACAAACTGTTTAGCTGCAGTGAAGGTTTCAGGGCGACATTTATCACAGTGTTTTAGGAACAACACAAACACGCTGATATCTGATCTTGCACACAGAATGTAAAGCCATTTCACTTTGTATGTTTCTTATCAAGGTTTAAATGACAAATGAAATTCTTCACTCGAGTCTAAACATTCAGACTGGAGAACAAAGCACTGCTCAGGATCCTGCATTTGCCCACTTTCTTCTATTAGTATAGTCAGTATCTAGGATAATATTACAATATTGTACAATACTATGTTTTTAAAATAGCCAAACATGTTTCTTATCCTGACAAAATCAGAGCACCTGTATTAAACAATGTATTTTATGATGCTGCAAAAATCAGATTTCAGAATTGTTTTCCCCCGCACTGACTTTATACAGCCACTGAGACTGATGTATTAGTTAACCCCTATTGGGGAGGGGGGATTACAGAAGACCTTCATCATTGATAAAAGTGTAGCTATAAGCAGTAAAGCTGCATTATTAGGCTTTCTAATTTTACAGAGGCTGTAATGCCCCCATTGTCGTCAGTCTTCAGCTTTCCTAATGTTGTGAGGCTGGAACAGTTTAAGTGAATGGGAAACGCAAGACAAAGCATGTCAGCCACCACCGAGGATGTCAAGTCTCCTGTAGCCTGTCCTATGTCATACCGCAGCAAATAAGCTGCTGGCACCTCTAACACACCTGTGACTGTTAATAAGCAGGACAGGTTGTCTGTTGTTAAAAGCTCCACGTATTACAGATTCACCATATTGGAAACATTATACGAATATGAATGCAGATGTGCTATTTGTCCTTTGTTACCCAGTCCCTTCCAGCCTCTCACCTCGTCTCCTTGACCGAATTGAAGACCGAGGTCCATCAAGTGCTCCACCCGGATGAAGCCGTCAGCATCCTCGTCACAGACGTCGAAAACCTCCTTGAGCCTCCTCAAAAACTGTAGGAGCTGTTCTTGTTCGGGAAAGGCACGTCCTTCCATTATACAGGCTTCGCGCTGCACACACACACACAGCTTATATTCTGGTTTTCCTCAATCAAACGGACTGCAAGACACCGACTCCGACGGTCGCCATCACCATCCCAGCCTTCAGCTCCGCCGGACCGACTGGTACCGCTACTGTTATACAAGCAGCACGGCACGCTCAAGAGGCGCGAGGAGTGTCGGAAATACGCGACGACTTACGAGTTCGTCACGAGGCATTACGTCACAGGCCAGTTGCTAATTCATAATCCAGGTGTGCTGTCACTTTCCTCCCGCTTTTGACGACAATGTATAAAATGTATGGAAGCCCAGTTTGGCCAATAATAAAAGAACTATATGACACACAAGATTGAAATACTCAATCATACCATGTAAGACTATTTAGCCTACCACATGAAAACTAAGCAATAAGAATATTTAATTAACATTGGGAAACAAAAAAGTCGACTTAATTTAAACATAAAATTAGTATAAATAGTACAAATTAACATAAATGTTAGCTACTATAACTGAACTCTGAACTAACCACGTCGTAAAAAGAATTTTTAGTATATGACTGACTTCCAGAAAACTGAATAAGAAAACTTAAGAATTAATGTATTATTTGGAAACGGTAATATTTCAAGCGGACAAATACTGCTCAAAAAATTAAAGGAACACATAAATCACCGGTTGGATCTAGATGAATGAAATGTTCACCTTGAAAACCTTCACTGACGTACATTAGGTAATTTGTTGAGAACAAAATGACAACAGTCAGTGAAAACACAATAATCGTTTAAGTGCTGGATTTGAGGGAAAAAAGAAAATCACAACAGTTAAAGTTGAAAAGTGTGTGTTTTGTTAATTATCAGCATAATTACATTTTAGGTTAAACACTTTTTCAAAATCAATTCTCAGCAAGGTCTTTTTGTTACAAAATAAAACAGTCAGATAATGAATATGCAAAATATTATTTTGTGGATAACACACTAAAATTTTGCCCTGAGGATGTGGCTGAGGATGCAGTTTTTTTTATTGGAAAAAACAGTTTATACAAGACTTATCACAGTCACATCTCTGTACAAAAAATAAAACCATTACAGTGTGGCCCAGTGCTCAAAATCATTACTCATCCCTTCAGCTGATTTAAGCATAAAAACCATTTCATCTCTAAACCCAGTTTAAACAGAGCTGTTAAAAATGTGCTAACAGAGAAGCACAGATAAGAAAGTTTAAATGGACCAGAATCAAAACCATTGGATGTTTTAGCTTTTAAAAGATAAGTCCAGGTCATTAAAAAAAGAACTATGTGGGCGTATGAATTCACTATTTCTCTCAAACTTAAATGATGAGTCTTGGCTCCAGCAGAGACTCCCACCGTTCTGTCACCTATGAGAAGAAAGTAAACATGTTAATTTAAGGACTAGTCAAGTCAGATTTATTTATACAGCACAATTAAAAATAAGAGCTGTGCAGCTAAGAGAACAGAACAATGCAAGACAATAAATTCAATCGTGTCTACGATGATGTAGACCAGCGGGCAAGCACTGTGTCCGAGTCTGACAACACTGGAGCACCACAAGGGACTGTGCTCTCCGCTTTCCTATTCCCCTTCTACACCACAGACTTCAGCCACGGCACAGAGACCTGCCATCTTCAGATGATGGTTGTAGGATGCTAGCTGGATGCATCAGTGGGGGCAATGAGACAGAGTACTGGGCTGTGGAGCTGCAGAATCATCTGCAGCTCAACGTGACAAAGACCAAGGAAATGATTGTGGACTTGAGGAGGACCAGGAAACCAGCGACCCACGTTTCAATCCAGAGGGTCGAAAATAAAACTTGTAACCACATAATTTTCACAGGGATTAATAAAGTATTCTGATTTTGATCTATTCGGAGTGTAAAGGCTTTACAAAAACCGAAACAGCACTTACCCATTCAAAGGCTTAAAAACAAACAGTAAAACCTTAAAATCAATCTCAAACTGACTGGCAGCTAAGACGAGTGATATGTGGTCCTGTTAACTCATGAAAAAAGAGAAATGTCTAAAACAATCACACCTTTTGGGGGTTTTGGGGGGGGGGGGGGGGGGGGGGGGGGGATAATTTATTTATTAAATAATAAAGTAACATGACCTAATGTATGTAATGTAAAAAGGGTGATAAAGGGTCACACCCACAGAATTATCACCCTACTCAGCATCCATACATATATATTTAGCCTCTTATCTCATGGTTTTATTTTGCTCTTATCAGTGTCACATTCAGCAGCAGCAGATTGACTCAAGTAGCTCTGATAAATCTGCTGTGCACTTTGTGACCAGCTCCATTAAAAAACAGCAGATTTAAAGCACACCCACACTGGCTTTACTTTTACACTACCTGTGGCTTCAGAGGGTTATTAACAGCACATAAAGTCTTACCCAAGACCCTCTGGACACAGCATACTCCACCCTCTCGGAGCCATCTGGATTTTGATAGACTAGATCAAATTTTCCAGGTTCTACGGAAGCTTTGGAAGAAGCAACAAGTTAGGAATCATTAGAAACAGAAATAAATTAGGAAGGTTAATTCTTAAATCTCTTAACTTCTTCTGAGAAAGTGTTCAGTTCTCTGAAAATGAAAAGGTTTTCGCTGTAACGTATTATATATCATTACCAGTGACATGACCAGTTTAATTAGGTGCTGACAATTCAAAGACATCAGGAGTCGTCTTTTAAATTTTGATATAATTACTTACATGATACATTATTTTTTAAAAAGGCATGATTATACACAGTTATGATATTGTATGCCAGCGGTGAACTGATCTCCTACCTTGAGAGACATTAAGGAGTTCAAGTTCAATCTGTCTGTTGATTGGGTCAAAGCTCACAATCTTTCCCTCCTAATATAAACAGAACCACAGTTGGTCATAGAGTACGAATGACAGTTTATACCATATTAGATATTATTAAATAAGCTTTTATTAGTAACATCATTCCAAGGTTGTGATTAGGTCATCACAACTGACTGCCCTCACCTTGTATTCAGATACCTCTGGTGTGTAGTTTTCAGTTAGCTCCAGCAGCTGCATTTAAACACATAGAATTAGGAAATGAATGCAATTCACTTTTTTTATTCACACATTATTATTTATATAGCTTCAAATCACAACAGCAGTCGCTTTAAGGGGGCTTTATTCTGTAAGGCAGAGGCGCTACAATAACACAGAGGAAACAAAAGCACTCTGACAGCGCAACTCCCCTCGAAGAGCGAGGGCTGTAATACATCTGTGATGCTTTATGTTTTTATTACAATGCATCAGAGAGCAACTTAGTATCTTCCCCAAGGAAATTTGACATGAAGCAGCCAGCCATGTATTTATTTTATTTTATTACAATATGCCCTCATAATTATAATATTACCCTGCTTTTATAACAACACACTGATGTCTGACCTTTGACCTTTAAGCATTACATACTAAAATTATGTATTTTATTATCTTTAAAAATAGAATTGAAGCAGAAATGGCCGAAATCTTTGGTTTCAATAAGCTGAAAAAATGTGAGTGCGGCAGGGTGTGGTTTGTGGCTCAGCCGCAGGGGAGGGGTGGAGCAGCGGGTTCAGGGTGCCTGTCAGGGGAGTCTGACACACACCTGAGCTCCATCATCTAGCCATGGCTCCCGATAAAAGACGTGCTGAGACCTGAGGTGGGAGGTGTGTGTGCTACAAGCAACTGCAGGCAATTATGGGCAAAATAACCACTGGCAGGGCTCTAGACTAACTTTTTGTCATGGGTGCACCGGTGCGCACCTTTAAAAAGTTAGGCGCACTCAAATTTTTCAACCGCATCGCTTAACACCGCAGTTTTACATGTGCACTTTTTTGGGGGGGAAATTGCAGTCCATACTGACAACATTCATTTCTAAACTATTAACTAACAATCTTGTGCTTAAAGTGCTTTCTTTTCATCTTTTCTTATTACCCACAGCTACATCCACTTCTGTCAGACCTAGGCTGCTCATTAGGGCTGGGTATCATCACTGATTTCTATAATCCATTCGATTCCGGTTCTCAAAGTCCTGATTCTATTCAATTTAGCCTCAGACAGTCAGAAATATTATAATTCTGATCATTTATCAGTACTGATACATGTGAGACTTCATCAGAATTGTGAACATCACAGCAGATGCCTTTGTGTGAAAGTAACTGAGAGAGAGAGAGCTGTGCATGAAGTGTGATTTTTATCGTGGTGGAAGCAAAACAGCAAAAGTCAGAGGGAATTCATGACGACATTGATCAAATGTGAAGCGTAGTTTGCTGCTTCTTTTGCTGCTGGCTCGGTGAAGTTTGGTTGGAGAGAGACAAAACCTGCAGCTCAGAATCAGCGCAAAAAGACGTAAACACAGAGCGGACCGGACGCATCAGGATTGTTGAGCTCCGACAACGTATCCGTCTACGGGCCGTCGGGTGAGAAAGCCGAGAAAGAGAAAGCTGATTCTGATGCGTCGGGTCAGGTCTGTGTTTACGTCTTTGTGTGGAATCCGTGTACCTGCTCTCATTTGCTGTTTGGTGGTTGTAGAAATAGTTTTGTGAGCTTTAATCTGAGAATCTGGCGTTTCTGGTAAAACACATTTATATTTAAAAGTCGATTCAGGATTTAATGAATCAATATCACTTTATTCAAGCTACTCACCTCCCACTTCCACCTGCACTTTCAACTGGACCACGGCCAATTTGAGAGGTCCCGCCCCTGACTATCTCTGATTGGTTTAGTCCACAATAGGGGCATAATGTGTGTCTGTTGTTGACCACACAGAGAGTTGCAGAGATTTTTTTTTTTTTTTTTGTTACCCGAACAGTTGGTCGCAGTGGTGCGACCAATTATTTTTTTAGTCGCACCACTGAAAAATTTGGTCGCACTCTGGAGCCCTGACTGGTGATCCAAAGTGGACAGGATAAACAATCCTCTGTTTCCAGGTGAACAATTAAAGGACTACCTATGAGAAAAGCTGAAAATTGGTGATTGACTTATGAGCTACTTAAATATATTAGTGGGTTACCTAGGCAACTGAAATACTCAAAGGTGACCTGCCATCAGCTTCAAAGACATGGGCAACAAACTAACTGCTTCCACTGTGGATGCAGTTTTAAACAACATAAAAAGCTGCTAATAATGGGTTCACAAAAATCTTTGTAAAACATGGTTCCTAATTCTTAGCGACTGCTACCCATAGTGGTTAGCTTCTGAACCACTGTAGCTAACGAGCTAGCCTCTAGCTAGGCAGGGCAAACTGCTGCTATTCAGTCACTTTTTCGACTTCTCTATAAAGAGTTGCAGAGGAGAAAAAAATCCCAGAGGCTCACTAACAGTGTATTTGCTTAGAGAACACTGGATTTAAACATTACATAAAATACTGCACTGTAAGATAAACTCATGGCTTATGTCTGTGAAGCATTTTGATTTTTCACATAAGTTTACACCTGAACAGAAAATCTTTGATAACTGTCCCCCCGCCCCAAAGTTAAGCTAATTTTGAGTGTTCTACAGTATATTAGCTACAACAGTGTACTACAGCTGATAAGGATGTTGAAAAAACAAGGCACAGAAAAGCAAACTTGGAAGAGTTGACCTGATTTGTACAAATTCAAATGGCTTGCAGTGGACAGATGCAAGGTCATCGATGTCTACATCCTTGTGCATTAAAGAGGGAGTATGCTGTATTGTAAGAGGGCTGATCAGCCTGTTTCACTACCTCATCTACAGAAGGCAGAGGGTACAGCAGATTTAGACTTTTTTTTCAAAATAAAAGTATGACATTATTCTCAAAATCATCAATAGTATTTTTTTTCTTAGTGTAGCCCTAAAACTCCTTCAGAACAACAGTATGAGGGCTGATAGCTTTCATTTTTAACCTGGAGATGACTGCAGCTTACAACACCCACCTTAAAGGCAATCCTCTGCCCCACCTGTGGAGGAGCAGCTAACAGGGGCATGGAGTTGTAGTCCTGCTTGGGTACACTCACAGCTTCCTTCTATAAATGGAGACAGAAAGTCAAGAATGCCTTTTAATTCATTTTACTTGAGAGCAGATATTACACTTAAATTTTAGGCTTCAGATGCAGACAAACCTGCAGGATCACTGACGTGTTGGTCAGTGAATCATTCTGGTAAGACGGCTCTGTGGCTCCATTATAGCTGGACCCAAAGCTGCTACTGTTCCCTCTGCTTGCTCCTCCTCTACCCCCACCCGTAACACTTGCTCCCTGACCACCGCCACATCTGGCTTTCCCTCTGCCGCGACCTTGCCAAGGAGACTGAATACCTATGCCACCTCTGGGCTGCTGCAGCGGCCTTCGTATCACCAGCTGGATCTCGTCTTCACTGTCCGAGTTGGAACCCTTTGCTGCTGTATGAGGTGGCTCGGCTATGCTGGCGGTCTGTTCTGGATTATCGTTTGTAGGCTGCGGGGCTGAAGGAGCCTGACTTGATTCTGAGCTGGTAGCCGTGGTTTTTAAAGGTTTGTTTCTGGGCTGGATTTTCACACTGGCAGCCTCATCAGGAGAAGACTCTGTTTCTGAAGAGGATGACGATGACAGTGGAGGTTTTTTGGGGGCAGGTTTTGTGTTTGATGGGACCTTGGAGGGAGCAGGAGTGGAGGTGGGTGTTTTTGTTGTTTTTTTGGGTACGACATCTTCATCACTGCTGCTACTACTGGAATCTGAAGAGGAGGCTTTTTGTGGTTTTGATGCTTGGAGCTTCTTGGTGCTTTTACTCAGCCGGCTGACAGCAGCTGGAATCTTCGGGAGATCAGCTGGTTTGGGAGAAGCAGGAGCACCTTTTTCCTTTGGCTTCTTTTTCTTCTTCTCTTTCTTCTCTGTGGGGTTTCCCTGTACATTCTCATTCTGGTCATCACTTGCCACTAGGTTGGCACCGTCTGTCATTCTGTCCTCGTTATTTTTCTTCCTCTTTTTCTTCTTCCATTCGACACTCACTCCATTTTCTTCTGGCACAGTGTCTTCTGTGGCTCGCCGTCTCTTTCTGCCGCTTTCACTTGCTGCATCTGGATGACTGCTGTATCCATTCAACTCATTCATCCAGCCCACCTTCACCCTGACACAAAAACAGAACACATCTTAAAGGAATAGTTGAACATTATACAATGGATTTATTATGTCAAATTTCCTTGACACAAATAAAAAGGTCAGTGGCAAACTATCCAGGGTGTACCCTGCTTCTCACGGACGGACAGATGACCGAAATGAACGTCAAACCTGTTTACTTAGTTACTAGTTATCCAACCCTTACAGGGAAGTTGGAACCTTAAGACACACTCTTGATGACACAGGGCTAACACTGAGAAACAGCAGGCAACCACAAAAGCACATTTAAACCTACACATGATTTAGAATCAGCAGTCTGTCCAACATGCAGATCTCTGTGTTGTGAGAGGAAACCCACACAGATCTGAACCCCAGATGGCAGTGCAGAATACTGAAAAATTGACTGTTGTAAAGCATACAGCATTTGGTTTGTTGTAGCTTTTGAACTAACAAAATGAATACGTGTGAATTTAAATATTGTGTCGCTTATGTTAAGACTTAAACTTAACAAACTTGAGGTGTGTTGGTCATTTGAAGTATGTTACATTGGTGCATACTTCAAATTAGATTAGTACAGACTCAAGACTCTGGGGTGACAGGAGAATAAATGGTGCCACAAATTTTGGAAAATTAAGTCTACATGAAGTTTGTTTCAAATCCACACTTCACTCAATAGCCCTGTGCCAAATACGCGTATTTCATTTTTGCAAACAGAGCCTAAGAATAGATAACACTGAAAGGATGTTTTTAGTTGTATTTTATTAACGTTTTTCCCCTTTATGACGACAAAGTGTCTAAAAAATCATGATATACCGTGCCACGATCCAGGTTTTTGTTCATACCACCCAGAGCTAGGCAAGCAAGCAGCGTCCACATGGTACTGAGCTGAGTGTTTAGAGACATGTTGTAACTAAATAACTCGTATTAAATATGCCAGGATCTGTCAGCGCTTTGAAAGTTACAACTAACAAAGCACGCGCACCTGACGCTGTCGTTGTCCCGCACCACGTAGATGCTCTCCGTGTGCGGCAGGTAGCAGTCTTCTATGAACAGGCTGAGGATGCTCCCGCCGCTGAATTCAAACTTCTCCCTGATGACGCTCTCCAGGTCGGCCACCACGCGACACACGTTTAGGTCTACGAGCAGCCAGCACATGCGGCAACCGACGACAGCCGGCGGCGGGTAGTCAAAGTACAGGCGCAGTCGGATAAAGTTGTTACTGTGGGCAGCCATGACGGCTACAGCACCAAAACACACCAGCTGCTGTACTCCCTCTGCGAGCTCAAAGACGACACTTCCGCTCTTCAAAATAAGAGTGCAAACTCAAATGTATTTCATTTCCCTATTCAAAGAAAAGATTATTATAGTAATAATAACTCTGTAATGACAGCTATACTCACATCATATCAACTTATCACGTATTCGTTTGTAGTCTCAGACTTTTATTTTAAATTATCACTTTTCAACGGAAGTGAGGCGCACGTGTTTGGCGCTGTCAATACCCTCGTTTACAATATTGACCTCTGCCGGCGTGGAGGAAGTACTGAACTATTACAGAGCTCCATCGCAGCCAAATATTCACCAGAGGCTCTTGTCGTAACTTTAAACTAAGCTCAAACTGAACTGAAAAATGACTTGAATAAAAGCTTATCTTCATTCTTCTTGGGATTTTTTGTTAAAGTCCTTAAAACTGACTTTATGACTCATTCAAGCATTAAAAATGCACAGTTGAACCACTGGTCTGTCTACACATAATAGACAACTTATATCAGCATGGTTATCAGATTTTCCTTAAAAAACGAAAAAAAAAAACATTAGGACCAAAGAAAAAGTGGCAAGCCTAGATGCACTGTCTACATCAGATGACCAGTTTCTGGAATCCATGTCTGCTAGAAATAGGAAAAATCCAGCAAGACCTGGAAAAATAAAAAAAAGAGATATATTAAGACCTTGATCCATCTACTCTTGGCCAAAGTCGTGTCGGAAATGGTCTGAATGAAAAGGTCGCTGTAAACAGGCCATTCCTAAGGCTGCAGTATGTCATAGTACACAAAAACTGGATTGAAAATGAGGGGAAACAAGTCAAATCTAAAATGGTTCTAGCTATTATCAGCGTGTATGTCTCTGTAGGACACAGTAGGAGAGTCACTTTTATCCCAATACAGCAGTTCTGCACCTAAACTCTGAGCCTTTCCTGCCTCCTTGCCGTTTCTTTTATAACTGAACTGCTCACTTTGTCTGAACTGTGCGCATTTATATTGATGCTTTATGTCTGTCTTACGAGGTGCAGTGCTCTCTGTGCCTGTTTTAATTGTTAATTGCCCCTTGGGGATAAATTAAGTGTGTCTGGGATTTGAAATGAATGTTAGATCAAACTCATCGTCTTTTCTTCTTTTCTTTTGATGTTCATTGAGGTTTTTCAGAGTCCGTAGGTCACTTTACTCCCTTCAGTGCTCTGAGGTTATTCCAACTTTACTTTGTGACGCAATATTTAAAAAAACGTGTCGGTCAGCTGACCACGGGTTTGGTCATGTGATTTCTCGTTGCAGTTGAAATTATGCGGAGCCTTTACAGCTAGACACTTTAACGATGGGTTCCTTCCGAGTAGACTTTACTTTGTGTTTCTTACTCAGCGTTGTGCTGTCTAAAGGTAAGATATCCGCACTGTGGACGAGGCTCTTACAGACTTCTTCTCGGGGGGTTTTTTACCTCCCACTTTGACTTCAAAACGAAAGTAACGTTTTGATCGCTCATCACAGACTGGTTTATTGTTTCTGGTAGAATGACGATGTAACACTGTCACACTGTAACCGAACACCAAGTTAACAAAGTGGATGTGATTGAATTCTGCGCAGGGCTCCCCTCTGCTCTGCGGAGCAAAGAAGCCTGGAACTATGTGGAGGTGAGAGACGGGGCCCACATGTTTTGGTGGCTCTATTATGCTGACAGTGTACAAGCCCAGTACAAGGACCTGCCTCTGGTCATGTGGCTGCAGGTAGGACTTCATGATTTTTGTTTTCCACCTTAACTGGGCTTCCAGTGTTGTCAGCATTTCAATCAAACTCCCGATTCGTTCCATTTACGAACATTTTACGCGTGTTTAGTCGCTTAGTATCAGTCCCATTACGTTTAGACCAAATAAATTGTCAATGACAAAAGAACTATCCCAAGTATTTCATTTGTAATGACCATGAAGAATACAATATGGATGTTGTGGCAAATAGTCTCAATGAATTCTTTGTAACTGCTGGACCAAATTTAGCAAGAACAATCACTCATCCTGGGAAAGCACAGGAAAAACCCGATACACTGATTGACAGAAATCCATATTCTATGTTTCTCACAGCCGTTGATGAAAATGAAGTTCTTGAAATTGTCAAAAAATGTAAAAATCACAAATCTTTGGATTGTAATGATATTGATATGATAGTGGTTAAAAGAGTCATTGAGGCTATTATAAAACCATTTACATACATCTGTAATTTATCATTTCAAACTGGTCGATTTCCAGACAGAATGAAAATAGCAAAAGTTATACCTCTATACAAATCTGGAAACAAACACCATTTCACAAACTACAGGCCTGTCTCTTTACTACCTCAATTCTCAAAAGTTCTTGAAAAACTGTTTAAAAACAGACTGGAAAAATTTATAGATAAACATAAACTACTCACTGAGAGTCAGTACGGATTCAGATCAAGCAGATCAACATCATCGGCACTATTAGATTCAATAGAATACATCACAAATTCCATAGACAAAAAGCAATATGTGGCTGGGTTATTCATAGACTTGACAAAGGCATTTGACACTATAGATCATGATATATTAATAAGAAAACTGGAACATTATGGTGTCAGAGGGGTAGTTTTAGATTGGGTCCGGAGTTATTTAAGTGACAGAAAGCAGTTTGTGAAAATAAATGGTGGTTGCTCCTTATGTATGGACATTGCTTGTGGTGTACCCCAAGGGTCAGTTTTGGGTCCAAAATTCTTCAACTTGTACATTAACGACATCTGTAAAGTGTCCAAAGTATTAAAAATGGTTCTCTTTGCTGACGATACAAACATTTTTTGCTCTGGTGATGATCTGCAGAATTTATTGGAGGATATGACTAATGAAATAAGTAAAGTGAAGTTCTGGCTTGATAAAAACAAATTATCATTAAATTTGAATAAATCTAAACTTATGTTATTTGGAAATAGTAGTTTAAATACAAATGCAAAGATTCAAATAAATGGTGTTGATATTGAAAGAGTCAGTGAAAATAAATTTCTGGGGGTAATAATAGATGAAAAACTTAACTGGAGAGCTCACGTAAGATATATTCATTCCAAAGTATCACGAAGCATTGCAGTACTAAACAAGGCAAAACAGGTATTCGACAGAACATCACTTCATATTCTCTACTGTTCACTGGTTTCACCATACTTAAGCTATTGTGCAGAGGTCTGGGGCAATAACTATAAAACCACATTACATTCACTTTTTACTCTTCAAAAGAAAGCAATTCGAATCATCCACAATGCAGGTTATAGGGAACATACAAACTCACTATTTTTGCAGTCTGAAATATTGAAAATTGACGATATAGTGAAATTCCAAACAGCACAAATTCTATTCAAAGCAAAAAATAAAGAACTGCCAGGTAATATTCAGAGTATGTTTTTTTTGAAAGAAGGAAGTTATAATTTAAGGGGTTTTTGTAACTTCAAAACAATGAAGGTACGTACTACAAGAAAAGGCTTTTGTGTTTCTGTTCATGGAGTGAAACTATGGAACAAACTGAATATGGAATTAAAGCAATGTCCAAACATAAAACTGTTCAAAAAGAGTTATAAAAATATGATCTTCTCGATCTATAAAGAAAAGGAAAATATTTAAATTAAGTGAATGTCTCTATTTAAAAACAAACAAACAAAAAATTCATGATGTGATATTATAGTATATAGTATATCAGAAATCTGTTCACTATTTTTATTACAAATTATATCAGTAAGGAAGCTGACTAAATATTCACTGATAATTTATGGGACAGGGGTGGGATTAAATAAGTGTATACTTCTTCCCACTCCCTTTCAACATGTAAATTAATCAGAATGTTTTTTTGTATGTAATTTGTATAGTATATATTTTTTCTCTCATTTCTTTTCTAAATGTACTTGTATATTGTTCACATGTTGAAATAAATTACCAATCAATCAATCAATCAATGAGATTTTCTTTTTACACGAATAAATAAATAACCTATATAGCAATTTAAACTTTGAATTCCTAACTTTGCCTGCAACTTCCCCCACGACCTTATGCTGACAGCTTAAAAAGTTATTTTTCATTTAGGCAGTAGGCTGTCTACAGTCTGCACCTACAATACCTGCACTGTCTGTAGGGTATCATATATTTTTGTAGTTCATTCAAGTTGAAGCATGCAAAAGTTTTTTTTGTACTGGACACAGAGAGTGATCCATCCCCAGACACTCAAGCGTTCAACTATTAGTTGGAGTAAGACTGGAAAGTGGGGGTCAGTCTTGTCTGTATGTTTCTGAGGGGGAACAAAAGTCCACAAGACTAATAATGCTTCAAGTATTTATGTCTTATTTAGTGATTCTCATCCCATATCAACTGTCTGTCTTGCCCGTTGTATGCAAATACTGATTGAATAAATAATAAAGTCCACAGGAAGCTAAGAAATCCCCTGAAGCTGTTTGCTGAGCATCATTAATCGCTTAACAATCAGGTCTGTGACAAATCGAGCACATGCATGGTTGCATTCTCAAACATGTGCAGCATCATGCTACCATTCCATCTTCCTGTACAGTGATGTCTGCAGGAAGTTGTGATGTTCAGAGATTGTGTCCCCGTCTGATCAAATGATCAGGCCTTTGGTTAAAAATGGAATGGGGCTCAGACTGAGAGGTGGTAAGAGTGAGTAATGGCAGTGTTGTTTTTATTCCTAACTACAAAAGAGGAACAATTATGGTCTAATTTTAAACTTTCCACTTTATGACCTTGTATTGCATTATTTTTCTGATCCCACCCCCTGCCACCGAAAACAAACAAACAGTAATAGAGACGTGTACGTTAATGGCTCATTTAATACGAATGTGGCTTGTGCTGAGTTAAATGGCAAATATAAGTGTGTGTGTGTGTGTGTGTGTGTGTTTTAGGGTGGCCCAGGAGGATCTGGAACTGGCTTTGGCAACTTTGAGGAAATTGGACCCTTGAACAGAGATCTAGAGCCCAGAAAAACAAGCTGGGTAAAGATTTACTGTAACTGAAGAGTGCTTCAAAGAAAGTATGAATGAATAGATTAGCATGCTGACGTGTGTGTGTGTGTCACCTTTAGGTCCAGGCAGCCAATTTGTTATTTGTAGATAACCCTGTGGGCACTGGCTTTAGCTACACAGACAGGCCAGATGCCTATGCTACCAATGTGTCCACTGTAGCCTCAGACATGCTGGTGCTGCTCAAACACTTCTTCTCAGAAAAGCCTGAGTTCCAGGTATGTCCATTATTGCATTTTTTATTTTTATTTTTGCCTGTTTGTCAGAAAGATGGGCTCATCAAACGTTGTCTAAAGTGACTCCAAAACACATTAGTATTAAAGGACCTAAAGTGTACTGTTCTGTTCTTTTCAGAGCATCCCCTTCTACATTTTCTCTGAGTCATATGGAGGGAAGATGGCAGCTGCTATCTCCTTAGAGCTCAGCAAGGTGAGGTGACTTATTTTGGGATCTTTCTGTTGTTCTTTGCACAGCATTCAGTTCAGTGTGAGCTCCCTGCTATCGGAAAGTCCCAGTAATAAAGATGTCATGTGATAGAAAAGGGAAGTAGAGACAACGTGACGTTTAAAGAAAAAAAAGCCTGTTCTTCTGGAGAACTAAGCAATAACTTTTATTGTAGTTTGTTTTATTTTTTTAGCTGGTCACATATTTTTTTATATTTTATGAGAGAGAGATATTTAGAGCTGTTAATGATTTATATTCTGTTTAAAGCACATTGATTGAGTTAAGTAACATGAAATGTGCTTTATAAATATAGCTGACATTCGCAATGTTAAATTGATAGATATGCTGTATGAAATCAGATGATGGCCATTTGTACCACCAGTCAAAAGTTTGGACACACCTTCTCATTTAATGGGTTTTCTTTATTTTCATGACTGTTTACATTGTAGATTCTCCCTGAAGGCATCAAAACTATGAATGAACACATATGGAATTATATAGTAAACAACTCAAAGGATGTTTTATATTTGAGATTCTTCCAAATATCCACCCTTCGCTTTGATTACTGCTTTGCACACTCTTTGCATTCTCTGGATGAGCTTCATGAGGTCGTCACTTATAATGGTTTTTCAACAGTCTTGAAGGAGTTCCCAGAGATCCTGAGCACTTGTTGGTTCTTTTGCCTTCACTCTGCGGTCCATCTCGTCCCAAACCATCTCCACTGGGTTTAGGTCAGGTGACTGTGGAGGCCAGGCCTCCATCACTCTCCTTTTTGATCAAACAGTCCTTACACAGCCTGGAGGTGTGTTTGGTGTCATTGTTGTTGAAGAATAAATGATGGTCCAATGAAACACAAACCTGATGAGATGGCATGCCGCTGCAGGATGCTGTGGTAGCCATGCTGGTTCAGTGTGCCTTCAATTTTGAACAAACCCCCAACTGTGTCACCAGCAAAGCACCCCCACACCATCACACCTCCTCCTCCATGCTTCACAGTAGGAACTTCCTTTCACCTTTTCTGCTTTGCACAAAGAAATGGTGGGTGGAACCAAAGATCTCCAATTTGGACTCATCAGACCAAAGCACAGATGTCCACTGGTCTAATGTCCATTCCTTGTGTTTCTCTGCCCAAAACAAATCTCTTCTGATTGTTGCTTTTTCTTAGTCGTGGTTTCTTAGCAGCTATTTGACCATAAAGGCCGGATTCACACAGTGTCCTCTGAACAGTTGATGTAGAGATGTGTCTGCTACTGGAACTCTGTGTGACATTTATCTGAGCTCTAATCTGTTAACTTGAGATTTGTGAGGCTGGTGACTCGGATGAATTTATCCTGAGCAGCAGAGGTGACTCTTGGTCTTCCTTTCCTGGGGCGTCCTCATGTGAGCCAGTTTCATTAAGGCACTTGATGGTTTTGCGACTGCACTTGGGGACACATTCAAAGTTAGCAATGTTCTGGACTGACTGACCTTCAGTTCTTAAAGTAATGATGGGCTGTTTCTCTTTACTTAGCTGATTGGTTCTCGCACTAATATGAATTCTAGCAGTTATCAAATGGGACTGTCAGCTGTGTACTAACACGACTTCTGTCCAACACAGTCTCTCAGTCTCAACCCCAATAAGAAGGCACAAAATTCCACAAATGAACCCTGACACAGCACACCTGTGACGTGAAACCATTTCAGGTGACTACATCATGAAGCTCACTGAGAGAAGGCCAAGGGTTTGCAGCCCTGTCAACAAAGCAAAGGGGTGGTTACTTTGAGGAATCTGAAATATAAAACATATTTATTTATCAATATTTTTCTTTGTTACATCATTCCATGTATCTTGCTTCATATATTTGGTGTCGTCAGTATGTATCTACAATGTAGAAATTAGTAAAAAATAAATAAAACCATTCATTTGTGTCTCATCTTTTTATAGGCCATAACCCAAGGGACAGTCAAATGCAACTTTTCTGGTGTGGCACTTGGAGACTCATGGATTTCACCACTGGGTCAGTATCAGATATTAAGTATCAACACCATGTGCCAAGAAAGACTTCATTTTAACCATAGGATGAGAACAAATGGCAGGTTTTTGCTGTTGGCGTTAAAAACTGAGAATTCTTTTATGTAAAACTTCAAGCAAGGCTGAGTGAATTTCTGTTGATACACTTTTGTTTCATCCACAGACTCTGTTATGACATGGGGACCATATCTCTACACCACTGTAAGTAACACACCATAGACTGCATATATGAACCTGTCTTGATGTCACCAGTTGGTACAATCCTGCATTTTCACCATTGCGATCTTGGGGTTTTAAAACCGGATGAGATGAGTGAAACATGGATCTGACTGAAAAACGTTGCGAGCTCATTGGCTACCACTTATCATTGGGTTCTTTTTCCTTTAGCATAATCAGTTTATCCTCCTTTCTGTCTCTAATAGTGATCATAACTTACTAAATGAACTCCATTTTGCATTCACTATGACCTGAAATTAGCATCTAATCTCAACAGTGTCATCATTTGTGACAGCACTGAGCAGCTCCTTCAGTGGGAGACTGCGGCACCCACGGTGTGGGACGGAGAGATTTCGCAGGTCTTTCCTCCCCACTGCTGTCAGACTCCATAATAAAGACTTTAACTGATCAAGCACACACATCCATACATATGCAATAATACTAAGTGCAATAATCCTTTCTGTCATCGTTGTATTTTTACTCAGTTGTATATAGTATTTGTATTTGTATTCTATTTTTATCTTATTGTATATTTATTTTATTCTACTGTATATAGTATTTTATTTTATTCTATTCTGTACAGTTGTGTACTGTATTTATTCTTATTGTATTCTAATTTTTGCCTCATAACTTTTGCACTGTCCACTTCCTGCTGTGACAAAACAAATTTCCCACGTGTGGGACTAATAAAGGTTATCTTATCTTATCTTATTTACAAAAAATGATGACACTGTTGAGATTATGAAGCTACGATGATCTTTCATATACAGTGTATGTAACACAGAGTCTTTTTGTCCATTGTGTTGAGCTTCCATATGATTCTGTCTGCAGTCCCTCCTGGATGATTACGGCCTGGCAGATGTCAGTAAGGCAGCAGAGGCAGTGAAGCAAGCCGTGGAGCAGGGCCAGTTTCTTAAAGCGACTGAGCTGTGGTCTATGACGGAGTCTGCCGTAGAGCGGGTTTGTACAACACTACATAATTTGGAGAAAATGCTTGCTGGATATTTAATGCATTGTCTAATCTTAAATTGCTTTATGGAAGTGGTGTTCCATCGGGGCAATCAGGGCAAGCAGTGCTTGTCTAGTAAAATCTACCAACAGACATTAATTTAAACATACAAAAGAGAAAGCATCTCTCCTTTCATCTCAAACAACCTTGTCGTAAAACTTCTCACCTGTTTGCATTGTTCTTGAAGTTACTGCCATCTTGTGGCCATAGTTTGTTCATGGCTCTGGAAGCAGAATTAACTCTGCTTGACTCCATTCTTTGGAATCTGCATCGGCCAATGTTTTCATGGGCAAATCTGTGTCCCAATAAAAATGGCTTCAGCCTGTCAAGCTGAGAAGCCATGTTTGCCTATGTACATCATAAACTTCTGATGTACATATCTGACTGATAGTGGAAACTGATATGATCTCTTCAACAGTGTTATAAGATAGTGTGTGTATGGAATCGCTGTTGCTTTTAGCTTTTATTCTGTTATACATGCATAACCTGTTTAACTGAGCTGACTATTAGTACAACTATATATTAATATGGTCACCTTTGGCTAGGAGCATACACACTGAAGATATGTTATATTTTTGTGTAAACAAAATGTTAATAAAGTAGTTTTTGCCATATTTATGTATTGTTTTGTCTTATTTTTGGTTTTCCTTAAGAATACCAATGGAGTCAACTTCTACAACATCCTAACTCAGAGTTCAGATGAGAAGCTCACCTCTTCTGCAGGGCTGGACTTTATCAGTAAGACTCTGATCTAAATGATTCCATCTAGTTAGTAAACTAGACCACATGGGTTTGGTGATTTTAAAATAAACCTGTCCTACTTAAGTCTAAATGTAAAGTAAAAGTAAAAAGTAAAAAAAAAAAAAATTCTTCGATGACTATCTACTGATGCTCTTCCTACTTTATACCAGGTCTGCAGAAACATCGTCACATTCGCCCCCTCCACAGCCAGTCCCTGAGTCAGCTGATGAATGGACCAATAAGGAAGAAGCTGGGTATCATTCCTGACAATGTCACATGGGGAGGTACGATTTCTTGAAGTGAAAGATCAAGGAACTGTTTGTCCTTTCATTTTAGATGCTTGAAAATACTAAACATCATAAAACCTTGTTCCCTCTCCTGTTTTTGCTGTGACCTCAGGTCAGGCTGATGAGGTCTTCACTAACATGGCAGGAGACTTTATGAAGCCAGTGGTGGACATAGTTGACCAGCTGCTGACTGCTGGAGTTAAAGTCACAGTCTACAATGGACAGCTTGATCTCATTGTGGACACTATGGGTTAGTTACTCAGTAAATCACGAAGATGGGTGACGCACCAAGTACAGCGTGGGCCATTTATATGGATACACTGTAATAACATGGGAATGGTTGGTGATATTAAAGTCCTGTTTGTGGCACATTAGTATATGTGAGGGGGCAAACTCCTCAAGATGGGTGGTGACCATGGTGGTCATTTAGAAGTCGGCCATCTTGGATACAACTTTTGTTTTTTCAATAGGAAGAGGGCCATGTGACACATCAAACTTATTGGTAATGTCACAAGAAAAACAATGGTGTGCTTGGTTTCAACGTAACTTTATTCTTTCATGAGTTATTTACAAGTTTCTGACCACTTATAAAATGTGTTCAAAGTGCTGCCCATTGTGTTGGATTGTCAATGCAACCCTCTTCTCCCACTCTTCACACACTGATAGCAACACCGCAGGAGAAATGCCAGCACAGGCATCCAGTATCCGTAGTTTCAGGTGCTGCACATCTCGTATCTTCACACCATAGACAATTGCCTTCAGATGACCCCAAAGATAAAAGTCTAAGGGGGTCAGATCGGGAGACCTCAGGGGCCATTCAACTGGCCCACGACGATTAATCCACTTTCCAGGAAACTGTTCATCTAGGAATGCTCGGACCTGGCACCCATAATGTGGTGGTGCACCATCTTGCTGGAAAAACTCAGGGAACGTGCCAGCTTCAGTGCATAAAGAGGGAAACACATCATCATGTAGTAATTTCAAATATCCAGTGGCCTTGAGGTTTCCATTGATGAAGAATGGACCCACTATCGTTGTACCCCATATACCACACCAAACCATCACTTTTGTTGTTCCAACAGTCTTGGAGGGATCCATCCAATGTGGGTTAGTGTCAGACCAATAGCGGTGGTTTTGTTTGTTAACTTCACCATTCACATAAAAGTTTGCCTCATCAATGAACAAAATCTTCTGTGTGAACTGAGGGTCCTGTTCCTATTTTTGTTTTGCCCATTCTGCAAATTCTGTGCGCCGATCTGGGTCATCCTCGTTGAGATGCTGCAGTAGCTGGAGTTTGCAAGGGTGCCATTTGTGAGTAGCTAATATCCGCCGAAGGGATGTTTGACTAATGCCACTCTCCAGTGACATGCAGCGAGTGCTACGCTGTGGGTTCTTGCTGAATGAAGCTAGGACAGCCACTGATGTTTCTTCATTAGTGACAGTTTTCTTGCGTCCACATTTTGGCAAATCCAACCCTGAACCAGTTTCACAAAACTTAGCAAGCAGTTTGCTAACTGTAGCATGGGAGATGGGTGGTCTCGTAGGATGTCTTGCATTGAAATCGGCTGCAATGACCCGGTTACTGCGTTCACCAGATATCAACACAATTTCGATCCACTCCTAACCTTTCTGACATGTCAATGGCTGTGAACAAAGAAACTTGTAAATAACTCATGAAAGAATAAAGTTATGTTGAAACCAAGCACACCATTGTTTTTCTTGTGACATTACCAATAAGTTTGATGTGTCACATGGCCCTCTTCCTATTGGAAAAAACAAAAGTTGTATCCAAGATGGCCAACTTCTAAATGGCCACCATGGTCACCACCCATATTCAGGAGTTTGCCCCCTCACATATACTAATGTGCCACAAACAGGACTTTAATATCACCAGACAAGTCCCATTTTATTACGGTGTATCTATATAAATGGCCCACCCTGTATATGTCCCTGTTGAGTCTAATCACCTGGATCTTTATCTTCTCACAGGTCAGGAGCTGTGGGTGAAGCAGCTAAAGTGGGAGGGGATTCGTAATTTTAACGAGCTTAAGTGGACTCCCCTCGATGATCCTGCCACCCCGGGCGTTACTGGAGCTTTCTGCAAGACTTTTAAGAACTTTGCCTTTTATTGGATTCTCAAAGCTGGTCACATGGTAAGCTAGAATGAGTCAGTTGATGAAATGTAGATAAACACAACCTCATTTCTTTTTATTAATATTAATATTTAACATAAAATGTCATCCTTTTTATCTGTCCTCACAGATTCCTTCAGATCAGGGACCTATGGCCTTGCAGATGCTGAAGATGATCACCCAGCAGGCCTGAACACCTTTCTCTGATCAGAGCTGGAAGTGCACTGACAATCATAATGATCACATTATTTTTAAAAAATATATAAATTTCACTCCCTGCTAAACAAACTCCAAAGTGCAGTTGATTACAATACTGTGTAACATTTTAACCCAATAAAAAGCAATAAAGACACATTTGTTTCATAAAGGCTACTTTGTTGTCTTTATTTAAATGTTGTACAGAGTGTCAAATAACAGTTGTACAGTACAGAGTCCTGAGCCACCCCTCATTTTATGAAATGGGGAAACGGATGCAGTGATTTATTGAAACGTGTAAACAAATGGAAATGCTGCATATAAAGCAAAAACAGTTTATTCTTCAACAGTCTGAACTCTGTTAGGTAAGCATTCATGAAAGTTCTTTAAGTACAGGGAGTGCAGAATTATTAGGCAAGTTGTATTTTTGAGGAATAATGTTATTATTGAACAACAACCATGTTCTCAATGAACCCAAAAAAACTCATTAATATCAAAGCTGAATGTTTTTGGAAGTAGTTTTTAGTTTGTTTTTAGTTTTAGCTATTTTAGGGGGATATCTGTGTGTGCAGGTGACTATTACTGTGCATAATTATTAGGCAACTTAACAAAAAACAAATATATACCCATTTCAATGATTTATTTTTACCAGTGAAACCAATATAACATCTCCACATTCACAAATATACATTTCTGACATTCAAAGACAAAAAAACAAATCAGCGACCAATATAGCCACCTTTCTTTGCAAGGACACTCAAAAGCCTGCCATCCATGGATTCTGTCAGTGTTTTGATCTGTTCACCATCAACATTGCGTGCAGCAGCAACCACAGCCTCCCAGACACTGTTCAGAGGGTGTACTGTTTTCCCTCCTTGTAAATCTCACATTTGATGATGGACCACAGGTTCTCAATGGGGTTCAGATCAGGTGAACAAGGAGGCCATGTCATTAGTTTTTCTTCTTTTATACCCTTTCTTGCCAGCCACGCTGTGGAGTACTTGGACGCGTGTGATGGAGCATTGTCCTGCATGAAAATCATGTTTTTCTTGAAGGATGCAGACTTCTTCCTGTACCACTGCTTGAAGAAGGTGTCTTCCAGAAACTGGCAGTAGGACTGGGAGTTGAGCTTGACTCCATCCTCAACCCGAAAAGGCCCCACAAGCTCATCTTTGATGATACCAGCCCAAACCAGTACTCCACCTCCACCTTGCTGGCGTCTGAGTCGGACTGGAGCTCTCTGCCCTTTACCAATCCAGCCACGGGCCCATCCATCTGGCCCATCAAGACTCACTCTCATTTCATCAGTCCATAAAACCTTAAAAAAACCAGTCTTGAGATATTTCTTGGCCCAGTCTTGACGTTTCAGCTTGTGTGTCTTGTTCAGTGGTGGTCGTCTTTCAGCCTTTCTTACCTTGGCCATGTCTCTGAGTATTGCACACCTTGTGCTTTTGGGCACTCCAGTGATGTTGCAGCTCTGAAATATGGCCAAACTGGTGGCAAGTGGCATCTTGGCAGCTGCACGCTTGACTTTTCTCAGTTCATGGGCAGTTATTTTGCGCCTTGGTTTTTCCACACGCTTCTTGCGACCCTGTTGACTATTTTGAATGAAACGCTTGATTGTTCGATGATCACGCTTCAGAAGCTTTGCAATTTTGAGACTGCTGCATCCCTCTGCAAGATATCTCACTATTTTTGACTTTTCTGAGCCTGTCAAGTCCTTCTTTTGACCCATTTTGCCAAAGGAAAGGACGTTGCCTAATAATTATGCACACCTGATATAGGGTGTTGATGTCATTAGACCACACCCCTTCTCATTACAGAGATGCACATCGCCTAATATGCTTAATTGGTAGTAGGCTTTCCAGCCTATACAGCTTGGAGTAAGACAACATGCATGAAGAGGATGATGTGGACAAAATACTCATTTGCCTAATAATTCTGCACTCCCTGTAGAAGAAGAAAGACATCCTGAGGTGCTTCTTGGGATCTTAGCTGCCTTTTTTGTTAAGATGATCCCACACTGCTTCAGTAATGATGAGGATGTTGAGGATCTGTGTGTGTGTGTGTGTACACGTGTATTAATATTTTTGTGGGGACCCAAAATTGGAAGTCTACTAAACTTATGGGGAACAAAATCCCAGTTCCTACAAGTTTGAAGACATTTTTGAGGTTCAAAATGTGGTTTTAGTCTCAGGGTTATGATTAGGTTTAGGCATTCATTTTTGATGGTTAGGGTAATGTGAGATTATAATATTGTCTTATGCCATGTTATGCCCCTAATTAAGGATTGTGAAGCTATTATGTAGTTTTAGTTTGCATTATTCTCCTGAATTAGAAGAAGGTGGTAACTATTACATTTGTTAAACTGATTTGTATTACATTGGACTGCTTTATTTATTGTGAATGAATGATATTGTTTATGATGCATTATACGGCTGAGTTATACGAAATACTGTTTTCAGAGAGTCATGATCTTATTTGTCTGATTAGAAGAGAGCAGAATATACCGGAGAGGTTTTCTGCCCCATCTCAGCAGGAGCAGATAAACAGGGAGCCAAGGCGCCGTGTGAGAGAAAGAATGTGAATGTTTAGGCTTTTATGACTAGGTGGGGGCCACTAGAGGCTATAAGAGTTTGAGCACTGCTCCACCATTGGGAGATCAATGCTGTCTGTGTGCAGTGTTCATCTCCCCACGCGTGTGTGTTCATTAAAATCATTGTTTGACCGAAGCTCTTCTGGACCATTATTGTTTTTGTGCTCACCCTCAATATTTGAACTCGTAACAGTAAGCAGCTAGGGAAAGCATTATGTCAATGTGATGTCCCCGCAAGGATATGAATACACGTGTGCCAGTGTGTATCTGAACAATTAAGCTGCTGTCAGTCTTTTTTTGTTTTTTAATGCTGCATGGTGACTAACAATCTAATGGTGTTTTACTACAATAATAATTCCATAAATTGTGTTTTGGTTTTGACAAGCTGCTGGTGCATAAAGACACAGTTTAAAATTGGTCCTTTGCTAAACTGTCTGTTGTGTATGAACACAAAACTAGTTCATCCCTTGAGTTGGTTCTTTTTTATGCTTGAATGGTAAATGGCCTGCATTTGTATAGCGCTTTACTTAGTCCCTAAGGACCCCAAAGCGCTTTACACTACATTCAGTCATTCACCCACCCACAGATGAGCATTTATACTCAGTTAATAATTCATGATTAAGAGGCTTGACAAAAACATTCTGAAAATGGTCAGGTACAAGAGCTGGACTGAAAATGAATGAAAAAGCAGCCAATGTCCAAGGAAATTTGCTTAAGATACAATAGACACATAAACAGTGGGTGGCTTGAGCCCTTTTCCGTTATGTCTAAATTTCACTCCTTAAATTACAACCAAAACTTCCATCACTGAGCACAGTCAGAAGATCCGTTTACCCTTTGACATTTAAAACGAACTTTCCTTGACATTTGAGGAAACATACCATATGTAATCATTGTCTTCATGCAATAATGTTGTACTGTAAGAATCTCTCTATGTTTGCTCCGAAAGAATAATAACACAAAAATGAATATTGTATAGCCTTTACTTTTTGGCTGGTATTAAGCACTGGCTTCACCATTGTCTAGGTGGGATGATAGACCTTAGCCACCTTGGCTCTGGGCCATGTTAGTACCAAAGCTTAGCGAACATGGTCGAAACTGTCAGGGTTTCTTTTTTCTCCACAAAACTTCATCACATAAAAGCAGAAACTAACATAATTCCCATTAGACACAGGGGTACTATGAGTTTGAGCGGTGGAGAAGCCAGGTGAAAGCGGAGACGGAGAAGCTCATCAGCTGAGTATTGGTAACGTCCAGCACTAGGTCGGTAGACCAATGACATAAAAATCCAGACCCACACGAGCAAGACGCAGATCCTGCTAGGCCACATCACGGACAGTCAGGTAAGCCAAACAGTCAGGTGTAAGGATCCGAGGGAGACAACGGCCAAAACAAACAGGCAGATGAACTAGAGCCAAAATACTCAGGCACTTGCAAAATTCGCTAGATCGCCAGTAGTGTCAGTAGAAAACAAGAAGGTTTAAACATTTTTAAGATGTTTAAACCAGAAGGGCTCCCGCGCTGTCATCGCTGTGGACCGGCTGTACGTGGACGGACAGCTCCACCGCGACCCCAACATCACTCCGTGGCTGTATTAACCTCACACCAGATAAGAATCAGCTACACCATTTCCCTATCCACTCACACTAACTTGCATTAACATCTGTTTAACTTACCAGTATCAAATCGCATCTTAAAGTGTGATTTCATAGCAGAATTAACACCGTCACTCTCCGTCAGTGATTTAATTGGAATGTTTACGTTTTGTTTCTGTTTTTTTTTTCTTCTCGTTTCTTTTCCCTCTCTTTCCCCCCTCTTGGTTTTATGCTGCTCACCCCTGTCCTTGGTTTCTTTCTTTATTCCTTTCACTGCCTCGATCACCTGCTTCGACACTCATCCGCAAACATCCTTTATTTCGACACATACGCACCATGCGCTCAACGGCAGCACATTTACATCAGTCAGACAGCGCACACAGTCGTTTAGGATACACACACTTAAGCCAAGCCTACTCATATTAGTAAATATGCAAACACATAGTCAGACTCAGGGAGCATCTCGCCACACATTTTTTCTCTCTCTCCTTCTCTTTATTTATGAACAAGTGACGTATTCTCTCCACCTGTCTAAGCGACGCACACAGCATACATCCCTAGTTATACACAAACATCTATGGGTACACTGAGGTTCATTACATGGAATATAAATGGAGCTGGCTCCAGAGAAAAGAGGTTAAAAATATTTAACCAACTCAAAAAACTACAGGCGGATGTTGTCCTATTACAAGAGACCCACAGACCTCTTAGAGGTTCGAATGAACTTAAAACACCTGAGTTTCCTAATGTGTTCTCAGCTTGTTATAATTCTAGACAAAGGGGAGCAGCAATTTTAATACATAAAAATATTAATTTCACAGTACTCGATACAGTTATAGATCCAGAGGGCAGATTCTTAATCATTAAACTATCTATACGTGATAAAAAGCTATGTATTGCAAGTGTATATGGTCCAAATGTTGATGATCCCTCATTCTTTCATGGTTTTTTCAGTGCACTCTCTGAACACTTAGATGGCACACTTGTTCTTGGAGGCGACCTCAACCTTGGACTAAATGAAGACATGGATAGGCTCAATACAGCAGGAACTCAGCGTAATTGGCAGTCCACAAATATAATCAAACAGTATATGAGCGACTTTGGTCTTTGCGATGCATGGCGCTCCCTTCACCCCACCAGTAAGGAATATACTTTTTTCTCACATGTCCATCACTCCTACTCTCGTCTGGGTTATTTTTTGGTCAGCAGCTCACTGCTGAACGACATTTCAGACACTGAGATTCATCCTATAGCTGTCAGCGATCATGCTCCTGTATCTTTAACACTAATGCACAAGAATAATACTACGCCAAGAAAAAACTGGAGATTTAATACATCACTACTTAAAGATGAAGACTTTATTAAATATTTTAAAAAGAGTGGACTTCATATTTGGACTATAATGACACTCCCGAAACATCAGCTTCTGTTCTATGGGAAGCAGGGAAAGCTGTGATGAGAGGTAAAATAATTTCTTTCTCATCACATAAAAAGAAAAAAGAAAACGAAAATATTCAGGAATTAGAAAAAAACATCAAATCACTAGAAGAAGCCTACGCGTCCCACCAAGATCAGGAAACATTGAACAAAATATGCAAAATAAAACTAGAATTAAATGAGATAATTGATAAAAAAAAAACAGAATTCTTAGTACAAAGACTACGCCTACAAAATTATGAACATGGTAATAAATCCGGTCAATTTCTAGCAAACCAGCTAAAAATAAAGAAAGAAAAAACAACTATATGTGCTGTTCAAGATTCATCTGGGAACACAATATATGATCCGATACAAATAAACAACATTTTCAGGGATTTCTATAAAACGTTGTATTCACCACAAATAAACCCATCTAAAAAAGAAATTGATCAGTTTTTGGACAACATAACTCTTCCAAAATTATTGGACACTCAAGCAATGGCACTGGATTTACCACTGACACCAGGTGAGCTCCAGGAAGCCCTGATAAGTATGCCCAATAATAAGGCTCCAGGTCCAGACGGCTTTCCTGCAGAATTCTACAAAGAATTCTGGTCGATTCTAGCACCAGTTTTCGACAGAACGTTGTTGGAAATCAAAGAAAAGGGCAGACTTCCATCAAATATGAATTCTGCAAACATTAATCTCCTGCTAAAACCAGGCAAAGACCCTGTATATCCCTCAAGCTATCGTCCAATATCCCTTATAAATGTAGACCTTAAAATAATCTGCAAAGCTCTCTCAAAGAGACTGGAGAAAATAACCCCCCTCTTAATTCATCCTGACCAAACTGGTTTCATAAAAGGCAGGCACTCATCAACAAATACACGTAGATTACTTAATTTGATAGACTACTCATACAGTAAAAACCTAGAAACTACAATATTCTCTTTAGACGCAGAAAAAGCATTTGACAGAGTTAACTGGAAATTTCTATTTGCAACTTTACACAAATTTGGTTTTGGATCCTCTTTCATAAACTGGTTAAAAATATTATATAATTCCCCAACAGCTTGTGTCAGAACAAATGACCAGACATCCTCCAGCTTCTGTCTCTTGAGGGGCACCAGGCAGGGATGCCCACTCTCCCCTTCACTGTTTGCAATTTTTATTGAACCACTAGCAGCAGCAATTAGACAGAATTCAGTAATTAAGGGCATAAAATGCAAGAACGTGGAACATAAAATCAGCCTTTATGCGGATGATGTGTTACTCTTTCTCCAAAATTCACAAACCAATATCTCTGGGGTGATTGAATTGATAAACTCTTTTGCAAGAATATCAGATTACTCAATTAACTGGTCAAAATCTACAGTCCTTCCGATTAATTGCTCCTTCCATAATTCCTTTTCTAAACCACTGCAATCGGGAAATATAAAATATTTAGGTATTAATGTTTCTCCCAAGCTTGCAGATCTGACTAAATTAAACCATATCCCACTTTTAAAGAAGGTAGAAGGTGATCTGGCTAGATGGAAATGTTTACCCATATCACTCATGGGAAGGGTTGCCGCTATAAAAATGACGGTCTTACCAAAAATAAATGATTTATTCTCAATGATCCCAACTAAACCGCCACAAGATTGGTTCAGATCTCTGGATTCATGTATGTCCAAATTCCTTTGGAAAAATAAACCCCCACGTATAAGCTTAAAAACACTACAAAAGACCAAGGATAAAGGAGGACTAGAACTGCTTAACTTTCAGCACTACTTCTTAGCCAACAGGCTTCAGTTTATCTCAGGATGGCTAAAACATACCCTCTTAGATGAACCTTGGCTAGATGTAGAACAAGCACTTTGCAATAATCTAGAGATCTCAGACCTACCATTTATCAGCTCAAACATCCAACGACATGAATGCTTTAAAAGCATCAACATCAGCTCTTCTCTGACAGCATGGTGGGAGTTTCTAAAATTGACGGCGTCTTCATTAATCCCATGCAAACGTACACCTATCTGGAACAACCCTGACATATTAAAAACAATAATATAATAAAGTTTTCAGATTGGAGTGGTAAAGGAATCAAATATTTAGAACATATACTAGAAGGAACAGAATTTATTTCATTTGACGGACTAGTTACACAATATGGGATCAACAAGAAAAGATTTTTAGAATATCAACAAATTAAATCCATAGTAAAAAAGAAATTTAAACCGGGTCAAGTTGAACTACAAACACCACCAAGTGTGGTTCAATTTCTTACTCTTAAAACCCCCAAATTACTATCCAAAATATACAGAATGCTTTCTAAAACAGATTAATCAATATCACTTCCTATTGCAAAATGGGAAGCGGATTTATCAGTTAACTTAGACCTAAACTTCTGGTCTCAGATTTGCTTAAAAACCTTTCATCTAATTAAAATAAATTCAAATTCAAATTTTTATATTTGTCACGTACACAGTCATACACAGTACGATATGTAGTGAAATGCTTGGACAACTGCTCGTGACCTAAGAAAACAAAAAAGGAAAAGGCTATGAATAAGAAAGGAAATAAATATGAAAAATTAAAAAGGGTAATTAGAAATCCCAGTCTTCAATTAATTCAATACAAAATATTACATAGAGTGCACTATACAGGTCATCGGATGTTCAAGATGGGCTTTACGTCTACCAACAACTGCTCACACTGCCAAACCAACTCACCGGACAATTATATCCACGCTCTTTGGTTCTGTCCACCAGTTCAAAAGTTTTGGCGCGAGATATGTGAAGACTTATCGAAGTGTCTGAAATGTAACATTCCAACTTCCCCCTTAGTGTGTTTGTTGGGCAGCTTAGATAATGTCACTACAGATAAGAATATCGCCCATATGGTTTTCACTGCCCTATGCATAGCCAAGAAAACAGTCCTCATGAACTGGAAAAATAAAAATAATCTTAATTCTAACCAATATAGAAATTATCTATTAGATTACATTAGTCTTGATACAGCCTCTGCCACCACATCAGATCAATTGCTCTGGGCTCCTTTGATCAGCTCCATCACCTGGTGGGGGTGGGGGGGGGGGGTCATAGTTTGGTCCCGCCTTCACTGTTGTGATTGGTGTGGGGGTAGGGACAGGCTTAGGGCGTCGGGGGGTTCCCCGGAGGCATCTTCCTTGGGGGGCTCAACCCGGGGTAGTGGTCATGTCCGGTTAGGGGCTCTGTTGGCTCTCAGGTGACTGTTTCCTCACGGCTGCGTGCAGCGGGGCTAGGGGAGGGTCTGTGCTGACGGACGTGGGTTACTGACCTGGTAGCCTGGCTGCCTCTGGGTGGGTCCGGGATGGGCGTGAGGTTCTGGGGGCGCTCCGTCTCTGGCCGGGCCTCGGGGGCTTGGGTCCTGGTTGGTGTGTTGCCGGGGTTGTGGGCGGGTGGGTGCATGGGGGCCCAGCCCTGGAGCAGGGTGCCGCCGGTGCATCGAGCCACCTGGGGGGCTCTTCAACTGGTGGGGAAGATTGTCATATCTTGCAGGAGCTTTCCTCTCCTCAGGGGCTCTCTCTGCAGGAGGGGGAGATACAGGAGAGGTGGAGGAAGATCTCAGCCTGGGTGTTTATTGTCTTATGTAGTCTGGAAGATGAGTGGATGGTGGGGTGGGTGCAGTTTTCTCTGTGGTGGGGTTGGGTGGACTGTCCCGGGCTCTGTGGGGCCGGGAGGCGCTGCTGCGCTGGGCCCCGGTCTGGATGGGCCTGGGCCCCCTTTCCCTGGCGGGTCGCGGAGTATGGGAGTGCCTACTGGGGTCAGCGAGGGAGCTGGCCCCAGGGAGGGGTCACGTGCCCCTCCCTTCCTTCCCTCCCCATCTCCAGCTGCCTCCCTCTTCCCGCTCCACCACAACCACCCACACATGCAGGACCTTGGAGTAGGGGTAGGGATGGGTACCGGTGTCCGGTGCCATGATGGCACCGGTTCTGACATAAACGGTAGTAACCAGACCGAAAAGCAGCGCACATTTCGGTGCTTTATTTCGGTGCTTTTTTTTCCTGAGCTGTGATACACTTCTAGCCAATCATTTTACGTTTCCGAGGATAGTAGGCGGGGCCAGGTACGTACGTTCTGTTAGAGCAGAGCTACAGATTAAAAATGCCCAAGGCGAAGCGGTCAAAAGTCTGGCTGTACTTCACAGCAAAATATGCAAACTCAGCAGCCTGCAACAAGTGCTTTAAGCTGATACTGTGATACTGTCAAAGGAGGTAACACCAAGAATCCGATTAAACAGCTGGCGACGCATAGCGTTTTTTTTAAAAGCCGAGAAATGCGCCGTATTTGATAGCTTGCTGCGAGACCTCACACCGTGCATGTCGGGTGGGTTGCCAGTTATCGGACCCGGAGCAACATCCCCCAAAAACCCGAAGAATAGAGTCCTGGCCCCTAGCCCTGCCAGTGTAGCAGAAATGATGATGGGTGATGATGGCAGCAGCAGCCGTTCTTCTCTGCATGAGTAGCTTCATGTTGTTCGTGTGTAATTTACGTTGAGTAGGCTAACCACGTTATTACATTAATGCATGTAAGGTGAACTAGCAAACATCATCATAGCTACATGCGGCTGTCTTCTTGTTTGATGGCAGATATTCCCTTCACCCTGGCCAAAAAGGCTAAAATGACTAAAGAAAAAGTGGGAAACAGTTAAACATGAGAGGTTTTTGGACAAAGTTTGTGTTTTTTCCATTGATTAAGCACTGCTTCCAGCCAAGAGTGATGCCATATATGCCACATAGCTGCAGAAAAGGCTAACATTGTTATCTTTTTATAAAAAAAACCAGCTGAACATGAGAGGTTTTTGGACAAAGTTTGTGTTCTCCATTCTTTAAGCACCGGTTTGAGCACCGTTTAAGCACCGGCACCGTTTCAAAAGTACCGATTTGGCACCGGTATCGGATAAAACCTAAACAATACCCATCCCTAAGTAGGGGTATGTCACCAGGGTGCAGAGGAGGCTACCCCCCCCTTCTGGCTGCCTCTGCCTCAATTTTATCCCACAACTTAGACATTCACATTACTCACACTCTCATTACACATACATATAGGATCTTGGGGGTGGGCACGATACACGGAGTCCAAAGTACCATCAGGGTGTACACCCCACCCATGGCGTCGTTGCCCACCTCTCAATTTTAAATACACGTAGACATTGAGGGCTAGCAGGAGGGACCACGCGCTTACCTGCTGCTCTCTGGCAGGTAGCTCCATGCCCTCCTGGGTTTTAAATGCATCAACACTACAATGAGCGGGTGGAGGGAGGTTTGGAGTCTTCCCTCACCCCCATTCTCTGCGACCTGCTGGAGCGGGGGGGCTAGGAGGAGGAGTTGGCCGTCCGACTGCGGTCTGGAGTGTGGTGCCTCCCTGCTGCTGCGGAGTCGGGGCGGTCTGCCTCCCCCCACCGCAGGGAAAAGGGTAACACCACCTGGGTCTGGATGCAGTTCCCCCCTTCAGGGGCAAGGGTACCTAGACCCGGTTTGTAGAGTACGCTTGGGGAGTGTGATCGTGTGTACAGCGTCTCTTTATGTCTGTCTCCACGTTGGTTGAGTGTGGAGTAAGTGCATATGAGAGCATGGGGGTGGGAATGGATGTTTGTATCTGTGTGTGCCTGTATTTCTGTGTCTATATGTCAGGTTGGGTGTCAGGCGCCACCTCTCTGGGGACATCTCAGGCCCTCCAAATTTTGGAGGTCTATCTCCCCCTACCACCACTTCCCCTGCCAGTGGCGGACTCCCTCAGACATCGGTGCGTTGGTGGTTCTTTGTGTCCGGGGATGGGCGTCCAGGTACACACCGGCTCACTCCTTGGCGGCCGCTTATCGGGGCCTGGCTCGCTCGGGCCACTTCGGAGGTGGGGTGCCCCCGGCCTCTCGGCCTGGGGCTCGGTCACTCAGGCACGGCTGGCTGCCGGCGGAGCTCACGGGCGCGTCACTGCAACTCCCCCTGGCTTCTGCTCCGCGGCTGCTGAGTGAGCCCTCATCTGGGACTCTCCTCAGCTCTTTCTGGGACAGTGGCGCGGCTGCCCCTCTGTTGGTCTTCCTTGGTCTCTTGTGTTCTGGGGGCCTCTGGATGTCTGGAGTTTTGATCTCCTCCATACCTGCTTCATGCCCTGGAGGACGGGGCTGTGGCCCCCCCACACCCTCTAGCAGATCATTACATGAAGGAACCTTTAAAAAAAAAAAAAAAAAACAAGCGCGTCCATCCTCACAGGTGTACACACGGGTGATCACACCCACAAACTACACCCTTTTTGGCTCCTACCTCAAAGCACACTGTGTTCTGTTGATCTTATGTGCTGCACAATAATGTTTAATATTTAGTATTTACTGTCATATTCCCATATATCATTGTGATGTTGTTTATTCTATTACTCTTGTTCTCTTCTGCTTGTTTTCTTTTTTCTTTCTCAGCAGGTGATCCAGGTGATTGATATATGCATTTTTTTTCTTCTTTTTTTTTCTGCTCATTCTGTTGGTTTTTGTTTTGTGCCCTTCTCCCCCGTCCCTCTTCTCAGCTGTTTCTCTTTCCCTCTTTCTTTCTCCCCTTCTTTCCCCCAGTATTCAGTAAGTGAAAATAAAATAAACAATAAAAGGTGAATCAAATGGACCATTATGGCAAGGCTGGGATGGTCAATTTGGTAAAGTAAATCCATTGGGCATCTTTCTTTGCCTTTAGACAACAATTCTGATGGCAAAAGAGCCAAACGGGACAGGCAAAAAAAAAAAAAAAGAAAAAAAAAAAGATGTACCAAAGAATATATAAATAAAAGATAAAAAGATACCGGCATAGTATGTTAGCATGCTAATATTAGCATTGTATTAGCTTAGTTATTATAGCAGTTAGCATGGCTGTAGATTTGATTGTATTCACTTATACAGACTGTGATTAGATATTCAGACAAAGACATAAAACAGTATAAGGCAAGGCAAGGCAAGTTTATTTGTATAGCACAATTCAACAACAAGGTGATTCAAAGTGCTTTACAGAGACATTAGAAACAAAAACAAATAAAAAGCATGGTTTAAAATTGATTAAAACAAGCAAACAAACAAATTAACTAATTAACAAACAAACAAACAAAACAGTATATAAAATCAAAACAGATAAAATCAGAACAATAGATAAAATCAGTAGTTAAAATGTTAGTTTTGAAATTTAAGCTTAAAAGTGTGGATTTGGTGCTTTATTCAAATGCAGCTGAGAACAGGTGAGTCTTCAACCTGGATTTAAATAAACTGAGTGTTTCAGCTGATCTGAGGCTTTCTGGGAGTTTGTTCCAGATATAAGGAGCATAAAAGCTGAATGCAGCTTCTCCGTGTCTGGTTCTGACTCTGGGAACTGATAAAAGACCGGATCCAGATGACCTGAGGGATCTGGAAGGTTCATACTGGGTCAGGAGGTCACTGATGTATTTTGGTCCTAAACCATTCAGAGCTTTATAGGCCAGCATCAGAACTTTAAAGTCTATCCTCTGACGGACAGGCAGCCAGTGTAAAGACCTCAGAGCTGGACTGATGTGGTCCACTTTTTTGGTCTTAGTGAGGACTCGAGCAGCAGAGTTCTGAATGAGCTGTAGTTGTTTGACTGATTTTTTAGGTAGACCTGTAAAGATGCTGTTACAGTAATCAAGCCTACTAAAGATGAATGCATGGACTAGTTTTTCCAGGTCCTGTTGAGACATCAGATCTTTTATCCTTGAAATATTCTTGAGGTGATAGTAAGCTGACTTTGTTATTGTCTTAATGTGTTTTTCTAAGTTTAGGTCTGCATCCATAACTACACCCAAATTTCTCGCCTGGTTTGTGGTTTTTAGGTGTATAGATTGAAGTTCTCTGGTGACCTGTAATCGTTTTTCTTTGGCGCCAAAGACTATTACCTCAGTTTTGTTTTTGTTTAGCTGGAGAAAATTGTGGCACAGCCAGTCATTAATTTCCTCAATGCACTTACCAAGAGCCTGTACAGGGCCTCGGGCTCCTGGTGACATTGTGATATATATTTGTGTGTCATCTGCATAGCTATGATAGTTTATTTTGTTGTTCTTTATAATCTGTGCCAGTGGGAGCATGTAAATGTTAAACAGAAGGGGTCCCAAGATGGAACCTTGGGGAACTCCACATGTGATACTTGTCTGCTCAGATGTGAAGTTACCTATTGATACAAAGTATTTCCTGTTTTCTAAGTATGTTTTGAACCAGTTTAGTACAGTTCCTGAAAGACCTGCCCAGTTCTCCAGTCGTTTGAGTAATATGTTGTGGTCAACTGTGTCAAATGCTGCACTGAGATCCAGTAAAACTAAGACTGACATTTTTCCACTGTCTGTATTCAGACATATTTCATTAAACACTTTGGTCAGAGCGGTTTCAGTGCTGTGGTTCTGTCTAAAACCTGACTGGAAGGCATCGTAGCAGTTATTCTATTTTAAGAAGTAATTGAGCTGTTGAGAAACTGCTTTTTCAATGATCTTACTTAAAAATGGGAGATTTGAGATCGGCCTGTAGTTGTTCATTTGTGTCTTGTCAAGATTGTCCTTTTTCAGTATAGGTTTTATTACAGCAGTTTTTAGTGATTCTGGAAACACGCCTGACATTAAAGAAAAGTTGACGATCTGTAACAGGTCTGACTCTAAAGTCTTTGAGACCTTTTTGAAAAAACTTGTTGGCAGGACATCTAAACAGCAGGAGGAGGAGTTCAGTTGACCTATGAGGTCCTCCAGGTCTTTGCTGTTAATAGGGTGAAACTGTTTGATGGTGGACACAGTACATATTCTGGATCTGCTGTTGATGTACCAATTGCTTGTCTAATCTTTTGGATTTTTTCTGTGAAGAATTTGCCAAAGTCATTGCAGGCCATGGTTGAATGAAGTTCAGCTGCCACTGACACAGGAGGGTTTGTTAGCCTGTCAACCGTAGAAAATAAGACCCGAGCATTATGGCTGTTTTTAGTGATGATGTCAGAGAAGTAGGACCTTCTTGCACTCCTCAGTTGTAAATTATAATTGTGAAGTTTCTCTTTATAGATGTCATAATGAACCTGGAGGTTTGTTTTTCTCCATCTGCGCTCAGCTTTCCTACACTCAGTTTCTCCATGGAGACTTTTTCCTTCCAGAGATAACCTTCACCTTAATGGGAGCAATTGTGTCCATTACATTTAACATTTTTGCATTGAAGCTATTGACGAGCTCATTGACTGACCCTCTGGCCAGGTCAGGTGTTAATGGGAAGACCTGGTTAAAGATCTCACTACTGCCTTCAGTTATACACCGTTTTGTGATCACTGCTGTTGATATATTTGTGTGGGCTGTATAAGGGTAAGGTGCACCTTTCTTTTGTTTAGAATGCTACTGGCTTTACACATAACTGATCAAAACGATCAAATTTAACAAATTTCTTTCTTTCTTTTCTTGTCTGGAATGCCCAGACACCAGACTTATTTGACCCAAATATGGATCATATTTGCATTTTCGTACAGGTTACATATTGCTTTTATCCCTTCAATTTAAATTTTTGAAAATATCCTTTAGTTATCCAGTTTTATTGTTGAACACTCTTGTTAATAACTAGATCTTAAACAGGATGTAAAATGTTACAAAGCTGTATTCATAAGTATACTTACACAGCCTCAATTCACATTTCACAAGATGTTTGACATGTTTCTTTAAGCTTCTACTACACTGGGACGAGATTGGTGATTACATCACTGATGCACACTGATCCTGAAACAAATTAAGGCATTTCTCCACATTCTGCTTCACAGGTGTGATAGTAACAGTCGTAGCATGAGAGTAAATGAAGATGCTACTGGTTGGTATTTGTGTAAAATTCATTTCGAGGAATCCTTTGTGTAGCTGAGGCTTCTTCTTCCCCAGTGGCTCTCTGGGACTGGGAAACCCATCTTGATCACTGGCTCCACCACCAGCTCCAACAGGCCAGGAGGTTCTGGCACTCTCAGTTCCGTCACCCTGAACAAATTTGAATACGAGCGACCCACCAGAACCAACTGACCGGGGGGGATGCTGGGATGAGGTCCTCTCAGCTGTCGCCAGTACACCTTGAAGTGACGTACGAGGTTGCCAGGGTAGTCCCAGCGCAGAGTGGCGTTGAGGAGTGAAGTTCCAGCCCCACGCAGCCACACCACGTCATCAATGCACACACCGTGAATCCTGTCTGGGGGCACCTGCAGGCTAGCTACATCTAAGACCTTGTAGAAAGAGACGAATAAGAAACATGCTAGAACCAGATTTAAATTCAAATTTTGAATAGATTACTTCTCAAAGAAAACTGGTAACCTTACTGCTGATATTGTTATAGTTGGCAAAAAACCTCTGTCCATCATTTCTTTGTCTGTCTTGAAACCTGTTCATTTAATCAGCTTCAAACTTGGAGTGTATTCTCCCAGTTTAATCTCAAGTGGACTGGAATAAACATATTTATCAGTAACTTTACATTTGTCTTCATGTCATGTGTGGCTAATAAAATGTGTACCAAATACCACAAAATAACCCCACACAAGCCCAGTGTGTAGGGCTTATTTTTGTTGTTGTTTACCTTATGCTTTTATTTTGTCGTACTGTAAGGTGACCTTAAAGGTCTTTAAAGGCGCCTATAAATAAAATGTATTATCATTATTATTTATGGATCCAAGCTTACATTCTAATCTCTAACAGCAGGCACAGAGTAATACATCGAGGAGTACTTGCTCCCACTGTCTCACCATGAGTTCTCCCACCCTGCAGCTGAAAGGCCTGTCCTCAGGCTGTCCGATGCGTTCGATCTTCACACAAACTTCTCGAAGAGTGCAGCAGTGAAGCTCCAGCTGTGAACACCTGCTCACAAACATGGGGAAAAAAATAAGTCCAAGAACTTCAACTCTTTGGAGAAATTAAAATCACTCAACTGTTAGTGCTCCACACACCTCATGGTCCAACCATTGTGGTTCAAGTTTCCACATAGCTGAGTGAACTTGTTCACTAACTGGTGCTCGTCATCCAGTACTTCAGGGGATACACTGTTAACTATAGACACACAAAAACACCCAACAACGACTCGACTTGCTGTGTGATTTGGAGGCAGGATCACAAACCTTCAATAAATGATGACGTATCAGCAACTGTGTGAAACTAAAGCCCCTAAGCCTGACCAACAGCACTATGTAATAAATTGAGACATTAATATATATATATATATATATATATATATATATATATATATATATATATATATATATATATATATATATATATATATATATATATACACACACACACACACACACACATACACACACACACACACACACACACACACACACACAACATGTACTGGTGCCTTTTATAGCACCAGTTCACCTCAGCACACTGTTTAAGGCCTGTTGATCAGCATCTTGGAGAACTTGCCACAGTTCTTCTGTGGATTTAAAATGTCAGTATCTTATGTCTCCTCATGCAACCCCGGACATAATCCCCGGTGTTAAGATCAGGGCTCTGTGGGGGCCACACCATCTGTTGCTGGGCTCTTTGTTCTTCTTAAAATAAGATAACAAATATTTTATTTATCCCAGTGTTAGATTTTTTTAATAGCAGTTAAAAATTAAGTTAAACAAACGTACTAAATGGCCTAAATCATGAGGATACTCCTTTATGACTCTGGATGGATGATGTGCTGCTAAAGGAATTAGGGACCAATAGGATGGCTCTACAAAGGTTTTGTTTATTGAATATTGGTTTTTGTATGAGACCTAATGGCCTCGAAGTGCCCATACTGTGCTGTAAACATGTTTAAAGTTCTTTATTTGCAGGTCTGCCAGAACAGGTTTGCGCACTGTAATGTTCAATAAACACATTTTCCTCATCCAGAACATCGCTGCAACACTTCTTTTGACAAACTCTATATTTTGCCTTCCATCTCTTTGAGAAATCACAAGAGAATTGAGGCGTCAAAAGCAAAAAAAACCATATCTCTAAAGAAATGGAATTATTCTGATTTAAGCAAGAGTTTTGCTTAGAGTGTCTATAAGCCAGACTATTCTCACAATCATACAGTTTAATATTCAAACAGCTCAGTGCCAACGCTGAGGTTTTAACCTGTGGAATCCAGAAACCAATGGATGAGTCTCTTAATCCATCTTTTGTATACAGTCTATAGTTTCCAGCCATTGAAGAATAGTAATTTCATATAGTTTGGATTGAAACACTGCAAAGTCTAAATATCTACACCACTCACCAAAGGAAGGGTCCTTTTTCTCGTTTTTAAAGAGGCACTCGCTGGGTAAACTGTCTATAATGAAACTCAATAAGGTAACAGTTTATAAAAACAACCAACAGCCGTACAAACTTAATTTCACACATGAAAATCAGTCAGTTTTTAATTAGTCTGCTCCTTAAATGTTCTCAACTATAATGTAAACCAAACTAAAGCAGAGAGGGTTTTGACTGTGCGAAATGAGTAGTGATTCCCTGTCAGGCTTAATGGTGGTGATTCAAAAAGATTTTTTGAAGGGTCTTAAGAAACTCACGTTGGATTTCCTGGACATCGACGTGTGTGCACTGACTGGCATCAGTCGTCTTCAGCTCCAAGGAGACTGCGATCTCAGGAGACGCCTTGTAGATGAGGCTCACCAGTGTACTGGACGGCAGGGGTACATGGATGGAGAAGATCCTGAATCAAGGAAAAAAAAAAGAGAAATGAGCTGTTCCATATGTGCCTTAGACTGCAGTTCTGAGTTTTCTATGTGAAAATAAGGTAGAAACTAAAACAAAATAAAGCCTCAATCAAACAAACCCACACACTTGGCACAAACTGGAGTGGTGTGGCTTGCAGGGATGAGTCCGTCGAGCAGCAGCGAACAACTTCCATTCCAGGCGTCCTTCGGGCAGCCAGAGCTTCTCAGCCACCCGAGGCCCCCTAGAGTCTGGTGGTAGTACAAAGGCTGAATCTCCTGGGCTGTCAGGTTGAACCAGCTGCTATTTGTCTCATGCTACATACAGAAAAAAAAAAAAAAAAGAGTAAAAAATACAAAATTACTCTGCACATTTTTAAACAATGTTAATAAACTAATAAAGCAAATAGTACACTTTAATAGGTTTGACAAGTAAACTTTTGAGTAACAGGTAAGCTTTCAGCTGCTTACAGCTTAACGATGACCTGTAAAACATTACATGTTACAAACCTCTGTAAGCATGTTAAGGTTAAAGTTCATGACCATACAATTAGAATAAGACTGGCTTGTTGCAATGGTTGTAGGAAAAGTCCACTTCTCTCTGAACATGAGAAGACGGCAGCATGGTTTAGGTTTGCAAAGTTGTTGTGTCTGAACAAACCACAAGACTTGTGGAATAACGTCCTTTGGACACACAAGGGGAGGTGCCTGCACCACATGTGAAAACAAACACCTCATACCAACTAACGAGCAAGGTGGTGCAGAGATGACGGTTTAGGTTGGTTTTCAGAGGATGGGACCCGGACACCCTGCTGACCCTGAACTCCTCCGTACACTAAACTAGTCTAGAGTCAAATGTCCGGCTGTCTGGGCGATAACCGATCATCTTAAACACACAAAGTAAATCTACAACAGAATAACTGAAAGTGGTTCAAGACGTTAACAAGAAGTGTACTTTGTTTTTCACAGACTAATTCTGGAGTTTGTCTTCTTTAAATAAATAATTACACTGTTGATGATGTTTGTTTGTTTTTTAAATTATCACCTGATATGCAAAATTGTCTTTCCATCCATCCATCCATCCATCCATCCATCTTAATCTGCTTTATCAGAGGCCGGGTCGCGGGGGCAGCAGCCTAAGCAAAGAGGCCCAGACCTCCCTCTCCCCAGCCACATCCTCCAGCTTATCCGGGGGAACACCAAGGCGTTCCCAGGCCAGCCGAGAGATATAATCTCTCCAGCGTGTCCTGGGTCTGCCCCGGGGCCTCCTCCCGGTGGGACATGCCTGGAACACCTCACCCAGGAGGCACCCAGGGGGCATCCTTGTCAGATGCCCGAACCACCTCAGCTGGCTCCTTTCGATGTGGAGCGGCAGCTGCTCTACTCTGAGCCCCTCCCGGATGGCCGAACTTCTCATCCTATCTCTAAGGGAGAGGCCAGCCACCCTTCGGAGGAAGCTCATTTCTGCCGCTTGTATCCGTGATCTCGTTCTTTCGGTCACTACCCACAGCTCGTGGCCATAGGTGAGGGTAGGGACGTAGATCGACCGGTAACTTGAGAGCTTCGCTTTTACACTCAGCTCCCTCTTCACCACGACGGACCGGTGCAGCGCCCGCATTACTGCAGCCCCAATCCGTCTGTCGATCTCCGGCTCCCTTCTCCCATCACTCGCGAACAAGACCCCGACATACTTGAACTCCTCCACTTGGGGCAGGAACTCATCCCCGACCCGGAGTGGGCACTCCACCCTTTTCCGGCTGAGAACCATGGCCTCAGATTTGGAGGTGCTGATCCTCATTCCCGCTGCTTCACACTCGGCTGCGAACCGATGAAGCCAACAGAACCACATCATCCGCAAAAATCAGAGATGAGATTCTGAGGCCACCAAAGCGAAAGCCCTCCGCCATTTGGCTGCGCCTAGAAATCCTGTCCATGAAAATTATGAACAGAACCGGAGACAAAGGGCAGCCCTGGCGGAGCCCATCACCCACCGGGAACGAGTCCGACTTATTGCCGGCAATGCGAACCAAGCTCTTACAATGGTTGTATAGGGATCGAATGGCCCGTAGCAATGGGCCAGACACCCCATACTCCCGCAACACTTCCCACAGGACACCCCGAGGGACATGGTCGAATGCCTTCTCCAAGTCCACAAAACACATGTAGACTGGTTGGGCAAACTCCCATGCACCCTCAAGTACCCTCGAGAGGATAAAGAGCTGGTCCAGTGTTCCGCGACGAGGACGAAAACCGCATTGTTCCTCCTGTATTCGAGGTTCGACTAGCGGACAAACTCTCCTTTCCAGCACCCTGGCATAGACTTTCCCAGGGAGGCTGAGGAGTGTGATCCCCCTGTAGTTGGAACACACCCTCCGGTCCCCCTTCTTAAAGATGGGGACCACCACCCCGGTCTGCCAGTCCACAGGTACTGCCCCTGATGTCCACGCAACATTGCAGAGGCGTGTCAAGCAGGACAGCCCTACAACGTCCAGAGCCTTCAGGAACTCGGGGCGGACCTCATCAACACCAGGGGCTCTGCCACCAAGGAGTTGTTTAACTGCCTCAGTGACCTCGCCCCTGGAAATTGGCGGGTCATTCCCCTCATCCCCAGACTCTGCTTCCTCCTCGGAAGACGTGTCGGTGGGATTAAGGAGGTCCTCGAAGTATTCCTTCCACCGCCTGACAATTTTCTCAGTCGACGTCAGCAGCGCTCCGCCAGCACTATACACAGTGTAGGTAGAGCACCGCTTTCCCCTCCTGAGACGCCTGACGGTTTGCCAGAATCTCTTCGAGGCAGTCCGAAAGTCTTTTTCCATGGCCTCTCCGAACTCCTCCCACACCCGAGTTTTTGCTTCAGCCACTGCCCGAGCCGCATTCCGCTTAGCCTGTCGATACCTGTCGGCTGCCTCCGGAGTCCCACAGGCTAACCAAGCCCGATAGGACTCCTTCTTCAGCCTGGTGGCTCCCTTCACCTCTGGTGTCCACCATTTGGTTCGGGGATTACCACCACGGCAGGCACCAACCACCTTTTGGCCGCAGCTCAATGCAGCAGCTTCGGCAATGGAGACGCTGAACATGGTCCATTCGGACTCAATGTCCCCAGTCTCCCTCGGAATGCTGTTGAAGCTCTGCCGGAGGTGTGCGTTGAAGATCTCGCGGACTGGGGCCTCTGCTAGACGTTCCCAGCACACCCTCACTACGCGTTTAGGTGCACCAGGTCTGTCCAGCGTCCTCCCCCGCCACCTGATCCAACTCACCACCAGGTGGTGATCAGTTGACAGCTCAGCCCCTCTCTTTACCCGAGTGTCCAGAACATATGGTCGCAGGTCTGGTGATACGATTACAAAATCGATCATCGACCTACGGCCTAGAGCGTCCTGGTGCCACGTGCACTTATGGACACTCTTATGTTCGAACAGGGTGTTCGTTATGGCCAAACTGTGATTAGCACAGAAGTCCAATAACAAAGCACCGCTCGGGTTCAGATCAGGGAGGCCGTTCCTCCCAATCACGCCCCTCCAGGTCTCGCTGTCGTTACCCACGTGAGCATTGAAGTCTCCCAGCAGGACAACAGAGTCTCCAGGTGGAGCACCTTCCAGCACCCCCCCCCCCAAGGACTCTAAGAAGGCTGGGTACTCCGAACTGCCACTCGGCGCATAAGCGCAGATGACAGTCAGGACCCGTTCCCCGACCCTAAGGCGCAGGGAACAAACCCTCTCGTCCACCGGGAAAAACCCCAACGTACCGGCAGCAAGCCGAGGGGATATTAGGATACCCACCCCAGCCCGCCGCCTCTCACCAGGGGCAACTCCAGACTGAGACAGAGTCCAGCCCCTCTCCAGGAGACTGGTTCCAGAGCCCAAGCCATGCGTAGAGGTGAGCCCGACTATATCTAGCCGGTACCTCTCAACCTCACGCACTAACTCAGGCTCCTTCCCCACCAGAGAGGTGACATTCCATGTCCCTATTGCCAGTCTTGGCAGCCGGGGGTCAGTCCGCCAGGGCCTCCGCTCCTGGCCGCCACCCGGCACACAATGCACCCGACCCCTATGGCGCCTCCTGCGGGTGGTGGGCCTGCGGGAGGATGGGCACATGTCTCCTCTTCGGGCTGTGCCCGGCCGGGCCCCATGGACTAAGGCCCGGCCACCAGATGCTCGCCCTCAGGCACCCTCCCCGGGCCTGGCTCCAGGGCGGGGCCCCGGTAACCCTATCCCGGGCAGGGTAAACTGTTCCCTCGATATTCTTTTCATAAGGGTCTTCTGAATCGCTCTTTGTCTGGTCCCTCACCCAGGACCAATTTGCCATGGGAGACCCTACCAGGGGGCAAAAGCCCCCAGACAACATAGCCCCTGGGATCCCTGGGACACACAAACCCCTCCACCACGATAAGGTAGCGATTCAAGGAGGAGAATTGTCTTTCCTTTACATAAAAAAATGTAAAGTGTAATATGAGTATTCACTGTTGTACTGGTAACAGTGAATACTGTCCTTTTTCTTTTTTATGTAAATTGTCTTTCCTTTACATAAAAAAGAAAAATGACAGTATTCACTGTTACCAGTACAACAGTGAATACTCATATTACACGAGTAAGCCCTCTGATCCAAAAGCACAGGCTTCAGCTTGGTCTTGGCTTCAGACAGTTTCTTCTATTCTATCTCTATAGTGATGTCAGTGAGATCATTACCAGAGGGGGACACCCTAAATAAGGCCATCTGAGTCACAAAGCTCTCTGTAAGTACAGAAGACCACCCACCTGCTGTTCAAACCTTCTGTTTGTGAGGAAAAGCTCTGTTTAGAAGAATGGGAGACGGGACAGCAATGGCAAAGCAACTTAAGGAGTGTACATCAAAGCTATACAACACCTCAGAAATCAACCCTTTTCTACACAATCTATGACGCTAACACAAAGTTAGCACACCCCTTCACACTAGCCAAGCAGATGAAACTTGACTGGGATTGAAAACAAAACAAAAGAAGTGATGCAACAGCTTTTAGAATCACACCTTGTTCCAAGTGTACTCAGATCACTGTCAGCCCTGTAAACTGCTCCAGGGCTGTTTTTGACTTTGCCGTGAGTTTTGTGGTAAAACTTCAAAGAAATATCTTATGGAAGTTTTCCTTATTAGGATAGAAATATGTGCAAGTATGTAGGAGCATTTCTTTTAGGATTCATTTTAAAATTCTTTTATTTGCTTTTAAAGCCCTCCATAGCCTAACCCCATCTTATCTCTCTGAGCTGCTACAGCCTTATACACCCACCCGCTCTCTCAGGTCAGCTGATCAGCTGCTCCTGAATGTACCCAGGGCTGAGCATAGAGGAGATCGTGCGCCAACCTATGGAACGATCTCCCTTCAGAGAGCAGACAGGCTTCTTCTCTACCTGTTTTTAAATCACTCCTGGAAACCCACCTCTTCACCCTGGCCTTTGACACCACGTGAGATTTTGGTTTTTATTTTTAGTGTTATTTTAGTTGTTTTTAGTTGATTCTATGCTGTTTTATCTTGTTTTTAATATAGGGCTGTTTTAATTTTTATGTATTATGTGTTTTATTTATTTTTGCTGTCTTCTGTTATTCTATTGTTTTTAACTTATTTTCTGTACAGCACTTTGGTCCTGTGCTGGGTATTTTAAAGTGCTTTCTAAATAAAATGTGAGCAAAAGAAAGTTTAGTGTCATATTGTTATTGGCATTTACACAGGGAGTAATGCAAAGGTAATACATGAAGCAGTGTAATACATAAATAACGCTTTACTTCAGTACCTGTCCTTGCCAGTAGACGGCATTCCCAAAGCCCTGGCAGAAGGAGGAGACGAAGGGGAGTGGTGAGGCTAGTCGGTGGATGTACAGGTAGTTTGACAGAAGAGCCCAGAACCTGCACACAGGACAGACATCTCAGTCTTTACACTGACTAACATGCCCCACATATTGTCTATATTTGAAAGATGGATGCTGTGTCCAGTTCTCAGAAGTGTTGCAAATGCACAAGAACCTTAACTTAGCATTTACTCCAACAGCCAGCAAGGAGTGATTGTAAGTCTGAATGTGAAAAAGGCTCTCAGCTTCCTCCCCCTATTATGGTTCTCATTAGAGCCCAAAAGGACTGACAAGTGAGAAGTTACTAGCCTCTCAGTGCACAATCTCACTTCTGCTGCTCACTGTTAAAAAACAAGACAGTGATGGCTAAAGCCTTCAACTTATGGTGCCTACACCCATCTATAAATACAGTCTGATTTTTTCACAGAGTAGATGTTGCACTAGTCTCACTTGTCTTGATTCTTGCGGAATTCACTCTTATCCTCATGAGTCTCGTATACCCAGCCAGGAGCAAAGATGGCTACAGAGAAGTTGTGCCTTCGAATGATCTCCAGCGCCTGCAGACAACCAAAATCAGACGCTGCACGGTACAAGCACAAGCTGGTAAACACAATTCACAGTTTCTTACCTTATTTGTCTCAAACATTCCTCCTACTACCTCTCCTCGAGCAAACACATCCACTCCAACATAGATGTCAGCTTGGCGGTCTTGGAGCGCCAGGTTCTTCATCTCCACTAGGTTCTCCTCCTTCCAGTTGTAGTTGGTAAAGAGGCCATCGCAAGCATCAAAAAACACCCTGGTATGGAGATATTGACACGGATACATAACTGTTTGCCAGGAACTGACAGGCTAGAAGCAATCGTGATCTAAAAGGTCTGACACACTTCTGTGGACCAAAGTTCTCTTTTTCAGTCTTTGTTTTTGATCAGATGCTATAAAGGAAACACGTTTTGTTTTTTTTTAATCTACCTGTTGGACTGGTTGAGCTCATTCTGCCATTTTAGCTCTCCATTGTCAAGTACACTGTCGTACCACAGCACAAGGCTGCCGGACACTCTCTCGTGCATCTGGTCTGTCAGATAGCGCAGGAACAGCGGCACATTTCGCACTGCAACCTCCTGTAAGCAGAGAGCAGCACACATGATCCATCTGCTACAGCTGCAAAGACTGACACTGTCATGCAATCGGTTTACTTTTTCCCAAAAGGTAAGCACAAATCAAAGCACACATCAGTAGTACAGCGGTCCCTCGCTATAGCACGGTTCACCTTTCACGGCCTCGCTGTTTTGCAGATTTTTTTGTGCAATTTTGCATGCTTTTTTTTTTTTTTTTAAAATACACAGCGAATTGTGTTCTGCATGCTGATTGGCTGTAGACCATTGTCAATCGTGTCGTGTCTCCTGTCCAGTAAAGAATGCGTTCAGCTTGTCAAATTTACATAAATCTTCAATTGCTAGCAGTGTGACTCTGAAGTGCTGCACTGTGTGTTTGTACGTTTTCTCCCCAACAAACACGGCAATGTCAACGAAACGTTTTATACTACTGGACTTATTTTTCTACAACGGTTTGAACTTTAAGAGTCTTTAAACAAGAGAGAAAAGTGTGAAAATGTTCATGCCTGTCTGAAAAAAAGTGTATATAGTGAGTAGTGAGGGGTTTTACATTAAAACATCTCTAATAATTGTAGAAAATAAAGCTGACTACTTTGTGGATTTCACCTATCGCGAGTTATTTTTAGAATGTAACTCCTGCCATAAACGAGGGACCGCTGTTTCTGATTAAATCATTTCTTTGATCTGCTCCAATAGATGGTAGAGTAAAAGCTAAATACTCACAGCCTGTTATTAATGACAGATGTAGGATTTGTTTTTGCTTCTGTGGCTTTTTCAGTGATTTAATAGGTTTTCAATAAGATTGCATAAAAGCTGTCTGTAATCCTTCCCCTCTACATCTACTGACAAAAATGTAGAGGGTGCTGCCATTTCTGGGAAAACGGTACATTAAGATTTACAACATACAATTAAGTATTGTGTAAAAGATGACTTATTCGTCTCAGTCCAGTTTATTTTTTTAAGTGTTATTAAAAAAATAAACAGAAAAAAATTTAGGCTTTTTTCCTTTTTTAGATAGTTAAGAATAGAAACTGGAGACAGAGAGAGCGGGAAGATGGAACAAATGGCATCCGGTTGAAGTCAAACCTGCCACTGCATTACAGTTTTTCTCAAATGCTAAAACACATGTCACAAACGTTACCACCAGGTCCCCCAATGTCCAAACACAACACCCTTCTCTAAAGCTACATAAACACAACCACACCTTCCCACTGCAAAACTCAAACTCCCACACCAAGAGAGCAGCTCGAAGCTGTCAAAACTATAAACACTATACACAGCATTACACACTACAGCAAAACAATTGAAAACACAATGCTCAATTTGTGAGAAGGTTCTTTGTTTCATAACTGCCAATGCATATTTTAGAAACTATACAGTAACGGATCGTCGTAGATCTCTGCAGAGGATTAGGCATTTAGATTTGTGAGTTTCATATGAGTAGTATAAATCTATAGAAAATCCTGCATGTACGTACACTACTGTAACACAACTCAATGCAAAAACAGAATCTATTGCACACAACAGTAATCTTGAAAACATGAACAGGGTGTGAAGTTTTTTTTATTTACGTTATTCACACCACACACACACCACAATCACTGTGCGGCATCATGTCGCTGAGCTGTTGCTCGCATCTCGTCCGTAATGATGGTGCGAGGTTGTCTTGCTCTCCCTCCTGGACCTTCTCCTCTCCCATGTTGGCCTTCTCCTCTTCCTCGTTGGTCGCTCCTCTTCCTCCTCTCATTTGAACTCCTCTTCCTCATTGGCCTGCTCCTCTTCTTCCAGGGCCAGCTTATCTCCCTCCTCTGCATCAAATTCCTCTTCCCCTGACTCTGCCTTCATCCATTGTGTTTGTTTGGAACCTTCAGCATACTGTGCACTCTGAACTTGCTTTTACATGTGGGTACAGCATTAGCAACAAGTGTCTTCAATTTTGAGTCATTGTGTGTAGTGAATGACGCCAGGTGTGTTCCCTGTGTTCAAAGATTGGTGACTGTGGCAAGCATTTTGCATCACATGGGCTTTCATTTGAGGATATGAGCAGAGTTGTTTTGCAACATGTGTTTTAGCAAGGAAAAATGTGTTTAGATTTATGAGTACAGAGGGTTGTGTTTTGTGAATTGTGTCTTCATGTGACATGTGTTTATGGTACTGGAATATGGTGGCTACATTTAGTAAATGTGTTTAGACTACTGGTCATTTGGGTTACAGGATTGGCTTTTGTGTTTTAACATTTGAGAAAAACTGTAAACACAGGTTCATTATGTCAGCTACACTGGCACCCAATATGTTGGCTTTGTAATCATCAGGAACTCTGTCCCTGACTGCCTCCTAATCCATGCCATTCCAAGCTATGGTAAATTCTTGATCAAGTGCAGGAGTTTATGTACCTGAGGGTCTTGTTCATAAATGAGGGCACAAGCAGCAGAAATGAGCTTCCTCTGAAGTGTGGCTGAGCTCTCCGTTCAAGATAGGATGACGAGTTTGGTCATTAGGAAGGAACTTGGAGTGGAGCTGCTGCTCCTCCACATCTAAATAACCCAATTTAGGTGATTCGGGCATCTGTCTACAATGCCTCCTAAATGAGGTGTTGCGAGGAAACCCCACAATAAACACAGGACACACTGAAGGGATTATATCTCTTAGCTAGCTTGGAAAACACCTGTGAGTACCCTGGATGAGCTGGAAGAGCTGACTAGGGGTAAAACTTGGTGCCGGTTGGGAGATGGATTAAAAAATTGGCTGTATTTCCTAAACATTTTGTTTTAGAGGTGAGCACAGAAGCTTTACTCACACTGAGCTTGTTCTCTATGTTAATGAGCCAGCCGTCAAAGCCAAAACAGTGGCTAATCTGGACAAGTTTATCAGCTACTCTCCGGTACGACTCCTCATCTTTCAGGAAGTCTTCACACATCGCAGCTCCATTTATCCACTCTGTGATGAAAGTCCCTGTAGACCACAGCAGTTTAACATTTCAAGACAAGAAAAGATACCATTTCTCTTTCTGCCAACATACTCCTTTTCTTTTAGTATATCCTACATTTAAAATTTATGATGCTATTTCAGACGTACTAAACTGGGTCTGGTTCTGCTTTATTGAGACTTTCTGCTCACCAATAACGATGACTCCATGTTTGTGTGCAGCATTGGTCCACACAGCCGGAGGAATAGTTACCAGGTGGTGTGAAAAGTAGTTAAAAATATCGATGTACTGCCAGTGGTAGAAAGCATATGGAGCCTCTGCATTTGTGCCCTGAACAAACCTTAGAGGGGAAACAGAAGAAAGCCTGTGTGAGACCAGTACAACAGTGTGACTGTAACAACATCTCCATGAACTTAAACCAAAGAAATAAAAGCTTAAGCCACAAGTTTAGGCTGTTCTAGGTAAGGTGTATCAAACTGTAGCATTTACAGTACATGTAGTTGGTTGTAACTGGATGTGTGTTGGGATTTACAAGCATTTCGAATTTTCTTCTAGCTGGGAACAAGTGACCTGACATCTTTTCTCCAGAGGAAGAAAATGTGTCAATCAGATCTAAAATAATTTAAAGTAGTAATGAAACTCTACGCGTTTTAAGGTTATTTTACGGCATGGAGCCTCACTAAAAACTGTCATGCATACAAAACTGCCGTTTGCTGCAGTTTTCTTAAGTAGCTATACCATGGTCTAAGGCATAGTTTGTGGGCTGGCCCTTGATGGATCTCAGAACTGGGCAGAGCGGCAGCCTGCAGCCAGTTAGAAGCTAATCAGTTGGATGACCTGGTGCAGTGTCTAAGAATAATTCAGAATGAATAATTACAGATTTTAATATAATACACTGGTTTTAGGGTGGACCCTTTAGTTATTAAATCAAAGGCAGGGAATTAGTTGTGTTGACCAAATCTTTTCAAAGTAAATTAAAGAACTATTTGTGGCAAAGATGATAAGAGGAGAATATGTCCAATATTGTTGCAGTCGCTTACGCACGCACGCACGCACGCACGCACGCACACACACACACACACACTATGCTAACTAAAGCCACAAAGAAATTATGCTTTCAAAAAAAATTGTTGGTAAGATAAAAAAGACAAAAACAGCTCTGTATCACCTGTTTGCATGTTTTCTGACCATCTGCACTGAGACAGAAGCAGCTACTGTCGATGTATTAGCCTTCCCCGTCACAAACGCTAGCTCACAAATTTAATTATTCGGCTGCTCCATGGCCTGTTTCCTGTCACGCACGCTGCTGTTTTGGCTGCAGCTCATTATTATTGTAAAAATATGCCACTTTGACCGTAGGCCTGCTGATATATTGCGAAAGACACTTTGTTTTCTAGGGCTCTCATAAACATAGCTTTTGTTCATGTATAGAATCGATCAGCATTGAGCATGATTGCAGGTGTTAGGGTAAATGACGCAAAAATGCCACTGAAAGTGGTTATATGGAAAAGGACTAATATACAAGGACTGCTGATTCAGCGTGGTCCTTGTGTAAGAGTACCAAACAATCAGGATTTAACACCATAACACACCCACACATATCATTTTTGTGCTTAACATGCACGGACAGAAGAAGGTTATTATTTAAAGCACCATAGTAAACTGCTGTATTGATAGTCTATGTTAAAATACGAAGAAAACTATCACACCCTATTATTAAGACAGACAAATATCTGACTTTAATTACAGTTTTGTATTTCAACAAGCTAATTAAATATAGATATTTGCCAAGGCAACAATTTTAGCTGTACCCTTTACCCCAGTGGCTTTAACCCTTTTTATAAGGTCAGCATGCACAAGGTTTGGGTGCTCTGTGATCATATCGCAAGGTGTCACATTAAGGTCTGTCAGCAAGATTAGCCAGAAATCACCGTGCTGAATCTTATGATTCAGAAACGTGAAGCATAGACAAAGAAAGTGCGTATCACATGTTGGCATGGCTCACTCGCTTCATACCTGTCATCAAGGTAGCCACCCATCATGTCATGAGACACCAAGGTCCGTCGCAGACAACGGTCCAGAGGAGGCTCTCTAGGTGCCAAGGGGACAACTGCCACACTGAAGGGGTTTGCCTTACTTCTTGTCCACGACAACAGATCCTCCATTGATTCAAGACCGCAGGTGATTGGTTCAGTGGTGTCAGCATCATAATGTTTCTCTTGAAGACAACAAGAAACAGCATGTACAAGAATGTACAACATACCAGCTTTAACTCAGATCTTTTTAGACTTGTAACCTTACTAGGTAGCGGTGACGCTGTATACGTGACGACTTCACAAGTAACTGAGTCCGTGGGCTGATCCAAACAAGATTCCAACCTGATAAAGGATAAGAAACCAGGAAAAGGTTTTTTTTTAAATTGGTTTTTAAACTAATCTGATGTGACAGTATTTCCGAAAAAGGTTCCCAGACATCAAAAATTTTTCTGACAATATTGCAATTAATCGGTTCCCAGACAGAGAAAATTCCCTTAACATAAAAAAGTTGCTCTGGAAGAGTCCTGGAAGAGTCCAGCACCCACCGGAAATTAGTCCGAATTGTTGCCAGTGTTGTGCCAGAAAGTGATCGCCTACCAAAACCTGATTTCCAGTGCTTCCTGGTTTTTATGTGTAATCTCTTTGTGTATGTTGGTAAATAGACTTCAGTGAAGAGGGTTTACAAAGGGGTTATATACAAAATGTAAAAATTACATGTTTTTCAAGTATCTTTATAACTCTGTGTTATTGTACTTACATTATAACCAATCTGGTCCTTTTTGTCCACTTAAAATATGTTTACAGAACTGTTGTTATATTTGTTGCAATATCTTCTGTCCTCTTGGCCAGATTGCTCTTAAAAAACACATTTTTAACTGGATAAATAAAGGATATATAAAAGTCACTGCCAAAAACTGATTACGGCTTCTACCTTGTTACAAGAATGCTGTTTGTGGTTCAAGATGACCTGATATCATTCATACATACATATATTTGACATATGTCTCACATATTATAGACCAACAAGTTATTTATAGCAGTTTAAATACGAGCAACCAGTTTTTGGCAAATACCAGAAATCAGTTTTTGGCAGACGATCATTTCTTGGCATAACACCGGTAATGTGGACAAAGCTCCCGTAACAAGGACTGAATGGCTAATAACAATGGACCGGACACCCCATACTCCCGAAGCATCCCCCATGGGACACTCCAATGCCTTTTCCACACACTCTCAAATATCATTGAGGGGATAAAGAGCTGGTTCAGTGGTCTGCGAACAGGACAAAAACCACCTTGTTCCTCCTGTATCTGTCGTTCAACTAACAAACACTCTCCCTTTCAAACAAACAAACTGTGGTTTATGAAAAAGTCCAAAAACAAAACACAGCTCGGGATCAGTTTAGACAGGTCGTTCCTCCCAGTCACGCTCCTCGATGTCTCCTTGTCGTTGCCCACTCAGTGACTTCAATAAGCCTGGTTACTCTGAACTGTTTGATGCATAAGCACAAACAGTCAGGAATCGTTCCCTGACCAGAAGGTGCAGGGAAGCAACCTTCTCATCCACCGACGAGAACCCCAATGTATCTGGCATGATCCCCATAAATGATCATTCCCTTCCTGCTTCCAGTAATGTGTCCCGTAGTTTTCTCCTTTCTCTTCTCCTAGGTGAAGACGGAGCTTAACTTGACAAGACAGAAGATCTTGACCGGAAGTTCTCTAACATAACTTTTTTTTGGCAACGTGATCGATCATTTCGTATCCTCTCTTTGAGATTTAAAAATCAGTTTTACAAAAGACACCTGACAAATATCTCATAGCATTTCAATAAAGACATTTCAAGTGGCAAAGGTGATTAATTATAATATCAAACGCAGAGCAGGAAGAATAGCAGACTGTTAAACATACTTGCAAAGCTGTTCTTTGTTTTATATTTAACGCCATAGGTTATGTTGACTACAGCCTATTTACCAAAATAAATAAAGATATAAGGCATAAAAAAAAAAAGAAATACGTATATCGGGAACTTTTAGGCCTAATTTTCACACAGCAGGCAGAAGGGCTCTCCTGACTAAATGTTGTACCTCTTTCCTGCGACACCATCACTTTCCTCTCCGTTCTTTCTTTTCCTTCGTAAAGGAAGCTGGATTTCCTCACCACTCGATGCCATTTCCCTGAATTTCGTGCAGAGAGTAATGAAGTGTCAAGTTATCTGAAGACATGGAAACTGAAACGGTTTTTCAACCAGTGAGGACGTCGTTCTCTCTCTCATTCTCTCTCAAGTTAATAGGCGGTTGCAGACAGCTGAAAGGTGCACACCACCACCTACTGTACAGTGTGTACATCATCATGTTATTAACAAACTAAATCAGCTCCCAACCAGCTGTGTTTCTCTCAAATAACAAAAATTGCTTTCCTAGTTCCTTCTTCTCTTAGTCTCCTTCCTACACCTTCAGCCCCGCCCATCTGTTCCCCCAAATATCCATCAATGACCGTTCCCTTCCCTGCTTCCAGTTTCCCCTTTCTAGTGTATTTCACATTTTTGAAATATTTTTTCATTTCTTATCCTCATACTATCTTTTCTGCCATAGTTCCATCCTTATCTTATTGATAACTGCCCTTCCTTCACATTTTCCAAGTGGAATGGGTATTGTTATTTCTTTTAGCAAAAGCACCTTTTGGTAATTTATCGGCATTTTCATTTCCATTCCAATTTCACAAACTAAAACGACAAAGCTGGACAACGTGGGAGCTGTTTAATATAATGTGATAAAAAAAATCTGGTTTGTACTTTTTGATGTCACTATGCTCGATATACGAAACCTATAGGCGTCAAAATCCAGTTGATAACACTCAATTTAAACCACTGTTAATTACCAAACAGCTATAAAATAATTGATGATCTAATTTATTTTATTTTTTTAAACAATTTTTAAGAAACTGGTTAGATTAAACATTAAACTCAGTCCCCGATCAGTAACATTTTGTATTAACGGTTTTATTTTAAAATAAATATCTATTTAGGACTTCTTTTTTTTTTTTTTTTACCATGTCATACAGCAAAAGACTGTATTTGTTTAATTTGTTTATGAGAAGGTGGACAGTGGCCAGCTGGACAAAAGAGTACATCTTTTGTTTATGTGCACGACCAGACTCTTTCGCTTTGTAAAGATTAGTCTCTAACGGAAAATACAGGTGCAACAACACAGAGCCCCGGAGAAGGTAAAAATGGCGGCTACGGATCAGGCGAAACCTCACACTCTTGTCCCGTGTGAATGATTTTCATTTATTTTTCATTACACTGTATTTCCCGGTTATTTAAAAGCAAACGTTTTTAAATTTAGCTCTTGTAACAGTTCAAAGTGAAGAAACTACCAAGGCTGGAGATGTGGTTGGGTCCGTTATCGTTAGTGGTATCTGTTGGGAACTCTACTGCAATAGGCTCTCTGATTAGCGTCCTCCCCCACTTCACCCTGCAGGGAAGTGATGTCAGACACATTCAGAGAAGTGCTGAACAGGGTCCTCACAGAGAGCAGACAAGGCAGCCAGACGAAGAGGATCAGAGCAGAATCGTAAAAGTAACCTGCTCAAAATCCGCCTTCATCCGTGGAGAATTAAAGTGTATCGGCACAGAAAACACCAGGAGCAGAAAGTACAACGATTAACCTTTCCAGTGAACCTCATATTGTCACATTATGAAGTTAGGAATACTTTAAAACAAGAGGCGAAAGATTGTGAGTATCGACCTCATCCGGCGACAGCATAGAGAAGAGTCAGTCCTTCGCCTGAATAGCTCGTTTGCGTTGGATGCTTTTGGCTGTGGTGCTTTTAAATAAGGCTGAGCTCTAAACCAGGACGTTTTTGGCTGTTTCCGAGCTAGCGAGCGTGCTTGCTAGCCGACTGAAGCTTGCTTACCATGGAGTTGAGAGTGGGTAACCGATACAGACTGGGGAGGAAAATTGGAAGTGGCTCTTTTGGAGACATCTACCTAGGTAAGTTATTGGCGGACAACATTTTTGTATTGTTTACCGTTGTTAGTCTCGTTATAATATAGACGTCTCTAACAATAAGTCATCTTCTCCGGGTTTCCTATTCGAGCTCACAATCAATCAGCTGTTCTGTGTTTAGTCCCAGTAACGTTAGCTACTAAGCTATCAGTCTGTGTAGCAAAGGAGCTAGCAGTGACATCCGCTGCCATAAAACATTTGATAATAAACGATATCATTCTTCATTGTGTTTGACTTCGAGAGCATTTTCTCTGTTACAAGATTCAATTATTGTCCAAATTAATCGTCCTAACGATAAGAATTGACACTGACGGCTCTTGTGTAACTAAATGTCCACTGCCTATAGATAGCTAATGTATAGGTTTCCAGTCTTTGCTCCCCTGGAAGCAGCAGCAGTGATAGTCTCGAACAAAATAGCAGATCAGGCCACAGGCTTTCATTTAAGCTTTTTTGGTAACCGATATCCAGCGTTTATTTACTTAAGCTGAACATCCTTCTTTAAACACAACAGACCGGTTTAATTTCCTCCTCTTGTTCATAAATGCACTAAAAAGACTACCTTAGTGTTCTTGAGAAGTGAGGAGGATATGGTCCTTTATATCCTAAAGATACTTTTGACGACATCTTTATTTATTAAAATGATAACCTAGTTATTCAATCTGTGAGGATGGTATATTTGGGACTACATTTGATCAAAGGAGGCTCTGTGGCCTGCTGAGACAGGCGGGGGTAACTTTGAGTATAGTACTGGTTGTTTGGTTTAAGGTACACGTTCATATAGTTTTTCATCTACACTTTTGGACTACTGGTGGATCAGTCCTTACTATAATGAACTGGATGTCCTTCCTCTGGCATAGGTGAACAGTAGATGTTGAATATTATTTACTGCACAGGCTGTGTGGGCTAATACTGGCTGCTAGCAATGATATAATTTATTGTGTGATGGGGGAAGTCGATAGTGGCAGAGGGAAGTGTATCTTCTTTGAGCTCTCCAACTGAGCTATGAATATAAATATGCAAAAAACATTCTCTAACAGGGCTTCATCAGCTGCTGTAATGTGTTCTCTTGTGGCCATGTTGGAGGTTTTTGGCATCAGCAGTGGAGAACAGCTGATCACATTTTTGAGCTTAAAACCTAGTCATCTAAACAAATGTAGAGGTTATTCATTTGAGTTTTTCTCTGGTGGTGGACTGACTATTCTGTGACTGACGGCGCTCTAATCAACCAGGAGAGAAAATGGTCAGCTCTGACTGCTGGGACTTGGTAACAATTGAGTATATGTTACACAGTATTAAGTGCAATGTTTCCGCTTACTCAGGAAACAGTGAGATAGGTACATATGATTGGTTAAATGTTTCATCATCAGTTTAATTTAATCACTAAGCATTTTGAATTTGCTGTCTAAGTTGGAATTGTGGTTTTCCTGTGATTCTATGACATGAAAGTCAACACGATCAGTCCAGTTGTAATAAATACAGTCTCTGTTAAATTTTTAGGCTAATTTGTAACATTTTTTTCTTTTTCTTTTTTTTTTTTTTTGAGTAAATGATAAAATGCTAAACAGCACAACATGTAGAGTTACACCAGTAGCATTTATTGTCCCTTCTTGAATTAGTGTTGGGTTTTTCCAACCCATGTAGTGTGTTAAGGTCTCAGTCTAGAGCAGTTAAGCTGCAGCTGACTTAATAGTTTATTCATATTTAAATTTTACTTGAAAGGATAAAGTATGTGTTTGATTATTGGTTAACAAGCCTAGTTTCCTGTAGGGACAAACCTGTGTACATAGTTTATATAGCGTTTTACCCAGACTTGTTGGTTTTTGACATTTTTCTTTGTGGAAAAAACGAATAAGATTTGGTGTCTGACGGCTGTTACGGTACATGATTTAATCATGTTGCCCTCTGCAGTATAGCAGATGACTTTTTAATCTGTGAAATCAGAAATTATGCAGGGTGGACTGCAGGTTTAACAAAGTGCTTAGATTCAGATTCATAAATGCATTTATTTTTAAAACGCAACGTTTTAAACAGAGCAAAGTGGAAGTTAATGCATCAACTGTATCCAGTTTGCTTTCCACGTGATGCGTTGTTTCGACTGATAGTGAGCTCTGCCAGCTGCTTGCATAATCACTTTGTGGTTTTGTCTCTCCCTCCCTTCCTCTTTTCTCCTCCAATTGGCTGGTGGATAATGTGATGTAACATTGTTAATCAGCCAGAACAGAGAGTCACGCATTGTGCAGAGGTGTTTTTCCAAGTCTTACAGCACAAATTTGCACTTTAAGTGAATAATAGAATTGAACAAGTCAAACACATTTGGAGAAGTAAAATCTCCAGGAAGTAAACAAATTCTTAAAAGTCTTGAGAAAATGAAACTTTGACAGTTTAGGCAACTGGATTTCACAGTCATTCCCACATTAAGGCTCCCACACAGTGTGTGAAAACAGCGCGTTAATAATGCTGACAATGTGTGAGCAGCTTGGCTGAGCAGTGGATTGTGCGAGAGATCGGTTGTTGTTAGCAGGATTGAGGTCAGCTCTTGGAGTGAAGCCTTGTACTCTGTGTGCTGTGACTGGACGCAAATGTGGATTGTCAAATATTCTGGTACAAGTGGTAGAATAGCTTTTCCACTTTTGAGAGGCTGTCACGACAAAATGCCAGTTATGCACAGAGCACACAAGCGCTTAGTCAAGGTCTGAGTCATCTTGTATTTCCAAAGATCTTCCATTTGAATCTCTTGCTGTGTTATCTGTTGGGTGATGTGCATGTTGAAACACGGTTCAAAAATCCGGATGTGGTCTTTATCATTGTCCAAACTCCTTGAACTGTAAAGGTTTTCCCCTCATCACAGCACCAGACGTCAATACTTGTTTGGTATCGCCTGAAAAGGAGCATTCAAGTACTGCCAATATCTAAAGTTTAAACTTGGGAGATGGACAGAAATGTTGGTCTTTCATTGGAGTTCTGTGGCCAATTACAGATTCTAACTTAGGCAAAGTTCTTTTATGTCTTTCTGTTGTACAATTATTTTAATCAACAATTTAGAAATACGACTTATTGACTTTCTGTAGAGTTATTTAAAGTGAATGTATTTATACTTACTTTCAGCAAAATATTTTTATGATTTGAATTTACTAGAGTAGTCTACAAATTTGAGGTTTTAAAATAATGCTGTTGTTTTGGGGCCTTGGTGTAGGTCTAAATTTGCCAAAAATAAACAATTTTATACATTTCCTCTCTGACAGCAGCGTGGAGCCTGAGCTTTTGTTTCACAATGACTGCTTGTAAATAAACTTGACTTATTAGTGGCATTTTTAATATAAGAATCCACCTTACAAATGCAAAGTAAATGCAAAGTACCTTCATAGCTAGCTCTGCCTGTTCGTATTAAACGCTATCGTGGTAACTTGAATGACCTGAATACCCTTCAGATCTGGAAGAGTTGCTGCTTCAGTACATACACTGCATATAAGTATTGGTTCTGTGACATCCCTATTCTGTATCATTGTACTCTGTATTTATGACTAATATTTTATAATTTTAGGGCGATTACCACACCCCTTCACCCAGAGGCACTGAACACTCTCATACGTAATCAGTGCAAAGTTGAAATGAAAAAACTTGAGTGAGTTTGTGGGGAAAATGTCACAAAATTACCCATATTGATATGCTGTGATGATGCGTTGTATTGACGTAAATTTAACCATTGATGTATTTCTTTTACACCGCATTATTGATCACTATCAGTAAGAATAAAACCTGTTTTTCAAAGTGTTCAGAGCTCCAAACTCTACCTCAGCCTGTTACTTAGCTACCTGAGACTTGTCTAACATTTTCCCAGCTTTTGATTTTTGAAAAGCTTCCAGTAGAGTATACCAAAAGGGATGGGTCTGCTTACACAAGGAAAAATAACAGTGAGGTTGCTATAAGGCTGCCATAATAACAAAGAACCTAAGATGTGCTCAGAACTAATGCTGGCGGTGAGTCAGTCTTCAAACTGATGACGCGTTCCATTGCTTCCCATCTGCCGTGTTATGGTGTCAACAGTAGCTATAATGACGCTGTCTCATCCAGCCCAGAAACTTTGGTATTGAGCAATCTTGAGTCTTTTTTTTTTTTTTTCTTAACTGAGCGTAGAATATGTTAATGCAGCCTAAATTAAGCCTTAGTTCAATGGAGTCCTCGCACTGAAGACTTGAACCACTGCAGTCTTGGTCATCTTCTGTGTGAAATGCCAGCTTAGACCTGCTTCAGCATTATTGGGGATTGCTGGTCTGACTGGTTTTACTTGGATCGTGTTGCCTGTGCTGTCAGTTTCTCTGATTTACTCTCTACCTGTTTGCCTCGATCATGGTAGTCTGTAATATATTTCTATATTTCTATTATGCTTATGGCAAAAAACAACTTTGATTCTATAAAGTGTGTTAATGCTGAGTTTTGTTTTTATTCCTATATAGTCATTACAGCACAGTTTTGTGCGCTGGTCTCTATGCAAATCTCGTCAAATATTTGCATATTTAGAGTCTCAGTAGCCTGCCTATGTTTGTTTGTGAGCCAGTGTGGAGAGACATGTCAGAACACGTTTCACAAGCAGGACTGCACTTGATAGAAACACACACCATGTACATACACACTGTGTTTTTGTTTTGTTTTTTTGTTTGGGGGGGGTGTTCCACTGACAAACACATCTATGCCCCCAGCCTCGCATTTAAAACCATGTGGTTGAGAGAAGGGGGTTGTTGGTGGGTGGAGGTGGGGGACTACATTCTCTAGGAAATGTGTCCAGGCAAATCACATTCCTATGATGCAAGAGAGCAGACACCACAGTCAAACACACGCTAGTTCTCCCCATAAAGAGGCTTTGAAGCCTTTTCGTTGTGACTGCGGATTGATTTATCAATCGATTGGCTGAGCACATACTGGATTAAACACTTATTTCGAGTTAAGTGTCTTTGTGTTGTACTGAAAGCTTTAATAGGGTAGAAACGCTAAGGGTGTGTTTTTAAAAACTAAACATATTTTGCATAACTATGCAACTGGATTTCTATAAAATTATATCAATCCACCAATGAATAATAGATTACTGCATGTTCAGGAACTACTTTGGCATTTCAAATAGGAGAACATTAATTCTGCAGGGAAATCCATAAAGAAATGTTTATTTAGATTGTTGTGGGTTCTCTGTGCCAGATAGATCTCATGTATTCTGCCTGGGATCCACATATTTGCATGCATATACATGTTGTATATTTGTATATTACATTACATGCAATTGACCCTGTGCACGAGAACATGCTAACTTCCTGGTTTGAAGGATCCAAAACTCGAAAACGGAAAGATCGCGTTAAGTTACAAAGAGCAGAAGGTGGGAACACTCACCACTGTTGTGTCATAAAAAATCTAATGATCAATTTTGACGTTTAAAGAGTTTAGATCGATCAGTTGTTTACATCACTCAACACAAGCAGAACTGCATCACTGCAGCAGAAGACACATCGTCCACATTCAGAAGCACATCTCTGTATAGTGACTGGTCTTATGATTTAAACAGGCAAATGTTCAGCATTCAAACTACAGGTGAAGAATAGTCAAACCAGATGTTTCCCCCGTTATGTCGAGATCAGCTAGTCAAGTACACACCTACACAGCATGTTAATAAACTGTGAAAAAAGCCACACAAAAAATTAATGACTGCTGGTAACGGTTTCTATACATTAGTATTTACGAAGAGTATGTTGTGACTTACCTTAAAATTTACAGCGGTCCCTCGCTAATAACGCGGTTCACCTTTCACCTCGCTGTTTCGCAGATTTTTTTTTTTTTAGTGCAAGCTTGCATGCTTATTTTTACGTCACATTGTGTCCTGTGTCCTGATCGCTGCAGACGATCTCCTCTGTGACTTCTCTCCTGTACAGTACAGAATCGCTGCATCGATCGCTAGCAGTGTGACTCTGAAGTGCAGTACTGTATGTCCACGAAACGTTTTGCACCGTCAAAAAATAAAATTGGCTACTTGATTTCACCTATCGCTGGTTATTTTTAGAACGTAACACCCGCTGTAAACGAGGGACAGCTGAGAAATATAACATTTGAATCCCTTTTCTCTTTTGCTCTGAGGCGCGGGGAAAAAATATCGACAAGTCGATGAACATCATTTACAGATATATTGAGTAAATGCCCAAGACATCTATAGAAATGTAAATCGCCGCTTGATTCATTCATTTGCTTAACTTGTTTTGGACCGTAAACTGGGCGCGAATAGGACACCGGAAACAAAGCTCCCCACAGGAGTTTCCGCACCGGAAGTAGCATATGCTAATGTGCACACAGTCAATTAAATCACATACAGCAAGTTACAGCATTTCAGTCCACAGTGGGATATGTACCTGAAAAGTGTATGATGTTAATGCATTATCACAATGCATTATTGTTTACTGTGAACAGAAGTCAGTATCTGTTACACTAAAATACTGATACAATGGATTGTGTGTACATGAGAAACAGTTCTGAGAACTTACATTTAAAAAGAATCGGCCATGAAAAAATGGGAGGAGCCAAATGCAGGTGGCAGTTTTAATGGAGCAGGGAGAATATGCTGTTATCTGAAAGAAATCATAATAAGATTTTCTCTGCTTGGTGAGAAAAAGTGACATTGATTCTGCTTCTAGTTTTATAGGATATATAAGAAAATGTATGCTAAGAGAGAAAAATATTTCTGAGTGCAGATGACCAAGTGATTTGGATAAACTTTAAAGTAACTGTCTCGAATGATTTGACAGTGGGTTTGGATTGCTAGCTTGGAGTAGATCAAAGTCAAATTTAACTGCGTAGATGAGGAGCAGCAGGTGCATCATGCATACTCATGCAGCTTTAAAAAACCCAAAATAAATATGAAGTCCTCTTCACCCTGTTAGTGTTGTTCTTGTATTAAAAACTTTGATTAAACAGTTATGGTGCAAGTTGGAAGCCCCACCCATGGTTGCTACTCGTTCCAGCCGAATGACATCATTTAGAGTTGTCTGATACACCATTGGTTGGCCTACATGATTGAACAGTTCCTTGTGTGAGATCCTGTATGCGTGAGAGTGTGTGTAATGGCATTACATAACCTGGTGTCCAGTTGCTGTTTTCATGTGGAGGGAACTGGCTTCTATGGCTGTGATTGGGAAGAAATGAGTTTGTCAGTTTGAGAGCCATTTCCCAAAATGCTTGATTGTGTGAAACCGTATCTAAATGTAAGGATAGTTGTGAGGAATAAGAGCGTAGATGTATGAAAGAAGAGCACGGTACAAGTACATCCAGTACACAAAATTGGCTGGTGTATCTTACACTTGGCTGGCTTTGCTGTGTTAATAACCACTGATATTTCCTTGTGTACCCAAGCAGGGCTTCCTAACTTCATCCACCAGCCAAGTGCTGGTTTATGTTTTTTCTGTGACATGTTGATAAAGCAAACCTTTAAATGACAACGCAGCACATTAACTGCTGCTTTTAAAGTAGTGAATCACATTGATCTAATGGACTGTTACTTGTTTTCTTGATTTTCAGAGGCTTATGGCACAGCTGATGATGCAATATTGGTTTATCTGCTGATGCTGTAACTTGGTTTCTAAATTACTTGTCTGCTAGAACAGTCCAACTTTCTACTTTTTCCTTTCCTCATTTTTCCCAATATCCACAAGACCTTACTATTGCTCCATATCAGGACTGCTCTTCTCTCTCTCTCTCTCTCGCTCTCTCGCTCTCTCTCTCTCTCTCTCTCTCTCTCTCTCTCTCTCTCTCTCTCTCTCTCTCTCTCTCTCTCTCTCTCTCTCTCTCTCTCTCTCTCGCTCTCTATATCTATCTATCTATCTATCTATATATTAGGGGTGCAACGATACACAAAATTCACGGTTCGGTTCGGTTCGATACTTTGGTGTCACGGTTCGATATTTTTTCGATACAAAAAAAAATGTTCATGCCTTTTTAATTTGTCATTTATTAAAATTATAAATATATATTGTAACACAAAAGTACAGTTTTTAAATTTAACCCTAACCCTTGTGCGTGTTGTTTTTTAGTTCGTCATATTGCAGCCACAGAAATTCTTTTGTCCATGAAACCATAAAGCTGCACTTTCTTTTTGCCTTATAGTCTGATTTGTCATAACTTCTCCGTTTTGTGGTAAGCTTTTCTTTGGCTGTCACTTCTTCACCCTGACCTGTCTTATTTGGCTCAGCAGAACTAAAATATATATCTGTCTGTGAAGGTTCTCAGTCATCCAGGTCATCGTAGTGAAATATATATCCTGCCGCACTCACATAAGCTCAGCGATTCTCTGCGCGATCAACCTCTCACATGTTTAAGCTGCGGGAGATTTCACTTGTCATGTTTGCATAGTAAGCTAACAATTAATAAGACTATGTCAGAGGAATTGGTGCACAAATTATCATCACTCACAGATCAGTGCTGTCGCTCTCTATACACAGTTCGCGCGATTGCAAAGTGAAAGCAAAAAAACAATCGCAAATTCAAACACGATTTCAATATGTCACATATTGACAGTGGCTCACCCAATGACATAATTACCCAGCTACATTTCTGAAAGAATGCAAAAGCATTGACATATATTTTTCCTTCCTACAATAGCCCGACAGGCAGGGCAGAGATAGCCCCGGGACATCGGGCTAGCGATATTGCGAGCCCTGTATCTGATTGAGGAATCACTCATCTTTGGAAAAGAGAGTTTATTACAGAGAAATGTCTCTTTCCAAAATAAAAGCTATACTATCCGCTTCTTCTGGGCTATTTTCTCAGCAGCATATTAAACATATCAGGTCTCCATAAGGAGAATCCTGTGCTAACAGCTGTCTAAATGACTCGGCTAAAGTTTGTAGCATGCATGCTTGTTGTTTTTGTCTTTGCACTAGGATGATGTCGGTGTAAATGTGCAGTCATATTCGTTGTGTTCCCACTAGTGCTTTCAGGTTAATCTCGTTGAAATAACCTTAACGCCACAACACGGCAAATCTCCGTTAACGAGCTACCCTATACAGAGGGGCTAGACGGCCAACACGTTAACGAGCTAACTGCGCTAACACACTAGCTCCCACCCATGTAATTGAGCATTGCATGGCACATCCAACATACTGTTTTACTTTAGTCCATGACTCGCTTACCTTCAGGGTCATACGTCACATGAAAACCAAAATAATTCCAAACGCCAGATCTGAATGAGGGTGGGGAGGTCCACTTCTGTCTCGCTAGCTTGCCCTGCGCTCTTCCTTCTGACCATGCTGTCTGTGTTGAGTGCTCAGTGAATCTGCGTTCGACTACTCCGCCTAGGCTGCACTCTCGAGCCTAGGCGGAGTAGTCAAATGCAGATTCACTGAGCGCTCAACACAGACAGCATCGTCAGAAGGAAAGTTGATAAAATAAATTACAAATTTTGTATTGTTCTTTTTTTTTTTTTCTCCCCTTTGGTTTTCTTTCTTTCTCTCCCCCTCTTTCTTTCATTCTTTCCCCCTGTCCTATCCCACAGTCATGTCTGTCCCGTTTGCAACTGAAAATAAAATAAATTCATAATTATAATAAAGGTCAATCAAATGGACCAATATGATGATCCACTTAAAATAAATCCGCTTGGCATCTTTCTTGGCCTCAAGACAACAATTCTGATGGCTATAGATCCAAACGGGACACAAAAAAAAAAAAAAAAAAAAAATTGAAAAAAATTGTATTGTTCGATACATATGCGTACCGAACCGAAAGCACTGTATCGAACGGTTCAATATCGATACGAATATCGTTGCACCCCTACTAACTATCTATCTCTCTCTAGATCTCTCTCTAGATCTCTCTCTAGATCTCTCTCTAGATCTCTCTCTAGATCTCTCTCTAGATCTCTCTCTAGATCTCTCTCTAGATCTATCTCTAGATCTATCTCTAGATCTATCTCTAGATCTATCTCTAGATCTATCTCTAGATCTATCTCTAGATCTATCTCTAGATCTATCTCTAGATCTATCTCTAGATCTATCTCTAGATCTATCTCTAGATCTATCTCTAGATCTATCTCTAGATCTATCTCTAGATCTATCTCTAGATCTATTAGGGGTGCAACGATATTCGTATCGATATTGAACCGTTCGATACAGTGCTTTCGGTTCGGTACGCATATGTATCGAACAATACAACATTTGTAATTTATTTTATCAGCTTTCCTTCTGACGATGCTGTCTGTGTTGAGCGCTCAGTGAATCTGCGTTCGACTACTCCGCCTAGGCTGCACTGTCGAGCGCAGATCCACTGAGCGCTCAACACAGACAGCATAGTCAGAAGGAAGAGTGCAGGGCAAGCTAGCAAGACAGAAGTTAAGCTCTCCTTGCAAGATGGACCTCCCCCACTCTCATTCAGATCTGGCGTTTGGAATTATTTTGGTTTTCATGTGACGTATGACCCTGAAGGTAAGCGAGTCATGGACTAAAGTAAAACAGTATGTTGGATGTGCCACGCAATGCTTAATTACATGGGTGGGAACTAGTGTGTTAGCGCAGTTAGCTCGTTAACGTGTTGGCCGTCTAGCCCCATGCACGGGGCGATCGGCGGTAGCTCGTTAACGGAGATTTGCCGTGTTGTGGTGTTAAGGTCATTTCAACGAGATTAACCTGAAAGCACTAGTGGGAACACAACGAATATGACTGCACATTTACGCCGACATCATCCTAGTGCAAAGACAAAAACAACAAGCATGCTACTAACTTTAGCCGAGTCATTTAGACAGCTGTTAGCACATGATTCTCCTTATGCTGCTGAGAATATAGCCCAGAAGAAGCGGATAGTATAGCTTTTATTTTGGAAAGAGACATTTCTCTGTAATAAACTCTCTTTTCCAAAGATGAGTGATTCCTCAATCAGATACAGGGCTCGCAAAATCGCTAGCCCGACGTCCTGGGGCTAGCGAGTTTTTTCAGTCGGGCTACCAAAATCTATCTCTTCCCTGCCCGTCGGGCTATTGTAGGAAGGAAAAATATATGTCAATGCTTTTGCATTCTTTCAGAAATGTAGCTGGGTAATTATGTCATTGGCATCGGTGAGCCACTGTCAATATGTGACATATTGAAATCGCGTTTGAATTTGCCCTTGTTTTTTGCTTTCACTTTGCAATCGCGCGAACTGTGTATAGAGAGCGACAGCACTGATCTGTGAGTGATGATAATTTGTGCACCAATTCCTCTGACATCGTCTTATTAATCGTTAGCTTACTATGCAAACACGACAAGTGAAATCTCCCGCAGCAAGCTTAAACATGTGAGAGGCTGATCGCGCAGAGAATCGCTGAGCTTATGTGAGTCCGTGTGTAAAAGCAGCAGTATATATATTTTAGTTCTGCTGAGCCAAATAAGACAGGTCAGGGTGAAGAAGTGACAGCCAAAGAAAAGCTTACCACAAAACGGAGAAGTTATGACAAATCAGACTATAAGGCAAAAAGAAAGTGCAGCTTTATGGTTTCATGGACAAAAGAATTTCTGTTGCTGCAATATGACGAGCTAAATAACCAGGGCTGCACATAAGTGGTCCGCAGGTGCGCATTCGCTGTCAAAATAAAAAACACGCACAAGGGTTAGGGTTAAATTTAAAAACTGTACTTTTGAGTTAAAATATATATTTTTATAATTTTAATAAATGACAAATTAAAAAGGCATGAACATTTTTTTTGTATCGAAAAAATATCGAACCGTGACACCAAAGTATCGAACCGAACCGTGAATTTTGTGTATCGTTGCACCCCTAAAATAAATATATATATATATATATATATATATATATATATATATATATAAGAAAAATCAATTGCTCCTATTTTTATGCAAATGATATGCAGTATTTGCGTATCATCAGATCAGTATGTGTCATTTAAAATTCACACTGAAAGGCATTATTTAAGACTAAATCTTGTTTCTCTGTCCAAGTGAGGAAACTTGATCTCTAAAGGTTTTGTTTTTTTAACCTTTATTGGATTATGGCGATCTGCTCTTTGTAAATGCACCAGGCCTGGGCGCCGGTTTGAGCAGGCCCTTCCCCTTTCTCTCTCTCCCTCCACTTTCCTGTCATTTCTTCACTGTCAGTAAAGCTGAAAATTGCAGCAGGCCAGACCTAAGGAAGTTGGATTCTGTCTGTCATTGTGCTTTTCATGTTATTGCTAGCTGTCCTGTCCTACATCATTCTGTGTGCTGCTTCAATGTTGCAATCTCTGTTTATCTAAAGATTTCCCCATCAGTTGTTTTTTAGCTATAAATTGTCGCTAGTTCCTCTTTATCTGCATGTGTAAAAACCACAGACGGTACACCATACAGGGTTTTAAGGTTGCTGTTGTAATAATCGGTTATTTTGTACGATTCACGTGTTTGTATCCACTTGTCTGTACTGAATATCATTTGTATTTGTTTCTTGCTATATAATGTGTTGTATTGTTGTAACTCCTACTGCCCCATTGCCCAGGTCCATATTGGAAAAGCGACATAAATGAAGGACAATAAGATTATAATAAAAACGACATTTTTTATCTTCATCATTAAATTGTATAACCATGACAGAGTTGTGTTGGACTTTGACATGACAATAATACTCCCTTGATTGTGTTAACCCCTGACGCAGTGCCCATTGTTCATATTGTTGATTAGATACTGTTGGGTTTTATTAATTAAATATAGGTTCTGACTGAATGTGTAATGCATCTTCATGCAGCTAACCCCTCTGCTGTTTTGCCCAGGTACTGATATCTCTGTTGGAGAGGAGGTCGCCATCAAATTGGAATGTGTCAAGACCAAACACCCACAGCTCCACATAGAGAGCAAAATCTACAAGATGATGCAGGGTGGAGGTACTGTACACTATGACACTCACTTTACACACATGCATCCATGCAGCTTTTATAAGTTCCTCATCATTTTAAAGTACTTGGATGGAGGCTGGTTTACACTTTTGTCATTATAAACCACAAAGAAAATGCTCCGTACTGGCTGTCTGGTAGACATTGGTAAAGGATGTTTGTTCATTCATTTTTTTCTGTTATTAAAGTGACCCTCCTGAACTGAACACCACCCAATAGCTGGGTGCTTAAAGCACACACCAAATGATTTTTCCCTTCCTTTTTCCTCCATTCCCTCTATTAATCACTTCTGACACCAGTTTTTTGTAAGCATAACATTAGCATTGTAATTGTCCATGAACTGTTTGGGCTATCTGACATTATGGAGTACAGTTACCGAGTGCTCCAGCGATACTCTGAGTCATTTGTTTACCATTGGCTGTCACATCATCAGCTGCTAGTATCTCCTCCTGTACCTTGTTGTCAAATCACTTGTTGGATCGTCAGTTTTTCCTGTAATTTTTGCGCACAGGTCATACAGTTTCAACTCATCTGTCATAGCTGTTGTTTCACCACTTTGACTTTAAACAAGAAGTAGAGATTAGGATAAGATAATTGATCCCACAACGGGGACATTTTTGCATTACCTCAGCTCAGGAACAGATATCAGAAGGAAAATACAAATAAAAAATAAGTAATATAATACACTAAATACAACAGTAGCATACACAGTATGTGATTATGGATATGGTTGTGGAAATATGCAATACATAAACTATATAGCTTAACATAACTATTCTACCACTACTATTCCTATGTATAGACATGTACACGCACACACATGTGCACACTAACGTTGAGTTTAAATCACATAAAAGATAAATACACGAGTGTTGAGCCATGCAAGAGAAAGAGTTATTTACTTCAGTAAAGCTGAAAAGCTCTTTACAGTTCAAGCTTCATAAATCGAGGACTGATGTGGAGACTGTTGGAAAAACACAAGTAACACCTTTTTTCTATCGTATTAGGTAACAGGTTACAACTACATTTTCATGGAAGCGGGCCATCCTCAAAATGCACCACTGATACTAAAAAATATTCAAATTTGCACAGTATCGTGGCACGATAAAAACATAAAGCTGTACTTATCTCCTGTTGGTGTTGAAGAAACCAAAAGAAAAATGATTTGCATATAGTTTGTATTTAGGAGAAATTTCTGTTTGGGGAAAAATATTTACTGTTTAATGTCGATAGACACTGTGAATGGTTCCTGTTGATTTTTTCTTTTTTTTTTTTCTTTTTTTTAAGTTTAAACCAAAGTGATCATTCAGTCTAGCTAACTGGCTGATAGTCCGACTACTAGCATAGCTTAAAGAACCCCTTGTGCCACTGCAAAGGTACCAAGAGCAAAGGAAAAGAACATCTGACTCTGAAACATGCTCACACACTTCCAACGTGAAAGAAGCAAGAAAGGACTTGCTGCTTTGAGTCAGTAAGCATGGGTAAAGTTTAATTGTTCTGCCAGCTCAGTAGTGTCTGCAACATCATACCTGGGGTAGACTTGTTTGCATGTTTGTATTTCTGTACCTCATACTGTATATTACTACACTATTACTGTGTGGCATGAAATGTACATTTTGAAATGTATTTTTCTTTTGTGACTTATTGATTCATGTCGTCTATACTACTGGCGTCTGCCTTTAAAACAGTAAACTTTAGAAGTCAGCAGTTTGTCTGTATGCACAGCTATGTCCCCACATGCATTTGTATTTTAGTTCCAGCATAGTTAGATTTATTAGGGCACAGTAGCCGACTCAGACTGTGAGATGTATTTGTGTTTGTATGTATATAAATAGCTTATGCTGTGTGTGTGTTGCTGAGCACCAGCATTTTGTTGCCGCTTGCCTGTAGAAGGAAATGCCAGATGGTCTATTTGCCTTGGCAGGGTCACCGGCTCCTACGAAACCAGCTGGCCTCTGTGTATGAGGGCAGGAGTCGAGCCATTTTTATTATTTGGAGTTGTATAAGTTTGTTTCAGGAAGTTGTTTTTTTTTCTTTCTAAATAATGCATGCAGAGTAAATGTGTTATGCATTTCCTGTTTACATATACACAGTGTGACTTGCTTACTTGGAAAAACCCCTTCATGACAGAAATCAGAAAAGTGTGTATGTGCGCTGCACTAATTGTGTTTGCTCAAAAACCTCAAAACACACAAGCTTGTCTGTAATACGATCCACAGAAAAGGGAAATGACATTGCACACGTTCATAGTGTGAAGACCTGACATCATTGCTAAACACTGCCATCAGCAGTGACGGTTGATCAGACTCACATACGTCTGTAGACTTCTGCAGATTTAACCCTGAAACGTGTTCACCAGTGCACATGTTTAAAACACCAAAAATAAAAACGGAGTAGAAATACTGTTATGCATACACACAAGGAGGGAAATCTACTTTGTTCAGGAGAAAGTTTGTAATTTTAATCCCTTAACACAAAAATGGGATTGAAATTACAAACTTTCTAAGTGAATGCCAATTAATCAAAAATGGTTTACCCATGGTCCCCCTCTGCAAACAACCCAACATCAAACCACATGCTTGCATCACAGATTGACACATTATGGCAGACAGTTTTTGAAACCAAAAACGACAATTTTAGTTTGAGTTTACCAAAGGTTTGTTATTCTGGTTTTTTCTGATCACTGCCCCATATAGCATATTGACAAACATGTAATTATGAGCATAATGTGTTAATATGTGTGCAACCATGAGACTTGCTGTTGGGTTGCTTTAACAGAAGACGTGATTGTGGAGGAGTCACAGCTGTCAGTACTAAACACGCTTGACCTTTGGCTTCCTTATACAGGCCTGTAAAGTCCTATATTTGACTTTTAGGATTCTGATTTGAGGACTTGCACATTCCAGCCTTAATAGTGGCTGCAGTTTCATCAAGTTATTACAGTTTAGTGTCAGCTTGTGGTTCTCACTGAAGTGCCAACATGAACAAAATGGCACCAAACCAAACTATAAATGTGACCCTTGTGTTCCCTACATTTCTTGCAGTGGGTATTCCAACGATAAAATGGTGTGGCGCTGAGGGTGACTACAATGTGATGGTGATGGAGCTGCTGGGTCCCAGTCTGGAAGACTTGTTCAACTTTTGCTCTCGCAAGTTCAGCCTCAAGACAGTCCTGCTGCTGGCTGACCAGATGGTGAGTTCCCAAAAGGAAAAAGAAAAGGAATAAAATGAGGAATGCTGGTCCTACACTTGATGTTAAAGATGCATCACAAATTGTATGTACAGTAGTGCAGGACGGTTTAATCTCTTCACTGATTTCAAATATCTACTTTGGTTAAGCTCCTGGAATGACCCCTTGTGTTCATTTTTAACCACCGTTTTTCCTTCCAGATCAGCCGAATTGAGTACATCCACTCCAAGAACTTCATCCACAGAGACGTAAAGCCAGACAACTTCCTGATGGGCCTGGGCAAGAAGGGAAATCTCGTCTACATCATCGACTTTGGCCTGGCCAAGAAATATCGTGACGCACGCACGCACCAACACATCCCCTACCGCGAGAACAAGAACCTGACAGGCACCGCCCGCTACGCCTCCATTAACACACATCTGGGCATCGGTAAGACCGACCTCCACAAACTGATGATTAATAACTCTGATTCGTCCAGATCCCGACTGACCTGGCCCTCTCTCTGCATTTACAGAGCAGTCCAGGCGGGATGACTTGGAGTCACTGGGATACGTCCTTATGTACTTCAACCTGGGGTCTCTGCCTTGGCAAGGCCTTAAAGCTGCCACTAAGAGGCAGAAGTATGAACGCATCAGTGAGAAAAAAATGTCGACACCCATTGAGGTCCTCTGCAAAGGCTACCCGTGTAGGTTCTAGTGCTCTTATGTACCTATGAATAAAGGCACCACATCAGTGTTAGCCAACACTAATGTTTTAAACACCTCTTTGTCCCCAAAGCCGAGTTTGCCACCTACCTGAACTTCTGCCGGTCTCTGCGGTTCGACGATAAGCCCGACTACTCATACTTGCGCCAGCTCTTCAGGAACCTCTTCCACAGGCAGGGATTCTCCTACGACTACGTCTTTGACTGGAACATGCTGAAATTTGTAAGTTATAGCTTCACATCTAAGAAGACTTTCTTTGTGCTTTTCACTACTGTCTTACTTTAATTATATAAGTGCTTTCGTTAGAAGGTTGTGCCAAAAACAAACAGTGTTTCTTAGGAATTTCATTGGCAAGCAGAATATGAGTCAAACTTGAGAAGAACTGGGTGATGTGTACTTTCTGTTTACAACTGGAACATCAGCATTCTCAGTGACATAAACGCAGCTATAAACATGTTGTGTAACATAATGTTAAGTTGACCTTCCACTGTTAAATGGCCTTGTGTATTCTGCCTAGATGCATTTTCATGCAGCATGTTTGTTATTTTGTTTATTTTTTTTAAGTGTGCAGCTGTCTTAAAGGTTAATAACCTCAGCTGTCTTGTGTGTCAGGGTGCCAATAGGGCCGTGGAGGATGCAGAGCGGGAGCGTCGGGAACGGGATGAGAGAATGAGGCACAGCAGGAACCCCGGGGCCAGAGGTATGGCCTCGGCCTCAGGAAGAGCCAGAGCCCCTCAGGAAGTTGCAGCCCCCTCCCCGCTCAACCCCGCCTCACACACAGGTGAGCAAAAAATATGTTTTGTTTTTCCTTCTCTTTAAACAGTTGCTGAAATATTTAGCCTACCCTTGTACCTTTTCTTTGTCTTTCAGGTATGGAGAAGGAGAGGAAGGTGAGCATGCGCCTTCATCGGGGAGCCCCTGTCAACATTTCCTCGTCAGACCTGACAGGACGCCAGGAAACATCCCGCATGTCCTCACAGGTAACACGAACTGCGTTACCAATATCATGTTGAAAATCCACAGCAGACAGCTGTTTGCAGCCACATTTCTTTAGGCTGTGGCATATCTCAAGTGACTGAGTAGCAGGGTACACGCTGTGCAGGTTGGCAGACCATAAAACATTGTCGTTAGAAACAATCGGTTTACTGGGAGGACTTTATGATTGCGTGTCAGTTAATAAGAAGAACTTGAATCATTTGTGCTCAGTTGCCCAACAAATCCTGAAAACAGGAAGCGTCTAGCATAAGAGAACATAGTGTTTGTGCAGACACCACATGCATACATGTTCTCCTTTTCCCTCTGTTCAAACTGAACAGTATCTGTACTGATTCATTTCCACTGACACAGTCCTTCCCAGTTTGTAAAATAAGCGTAAAAGCACTCATGGAGCAAAGGAGGTCATTGTTTAAAGGCTTCATTAAGTCCTTTGTTCTCTTCTTTGCGTGGACCTCCGCGCCCCCCAGAGGGCAAAGTGGAGAACTGCTGAACAAATGAAAAGAATCGGTCTCCTCCAGTCACTTTGACGTTTTTGTTTCTTTTATCTTAATCGAGTGTTTAAAAAGTGAAACATTTCTGTGTATTATCCCACACACAGACACGGGATAAGACATTGCATGTCAGTTTCATACTAGTTACATTTATCCATGAATAAAATGAACCATAATTAACTTGTTTCTATAGCTTTATGGAGCATTCGTTTAATGTTGTGGCAGTATGATGAAGAGAAAATTCAAATATAGAACACAAAGTCTGTGAAAATAGGAAAGTTACATGAAACTTTTGTTTATTCAGAACAAAAACAAAGAAGTGTTTCCAAGGACAACCAATGGAGGCCGGTGATTTGTCCTTAGGTAGGCATCCAGCTCATTTATGCTTCTGGCTGGCTCCTGATTGGTCAGTTTGTACCTGCTGCACTGGCTTCTTCAGCATATATACAAGAGTATATTCACAGGGAAACACAGCCAAAGTAGTACATAAACTTCAGTGTGAATTATACTTCAGTGGGAAAGCTGCATCGCAACTTATGAAGTAACTTCTCTTTTGGCTCTCAGCGAAGGCGGTCGCACTTTTCTCCTCTCCTGCCCTTATCTTCCCTGCTTAGCCTCTTGTGTCCTTGTCTAGTCTCGTGTTTTTTGAATTACTTTTCCCTGGAACACTCTCTCACAGTCTGTTCTCTAAAACCTAAAAGAGGAATTATGGATTTGATCAACTGGTCTCTGAATGCAATTGACACCCCTTCTCAACGAGAAGTCTGGGCTCGGGTGAGCCTGAGTGCTGAAGATATCTACCTATTCGGAACCATGATAACATGGTTCTTGCTGATCCGAGCTGGCTTGGCCCTGACTTATCGAAGAATTAAGGAAGCGGAACCGGCTGTTCAAACCCCCACAAGGCTGCCCGCTGGGATTGAAACGATGGGAGAGGCGTGAGTTTCTCAAAATGGGCTCATTGAGTGCAGCACGGATAAGATCTTGGAGAACACACGGCTGCCGTGAATACTCAGAACAAGACCTCTGAGTGGAAAAAACTGGATTACATCTGGAGGGGCTAGCTCGAACAACACCTTTGAGCGCAAATTGGATCAAATCTTGGGGAAGTGCACTGCGATCGTGAGTTCTCAGAATCTGCTCTTTGGGCAAAAAGAATGACAACATCACGGAACGTAAGTTTGGATAACATCATAGAAAGCTCGCGGCTCTCCAACGGGAGATTGTGAGACCAGTGTTGGACTGTTAGAACAGCTTTGAAATTCATATGAGCTGTTCGCACTAAAGTAAAAACCACCATCACTTCATGCGGAGACCCCATCGGCGCCAGCTGCGGTCTCAAGGCTGGAGCCGAACAAAAACACCCTGATAACGACTGTTTAGTCTGTTCTTCCCATTCCATGCAAGGTCACCTGGGTTGGCTGGAAGACTGTTTACTTAGCCTGGCAGGGCGAAGGACACTGTCTCAGCTGAACTATGGACACACACACACACATACACTGATATGCACACACTGATCCCCCCTCCCTTTCCAAACGCCTTCGATGCTTGTCCCCTCCCGGGGAAGATGGCGGTCGACTGGACCAGCGCAGACATGCTGCAGGACCGGATGTGCTGTCTACACCGGCTCTCTCTCACCCTTTACCCGCCCCTGTTGCTTGTCTTGTGTTTCTATGGTGTATTGATAGTCATGTGCTTTTTGTGCTGAGGTGTCTTTTCTGTTATCAAACTGTTCTCCCACTAGGAGCTCAGTCTGAGTGGAGTTTTTTTTCTCCTCCTCTTACCTCATGTTATGTATTTTTGTTGGTTTTTTCCTATCAGCCTACCTTTCTGACATGTCTCCCCAATGTGATGTTTGTGTAAAGTTGGTCAGAAGGTTCCTTTGTAAGTGCGCATGCGCCATTAGCGTGCTGCCTGCTGTAACCCTAATTTCCTTCGGGATTAATAAAGTATTCTGATTCTGATTCTGAACCAGAAGCTGATGCGCACCTCCTGGGAAATGTAATCACACGTCAGGTCGACGTAGCCTGCAGCAACCTGAACAGTGAAGGTTGTGGTGTAGGGGGAAGTGGCGTTTCCAGCTACATTGCAAATTGGGATGTAGATTTCCCGCTGAAGTCTAAAATCAAGCCCAAATGCTATCTTTACTTGAGCAGTGTCTCCTCTACACAGAATGTAAGAATGAGTGGGGAAGAGAAACGGTGCAAACACAGTTTAGATTCAGCTCTGCACACAGAAGCTTCATCAGTGCTTGTCTATTTTGCAGTGACGATCATATTCATTTCCAAGGGTGCAAATATGCAAGCATGGTCTGCATGGGTGGATGTAGCCAACAGGCTGTCACCTGTTTGCTTCGGGGCTGCAAAGTTCAGGACTGTACTGTTGTGTTGTGGCTGCAGCCATCTTGTTTTATTTGTTTTTGGAGTCAGGTTTGTCTGTGGGTGAGAGTGGTTATCAGCTAATACAGCCAAGCTTGTTTAGCAGGCTGGGCTGAAACTGGACTTTTGTAATCCACAGACACAGATATCTGCTAATTGGTGCCGAGTAATGAATCAAATCTTTCGTTGTAATTCGGTGAAACTAAAGTACACTTTTTGGAAAATATTGTGAAAGTGAGGCTTAGCTGTGTGTTACAGCGCCTCCTTTTGTTAATGAAGGCAGTCACGTCCACGTGTTTGTATCAGCCTGTAAACATTTTCACTTTTAAATGTAACTTTAGCCTTTTTAACACAGGAGTGTTATGGCTCACTGTTGGAGAGGATCTGCCGTGTGGGCACTTCTTGCCGTCTTTATTTTTTTTAGCCTCTGAGGTTGCTCCTTGCCTACATCAAACTATGATGGGGCATTTAATATTAACTGAATCTTATTAGTATTAACATATTGGATATTTGGTAAAATAAATGAAATAAAATGGGCTATTTCAGTGTTCATTCTAGCCCAAGGTTTTGAGCAGAACTCTAGTATGCAGTGTTTGCGCTAAGCTAGGCTGCTGGCTGTAGCATCATAGTAACCATGCAGTAACTGTAACTTCCAGTGATGTGCTCCCTGCTCAAACTGTGACGTTATTTTTCTTTCAGGCTCTGTCCCGGGTCACACCAAGCGGCCTCCAGTCTGCAGCCCCTCGGTGAAACCCTCTCATCCAGCTGTGCACCATGGAGGCCTCAACATGTACCACCTGCAGCCACACACACACACACACACACACACGCACACTTTACACGCACACTTTACACACACACTTTACACACAACACACTTACACATATGAACAGGACTTTGCAGATTACACGGAGGACTTACCAACGATTGCACAAGTATCTGGCTACTCCCCTGTTCACTCGACAGAAGAGGTGCACAGCCAGAAATGAGTGTGAGTGTGTGTATGTGACAGAGAGATGGGCAGGTGGAGTACGGTTTGGTTGCCTTAACAACAATTTGGGCAAAGTAGCAGCCGCAGCATCTCTTCTTCTCCGTGGGAAGATTTGGAACCCCCCCTCCTCCTCCTGCCTCCCCCTTGCTGTTGATGAAGCCATGGATTCACTTCTCTGTGGCATCATCTTCCTATTTTTTTTTTTTTCTCCCCCAACTTTTTGTTTTTACTTATTTTTAATCATTAAGAGAAATTGTACTGCACCAGCTGGCCAGACTTCACAAGAGAGAATGACATGTCTGTTAGCTGTCAAAATTAGCCTGTGGGATTTATTAAAACTACCAGAGACACGTGATCCATCGTGGCAGTGTTGTAGAGCAGTGCCTCAACTCTATTTTTGTGTCCTGAATGACTGTTTAAATCCCACAAGTGGGCATACTTTTCTTTTATTTTGTATTTTAGGTGTTTGAGGTTTAGCTCTACAGTTACATTAACAGGGGATTTAATGTTCTCTTTGCAATGATCCCAATGGTATGAGTAGATGTTTTGGGGTTTTTGTTTTTGTCTGCGTCCACCTCAGGTGCGTTGCAACCAGGACATTGTAGTAAATCCAAAAAAACCATACAGCACATATAGTGTGTCTTCAGGTTTGTGGCTGCGGTGGGAAAAGCTGTGAATGAAACGATGATCTAGTCTGGAGGCTGGTGTGTCCGCACCGAACGGATGAGAAATTGTTTTTAAACTCAGTGCATAGTGATGTGGTTTTTGTGTGTTTGTGTGGTTCTGTCTTAGGGTTATCTTAGGGTTGTACAAGCTTCAAATGGTTGTGGGATAAACATGTTGAGGGTATTTCTTTCTTTTTTGTCTCCTTTGCCTCCTCAACCTCACTCTAGACCATCTGTCCATCTACTTCCAAAGATTTTGTTTTGTTTTTCACGCGTACTCTGACAGCTTTCTTCGTAAACCTTAATAAACACTCATGGATGATTTCAACCTCCATGCAGCCTCCTTGTCTCCACGTGTCTCTAGTAGAAGCCACAAAAACGAATCTCTCAAACGTTTTAACGCAGCAGAACTGCAAGACAGAAACTTAAAGGATTAATTACATTGGAGGAAAGGCTCCAAGGCAGTTTAATGACTTGGATTTTACTGATACCCAGTTTGTTACATCGCAAAGTATTTTACATCATGGTTGCACAGTGCAGCGCAAGCCGCTTGGGTAAGGTGTCTTTGATTTGCCTTAAATGGGGGTTTCACAGTTTTTTAACAAATCGATGTTTAAGTCTGAGGGTGGAACTGTGAAAACACGCTTTGACCCTCAAACCTGATTTCCTGATTGCACCTGCAGCCCTCATCTAGTAGAGATCACACATTAGCTGCTGTTTAACCTGCCGACTCTCCAGTCCGTGCGTGTGGTGTTGGATTGCAGCTAATATTCCAGTGTGTTCCCCGCCAGTGTGTGCTGCCTCCAGAATGCACTCGGTCACCTAAACACAGCGGGCGTCTCTGAGCCGACTGTGCTGCCGTGTCTTACGTGTGAGAAAAACAGCTGTACGTTTAAACCATCTTCAAGTCTGATTTTGCAAATGCCGCAACTTTCTGTGAGCTAAAGACTAAATTACTGAGGTTACCTTTTAAAAAGGTAGATTCTGGTAATGTACTTTCCTCAAGCTGGGATCCATTCTGCCGATAGCAAGTTAAAGAGAAAATGAAAAAATGCCACAACTCTTCAGATGTCATGGCCTCAGTTTGTACCTCCTGGTAGTATTTGATCCTGCATTTGTTTGTTTTTTCTTCACAGTTTAGAATTGTACTGTGCAGCCTATGTTGCAATGACTTTTAAAAGTAATTGGCATAGAAGGAGCTTGATATAAAGAAAATAAAGATCATTAGTTTCAGTCTGGTGCTGACCCACATCAGAGGGTCTGGCAAATAATGTGAAAGTTTGTGTAGAAAATGGACAGGATTGGTTTAAACAGAATGATTTTGGAGACAAATGAAGCAAGTATTAATTAAAAAAGGTGGGCGGGGCGGGTTGGACGAGTCCCAGTGGTACTAAAAGCCACGCACGGCTCCTCTCTGTGGCTCAATCTGAATCGTGCACATTTTAAAGTAGAAAACTGTCGATGTGGTACACTGATTGCAATGTAACGTAGGCCGATTTTCTGTAGTTAAAGGGGAAAGGGGTTGTCGTGGTATTTTGTACTCGTCGTTATGTATAGGATGCGCCTACTTTGTCTACCAGGTCCACATGAGCCCCTGGTTTTGGATGATGACGACAGTGTATGGAGGGAATGGGAATGCCTCACTCCATTAGAATTCCCGCTAAGGCAGTTTTTGTTTCATACACTTCACCTGTGGGCTTGAAAATCAAAAAAAGTGATGCATTAACTTGTTCGTTTCACTGATGGCTATAATAAATGCAAGTACAATTTACATGGGATAGATTTTGCAGTCTGCCTCACGCAGTTCTCCTTTTGTCAGTTTTGCTTTGAACTGTGCGTTGTGGAGATGGTTGCTCATGTCCCAAAATGCATCTTTCTGTGGATCATGGGAAATCGTTTCTTTTCACTCCCACCTCAAAACTTTTGCTCCTCATTTGTAATACCACTGTATTTGTGTATTTTAAAATTGTTTAAATAAATTAAGTACTTGTATGTGTGTGTGGTGTTTTATTTTATTTTATTTTTATTATTTTTTTATATTGTGTCAGTGTGAGACCCTTAGGCACAGTCATGCTGAGGTCCTCGTTTATCAATTTAAACCAGCTGTGTTGGATCAAGGACGCGTCTAAAACCTGCAGGACCCCGGCCCTCGAGGCCTGGAGTTCCCCGTGGAGGCTGTGCATCTCGAATAAAGGAACTGACAAAAAAGGATTTGTTAAGAATAACAGCAGTGTTTGAAAAACGTATGACAATATCCATCATTCCAGTCGAAGAGAGGATGATTGTTACCTCAAAAAGAAGCAAAAATCAGATGTAAGTCATAAGCGAGGCATAACTACCTGAATAGACATAATGTACGTGTAACATTAATGCCCAGATATTTGAGCCCAGCACATGTAAGGTTAAAGGACAGAGCTGATGTATTTATGTGGAAACCACTTTCTTTAGTAGTTTAGAAAAGACAAGATGTAGGATCAGTCACACAGACTATTGTCATAAGTAGGCAAGAAGTGGACCCAATGGCAAGGCTGTCAGGGAGATTACCTAAACGAGAACTATTTAAGGAATGCAGAAAAAAATGTGGTTTAGGAGGTAGAGCAGGGCATCTACTAACTGGAAGGTTGGTGGTTCGAGTCCTGGCTGTTCCAGTCTGCGTGCCAAATGTCCTTGGGCAAAATACTAACCCCCAAAATGCTTTTTGAGTCACACACACAGTATGAATGTGTGTGTGAATGTTAGATAGAAAGCACTACATATGAATCAGTCCATTTATAATTGATGAATAAAAATTAATTACAAAAAACTGAAATCCAAAAGTAAAAAAAAAAATAACAGCAACAAGGAACACAAATAAGATAAACACACGAAGAGAAGACTGCACAAAGATACACCAAGAGCTATTTAGGGAACTAATCATTGACAGGAAATAAAGCTGAATTCTCTGAGACACATAACTTCAAAGACTACTTCAGCAACTAGTAGCTGGACCAGCTACTAGTTGCTGCATTTCTCACATTCCGAGTTTTTTTTTCCTGTTTCTTAAGAACCTGATTTCAGTTCATCTGCTGTGGATGTTCTTTAGGTCTGACACTTTTTTTGTCCTCCTTTTGTTCAGTTTCTTTACACTTTTAAGGGAACAATCTTAAAGCTAATCTTGAAGCAACTGTGCTTTTATAAATGGGCGTCTTCTTTTTCTTATTTTGCAGTGCTTCCTCACTCGGTCCTTGCATCCTCCTTCACTAAATCTGTGAATCTTCTCTGTGTGTTCCTTGTACGCTTGTATACTGAATGACAAAGTCCGTTTGTCTCTTTTCCTCACGGCTAGCTGCTCTATACCTTATATCCTTTGTCCAGTACATCTACTATCCCTCCTCTGCATATGTCCATAGATTCATTTCTAATCTTGTCCATCCTAGTCACTCCCAATGAAAATGCTACCTTCATCTTCACTTCCTGTCACTTTCGTTAGTGACACGATTTCCAAGCAGTGCACCTGGAAATACTTCACAGCGCTTCCATACTTTTTCATGATACAGCCTGATTCCAAAATGGATTAAAGTGAGATTTTCTACACGCAATACCGCATTATGACAAAGAGGGAAAATGTTTGGTTAAGATTCTTGCAAATTGATTAAAAATGTTAAAAACAAAACAAAAATATAATATGTACATAAGTATTCACAGATTTAGCTCAAAAGTTTTTGAAGCACTTTGGCAGCAATTACAGTCACATCTTTTTGAGTATGATGTGACAAGCTTGGCACGCAATCTCTCCCATTCTTCTGTGCAAACGCTCTCACGCTCCATCAGCTTGGATGGGGAGCGTCCAGTCTGGGCTCTGGCTGGTCCTGAAGACATGCCTTTGTTCTCTTGGCTGTGTGCTTAGGGCCATTGTCCTGTTAGAAGATAAAGGCCAGAGCGTTCATCGGACCAGAGAATTTTGTGGTGTGCAGCGCAGTGAGGTGTGCTCAGGCCTCAACATAGAAGAAATCAAACAGCCACTCCACGAACTCGTGGCACAACATAGAAGTGCGATCTGCATCTAAAGGACAAAGGTCATTTTTTGGAGAATGGCTGTGATCACATTTCAGACGATGAGACAGATGGTTTGAAAGAGGAGTAAAGGAGGCCATTGATGCCTTCTGTAAATGACCACTAGACACCCCAGAAGCACCAACCCCCACTCACACCACACCCCAGGTGAGCTCAATAGGTTATGTGATGTGGTGGGTCATGGTCTCACAGTGGTTTTACCCTTAATCCCCAGTGATGGCAATGACCCATGCCTTTTTCCCCACTTTGGCTCTTAAGAACTAACTGTGGAAACTGTTGACCAAGTGTGAAATAAATAAATGAAATGAAATGAAATGAAATGATGACTGACATGTTCAGTGGTGGGTTAACGACCCCCAAAACGATGTCCAAGGGGACAACCAAACCAGAGCATTCTCCACTATTTGTTTTTTTGGGGGGAAGTCTCCTGGATGCCTCTTCAAATGTCTGCACAAACTAACAGAAGTCCAGTTGCCTCTTTATTCATACTCTCTAGAATTTAGGCTACTAGTTTAACATTTTACACATAGGATTGCCATTTCATAAATATTCTGGTCAAAAGAATTTACAACAATGATATTATGATGATGGCCACAAAAAGTTCCATCATACTGAGTTGAATCCATTTGTTCCATTATTTCTACATTTCAGTTGCTCAGGTTGTATTTAATTTACGTTTATCGTAAAATAGCAAAGTTGTAACACCGCAAATGCTGGTAAAACATTATTTTACTGGTGAAAACAATGTCAGGATTGTATGTTTGTATTTTCACTGCATCAGTGCCATAGTGAAACCAGTGGGCGGTGCTGTCAGACAGTTTCCATGCCACTGCACAACCATGACAGTTATACAACACACCACGTAGCTGCTCCCTGTAGATTGCGCAGAGGTTAAGGCATCCAAGACAAGCATGGCTGTGGTGGTGAAAACCCCTAAAGCAGATGCAAAGCTAGGTGGAAAAAACAGAGGTGGTTTTTGGAGCATGGTGTTATATATTAAGCAAACGGCTGGGCGTTCTTTTAGAACATGTGCTCATTATCAGTCAGGGCAAATGGAGTGAAGTCCTAAGGGAACTAGAGGATGAAGAGTCTGAACACGCACACATGCTCCCTGTCTAGGGTTAAAGTGGGGCAGGGGGATCGTTGACGTCAGCAACCCACAGTCTCCAGCCCACAGCAACAGCGCTGCAGTTTATTTATTCCCCTGTTATTAACACTCTGTCACCTAAGGCATGGGAGCAGAATCACAGCAAACCCACTCGCCTTCAGGTGCACAATCATTTCCTTTGTGTTTTTGCTATTTAGTCCTGCACATAGTCACAGATAAGACTTGAATGATGAATTATGACAGTCAATCCTGATGTCAGCTTTCTAAAGGCCTTTCCCGGCTCCGCAAACAGGTCATGTGGCCGACAGGGACTAACTGACAGGAAGGTCATCAGAAAAACAAAATGATGGTGATGTGTGAATGCAAGATTTCTTTGGTCAGTGTGGGGCTGAGGTGGCGACCAAGTAATCACCACAGCCTATCGTAATAAAGGAAGGCACCTGTCAATCAAGTAATCAGCTCCAAAGCACGAGTCTCATAAATTCTTAAAGCTCCAGTCAGTCAGTATTTTTATACTGACAGTAATCAATTGGTTATGTGAGGGAGCTCTAGCATTGCAGTTGTCTTCAGTGTTGCACAGTGAGCAGCCTGTTTAGTTTTGCAGGCTGACACTTTAATGTTTTGGTTCATGCCATAGAGCAAATATAAAAGAAGGCTGGAGTATGTCCTTAAAAGTGAAGACATTGAGGAAATACAATGCCGTGAAGCTGCATTATTTCAAATGGCCAGCAGGGCCCATGTGAAATAATGCCCTTTGTGGCCATTAGAAGAACTAGCTTTTGTCTCCCCTCTTCTGTGACCCGTACAAACAATTTCTTGATGAATTCCTGGGCTCAGTCTTTAGCCTTGAGTCTTATTAAATACAACATGATAATTACGCTCCACATTAGAGCTATAAGTATGTATGTAAGGGTGCAACTTTACTGCCCCAGAAAACCTTCTGCAGTTTATTAATATCATTTTTATGTTTAAGGTGAGTAAAACAAAACAAACACTTTGAAGAACTCTTTGTTTCCCCATCAGACCCCTAAACATCTGACATAGCCCTGGCCTACAACTGAGTACATTTTTGCATCTTATATTTCTACTGTGTTTCTCATATGGTGTTTTTTTAATAACTCTTTTTAAACGATCTATTCTATTTGGCCACTTTATTTCTTTTTGTTTGTTTGTTTGTTTGTTTGTTTGGTATCTATTGCAGACTGCAAAGGAAGAATTTAATTGTACAGGGAAACATGTTATAATAAAAATTTGAAACTTGAAAAATCTTCACTTACATTATTAAACTAATATTATAGATTTTTTTTTATAAAGGGGACTTCCAGTGTTTTTGTATCTAATAGGGACAGTTTTCACAGTTTTAGCTGATGAAAGTGAGTGAGAAAGTTAAAAGCAGCAGACCTCAGTCATCAGTGTTCAGTGATCCAGTTTTGGAGAAGATGCATGAAAAGATTGTTGCATTTGACCCCAGCAGATGGGTTGGACACAGATTCCTTATATTTGCCATTTTAGTGTTGGACAGTGCTGAGCTGGAGCATCAGTGACATCAAGATGCAATAATGGAACACAGGAAAACTTCAGTTTATGCATTTGTTGATCCCATAACCAAAGACTGTGGACAAACCCCAGTCTCCTGCTCAACAGTGTAGCAGTAAACTTGAGCTTAAGAGTTTTCTTTCTTTCTTTTTAGCACCGTTCCAACATGCTTTGGCCTCTCCTTATCTTTGACATCACCCTCAGGGCAACCTTCATTTTGCTTGCTCTCTTCACTTCCATCATCTTCCATTACATGTTCTTGCTGACTATCTGCTACACAGACAGAGCCACTACCAGACTGAAGAATACAGGAGCCTCTTATTAGCTTCTTAACCTGCTTAGAGTCTAATATTGTTTTCAGCCTTTCCGGTGGTAAGGCACATCAGAGGTCAAACCACATCACTAATTATAAATAATGTAATTCTATTTATTTCCATGAAAGTTTAAATGTTTCTCCAAACCTTTTTATGTTTAACAAATTATTCATCTAAAATTACAGTACCTTGGTTGAGGAAGCTTAACGTTAGAATGTAAAATGCATTAGATTAAATTAGGTTTATTATATGTGCAATGAACATTTTCTATTAGCGTTCCTCTCATGTCCCCCATGCCCTCTTCCCTCTCTTCATCATCCATATGCAGACTCGAGTGAAGTAACTCTGCTTACCTCCTCCAGATGTTGGCATAACTATGTCAGATTTTCATCTACAATCATCAGCAGTATGTAACCCTGCTCCTGCTTTCCCTCGCTGGGTTCTTGATATACATTACGTGGCAGTCTTACTGAGTTTGTTTGTTTCCTGCTTGCTAAGCTGCAACATACTTATCTTGGTGTCCTCCCTCATCAAGTTCAAACCTGTAAAGTCAGAGAGCTTTTAACTCGAGCCTGAGGGAAACAATAAATCCTTACCTGAACCCTGTGAAATACACTGTAGACCTATCTGTGACTGTTCATGTGAATCCTGTATTAACTTATCTGAACCTGCAACCTACAGAAACAATGAGCCTGACAACCTTGTGGTGATTTGACCAGATCCTGTAAAGAAATGGACACTTCATCTTAGTAGTTTTTTGAAGAACTGCAAGCACTCACCTGTTATTTACTTAAGTGTTCGTTAAAATCTTTGAACTGTTCCCACTGCATCTTGTCTTTGAGTCTTCTGACAGTTCCTTTGTTTTGTTGTTGGATTGTACTAACCATAGTTTCTCCATAACAAACACCATGTTTGAACAACAATGTGGTTTTCATCGAGATCCTGGAACCTTGGACTCCTGAACCATCGTTTTAAACTTTTGGAGGGTATGTGCGAGTTTACAAGTATTTTGTGTACTTGGAGAAAGCATTCGGCCACATCCTTTGGGGTATCCTGGAGTATGTGTTATCAGTTCCATGTTGTGTGCAGTCCTGTCCATGTACAACCAAGCAAGAGCTTGGTTCACATTGCTGCCAATAAGTTGCATTCATTCATAGTGAATGAATGCACTTTGTCACAGTCTGTATTCATAATTTTTATGGACTGAATTTGTAGACACAGCCAAGAGTGGAGGGTGTTTGGCTCAGTGGCACCGGCATCACATGTCAACTGAGAGGAAGTGGGTGGTGAGAAGGAGGTCTGGAAATCTCTGCCTAGACTGCAGCTTCTGTGACCCAGACCTGGAAAAGCAGGTGGAAATGGACAGATTATAACATTTAAAGGAGAGTAAATGGGTATATCAGTGTTTTATTAGAACTAGTAAAAGCTAAATAAATCCATCCTTGCAATATGAGTGGCTACCTGCATTTGTTCTTTTCCTTTTTTAAAAATTAAGAAGCAGTGTGGTATTTTAAAAGGCCGTTTCATCCGCTAGAGCAGTCTTCTTCAATTCCCTGCTTACCTCACAGCTGATCCTCATACACTAAAGCTCAGTGCTACTTGCTGTTAGTCTTGCTATTGAGGCTATGGACACATATGATTGCTTGGAATGGCTTTTAGTTGCCAGTATATGACGTCACCTTATATCGCATCCTTTGGAGTGGACATTGACTCACCATGTTTAACAGCTGCTGATGGCTGAAGCTCTTTTTTGTCTTTTAGTGGAGCAGTGAAGAGAGACAGGAGCAAGAGCAAAGGGTTGTGTCTTTCTTTCTTTTCTTTGATACCCTGAGCTTGCTTTCTTAGGAAAACACATGACTCGTGGTGAGCATAGCAGTCACCTTGACACAACAAATTTAGCTGTGTTGTACATGGGAGTGTCTGATGGGCTAAAACATGTTGTGTCATTATTGAGGGGTGAAGAGGGCATCAAACGTAGTCACACAATTGATTTATTCAGGTCATTCAATTATTAAAGTAATTAGAAATAAAAAAAAATGCAAACAAAACCAAACTTTGCCAGTCTTGCAAAAGCTGCTCCTGCAGCTCTGGTTAGTCAGTAACACCCCCCTCCCACACACACCCATCCCCCAAACCACACCCGTCTCCTGCTACCTCTCTTTATTACAGTCAGGGGCTGGGTCTTTGACCCAGCGTTTTGTGTTATTTTGTATTGTTTTCTTACATTTGTATTATGTTTAATTCATGTGCTATTCTTCAGTTAAGGGTTTAGTTGAGTTATTTTTGCATTTTTTGATTATTTATGAGATAATTTTAAGTCTTATTAGTATTATTATTAATTGCCTTGAGTTGTAGTCTCGTTAGGTCCTTTCATGTCTCTTTAGTTATGAGTCTCTTCATGTCCCCTGGTGTAAGTCTGTCCTGGTCTTCTGTGTCATGTATTTCCTGTCTGTGTGGTTTCATGTTGTCAAGCCTGTGTCATGTCTATGTCTTCCTGTGTTTCCTGTTTTGTTTTGTAGAGGTCTTGTGTTCTAGTTCATTGTTTTAGTTTCACTTTCCCTTAATTTCACTTTCCCTGTCGTGTCATGGCGTTTATTTATGTGTCCCTATTTTGTTTCCTCTTCCCCTAATTACCTCCTGTGTGTATTTACTCTTTGTGTTGTTATTCAGTCTGTGTCAGGATGTCTGTTCATCCCGTTCAGTCATGTACTTCTTGTCATAGTTATGGTCATAGTTTCATAGGTATCATAGCGTTCGTAGTTGTTTCCCAGTTCCACGGTCTCGTCACAGCTTGTCAGTTATTTAGTTTTTCCAGTTTATGTTGAGTTTTAGTTTCGCCCCACGTTGACCTTGCCTTGTATTTATGTTTCTCTCGTATCAGCCCAATAAAGACTCGCCTTTTGTTCAAGCTCCAGTTCTGTTCTCCACTCACGCTCTCCGTGACAGTTACTATAATTGCCTGAAATTTTACATTCAGGGTTCAGTTTATTCAAATAGGATTATTAATGTTGCATAATGTCCTGTGAGTTGAGTTGTTTAGGCACAAGAATTTGTATTTACTCTGTACATATGCACTGGGTATACTGTTGTGGATGCTGCAGTGAATACCAAACTCTTGTGGCCCACACATGATAGTAAATCCTGCAATCTCAGGGCACCCTCTCAGAAAAGTCAGGCAACAAATCTCTGGCATTACCTTTGGATTTAATAGACAAATGTTAATTACGCTTAATGATTACATAGGAAGTGGACTGTTGGAAAATCAGCTGGAGCTTTCTTTCTTTCTTTCTTTTCTCGTTTTATAAAATAAAGTTTTAAGTTACTGCATACAGTTGTAACAGTGCAAAGGTCTTGAGCCAGCCCTCATTTCTTGAAATTTTCTTCCATGGAGATAGGCCTGCTTGTAATTAAAACAAACAAACAAACAAACAAAAATAATCTCAAGCAACAGTCGAGGATTTCTGACAGTCGTTTCTCAAGTTCTTCCTGTGGACATTGGCTACTTTTATTTGTCAATTTATTATATCCGGCAATTTCCAGAGGAATGCTTTTTATTTGCTAAACTACTTAACACTGATCTGTGCATTGTTTAAGAATAAAAAGACACCTAACACAGGTAATGAACCAGTTTTGTGTCTACACATAACAGGCAGCTTAAAATTCTATTTGAAAGAGCATCAACTCTGTTATTAGCAGCTTGATGCAGAAAACAAACAAACAAACAAACATAATGTGTTTCCATTTCTTTAGGTGAGTCTATAAAAAATGCCAAAGATTAGCACAGTTTGACAAGAATAAAATACAAGAAAATTAGCTAACAACTTTTCATAATGTATTTTAAAACTGCAGCTCTATTCGATTTAATTCTAATTTATTTCTATAGTGCCAAACCACAGCAACAGCTGCCTAAAGGCACGCTGAAGTAGAATTTAAAGCAGCAAGATACTGAGTCAGCAATGTCTACTGGAGATACCAGTTCCTTAAGATTAGTCAGTGATGAGCTACTTTTACTTACCAGTGAGGTGTCATCTGTTGGGTATTCATTAGTTTCAGTATAGTTATGACCTGGTTGCTTTTGAGGGTTTTTTCTTCACAATAATAGAAATCTGTTTTATGTTATCACATAATAAACATAGTATAATAAATCATTTTAATAATAAACCAGGCCACATCCCAATATGAGAAATTTAAGAGAATAACAGAGAGAGTTGAGAAATTGCTTATCTTTCTCCCCTTTCTTTTCCCCAGTCAAGTCTGTCCCATATTTAGCAAAGTGAAAATAAAATAAAATAAACAATAAAGGGTGAATCAAATAGACCATTACGGCAAGGCCGGGATGGTCAATTTGGTAAAGTAAATCCGTTGGGCATCTTTCTTTGCCTTTAGACAATAATTCTGAGGGCAAAAGAGCCAAACGGAACAGGCAAAAAAAAAAAAAAGAAAAAAGAAAAAGAGAAATTGCTTATTTATGCATCTAGCAGTTATGTGGTATTATGGTTATATTTTCTAAAAAACAGTGTTTCCTACTGTTGGACCACATATTCTGAACCTAATTAATACCATCCTCTTGTCAGGTCAAGTACCAAGCGGGTTTAAGCATGCAGTTATTCACCCCTTACTTAAGAAGCCAGGCTCAGATGTTTCAGTAATGTCAAACTTTAGACCCATCTCTAAACTTCCTTTTCTGAGTAAGATCTTGGAAAAGGTTGTTCACACTCAGCTGATGGATTATCTAAACAACTCTCAAATGTTTGAAGTTTTTCAGTCCGGCTTTAAGCCGTTTCATAGCACAGAGACAGCTCTCATAAAGGTTATGAACGATATTCTGTTAGCGACGGACTGTGGTAAACATGTAGTGCTTATACTACTACAGAGAGTGCAGAATTATTAGGCAAATAAGTATTTTGTCCACATCATCCTCTTCATGCATGTTGTCTTACTCCAAGCTGTATAGGCTCGAAAGCCTACTACCAATTAAGCATATTAGGTGATGTGCATCTCTGTAATGAGAAGGGGTGTGGTCTAATGACATCAACACCCTATATCAGGTGTGCATAATTATTAGGCAACGTCCTTTCCTTTGGCAAAATGGGTCAAAAGAAGGACTTGACAGGCTCAGAAAAGTCAAAAATAGTGAGATATCTTGCAGAGGGATGCAGCAGTCTCAAAATTGCAAAGCTTCTGAAGCGTGATCATCGAACAATCAAGCGTTTCATTCAAAATAGTCAACAGGGTCACAAGAAGCGTGTGGAAAAACCAAGGCACAAAATAATTGCCCATGAACTGAGAAAAGTCAAGCGTGCAGCTGCCAAGATGCCACTTGCCACCAGTTTGGCCATATTTCAGAGCTGCAACATCACTGGAGTGCCCAAAAGCACAAGGTGTGCAATACTCAGAGACATGGCCAAGGTAAGAAAGGCTGAAAGACGACCACCACTGAACAAGACACACAAGCTGAAACGTCAAGACTGGGCCAAGAAATATCTCAAGACTGGTTTTTCTAAGGTTTTATGGACTGATGAAATGAGAGTGAGTCTTGATGGGCCAGATGGATGGGCCCGTGGCTGGATTGGTAAAGGGCAGAGAGCTCCAGTCCCACTCAGACGCCAGCAAGGTGGAGGTGGAGTACTGGTTTGGGCTGGTATCATCAAAGATGAGCTTGTGGGGCCTTTTCGGGTTGAGGATGGAGTCAAGCTCAACTCCCAGTCCTACTGCCAGTTTCTGGAAGACACCTTCTTCAAGCAGTGGTACAGGAAGAAGTCTGCATCCTTCAAGAAAAACATGATTTTCATGCAGGACAATGCTCCATCACACGCGTCCAAGTACTCCACAGCGTGGCTGGCAAGAAAGGGTATAAAAGAAGAAAAACTAATGACATGGCCTCCTTGTTCACCTGATCTGAACCCCATTGAGAACCTGTGGTCCATCATCAAATGTGAGATTTACAAGGAGGGAAAACAGTACACCTCTCTGAACAGTGTCTGGGAGGCTGTGGTTGCTGCTGCACGCAATGTTGATGGTGAACAGATCAAAACACTGACAGAATCCATGGATGGCAGGCTTTTGAGTGTCCTTGCAAAGAAAGGTGGCTATATTGGTCGCTGATTTGTTTTTGTTTTGTTTTTGAATGTCAGAAATGTATATTTGTGAATGTGGAGATGTTATATTGGTTTCACTGGTAAAAATAAATAATTGAAATGGGTATATATTTGTTTTTTAAGTTGCCTAATAATTATGCACAGTAATAGTCACCTGCACACACAGATATCCCCCTGAAATAGCTAAAACTAAAAACAAACTAAAAACTACTTCCAAACACATTCAGCTTTGATATTACAGTTTTTCTCAAATGTTAAAACACAAAAGCCAATCCTGTTTATTTTGTGCAACTGAATAATTAAAGGCAGATTTTAGACTTGATTTAATTGTTTTTATCAGAAGTACTACATCCAGCTGCATCCCTATATTGACACTTCCTATCTGAAATCCATAATACTCCCATGGGATGCACTCGTAAGGAAAACAGTAATCACCAGTTCCGGTATCACCTAGACTATCCAATAAAAACAAAGGACTAAAAAAGCAATGCTCATCATTGGATGCTGCTGAGTGACGTCAGTGGTGTGTAGGCTTTAGGACCCAGCAGCAAGGGGGCTTCCTTTGTGATGATCTGCAGGCAGACGTGCGGGGAGGAACGCGCATCTCCGGTGCTGAAGCAGAAGGCTGGAGGAAGGGCAGGCCAGCATCACCCGGTAAGACACTCAACAGTTGTTCTGTGTGTGCGCATTGATTTAGCTCCTGATATCACTGATGGAACCGTTAACTCTCCCTGTTATATACAGTATATGTATTATATAGAAATTCAACTTCATTTAGAGACGATTGGAGCAGAAAAGTCTCTGCCACAGTGACACATATTCATGGGACGGGTGATCTCTCGTGATAGCTCAATTTTCATGCATGTTTTCTCACGCGATTCTGACTGCGTGTCGTGATAGTGTTTTGACATAGGTGTGCGTCGGTATTCAGGGATAATAGCTTATAGGCTTTTCACGATGCAACCCCCCCTGTTGGGATGTGAGTGGCGTTGGTATACACACAGCAGGGATTTGTTGCTTTAGTCTTGAAACTTTTGTCTTAAAAGGTTGAAATCAAAATTATATTGGAATCGAAATATTGTTAATGTCAAATTGTCGAATTCATACCTAAAATAATTTATTTAAAAAAAAAGACACATACAAAACAAAAAGACTCTGAATTAAAATTAAATCAATAAGCCAATGACATCATCAAAGCTATAAAAGCCCTTTTTAAGTTATTTTGTATACATTTTATCAACCTTACTGTTTCAAATATTTTGTATACATTTCCTGACTTCAGACTTCTGGTTTACATTATTTTATTTAAAAAATGTGAGAAATGTAAAATGGTTTAAATATATATTTTTTAATTTTCTTCTAAAAGGCACAAAGATGAATGATCATCCACTGGACAAAGGCATATTTCTAACATAAAATAAAGTATAATCACTTTACTTTCTTTTTCGGTCTTTACACAAACTGTATATAAAAGATAAACATAAGGCTTAAAAGGCTTCTTTCTCATGGACAGCAAAGGGATACTTTGTGCTTTCAAAAAGAAAGTAATTTATGGTCTCAGTCACTAGTTTTAAGTATTACTGAAAACAACATCTTCTCTTTAAAATGTGGTAAAAATAAATAAATACTGTTACTAATACTAATAGTACTAAAACAGAAATCTTAAGGTATGTCTGACAATTCAAAATCAAAAACAGCACCACTGAAAGTTAAGAGCTGCTAAAATAACAATGAAGAAAATCCAATGAAATTGTCAGTGTGGCTTTTTTCCTGGGAGTTGCAATAAACATCCGGGCATCCACACAGAAGAGGGTTTATAAGATTTTGCTGAGTTAGAAGTTAGCAGGAAGTTAGCTACCTAGTTTAAATCTAAATATAATATTCCATCTGCTCACTCACTAAAAAACAGACAAAAAATACAGCTCTGCTGTTAGTTTGCACAGGAACAGACAGAAAACCATACAGCAGCGATGTGGGGAGGGTTCATGTGCTAAAATAATGTGCTAATATAACCACATTAGCAGAGGGAGGCTGTAGAATAAATTATTCTCAGTCTGCTGGAAAGAGTAAAGAGTGATTCAAATGTTGGGTACCTGGGACACCATGGGGTGCAGTGTACACAGTGAGCTGTTAAAAACTGAGCTTAGAGATGTGCCGTGCATGAGTAATACTTATAAAAAGTTGAAAGGTCTAAAACAAACACAGATTCTTTTTGAAGTGTATTTCGATTAACTAAAGAAGACATAAACAAGTTAAGACACTTTGAACCAGGCACAGGGTTGATACACCATCACCTAAAATCAGATTACAGTGGCTATGTCTTTCTTTTATATACAGTCTCTGGGTTTTTGTGAACTCTTGAGAGAAATATGTAACTCATTAGCAGAAAAATGCTTCAAAATGCTGGATGTTGTGTTCATAGTGAAGTGTTTTTAGAGCGTTTTGCTGAAAACAGCTGTCTGAAAATAAAGTGATGGTTTGAGTGAAGCTGGAATCAGCAGTTATTAACCTCAGTAAAAAAATACTCTCTGTTGAGCAGAACACAGGAAAGGGGACAATTGTGGGTTAATCAGTGTGAGTACACATCGTAAATTGATCCACTGTTACCATGGAAATATTGATTAGTGTAGTTTTAAAGTCCCAGCACAAAACAGTCATTCCTTCATGATATTATACCATAACTGTACTTTGTTCTTCCTATAAATAACAATAAACTATAGAGGACCAACCTATAAAGTTACAGAATTTTCAATATTACATATATTTTTAATTCTTACCTTTCTTGGCTACAGAAAAGGAAAACAGCATTTTTTAAAAGCTAAAAATGGAAAAAATGTTACTGAAGTAGTTTTAAAAAATACACTTAAAATATTTTTGTAAAAGGAAAATTCAGATTTTATGTATTCAATAATTTATTTAGGTTTGGGGCAGTTACCATTAAAACTACATTACATGGCCTTAAAACTACATTCCCTAATTTTGTGAATACATGCAGCAGAAAACTTAAAATGCAACATTTTAGCGTTTTGGCTCATCCGTCTGTGACGACAGAGTGCACTTGAGTTATTTGTGGATAAGCAGTGCAGCATAAATCAAGTCGATTTTAGCAGAGATGTAACGTTATCTGTTTTTCAAGGACACTCTGGACATTTTGGAAAGCAGATATCATCGTCCAAACAATAGTCCTAAGATATGTTCCTTATTGTGACTGTGTAATAATGTAGGATATTGCCCTGGGGACTGAGCATTGCACAGGCTCTGGTGGCCTGCGGGGTTTTTAAAATTTGTTAGGTTGGTCACGTCACATTCCTGACAGCACGAGGCTTGAAATGCTCATGTTTCGTAGAGACAAAGGATTGCTGTTTGTTTAACAAGAGCCCAGCCTGCATTTCAATCCTTCTCTTTCTTCAGGGGATCGTAAATTAACTGATGGAGCCACTGGCTGTTTCCTCACTGTCCCACCAGCAGCTGAGCATCTAAGCAGCTAAGCCCACCCCTCCTCCACGCCAAAATAAAAACTGATATATAATTTGGATTTACATACAATACATGAAACTATCGGGTGTAAGTGGTGGTGCTGATGTATGGTTGTGAGGTAAAAGCCAATGATCGCTCCAGAGGACCAGTGAGCCTGTAAATCTCTGAGCTAGTCCATTACAAAGCATTATAGGATGACATGTAACTCTCTGCTGTCTTATAAATAACAACTGGTTGAAGCAGATGAGGCTGAACAAGCATTAACAGCTGTATTAAAATAAGATAAGACTCTTTATATTTGAACAAGTTTTAACACTTACCAGTGGTTTGTTTACCTAGTTAGTTAATAGTAAATACAGTGATGAGTTATTTTGATTTCTTTAATCTCTACTTTAGCAATTTTACTTGGAAAGAAATGATAATATTTTCAGGATTAAACTGTTTTCTTGGTCTTTTACTGTACACACAATCTGTTTGCTGGTCAGTTCTTAAATAATCCACAAAGTTATTGGAGACATAAAAAATGAATTACATGAGTCATCGATTGTTATGATGTCTGTCTAAAGTCTGTGACCACTATCTTATCTTTCCACTCGTGTAAGTGGGAGAGGGGAAAACATAAAACATGGGATCCATTGCATTGAGGTGAGGTGTCAGACTCGGTCAATCAACAACAAAACTCCTCGGTGTCTTTGGTTTGGGATAATTGTTGGAACCAAACTAACAACGTTTTCACACATACACTGCAGTGGCAATGGGACATTTTCTGTTTGTTATCATCTTGGAACATCTGATTAAATTATGATATATCTGTCACCTCGATGTATTTAAACTACTGAAGCCACATTTTTTAGAATGTGTGGCTAACAAGATGTGCAATACATTAAAAAATGAATATAAAGTGTGCACTCTTTGTTTCATTTGACAGTTTTGATTCTTTGTGGGTGTTCACAGATCCTGTCTACTAAAAATCTTTCTTCTCTGCCAATCAGCATAACTTGAGTCTAGAGCTGTTGATGCACATGATGTATCACAGTGAAGACTTGTGAACTGAGAGCTAGCCATGCTTAGAGTACCATGCACCTCTCTGATTCTTCATAATTACAGAGAACAGATGTTGTTGCAGTTATTAGAACATAGGCACTTCATGCAGGACTGAATTAGACACAAACTAAATCCCCATCTTGCTGTTGCTTTTATTTATTTTTTCCAGCTTCTCCATTTGCCTTCTTTAAGATATAGCCCTAAAGAACTATGGGAGGTGTTGCATTGGATGTGGGTGATTCCAGGGTGAAGGCTCCAGACGGAGGCTGGGGCTGGGCAGTGCTGGCTGGCTGTTTTGTCATCACAGGCTTCTCCTATGCTTTCCCAAAAGCGATCAGCGTATTTTTCAAAGAGCTGATCAGGGAGTTTGGTGTTGGATACAGCGACACTGCATGGATCTCCTCCATACTGCTGGCCATGCTCTATGGCACAGGTAGGCTGCTACCCTTTGTATTCAGTATTCACATTTTTTTTAACTCTTTGTACTTGGAAGCATTATGTACCTATGCAGTTCTTTAATTTAAAAAATACTGCAATAGAAGCTTTTTGAAACTCCCTTTTGCCCCATTTCATCCTAAACATTTGTTTTGATTGAGCACTGAACACTGGAGACAGGCACAGAACAAAACTCCACAGTCTGCAGCCCTGGATCAAACATAACAGTAATCCCGGAAGCGTGAGCAGGACAGAAAGAGGGGAAACACACACCATGCTCAGATGTCATGTTTTCAGCTAATAGCTCTTTGCGAATCGACTTATTGGTGCAAAAATTATTATTTTTTGCTGTCAAACTGTGTAATCCATGGCATCACCCTAAGATTCAGATTAAGAAATTGGAACAAATTGTGTGTTAATTAAAAAGTGTCTCTTTGCAAATTTGTCTGACGTGCAGACACAAACACTGGTTCGTTTCTTGAGCTTTGTGTAAAGAAATAAGGGTTAGCTCGAGGATTTGATGATCTCATTTTGAAAATAATGTATCTGCATATTCTCAGAGGGATATTTTATATCATATTAACAATGATATAAAATGTGAAATTTTGGAAAATGCTTGTGTTTGTACCTTAATACTCGCCGCTTTTCTTTTCATGTGCTGCACACTGCGCCTGATGCATGCAGTCATACTATGTTACACTTTGTCCAGGTCCCCTGTGCAGCGTGCTGGTGAACCGCTTAGGCTGTCGTCCAGTCATGATGGTGGGGGGCCTCTTTGCCTCTCTGGGAATGATTCTGGCCTCCTTTGCCACAAGTATCATCCACATCTACCTCACTGCTGGAGTCATTACAGGTCACGAACACTTGTACATTGTCAAATAAAATCACACAATGCTTTACGCCCAATAAATTAAGAATAGATTACAAAACAATTGTTAGAAGAATGCATTAATGTTTTTCCTATATTTCAATACATCATAATCAAATTATCCCTGCTTGCTCTGCATTTGTTTTTCCTTCCTGCTCCCTCCCCCATTGGGCTTTTTATAAGCTGCTTAGGTTTATAAACACCAAAAGGTGCTTTGTAAGGTACACCGGCTTACAACTACTTGGTTAAGTTTGGGAAATATTGTGGTCTGGGGTCAAATAAGCCCCTTCACCAAAGGACACCTTGTGTTTAACTGAGACAAGCCTGCAGCTTTGATAATGAGAACACCCCAGTGTGCCGCCTGGGTTAAGGTTACAGTGAAAGTATACTCCACCGCAGGTGCTTATCGGATCATTGAGCAGCATTTGAAACCGTAATGTAGGTTAGTGGTACAAAGGTTTCAAGGTAACAACACCACAAATACTTTACAGGAGATGCTGTCAGAAAGTTTGCATCATTATACCCATTAAGATATATTAAATCATATGGCTGATGTCATGTAAACAAGTTCTGCATGAGCATATCTCAAACATTAGAGTAAGGTTAGAAACATCTTGAAATGCTTTGTCTCCATATCATGTAGAAATGTAGGGAAAAAGAAAACTATGTTAATGAAAGCAGGTAAGTTCAAGTTAAAAAGGCTGAAGAGTGTAACCCTTTCTTTTATTTGCTGCAGGTCTTGGATTAGCCCTGAACTTCCAACCTTCTCTGATTATGTTGAACCGCTACTTCAGCGAGAAGCGTCCTCTGGCCAATGGCCTTTCAGCAGCAGGAAGCCCCGTGGCCCTTTGCTGCCTCTCGCCACTGGGACAGGTACTTCAGTATCAGTATGGATGGAGGGGAGGATTTCTTATCCTTGGTGGTATCCTGCTGAACTGCTGTGTGTGCGGGGCCCTCATGAAGCCTCTGGTGGCCCCAAAGAACCTCAAGGCCAAGAGCTTCGAAGAGGACAATGACAAGGAGGAAGAGGTGAAAGAGGAGAAGAAGAAGTCAAAAGCCAAACTTCTGGACTTCTCAGTGTTTAAAGATGGTGGCTTTGTCATCTATACTGTGGCGGCATCCATCATGGTGCTGGGACTGTTCGTGCCTCCTGTGTTTGTTGTTAGTTACGCTAAGGAGCTGGGAAATGAAGACACCAAATCTGCTTTACTGCTTACTATCCTGGGATTCATTGATATTTTTGCACGGCCAACGTGCGGTATAATCGCTGGACTCAAATGGGTCCGGCCTCGCTGCGTCTACCTCTTCAGCTTTGCTATGCTCTTCAATGGAGTCACTGACCTGATTGGCTCACAGGTGAGTGATCACATACTTCCTTGAACTGGAAAATGAAGTCCAAACATTGAAGGTTTCTGTTCATTATTTTGTGTTTGTTCCCAGGCCAAAGACTATGCCTCTCTGGTGGTATTCTGTGTCTTTTTTGGCGTCTCCTATGGGATGGTGGGTGCCCTACAATTTGAAGTTCTCATGGCAATTGTCGGTACTGAGAAGTTCTCCAGTGCCATTGGCCTTGTGCTCCTCATGGAGGCCATTGCTGTGCTGGTGGGGCCACCGGGTGCAGGTCAGTGTCAGCATCCTGGGCCATTTGACCCAGTGCCTCTGTGTGTGTGTTCCCGTTACTTCCTGTTTTACTTTGGTAGTCTCCCATCTGTGCCATGTTTTGCTTTGCTTCTCTTACTTTGACGGTACCCTGTCTCATGTGTTATGTTTATGTTTTGTGTCCCAGCTGTGTTCCTCATGAGCTTCCTGTTCCCTCGTCATTCCCTGTGTATTTAAGCCTTTTGTTTTCTTCTGTCGAGTGTCGCAGTCTCCCTCATTCATGGCTGTGTGTTTCCCAGTTTGCCTCTTTGTTTACTTGTTCATACATGTCCCAGTATAGTTTTGCATCATTTCCCTTGTGTCAGCAATAAAGCTGCTTTTGAGTTTACATTTGGCCTCCGTGAAGTCTGCGTTTAAAAGGAAGACTTGTTTTATTTGGTAGTAGCTGTTGATCGTGAGCCCAACAGGAAGATATGAGGTTGTATCCAAGACCAACGGGTCATAGTTGGGACTTTAGTGATTATTTAATTGGCTCATGTCTTATACACAGTTCAGTAGCTGTAGAACCACTGTTAACAAAAATAACTTGAAGTAACTGTTCTCTGTACCACTGTATCACTATCTCAAATCATGTGAAAGATTTAAGATTTTCACCCACTCTTCTTTACAGCATTACTTCAGGTCATGGAGGTTTGCTGGCATTCAATTAAGCACAGCTCTCTTAAGGTCCCACCACAGCGTTTAAATCAGGTTGAGATCCATTGCAACACTTTTTTTCATATATTCTGTTGCAGCTTGGCTGCCGTGCTTGGGGTCAACATCCCGCTGCAACAAAACAAACACAAATCCTCACTCCTCCACCACCGTGCATGAGATGTAGCGCTGTGCCTAATGGCCATCTCCACTTTGGTTTTATCTGTCCAGAGGACATTGTTCATACTTGTTCATCTTTTTCTACCCTGGACAGTCATGAACATGCTAATTGTAGCCAGTAAAGACCAGGCTGGTAAACTGCCAAAATGATTTTTAAAGAGGTGTTCACATTACCTCTGGCAAACCTGATCTGGGCCACCAAAGGGCCGTCATTCTTTGTGGTATGTGGGCCATGTGTAAGTTGTGTGCAGCCACGGGCTAGTTGTAGACACACTGCTGGCCCAGAACTGTTTCAGCTCTGGCCCCAGATGTCAGCCTAATGTGCACCTTAATCAAGCCATGTAATAACAACATGCGCCAGAAGTGCTCTATACAACATGTCACATTCACCCAATCGCACACTTTCTCTAAACTGAGTGCTTCCTAACTACATTCATTCACATAAACACTCTTGACATGCAGACTGGAGGAGACAGGGAACCACTAACCTCCCGATCAGTCGGTGACCTGCTCTACCTCCTGAGCTACAGCCATCCACTGGCAAAGATGAGTAAACCGTCACTAAGTTTTGGACAAAGTGTACACTCACAAACCTGTCAAACCTGCATTTGAAACGTTGGCTACCATAGCAGTGTAGTATTGCAACATGGCATTTGAGTCTTCTAACTAAAATAGGACAATAGGAACATAAACAGTGCCATCACTGCCAGACCTGGCCCACATCTGGTTGACATACACCCTGCCATGACACCAGTCAGTCAGAAGTGCCACCTGATGCCGGACCCAGGGAAGACCTGTTTTCTATGGGCCTGGGCCACATACATAATCGAGCCAGATATGGCATGCCATCGCATAAACAGTGGCGTCATTGCCAGACCTAGCGCACATCTGGTTGACAAACACTCTGCCATGACACCGGTCAGTCAGAAGTGCCAGCTTGACACCAGATCCGGGCCAGACCTGCTTGCTATGTGGGTACATACCCTTTTAATTGCTTTGGACTGGTAAACATGCACTTAGTTTTTTTTTTTTTTTTTTTTAAATTGGACTGCATGTATACTTCATAAAAACTGTTCATATGTTAGGGTTAGTTACTTTCTGTCTACAGTTTTATTGTACAGGATGATTTAAGCACATTTTATGAGTTATGAGTGCAGAAATTCAGATAATTCTAAAGAATCCATAAACGTGTCACTATATGTTTATTTAAACCAGCATCGCCACAAATGAAGCGAAATCATTTCTACTATATAATTGCATCTTTCACTGTGTTCTTCCGTTTCAGGCCGACTGCTCGATGCCACCAAGAAATACATGTACGTCTTCCTGCTGGCAGGAAGCGAGGTGGTCCTCTCCGCTGTGGTTCTAGCTACCTGCAACTTCTTCTTTATCAAAAGGAAGCCCCAGGAGCCATCTCACAAACTTGAGTGCATCACAGTCACAGATGACACCAAGACAGAAGTATGCAGCAGGCCTTTGGAGGTAAATGATGAAGAGGAGAAGGGAGAGAGAGAGGAGCAAGAGAAGGAAACAAAGAGGGAGGTATCGAAGGAGTTGAAGGAGGAGGAGGAAAAAGACAAAGAAAAAGTAGACGAGGTCAGGCCAAAGAGCGTAACAGTGGACTCACAGGAAGTGGAAAAGTTCTTGAAAGAGCCCCAACTAAATGGTGGCATGACCCCCAGTCCTGAAACATGCCTGTGAAAATGGGTAGAAGACGGGATTATTTTCCACACAGCTCAGTGACGTGAACGGGACCACACCGTACTGGATAGTTATTCCCCATGATGTAGTGTTTAACCCAGGTGTTCGTGTCTGATATGGCAGATTAGAGTCACTGCCGTATCAAATACTAATAGTTCTGTGAGCAATATTTTATCTCTAGATGTTTTTAGTGTGGTTAGCTGTCACAACACTGCCTTGTCTATACAGTTCATGTTAAAAGCCACCAGCAAATAAAGTTGAGGGATAATTTGAAAGAATATTCTGTGTTTTTACTTGAAAAAAAAAAAAACACATGAGAAATTCAGTAAATGTTGTGTAAATGGTTGATTCAGCTTGTTTTAAAGGGTCAGGAAAGCTTTATGTAATGATGGTTGTGTAATGACCAGAAGCTCTTCTCCACCCGATGTCCAAAGCTGAAAATGATCTTCCCACCTGATCTGTGCCGTCACCATTGAGATTGATAAAACTATGTTTTTTAGGACGAACTTTCTAAAGGTTGTTCCCAGTCAAGTGGTAGCTGTGTGTGGATTAGAAGCAGGCTCCAAATATTATTTGTAGCTTCACTGTGATGTTAGGATTAGTTAAAAGTGTGATGTTTTAAAGAAGGAAGCAGTCGGTTCAGTCTGAGGTGCTTTTGGTTGAAGGTACCAGTCTCTCTTACCCTCCTTCACTATCAAGCATCAGATGTTTTCAATGCACTGTGGTACATGTGTTTGACTGTGGGTATCTGTTGTTGGGCTTAATGTGCTGATTGTGTTGTTCATCCCCCAAAAGCACCAAGTTACGCTACAAAGCAAATTATATACAGATAGGATAAAGACGCAGTATGTTTGTATGGACCAAAGGACAGGCTGACTATATGTGTGTCCCCTTAGGATCGATTTACTGATGACTATAAAGCTTTTCCCTCATGTTGCCTACATGCTTTGTACTGCCTGTACTGTTTGTGTTTCAGTGAAACAGAACATTAAAGGGATTGTTTTGGCTTTGTGTCACTCGTTTTAATTTTCACAGAAATAAGTGCAGAGATGCAAACTTAGTGAATGTTTGAAAGATGGCAGAAAACATGAAAGGAACTCCTGGGATGGAACTGTGCAGACTTTTACCATTACTATTACTATTATGTTATTTTGTATAACTTTTGCAGGCACCTACCAGGAAGTTGTTTTACAGTGAGGAGAAAAAAGAAACATATTTTCTGTTATAAATATTATATCTCTCAGATTTGGATAAAGACCAAACACGTAGCTAAAAGAGAGTGACTATAGTAACTACTGCTCTATGTCTAAATCGGTAACTGAAAAAAAGCTGCAGGGTGCTTCCTGAAATACATTTTCTCAGCTGTGTTTGCAATACTTGGATTCATAACCATCGGTTCTCTCAGACCATTACTTTAAGTAAAATCTAAGAATCAATAAATAACATCTAAGTTGAAATCAAACGGGATTGTTACAATTCAGTAAGGAGACAGCAGGAAATATAACACAACAGCTGGGTGAACATTGAGATCTGTCAGTATCCATGGTGACGGGTGATTTCTCATGCAAAGATGAGTGAGTGGGGCTTTGTGTGCCACTTAGATTAGTAAAGGGCCATAATGGTTACATTTGGATCATTTAAAAGGTTGACTGGTTTGTAGGACGGCCTACCACAACAGCAACCTGCCTGCAATAAATGCTGGACGTCTTGTTTCTTTTAAATTGTGTATGTTATATGTTGTGTTTTAAACAAACAGAGCTTGTCGCTGATTGTTATGCTTTGTCTTCGTTTTGTTGTTTAAAGCTAAAACACGAGTCAGTGTTATTTGAATGTAGAGTATTTGCATTTCTGTGTGAAGCTGCAGTTAAACAGGTGGTGAGGAGATATGTGACTATGTGAGCTTATGTTGTTTTTGTTTTTATTCCATTAACTGTGTTACCATGTTGACTGTTAATCCGAAAATGGAATAATGTCGCTGTTTGCACCTTACTACTAATTCCTGCTGAATGTCACATCAGTCAAATACGACCGATCCAGACTTTTGTTCTAAATGATTTGACTCTATTTTGTGTGGAAACCATATGTTCTAATGCAGAAATAAATCTTTACGACTGTGTAAATGTCTTGACTATAAAAATGTAATCTAAATACCTGTGTTCAAGTGTCTGTTTAAATCTATATTATTTATGTATTTATGTAAGAAAACTTTATTTAGAAAATTACATTTTAGAATTGCACAAGAATTGACTCAGAAATCATTGGCCACATGGTCCGTGGGGTGACCTAAAATATGATTGGCCCAACACCATTAAACAAGAGAATGTCTGTTTCACAACACCCTCACTATGTTCTTGTTCTCTCGCCTGTGCCACCCCATTAAATACATTACTGGAAATTGTTTTATTTTACATTTAATATAGTTTCAGTGTTGTTTTTGTTTTTGTGTGGATGGTGTGTGTCAGAGGCCAGACTTACAAAAGGCAGTGCACTCACAGTCTTGTAGACATCCCATGAATACCTCATCAGGCAAATTGCAATAACATTTTGACCAAACTAACAGATATTAAAACTAAACATAGTACCTCTATATTTTTCCATCCATCCATCGCATATCCTTTTGGTGCTGGAGCCTATCCCAGGTGTCATAGCGCGAGAGGCGGGGTACACCCTGGACAGGTCGCCAGTCTGTTGCAGGGCTAACACACAGGGACAGACAACCATTCACACTCACATTCATCACACCTGTCGGCAATTTAGATTTTTCAATTAACCTATCCCCACAAAGTGCATGTCTTTGGCCTGCGGGAGGAAGCCGGAGTACCCGGGGAGAACATGCAAACTGCACACAGAAAGTAATATAATATAATTGCAAAAATAATTGTTTGCATGACAAGCAGTTATGCACTTTTTCTTAAGTGAGATTTAAAATGCCGAACACTTAAAATAATCACATATGTACGGTCATTGTACGTGTACTGTAGATTTATTGTTTCGTCTGGTGCTTCCATGCACCACAGCACATGGGGTCAGTAAAACACTGACGTAGACTGATGCCAACTGCTTTTAAGCAGACGAAGAAGAACAAGCGGGGGAAACTGAAAAAGGTTTCCGACCGGCGATGTTTCGCTGTTACACATAGTTGGAAAGTGCTACGCCAGGACTACAGGTGAAAAAAACCCTAATTCCTAGATTTTTAAATAGGTGCAGTCAACACATGAGCAAGGTTAAACGTAAATGTCTTAGAGATGTATCATTATGTTGGGATATTTTCTCTGTTTCTCAGCTGGTGGCTGTGTTTCTTACTACGGTGGGACATCATGCGGTACATGTCTGTTCCCTGCGGTTAGCTTTGCTAGCTACATGTTGACACAGTTCAGGCACAGTTGAAGAGTCAGTGATACATGCTAGAGACACTGGAGCCACAATTTGTCCAATTGTCATGGAAAAATAAAGAGTACACTTTCGTTAATTAATTTGAATAATAAGTGGACGATTTAAACCAAATATAAATAAAAAGAAAACGGACAGTTCACTACTATAATTATACTGCAGCCCAATAACACAGTCAGGAATGAAGCCCTGAAAGTAAAATCCCCAGACAGCGTTGAAGGGTCAGAGGCTAAACACTGGACATTTGGTTGGGGTTGATTCTCCCCATGGAGAATCAAAAAATGTATCTGTTACACATTTACCTGATGGGCTACCTCTGCTTATTCTTCCTGCTTCTACGTTATTGTTTTATTATTTATTTTAGCTATATTGACAGGGTTTGGAGTAGTTGGCTAGTTTTTCAAAAACTTATGCCTTGATGAGTTTTTGTGTTGAAACTGCAGGAAAATAACTTTTTACCTGTGCAGCTCAGGAGGTCATCTACTAATAACAAGGTTGATGGTTCGATCCCTGACTGCTCCAGTCTTTATGCCAAACATCCTTGGACAAGATGCTTGCCCCCAGTTGTTTGAATGAACGTGTGAGAATGTTAGCTAGAAAGCACCGGCATAGAAAGAGCATTGGATGCTCAGGTAGAGTAGAAAAGCTGTATAAGAACCAGTCCATTTACCTCTTATCCTTCCTTTTCTCTCAAAGTCAGCTGTGATGGCCAAACTTCAGGGCTTTGAGTTTTGGAGGAAAACTCTGAAAGAAGCACGCTATGTGGTGGCTCCCATGGTGGACCAGAGTGAGCTGGCTTGGCGTTTGCTTAGCCGCCGACACGGTGCTCAGCTTTGCTACACCCCCATGCTGCATGCTCAGGTGTTTGTCCGTGACGCCAACTACAGGAGGGAAAACCTCTACAATGAAGTTTGTGAGGAGGACAGCCCTCTTATTGCACAGGTGAGAATCAACACTGAGTTGAGTTCTTTGTTTGTTTGTTTTTAAATAGTAATATCAGTAATTTAAAAATGCTTTTAATAGTTTTGTATTTTCTATTTATTTATTTTCTTTTTAAACTTCAAGACGTTTGTGGTGCAGTAAAAAAAATTCAAAGTGCAGGCTTTTGTTATTTGTCCATTTTTAATTTAAATTTTCAGTTTTGCCCATTTCAAAACCTCCTTATCAGAGGCAAAGAAAGAAAGAAACAAATGTAACCATTACATCACCTTAATCACTTCATCGGCTGTTGCCTAATCTAAATCAGTGTTCCATCCTCTGTGTGTCAGTTTTGTGCCAATGATCCAGAGGTGTTCCTTCAGGCAGCTTTGCTGGCTCAGGATTATTGTGACGCCATTGATCTCAACCTGGGCTGTCCACAGATGATCGCTAAGAGAGGTAAACCTTTCATTCATATATGAACCCATGAATTTCTTACGTTACCATTTCTTAAAGATTGCATCAGAAAGAATAGTGTTGCCAAACTTGCAGACGATTGAAAGGGGAACTTGACACTGATGTTTTTCTTTTCTCTTTTCTTTTTTTTTTTTTAAGGACACTATGGAGTTTTTCTACAAGATGAATGGGACCTGTTGGAAAAAATGGGTAAGTCTGTGTTTGTGTGACTGAAGACTGTTGTTGGACATAATGTTTTCACGAATATTCATGATGCAAAAACATTTTTCCCACATCTTCTGTTTGTTTAATCAGTTTAATCTCAGGCACCTAAACTTTCCCCTTATTTGTCAGTCAGCTTAGCCAACGAAAAGCTCAAAGTGCCAATCACGTGCAAGATCCGTGTGTTCAAGGAGGTTGAAAAAACAGTCCGCTATGCCCAGATGCTCGAGAAAGCTGGATGTCAGGTATGACCTCTGCAGTAATTTGAATGAGTTTGCCAGCTCTCCGGCTTGTCACTTCCCAGTCTGTAGCAGAAACAGAATTGTCCTTTTACTTTAGCTGTTGTTGTAAGGGGGGGGGGAAGATTTTTCTAAGTTGAGCTTCGTACAGTGTATAGAAAGACACAGACGAGCGGGCTGAAGCTGGGCTATTGTAAAAGTCACCATAAGCAAACTTTGCCAGTATGTATTTTTAAGGATGTGTTCCATTTCTATGTAAAGTCCTTTTACAAATAAGAGCTTTTAAGGAAAACTACATGCACAGAAAACAGTGTGTTACATTAGAAAATCATTTTTTAAACTGGAGCAGTGATGAGGAGTAAATTCAGCAAATCTGATGTTTGGTGTGGCTCGGCCATCTTTGTTTTACGCTTCACTGAACGAGCGTAACGCACAGCTGCATAGTTTATTTTCATTTCTGACTGTTGATTTGTGTGTTTGCTTTAAATGGTGTTTCCAGAAGCATTAGAATAAATCTGTGTTGATGGGTCTTGACGTGTCTCCCAGCTGCTGACAGTGCACGGCAGAACCAAAGACCAGAAAGGCGCCATGACAGGTATCGCTAGCTGGGAGCACATAAAGGCTGTACGGTGAGCTGCTCGTCTTCTGTATCTGATGTGGGATGGATTCCTGTTTCCAATGTTTCCTAACTAATAATTAAATGCAGTAGCTTTGATATTAAAGCAAAATCTGATGAGCCAAATAACATTAATGTATATTGACTTCTGTGATTTGTTACAGGCAGGCGGTAAATATTCCAGTATTTGCTAACGGCAACATCCAGCACCTCAGTGATGTGGAGCGCTGCATTCAGGAAACAGGCGTGCAGGGAGTGATGAGTGCAGGTCAGGAGCAGGAGTTTGTTTTATTTATTACTTTTCTTCCCTGATGTGACGATGACGACCATAGCAACCACAATTTCTGTGTTGTATTGTTCTTAGAGGGGAACCTCCATAACCCAGCGCTGTTTGAAGGCCGCAGCCCCCCGGTGTGGGAAATGGCTGAGGAGTATCTAGAGGTGGTGAAGCGGTATCCTCCATGTACGCTGTCCTATGTTCGAGCCCACCTCTTCAAGCTGTGGCATCACACGTATGTCTCTCTTTGCCTCCTGCACTTGGAGATTCTGTTTCCCAGAAATGCTACTGGTCCAAGAGTCAAATATGGCTTCTTTGATTTATAAGCTCAAAAAAATACTTGCTGATGAGTTTATTGCCTCAGTCATTAGTTTAAATTACTGAATACAACATGATTTTAATTTTACACAGTGTGGAGTAATAAAAAACGATAAAGTCTGGTTTAGGAGCTCCGCCCCTCGTCTATTATGTGTGTTTTAAAACATCAGGGCCAATAAGTGACATCACAGTGTCCATCTTTTCCTATACAAGCTGTGGTGGATCAAACTTTCTCTGTGATGACCTACAACACATTTCAGGTGCCAGCATACATGAACATCTGTCCTCTGTGCTTATTTTAACATCGGGCATGACACCAGGAAGGTCTCAGTAGTTCCTAATAGACTAAATGATAGCGTGTCATGTCTACCCAGTTACTGAGTTTAAACATAACTGCACCAGATCATATTTCATGCTCGCTGTTCATTGAGTGATCTAGTACAGGGTAGGAAACATACACAATGTTTCTTCCTGCTATAGCTCAGCAGTACTGCTTTAAAATGTGACCTTTCCTGCATGCTGCATGCATGTGTCTGTTCAGGCTGCAGATCCACCAGGACCTGAGGGAGGAGTTGGCCAAGGTGAAGACTCTGGAGGGTTTGGCTGACGTTAGCAAACAGCTGAGGCTTCGCTGTCAGGTACAAACAGGAAACATCCTTTCAAATATGCACAACTGAGGAGGTAGCTAAGAGCTCAGCATTACCATAGCGACAGAGGTGAAACCAGAAGCAGACGGACATTATTAAAGTAATCATTGTATGTTTTTATATAGTTCTGTGCTGTGTAGTGGGTAGACTGCAGTCATGTCTGTGTACTACAGGCATTTCAGCAACACAGTTCCCAAAGAATCCGTGGAATGATGTGATAATGAGGTGCATTGTTCGGTAGCAAGTAGACTTTGTGTTGCATTAGAAACTCACCATGACCCATTTCCTCTATAGTTTTCACATGTAGTCAAGATGTCATCACAGCCTTAACACCTACAAGGTGCAAGAAAGTTCGATTTTTAGAGGCAGACACTAATATTTCAGTCAAATGCTGATATTAACCTGATGTTGTCTGTTGATTTTTTTAAGCTTTAAGGAAAGCGGCACTGACACCATGTATAACTGCTTAGAGCAGGGGTGTATAACTGCTTAGAGCAGGGGTGTCCAACTCCAGGCCTGAGGGCCGGTGTCCTGCAGGTTTACATGTGTCCTTGATCCAACACAGCTGATTTAAATGGCTAAATGACCTCCTCAACATGTCTTGAAGTTAGGACTGTTTGATATAACGATATATATCAGATGGCGATACGAAAACGTCTATCGTTTCGTTTTACGCTATCGTTTGTTTCGTGGTGTCGCAACATAAACCGTTTACGGCAATATTTTTTTTTTTTTTTCATCGTTTTGATGGTCACTGTAGTGGCTATATGAATTTCTTAACGTTCTCTCTTTCTCTTATAATTAAAATAACCACACTACGGATGGACAAGCGACTGTTTTTATGCGTTGTCGTTAGCAATAAACTGAAATGATGACAAACAGAAGGACCAGTAAAAAAAAAAAAAACCAAGGACCTTATTCCTAAACAAGGGGCTGCCTCTGTAGCATGGACATGGTTTGGTTATGAAAAGTCTGACACGGAGTAGAAAACTGTGCGATGCAAATTTTGCTGCAAACTGGTTTCCACCATGGACTCAAACATGACAAACCTCTTCTACCACCTACGCAAGAGTCACGTAAAAGAGTATGGAGAGAGTTTACGGATGAGAAGCAAAAAAGAGCCGTCAGGTGCTCAAAATAACCCTTAAACTCAAACATTAGAACAGGCTTTTTCCCCGCATGTAATAAATACTCAGAAAGAAAATGGCAGACGTTACAACTTATGTCTAAAAATGTATCGTTTCATGCATCGGTCAAAACAGTCGACTCCAGGTATACAACGCCCAGCTGGAAACACTTCACGCAAGTTGAGCTGCCCGAGATTCACAGACTTTACAAAAAAGGAAAAATGTTTGTGGTTTATATCGTTGTCGGGACGATAAATGTCTTATATCAGGATATGAGATTTGGTCATGTCACACGGTCCTACTTAGTAAAGAACTAATTATTTGGTTCAGGTGTGTTGACCCAGGGTGAGATCTAAAACCTGCAGGACACCGGCCCTTGAGGCCTGGAGTTCCTCACCCCTGGTTTAGAGCTTCAGCTTGTTCAGTTGCTGCTTGTTCAGGGTCACATGACCTTTGATTTGTATGTCATAGTGTAGAAAGTGTTTACTGTCCTTTCCACAAGTTGGGAAGTTTTTGTAATTCTAAAAAAAGAAGGAAAAAATTATTAGATTCATTAGCATAGACTTTTTACATTTTTGCTATATTTTAGTTTGAAATGCAGCCAATGGGTTTGTGTGATGTTATGGCACCCTCCCAAAAGGTTGATTCTGTTCATCTGGACGTACCTTTTGGGATTTATTTACCTGGATGATTGAGCATGCATCGAGACATTGCGGCACTGAAAGTTTCCTGACTGTGGCTTTCTGTCTATTCAGGAGGAGATAGCCAAAGGAAAAGATTCAGAAGATAAAGAAAGCGGACTTCCTTTCCCCCACTGGATCTGCCAGCCATATGTCAGACCAGTGTAAGTCACAACACATCTCTACTTACTTCAGTAAAAAGAAAGTAATGCACATCTTTTGATCCATGAACACACTTCTCAAAAGATTTCTCACTGATGGATGATCACGTTACAGGCCAAAAGAGACGGTTACCAACGGTAACAGCCAGGCATCAGTGTTGAAAAAGACAGTTTGTCAGAAGAGGGCACTGGAGGACTGTGAGTCAGCTGACACACTCTCTAAAAACAAGCAGAAGAAGAGATCCCGCAACCCCAAAAAGAACTTCTGCCCCGAACAGAAACGTAAGTTTGTGCTGTCAACTTAACCTGCTGGTCAAAAGTCTTAGAACACCCCAATTTTTCCAGTTTTTCTAATTGAAAATTATGCATTTTAATGTCTCATTGCACTCTGAAATGAAAGCATTGTACAAATACGGAATTGGAGTTTTAAAAAAAAAGTATCTACTTTTGACAGATATAACAGCTGAACACACCCGTGGGAGTCTTTCTACAATAGAAATCAAATATTCTTCAGAAAGTCCTTCCCAATCTGTTGCAGAAGGTCCCATAAATGTGGCACTCATAGGTCGCTTTGCTTTCACTCTTCTGTCCAGTTCATCCCAAACCAGCTCGATGGAGACTCGATGGTCATTATCTTGCTGTAGGATGAACCCCGACTATTTTCTAGGCACAAACCAGAGAGTATTGCATGGCACTGCAGAATGCTGTGGCAGCCGTTTTAGTTCATCACTCTGTACAAGTCGCCGACCCTGGATCCAGTAAAAAAAAAGCCCCAGACCATCACTCTTCCTCCTCCATCTTTGACAGTTGATGCGCCACACTGAGGAACCATCCTTTCGCCTACTTGATGGCGTACAAAGATCCTACATGTTGAAGATTTCAAATTCAAGACTTCCAGTCTTCCACTGGTGGGGTTTCATGGCCCAGGCAAGCCTCTTTGTCTTATTCTGACGTCTTAGCGATGGCTTTCTTGCTGCAACTCGTCCTGTCATACCTGCAGCTCGAAGTCTTCTCTTCACAGTTGAGACTGAGACTTGCTTTCTATACCACTATTAAGCTGTGCTTGAAGCTGTTGTTCTGTGAGCCGCTGATCACACAAGGCGGTTAACTCTCAGAAACTTGTCCTCTGATTCAGTTGTGGCCTCTTCCTGTCACAGTTTCTGAGGCCTTTTGATGTTGAAGGAAACTGTGCTCACTGACACCTTGACCTTCTTTCCAATTTCTCTGTAGGAATAACATTTTTAAGTGTTTGATGGTCTGTCTCGCTTCCATTGTTAATTCCCCTATTCACGCCATCTTTGTAGCAACACAGAATTTTCTGCAGTACAATACTTTCAGGTGATGCTCACAAGTGTATGTTACCACACTGCTTTTATGCAGACAGAGGGGGTTGTAAGTGTAAATGACCACGGCAGACCATGCTTTGTTGCATCTTTATTCAACCACTTTTCCCACACACGGTTGCTGTACACTTACAATGGGCTGCAGCTTTGCGGCTGCCAGGCACACACATCGACAGCAACCCCATGACGGGACCCTACACCACTCTGAAGCTGGCGAGGTGTGATTGTGATGCCGCACAGGTGCATTCGCCTTCCCTGCTGTGGCGCCGCCACCCACGCCCCGCCACAGTAAGTAATCCAGAAAAGTTGGAACACCTGTAGGAATTAGTAGCACCAGCTTGATCAACCTCCATTGCTGCAGAACGGCTTTAAATTGTTAACCCATATTGTGTTCTCTGAAAAAGGCCTTTTGTACATTATGTACATATTTTTCAGTTTTGTGTAACCTTACCTTTTTTTTTTTTTTTTTTTTTTTTTTTTCTTTTTTTTTTATTAAACTTCTGGCAGTTCACCATTTACCTTTGTACCATTTCAAACTTTTCATTGGACTTGAATTGCAATAAATAACTGGAAAAATTGGGGTGCTGTAAGACTTTTGACCGGTCTTGTAAATTGTCAAGTTCCTCATTGAAAATGTGAGTCACTGGTCACTAATGTGCATCTTATTTCTTCCTGCAGCCAAATACATCAAATGTGAACAATGTGGTAACCCAAAGGTAAGCAGAATTCAAACACTGACCTTCTAGTTTGGACAACAGATTAAAAGATGAGCTATTAGATTCAATTGTCAGTTGCTCAAGCACATTTTCATAAAGGTTAGACATGACATTTAGTTAGAAATTCTTTGTTTTGTTCCATTCGCACCGCTTTTGAGATTAAGCCACTTAATTTGCTTTTATTTGATCGTTAGCCTGAATCCTGTGAGCTTTTACTTTCCTCTGCAGGGAAATAAGTGCGTCTTCAGCCTTTGTCGAGGCTGCTGTAAGAAGAAGGCTTACAAAGAAGTGGCAGACTGTCCAAGTAAGTGTGTACGTACACACACTCACTCACTCATGAGGTGCTGTGTGTTGATCCTGTGTAGTGGATATGATTTCTAATCACACTGTCTGCTGATTTATTGACACAAAGACTCCCAGAGTTTATTACCGCCACATGTTAGGACATTAATGTGTTAGACTGGGTTACACAGTCCACAGCAATACAATACAGCAATTATCCAGATTGTGAATCCACAATCAAGAAAAAGAAAAAACAAGAAATGAAAAGGATCGACTCATCTGTGATATAAATGTGTTTATTTCCTGTGTTTAACAGGCCACGGGCTGAGGTTCAAGACCAAGGCAGAGAAACGGAAAGCAGAGGAGAAGGAGCAGGCGGAGAGATCCACAACAGAGGTGGAGAGAAGCGACCACATTCCTCAGCCTCTGCAGGATTCAAGAAGGGAACTGGAGGAGCCTCGGCTGCTACTATGAGCAGGACTGCAGCCATCTCTGCGTGCACAAGCCACACACTCACTGGAGGGTGGAAGTAGTGCATGCAGTAGTCGGTGCAGCTAAGTAGTCTGTTTGGGACTGATGGTGAAGTGTCATCAATCAACAGACCAAAAAATAAAAGCTTATTTTTATGTAAAAGGGATTTCTAGGTGAATAAGCAGTCGGGGCGGGGGACTGGCAGTGGTTCAAATATAATTTATTTATTTTTTAAGGACAGATATTCTAAAGACATTATTTTGCCCAAAGTTGTTGGTGAGTCTTCACAGGGAAAGATTTAGTAACTTGTTGGTGGCAGATGTGTTATACACACATGTAGATGCTGCATTGCTCAACTGCTGTTCACTGGAACACTGTGCCAACATATACATACATATATAGCTCAGGGAGAGCACGGTCTCCTTTTGCTTATTTCTCTGTGGAGGCAGAACACAGTTAGAGTTTCTAAGTACTTGAACTGTAAAAGGATCCTGAAGCAGTTTCGATTGTTCAAATGCTGCAACTGTACTTATGGTACAAGATGTTTAGTGTGCTTAATTTTGTATGTACAACTCAAGCACACACGTTAATGTCTGTCACGTTAATGCTTTGAAGCATTCTGACAAGTTAGGACTACCTAACCCATCATAGGGACTGATAAGTGTCATTTTCAGGCTCATATACATTACTTTGATTAAAGCGTTCATCTTCTTGTTCAAACATGACAGAATCCATTTTAATTCAGTCAGAAGTAAAATATAAAACCAGTTCTCACAAGTGGAACTTTACTTATTTCTTAGTTTGACATATATTTAAAATAAGTGGCGTTTCATACAGGAGCTGGTCAGAAGCCTTAGTATCGCCTGAGCAAGCTCTTCTGACATGACTGGATGCAGCATCTACCTGTCTATATGTGTTTAATTAAAGTCATAAATGTGGTTACTTTCTTTATTTTTCATTAAGATTAGCCATAGTGCACTGTGTGCCTTTTGAATGAAATCACTGTCTGTCCAGAACTTGAGCATAAAGGACACAATTCAGCGCTCCCTCTGCTGCTGAGTAAAACATGCTCTTGTGTATACAGGGTAATAAGGTACAATGGACATCAAAGAGGATGTGTGTTTTGTGGTAGTTGGCCCCACACTGTCAAAGGTTGGGGGCAACTGTAAATTTGGCAACACAGATGAACAAATATATAGATTTTTATCTGTAATGGACGGAGCTATAATGAAATCACCCTCTGGTTTCTGGACTCTGAATTTTTGAAAATACATTTTAATTCTTCCCATTGTAATTTTTAAAAAGTCCTTTTGGGTGGAAGAGTTAAGTTGTGAACTAGCTCTGCTTAGTTTGGTTAGCAAGCGTCATCCACATGCATATGGCTCTCACACAAACCTGCTAATAAGGGACAAAGTAAAGAAGTCATAAATTGCACTCGTCAGCCTTTAGCACAAACTTCTTGGACTAATGCCATTTAAAAATGCTTCAAAAGGTGCAAAACTCACAAAAATGCTAAATCCAGGTAACTCGGATTAACAGGACTCCTGTTCAACATTGTGGTAAAGTCCCTAATGTTAAGTCTTAGAGGTGTTCAGATTCAGAGAAAAAATCTATTGACACTACAACAAAGGTCCAAACCATTTTTACAGCAGACAGTAAATGCACTTTTAATATTGTAAAGCATTTTAGCAAAGTGTTTGGTGACTGACAGCCTCAAGTGGCGAATCCAGGAACTGCAGTTTTTGCTTCACGTTTTCAGGTTGCTGTTTGGGTGGCATTGATGTCTTTGTCTCCTTGGTAACTAGCTTGTTTACTAACAGGACCACCTAAGCAAGCCCAAAAATGCTTTAACTAATTCCAATATTTTTTTTATTACTTATGCCCTAAAATAGCTGGAAAGTATTTACTGTTATGAGCTATTTTAGATCCAATTTTTAAAAAAAAACATGAATTTTGGTTGCAGGCTCCAGTAGCTTCCTGTTTACGTTTTTTCTTATTTTTAAATTTTTTTTTATTTATGACAAATTGGTAAACCTGTCGATTTTATTTCCTGCTTTTCATATTGGTTTTTCTTATAGCCTTTGCAGCTGGTACAATGCAGTATTTTAAAGCAAGGTGCGTCATCTATGCTAACATAAATTGTGTTTATAAAAATAAACATTAATACTAAGGGTGCAACGATACACAAAATTCACGGTTCGGTTCGATACTTTGGTGTCACAGTTCGATATTTTTTCGATACAAAAAAAGTTCATGCCTTTTTAATTTGTCATTTATTAAAATTATAAATATATATTTTAACTCAAAAGTACAGTTTTTAAATTTAATGTTGCTGAAACAACAAAATAATAATAAAAAAATCTATCTGATCGAGAAATCACTCATCTTTGGAAAAGAGAGTTTATTACAGAGAAATGGCTCTTTCCAAAATAAAAGCTATACTATACGCTTCTTCTGGGCTATATTCTCAGCAGCATATTAAACATATCAGGTCCCCATAAGGAGAATCATGTGCTAACGGCTGTCTAAATGACTCGAGTAAAGTTTGTAGCATGCGGGGTCGAAGGAGCTTGGAAAGAAAAGCGTCTGAACTTTGAGTTGCTTGAAGACGTTTCACCTCTCATCCGAGAAGCTTCTTCAGTTCTAAGGTCAAATGGTGGAGAGTCCCATATTTAAACCCAGTGGGAGTTTCCCCACAAATAGTACCTCCTTTTTGACTCCCATCACCCTCTGGAACACAGACTTGGAGTAATCAGGACCCTACACCATGTTCCCTCTAAGCCTGAAGGGAAAAAGAAGGAACACACACATGTAAAGGAAGCACTCAAAACGTGCGGCTATCCTAAATGGGCGTTCTTAAAGTCAGCAAAGAGGCACAGAAAAGAAGACCAGACACCAGCGAGGGAGGATAAGAAGGACAGATGCAACAACATTGTCATCCCCTATGTAGCCGGTGTATCAGAGAAACTCAGGAGAGTTTTCTCCAAGCATGACATCCCAGTGTATTTCAGACCCAGCAACACGCTCAGACAAAAACTGGTTCACCCGAAAGACAAAACTCCAAAACACAGACTTAACAATGTGGTGTATGCTGTACAGTGCAGCGAGGAATGCTCAGACCTCTACATTGGAGAGACCAAACAGCCACTTCACAAGCGCATGGCACAACACAGAAGAGCCACCTCCACAGGACAAGACTCAGCAGTCCATCTGCATCTAAAGGTCAAAGGTCACTCTTTCGAGGATGCCAATGTTCACATTTTGGACAGAGAGGACAGATGGTTTGAAAGAGGAGTGAAAGAAGCCATCTATGTCCACTGTGAGCGACCATCTTTGAACAGAGGCGGGGGTTTACGACACCAACTCTCTTCCATCTATAATCCAGTTTTGAGATCCCTTCCCAGACGCCTTAACGCCCACTCACATCCTGGGCCATCTGACCTCAGGAAATCACATGATAGGGTGGGGCCAGGTTTCACAGTGAGCTCACCCGAAACCCTGGCTGATTGGGACCCACACCCAGTTTTAAACGTTGGCTCATGTGATTAGGTAGAGGATCATCAGTGGGTCCTTTTGTCCCTCTGTGGGGGGTCACTCCCACTAGGTTTAAATCTGGGACTCTCCACCATTTGACCTTAGAACTGAAGCTTCTCAGATGAGAGGTGAACCATCTTCAAGCAACCTAAAGAAGCCCAGACGCTTTTCTTTTCAAGCTCCTTAGACTACACACCTTTTGTGTTATAAATAACACAAAATTAATATTGAACACATCTGTTTTAGTTATTGTTCCATACTGCATACTGTATTTTATTTTATTTTTTACATGTTAATATGAGAATTAGTCAAAAGAATGACGTGCCTCTGACCGCATCAGTTTATTCTGTTCCTGTTGTTGGATATACACTATAAATATTTTTGAGCGCAGAGTGCCATCTAGTGGTCAAATCAAGGTGGTCAAATTGTGAACGAAATTTGGAAAGACTCTCTTTCAAATGTGTCAAAAATGAGACTTTCTATGATGTAATATTTAAGGGGTGTCAAACATGCAGACCATAGACTAGATCCCGCCCACCCAAGTCTGCTGGTTGGATTTGCAAAGTGCACTGTGTGGCTATTATGGGTTGGGTTTGAGTGTAAATTCTGAAAAGTTAAAAGGTATTTAATAAAACAAAATAAATAAAAGTGAGAACAAAGCGGTAAAAGTCTGTCATTGTAAAAAGAAAGTTTTATACCATCTGCAAGCTGTCAAAGATAAGTGATATGTACACTTTGTCTCCTGAAGAGGGAGCACCTTTGTTCACCTGGACATTTACTAAAGTAGAAGAAAGAAAGAAAAGATAACAGTTGATTTTATCCAATTAACAAACTGTTGTTATGACATTTAGTCACTGCAGAGTAGTTACAACACAGAAATGAATCAGGTGGATGAGGTGACGGAGAAGGAGGAGATGAAAGGACACAAGGAGAAATGATGCAAGAAAAGACGACTGCAAAGAGTGTTGTCTTGTCTTTACATTTCTCTCTGCCCCCTCATGTATGCCTGTCTAGAACCGGCCCAGTATTTAATATAGACTTGTAAAAATGCTAAAAATCAGATTGAAAAATTTGCACACATATAACTATGTATCCAAGGAAGGCGTTGCTATGGACGTGGGGGTGTCATCAGTGCCTTTTTTGAAACATGTGAACAGGAATTCTTCAAATCACAAAGAGACACTAAAGTGATGCTTTAAAGCTTTAATGCAAAGAAATCTGTTAACTGAGCCACAGTCAGCTACCATTACCATGGAGTGACAGTGCTTTACAGGAAAGAAGCTAAAAGTAAGACAGCTTATGAGATGAGTACAGCGGGCAGTGTCGGTTTCTGAGGAGTTCACATCTCAGCTGGAGCTTTCCCAGGACGGTGGATGTAGTCGTTTATGAAGGTCAGATACTTTGCAACCTCAGTACAGACGCCAGGGCCGTCCTTGGGGCCACAACCACCAGAACTCATGACTCCCACCTGAACTAATTTCCCCCCTTTACGGCACACCAGTGGACCACCATAGTCTCCCTGTGGAAGCAAAACACACAACTTAGACTTAGATTCAACAATAAACTCCAAAGTAACGAGTAACTACTAGTTTCTGTCAATTCAGCTGACTGAAAGTAAAGTACTTCATGTGTGATAAATCAAAAAGTGTTTGTTTATTTCAAAGTGGTAATAATCCATTTGATTAAATGCAAAAGACTAAAAAAAGGGAAAAACTCACTTTGCAGGCACCCCTTCCCTTGCTGTCATTTGTGCATAGTGTATTAGAGGCTATCTGAGGAAGCCTCTCCTTACAGGTACTCTGAGAGATGATGGAAATCTTGAGCTGCTGAAGTGTTTCTGGAGCTTTCAGTGGAACTGTGGACACACAGGAAAAGTATGGAAGTGACAGAAAGGTGATGTTTCTTATCTGTGAAGTACCTTACTATGCAAAGTATGGACGTAGGCTATGTTTATACACAATTAAATACAGTTTACTGGTGACAGTATGGCAATTTACAATGGATCTGTGAGCCTGCCTTTTACAGCGTGAACATTTTAAAGCCTACTTTCTGTGCTTAACTTACCACCATTTCCCACTTCCCCCCAGCCAGTGATCCAGCACTCAGATGATGGACCAAAGGTGTCATCCTTGTCAGGCAGAGCCACTGGTGCAACATCTTTTGAAAATGTAATCGCTTTCTTCAGCTTGATCAGAGCAATGTCATTTTCGTAGTTGCTGTAGCCCAGGTCTCGGTATGGAACAATATTGGCTATACCCATGTAACGGTGAGCCGCCTTTTGCAGCTGATATGCGCCGACAACAACGAACGATCGACGATGATCATAACTGCATGACAAGAGAAACACACACATTAAGTCTCATGTATTTTGGAATGACCAAGCCTTCAACAAAACAACACTACACATGGGTTTTGTGGACACTGGTGCATTCAGCAGTTTAAAGGGCTGCGCATGTTTTTTCATAGTTGGCAGGAATTAAAAGAAAAGGAGCTGCAGTGGAGTAAACATTACATTAGTTTGGACTTGATGCGGTGTCTGCTGGGTGTGTAAATATGCAGCTACTCACTAAAAACACAGCTTAAGGTGCTGAAATGTGCATATGGTGTATTTAAATACTGACTGAGGCCTCCAGGTCTGACAAGTTAGGCCCACTCACCTAACTTGTCAGACCATTTCAGGACACTTGTCAGAAAGTGTCCTGAAATGATTTTGTCTTTATTGGCCAACAGTGAACGTCCCTATGAGTAATTATTCCCCCAAAATACTCACATGCAGTGTGAAGCTTTTTTGTTATGACTGCTCTGGAGGATGTTCATAAAAATAATGAGACACGTTTCTGCAAACACACACAGACTTACTTAGCCACGCACTGTGCAGAAGTCAGCACCCACTGCTTTGCAACGACGGTGCCGCCGCAGCCCCATTTCACCAATTTCGAATCTTTAGATGTCATGTTGAGGTGAACCATCCATGGCCAACTTTCCTTTTTGGCATCCTCTGCACCAATGATGGAGCTCCTCACTTCATTTCCCAGTAGACCTGAAAAACACAAACAAAATGCTGGATGTAAGTTTGAGGCATCTAAGAAAATTAAATCCCATGTTTGCTATTTTGCTCAGAATGGATGATAAACATTAGAGCATCAGTCTATCGAGGCTGCACTCTGAAATCTGGGCTCTGGAGTTGGGAAATTAAGGTTCAGCATTTTTCTCTCTCACCATCACTGTTGTGCAGCAGTACCAACACAGTTAGCAGAAGTTTGCAGAAAGCCATGGCCGTGATGAAGAACAGTGTAGCAGTACCTCTGTGTGGTGAGGGGGGAACAAGTGCAGCTTTATATGCACTGCTGGAGAGATGACTATCATTAGTCCCGCCCTTTACATCTCAAACCACACCTAAAAAAATGTACATGTGTTTTTAACATACAGTGGAAAAATTGTTGAAGAGTTTGGTTGAATATTCTGGCAACGTGACAAAAATATATATTTTGAACAATCGAATGCCATCTTTGATGAAAGAGTTTAACTCTTTTATTTGATTTATCTGCACTGCAGACCTGTTAGTGTGACACATTGTGCTTGAAAAGTTACCTGCTACTGCTGTGTTTAATTTCCACTTAAATTATCTAAAAGTGGGGGGTGGTGGAGTTAAAGTGTAAGGCATAAAAGGTGTGGTCTCAGTAGAATTTCCATCTCCACCCTAAATGACCTTAGCCCTTCCACCCTTTTTTATTTATTATACTATATAACTGCTCTTGTATACAGACCCACAATGTTTCTGTTTCAATGGTTCTTACGCATACTCCATGTATATAGTTTCACTCACATATATGTATCCATATATGCTTTTTATTTTATTTTAATTATTTATTTGTTTTCCCCTTGTTGTATATTGTTTTCTCTTCTTACCTTTGCACCTTTGTGGTCCAGCTACCCAATTTCACTGTGCAAGAAACTGCACAATGACAATAAAAAACTCTAAGTCTAAGTAAAGGTCTTGAGCATGTACGACTGAAAGGGAGCGAAGGGAAAATGGAGACAGAAAGGAAGAGGAAAGGGCAAGGACCGAGTACTCGTGCTCCAACTATTGAGACCTGTGTACTCATTGCAGAGACCTAAGTTCTGTTGTGTTTGCCATTTGCTGCATATCCCTCAATCTCTCGCTTTACTTTATTGCCATTCAACCTTCTAGGAATAACAAAAAGCCACAAATAAGTCACAAAAGAAAAGTTGTCATTGAATTCTGTCACACTGATAATTCACATTAGTAAGTAAACTGAAGCACAGATGGAAAGCCCAAGGTGGCATAGCAGGTAGTGAAATGAAAAGGCACTTTAGCTGCTACTGGAAAACAAGCAAAGAACAAAGGAGGGAGGGAAAAATACACAAAGCTAGAAAATAATGAGGAACTAAACTGAAAGGATGGACAGGAGGAAGAAGGAAAAGGAAGACCTTTAAGAAGCTTGAAAACAAAGGTTAACGACATGGAAAGCACAAAGACTGTGAAAGTCTTATTCATGTGAGTGAATGTGAGTAGCTGATAAATGCTTGGTAATGCAAAAAGGTTTGAAAGGTAATGAGTGCACGATTTATTTATTTATTTAAAAAAAAATTTGAGGGGGGGATTTTGCAGCCGCTGATTAAGTTGTTATTTTTTGATGCATCTCCGTATCTCGGTTTTATATTTCCACATCTATACAGGCTCCGCGGTTTGTGCAACAACTTTGCTTACGTGGTGATGCTGAGCGCCGCACATGACATTCTCGAGAAACAAGAGTCACGAAATGAAACGGCGTCTGTAAGAGAACAAATGTGTATTTAAATATGCACTGCTCAAATAAATGAAAGGAATACTTGATCACTGGATTCTGGCACAAAGTCTTCAGAGATGTTGATCTGTCCAATCAGGAAACAGAAACTGCTGTGAATGCATTTCACCTGCTTAGGTGCAAATGAAAGATGCATAAGGTGCACTGGAGGAGTAACAACAACTATTTCTATGTCACTGCTCATAGTAAGAGAAGGTACCTGCAGTCTATTCAGAGTGCACAGCTCTAACCCTGATGAGGAGCGCTGCCAGAGCTCATATACTCATCATGTTCCAGGCAGAGGATGTCTTTGGTTTCCTCTGATTCCATTTCCATCGTTACATCTTATTTTTCCACAATAAACTGCATGATGTACTTTACCAGTTCAGATTCTCAAGTTAAAAATCTCATTCATTGAGATCTGATGTGTGACTCAAGTGTTCCCTTTATTTTTTGAGCAGTGTAGTTTGGCAGTGGTCACGTTTCAAAGTCGTTCTATGTTTAGGGTTAAGTGAACTTCTCAGCTTTTATGAGTGGAAAAGAGGAAGGAGGAAGACCTCAGAGAAGATTGATGGATGGTAGTGAAGGAGGGCATAAGGATGGATGGTGTGGCAGAAACTACAAGCTGTATCATTTGTGTCCACAGATGTTCAGTTGTTACATTTTTCTTGGCAGGCTGTGCTGTTAGCTGACATCCTACCAACACTCTTCATCAAACTGTTCGCTCCCTTTGTGATCCACAAAATGCCTTATGGGTAATTATTACTTTGATTGCTGTTCTTTGTTTCCACTTGCTGTGTTTTTACAGTAACTAACAATCATCACTCACATTATTGGTACGATCTGATTTCACTGCACTGATAATAAACAAATAGTTGTTTCTTTGACAAACTTGCAAATGACAAAAACTGTGACGTCCTTCCTGTTTTACAGTAGTGTGCTTGTATCAGGTGTCAGGATTTTAGCCCCACTGGCAACATGAGGTTTGAGTTTGGTTTAAAAAAAGAGACAGAAGAAGAAAACAACAAGAACTTTGTTTTATTTGCATATTATTTCCACTCAATCCCACCTTTGGCGCTCTTTTTGTACTGCTGCTGAGCTGCTGTGATGTCTTTTGGCAATAATGATCTCCATTTGTTTTCGTCTGGCTTTAATGTTTTCATGTATATAAGATGTTAAATTTATGAATGAGAGCTTAGCAGTGACCAAACATATGAAATTGGAGCAATAAACAAACCTACTTGGTTAATGGCTGTGCCTGGTTTCAGTGGCCCCGGCTGACTAATCAGAGCTGAAAAAGAAAAGAAAAATTGGACTTTATATGTTTTGTGTGTGATATAGTCAGGAAGTCAGTTGTTAACAGACTGAGTTCTTCTTGCTGTCTGCATAAAAACATCGCTGTCATGGTGCTTTCCAGCTTTCCTGGTTAATTCCTGTTCTTTTATCCCAGCATTCGAGTGTTGTTCTGTGCCATCATGGCAGCAACGAGTTTCCTCCTGGTGTCCTTCTCCTCAGCTGTGTGGATGAGTATTCTCGGTAAAGCAACCTGTTAATAATTCAGATCAGATCTTTTATCATTAAGGGTGTCTGATATGGCTCTGATGAGCTTTTAGAAGGTGGATTAGATAAAACTTTGAGTTATTTTCTTCGGTTTAATTTCTTCTTATCTACTGTGAGCATCTGTGGTTGTTCCACAGAAGCTTGATAGAGCTTTACTGCTGCTATAAATAATCATTTATCGTACCAGTTCACGCTTCTGTCAAATACACATATCAAAGAATTTATGAGAAGTAGGCAGTTTAATATGAATCAGCAGTCGGTTACGGGACAGTGATAATGCTTCGATGAATTTTCGGCATGTCCCATGATGAGCTATGGAGCCATTTTAATGACCCTGTTTGTCCTGCTCTTTTTCTGTGTACTAGTTTGTATTTAACTTGGAATGACTCCACAAAGTACTCTGCTGGAATCACAAATTGAAGATGACCAACATTTTGTCGATTGGAAAAGTACCAGTGAAAGAGTGGATGAGGGAGTGCTTTCAGGAAATGCTGAGTCTAAAGGTGATGCAGCAGGTGATCCAAGGCACCAAACATACCAGCCCCAAACTAAAGGCTGCCACCGTAGATACTAGTACTAGTGTTTTTATAGTAATCCTGCTGGCTGTGTATGCATGTAAACCTTTAAAGATGAGTGGACTTTTTGCTGATATGGGGCCAAACTGGCATTTTACATTTAATTTAAAGCAGTAGTGATACTGGCACCACAGATCTACTGGAAGAGCTGGATACCAGATGCAAAGATGGCCCCTGCTTGCTAGAAATGTCCTGATAGGCTGTAAAGGGCCCAGCTAGTGAAATATTTTATAACACAGTGGAGAGGTGAGTCTGGAAATGATATTTTACATCACAAAGAGGGGCGAATTAAGCATTGATATTTGTATCAGTAGGTAAAGGTGAATGCTTGCACAAATAGTAATTTAGATCTGTGCTCACTCTCTGCAACTGAGAGAGTTCAGTGTTTTCTGTGGACTGTGTCAAAATATCATTCGCAGTAGCATTAGAAATGCTGTATTTTAATAGCCAACGCTATTTCAGACATTACTGTTAGAATCAAGCAGACCTCTATGTGAATAAAATAAGTCAGTAAAGAGCAACTAAATTCGATTCAGTTCACCAGTAACTAAAATGCAACCATTGTGACTGCCCACAAAGGTCCTGTAAATGAGCTCTTTTTATTGAAGTTTGTTCTTCAAACAAAAGAATAAATTCTTCCTCTTTGCTCTCTCTGATCACGTTCTCTGTTGCTGTGTTTGCAGGAGTGATCTTTGCCAGTATCAGCTCAGGACTGGGAGAGTTGTCCTTCCTCTCTCTAACAGTATATTTCAGCAGGTAAACACTCTTCACTCATTCTTTTTGCCAATTTTGAATTTGTGTGTCTATTGTGTTGTTTACATATTGTTGTGATTTACATTGCAGTGCTTGGGAGTCACCATCTACCGGAACCAAATTGCTTGTATGTGTTTGCACATATACATGGGCAATAAACACGATTCTGATTCAGTTGCTGCTCTCTTATTGAAGATTCAAACAGAGCTTGTCCAGATTAAATGACTTGGGTCTGTGACAAAGTGTAGGGTAAAGTTTGCACTTTTGAAATTCTACTTTCTTCACAATCTTTAAGTTCCTGCATGATGAAAAAATTTGCATGAATTTTACACAAATTTCCATTCATCATTTTCTCCCTGATGTCACCCATTTGTTTCTGGAGCATCATAGTGTTTTATAGAGCCAGAAGCAAGCAGAGGTTGGAGTGCTGTCTCCATGAGTTGTGCACACAGACACACACACCTGCTCATTAATAAATTACACACTAAAAAAAACCAAAAAGCACAAACCAGCAGATTTTTCTCCACCACAGAGTAGGTTATATGACCTTTCAGAGAATTTAAAGACATCAGCAGCACAAATTTAGCTGGCCTCAGTAACTGGCTGTGATGACGCCTAGCAGAGAACAGATGGACTGCTACAGGGTTGCAAAAAAAAGTTATGGAGTTATCAATCTGATATTCTTGATATCAGACGTTTTCCATTAAGTTAGGTCGTTTGGGCGCTTGACTCTAAATATCAAGATCCACAGTGACAGAGCTTTTTTTCTTTTCTTTTTTCTTTTTTTTCTGCAGAAAGCATTCGGTTGTAATTGCAACCGACCACAACGATCCAGTTTCAGCCCATTATTTCAATCAGGTTTTTTTTTTTTCTTTTGTCCCGCTTGGATCTTTAGCCATCAGAATTGTTGTCTTAAGGCCAAGAAAGATGCCAAGCGGATTTATTTTACCAAGTGGAGCATCATGGCCTTGCCATATTGGTCCATTTGATTGACCTTTATTATAATTATGAATTTATTTTCTGTTGCTACAAACGTGACAGACATGACTGGGGGATAGGACAGGGAGAAAGAATGAAAGAAAGAGAGGGAGAGAAAGAAAACCAAAGGGGAGAAGAGACGGTGAGAAAGGGGGGAAGAAAGAAAGAAAAACAAACAAAACACCTGGATCACCTGTATGGAGAAAAAAAAACAGAAGAGAAAGCAAACAAAAAAAAGAGCAACATAATAGAAAACAGCACCATCACAATAAACTAGCTAGCAGTAGATAACAGTAGATACTAAGTAGATACAGCAGCCAAGAAAGCTGTAGTCCGCGTCTGTGAATACCCGTGTGTACACTTGTGTGCATACCTGTGTGGATCAACATGCTTGTATTCCAAAGGTTTCTCCATGTAACGATCTGTTAGGGAGTGTGGGGGGGTCACAGCCCCGTCCTCCAGGGTATGAAGCAGGTATGGAAGAGATCCAGGCCCCAGATATCCAGAGGCCCCAGAGTACAAGGACCCGAGGAGGACCACCAAAGGGGGAGGGGAACCGTGCCACCCTCCTGGGAAGAGCTGAGTAGAACCCCAAACGAGAGGTCACCCAGCAGCTACGGAGCAGAGGCCAGAGGGGGTTGCAGTGGCGTGCCCGCGGGCTCTGCCGGCAGCCAGCTGTGACAGAGCTTTTTAATAGTACCTTCAAGAAAATCAGCCAAATTTCCTTCTAACAGTAATCCTGCTTACAGCTTAGACTCACAGCAGATAAAGTCCTGGTCACAAATGAGTTTAAGAAGCTGTGAATGGTCTTCCAACTGTGTTTTTATTTTTACTCTGGAACATTAAAGGTGGTTTTCTGTCTGCTCCAGGAGTGTACTAGAAGGCTGGGGCTCAGGCACTGGTGCTGCTGGTCTTATTGGAGCCCTCCTTTACTCAGGGCTCATCCAAGCTGGCCTCCAAGCTCAGACAGTTAGTCCATTCATCATTTTTAGAGTTTTGCATGCCACAGTGAGACTTAACAAGGGTCCAATTTTGAATTAAGCTTCTGTAGGTCTAAGGTGTAGGTAGCCCAATGCTTTCATCTGTGGAGGTGAAGTGGTGGCCAAATAGTCACTTTAATTGAGTTCAGTTGACTCCAGTTCACTTCAGTCAAATGAGACATTGACAGGATGTAGTTTGTATTTCCTGTTGAGACTTTTTCCCTGTAAACTGCGTATAAATGAAGCTGAAACTTACAAAATGATTTGTCGTCTTCTTCATCCCAACAATTTTACCAGCTATTTCCTCCTGCTGGTTTGTCCACCTTCATTACCTCAGTGGAGGACCAAGGACACTGAGTATGCAGCTTTGGTCTCTGAGGACAGACAGCAACTTCTGGACAGTTCAGACGAGGAGGAGCCCGAGAGCTCCACCACAGGTAAATGTCACATTAGAAGGGTGTAGCATGAAATCAGCAATAAACTGAAATTTAAATAAAGTTCAGCGACCAAATCCTGTAAAGACAAACTCTGTTTCATTGTTTGATATATCTACTAACTGAACACGAACACATGAGTTCCTGTAAGTGTTTGAGTCCTCCATGACACCAGTTTTGTTTTTCCGTAAGAATACATGAATTTTAACATTTTAAGCAATAATTTGCACAAAAAGGCAGATGCAACAAATATGATGAAGATATAAAATCATTTACATTTGAAGTTTGTCCACAGACACTCACGTTTTCTTACAATGATGACTTTACACTGTTGCCCAATAGACACGCCTGAAAGATCCCAGAGCGTTGCTTTGCTGTTATCTAATCAGATGGTCATCAACACGTGTCAGTTTCTGTTTGACATGGTGAGAGGAAACGCACTATTCTACATCTTTATTGAAATTGATAAAAGGAGGTCATGACTTAGGGGAAGATGTGAGTCGCTCAGATGGAAAACAGTGAAAAGGTATTTAAAGCACAACAGTAGTTTATATTTACCTCAGCTAAGAAGGTAGAAGTAATGTTATTAATCTGTCAGTCAGCAGGTTTATAGCCCAAATTTTAAAATTGCAAATTGCACAACAGGGCTCACTTTATTATTTTATTATTTTATTTGAAGTCTAAACAACAACAGACCTCTTTGACATTGTACATATATTAATCAGCTATAACTGACTACACGATCAAACATTAGTTTCACTTGCAGAAAGTCATCTGTGCAGCTTCATCCTCACTCTCTTACTGCCTCCATTTAAACTATGCATGTTCCTCTCTCCCTCACTTACTGCATGGTAGTTCTTAACATGTAAATAAAAGGTGTCTGTGTTTTCCACAACAGATTCCTATAAAAAGAATAAGCGAGACAACGTTCCTCCAGGACCATAGTGCTACATATATAACATGTAACATATAACATGTGCTACATATATAACATGTAACAGACAATCAACACAGGACTACATAAAGTGCAAGTATACAAAAACTGCAAAAAACATTGCAGCACCAGACAGAACAGAACGATACAGACACAACAGTGCAACAGAAATGTGCATCAGTGACAGCTGGTTGTGCAAAAAACTCTGAGCTTTGTGCAAAATGTAGCTTGATGCATTAAGGTGTGCGTACGTGTGTGTGTGTGTGTGTGTGTGTGTGTGTGTGTGTGTGTGTGTGTGTGTGTGTGTGTCAGTCCAGTGTGAGTGTTCAGTAGTCGTTTGGGGGAAGAAACAGTTTCACGGTCTGGCAGTGAGGGCCCAAATGCTCCAGTACGTCTTTGCCAGAAGGCAGCAGAGTGAAGAGTGTGTGTGAAGGGTGTGATAATTTACTCTAATGTGCTCATTTTTGAGCAACTGTGTAGCCAATTCAGTTCAAACTTGAGCGGGGCTAAGAGAAGTGGATAATGAACTGTTTCCAAGAGGGAGCGTGTAATGCACCAACAAAACAAATGCAGTGTTATGACAGGTTTTAACAGTTTTTTGATTTGGGGTCTTGGAAGCTGAGACTGTTGTTTCCTGGAATAATTTGACAGCTTATTAAGAGAGCAGGGTTAACTGGGAGACGGTGCTGAGGTTATTTAGAGTTTGCAAGTATGAAGCTGAATTCAATGTGCAATAGAATAGAATTCAACTTTATTGTCATTGCACATCTCACAAGTACAAGGCAATGAAATGCAGTTTGCATCCATCCAGAAGTGCTTTGGCAATAATATAGATATATTACAAAAATGGGTCTATTATAGGTATGTTACAATGTACACGGTATGAAGGTATGTTATGAATATGCTATAACTATAAGTATGTACAGGCTGTAGTGAGTGTACAAGCTATGTACAGGATATGAACAGGATATAAATATTCAAGCTTTTAGATTAGATTAGATAAAACTTTATTAATCCCTCGGGTGGGTTCCTCCGAGAAATTCGGTTTCCAAAAACACAGCACTGACAGAAGTTACAGAATGTGAGCAGAATACCATACGCATATATAAATACAGAGACATATATAAATAAAGAGAATACAAAAGGGATAAATAGAATAAATAGGAATAATAATACAAGGGAATGGCACATTTCAAGTATTGAAGTCTATTGCACCGTTGGATATTAACAAAAAGTATTGCACAGTGAAAAGGCACTACAGCTTAGTTGCCCCCCCCCCCCCCCCCCCTCCTTTGTCCTCCTGTTTCCTGTTTCCCCTCCCTCTCCCCTCCAGAGAGGAGTTAAACAGTCTGATGGCGTGTGGGACAAAGGAGTTTTTAAGTCTGTTGGTTCTTGTCTTTGAGAGAAGCAACCTGTCACTGAACAGACTCTTCTGGTTGTTAATGGCCGTGTGCAGAGGATGCCCAGCATTGTTCATAATGTCCAGCAGCTTTTTTAGTGTCCTTTTCTCTGCCACTGTCACCAGAGTGTCCAGCTTCATGCCGACCACAGAGCCAGCCTTCCTGATCAGTTTCTCTAGCCTGGATGAGTCCTTCTTTGCTGTGCTGCTCCCCCAGCACACCACAGCATAGAAAAGTACTCCAGCAACCACTGACTGGTAAAACATCCTCAGGAACTTCCTGCAGATGTTAAAAGACCTCAGCCTCCTGAGGAAGTACAGTCGGCTCAGGGCTTTTTTATACAGGTGCTCTGTGTTGCATGACCAGTCCAGTTTGTTGTCCACCCACAGACCAAAGTACTTGTACTTGTTGACCACCTCCACCTCCTCTACCTCTATCTGAACCGGCAGTGGACCTGCTCTGGACCTATACAGTAATATGGTATAGGTCCAAGTAATAAACAGTTGTAGAACTATAATTGTTATCATACAGAATGATTGTCTGTACAGAATTTACAGTAGTGCAGTTTAGATCAGTGAGATATGTGGCTAATTTCTACAGTGGTTATATAAAGTGCTAGTGGTTGTGAGTGGTGGTTCGGTCCATGTTATTATTGTGTGTATGAGGGTACAGTTGGACATTTTTTTGTTTTTGTCTAGATGTGTGTGTGTTCAGTTATAGGTGACTGTGGGTGTGTGGGTGTAAGCTGTGTGATGAACAAAAGACACATGTTAATGTGTATCTCTGTCTTTTCACTGCTCCACGCTAAATTCACTTCAGTACTGTTACAATAAAATATCTGTATTAATAATGAGGCTTAGTTGCTGAGGAGCTACACTGCGCGTTCACTACTCTCCTGGCTTCGAGCTGCACTCGTACTCGTCATGATAACATCTCCCTCTCTCGTTCCAGATAAACTGATGCATCTCGCAGCTGTCACGACCTCATCAGGACAGAATTATTTCAGTGTTAAATTTGATGCAATCTGCTAACATAAGTATCTCGTGGCTGAGTGACTCATTTAAATTGTCTCCTCTCATAATGTTGTGCTCTAAAAGGGAAATATATACACAATAAAACCATATGTGGAATCACTGTCCAGGCTTTTGGGTTGCTCAGCTGACGCTGGGCCTCTTTAGTAAATCTGGCTCTACATAGTTTGACAATTGACAGTTTTGACCATTCAGATTCTTTCTTGGCTCTGTCATGCATGTGATTGAAAGCTGATACCAAATCTTCTTTTTCGTCAGGACAGAAGAAAGTAGCAGTGCGTTGCTCTGGCACATTCTAGCAGCTTTACATTTATCCATGGATTAATAAAGTATTCTGATTCTGATTCTGATTCTGATGAGGCCAAATTGTAGCCTGAGTCGCTCATGTGACTGATAATAATACTCAGTTCAAGGTTCAAGGTTCTTTATTTGTCACATGCACAGTTATAAAAGTATAACACACAGTGAAGCAGGTGAATTCTGTACATTAATATGAATAGACATCTGACTATTTTACAGGATAGACAATATAAACATATTTAAAATTAAAGGAATTGAAATGTACATTGTGCCTTGGTTTAGTGTCTGGAAGAGTCCTGACTCAGTCAATTATAGATGATGTGAGAGGGCGGGTGTGTGTGTTTAGGGCACGGATGGCTTGGGGATAGAAGCTCCTCTTGAGTCTCTCTGTCCTTGCCCGGAAGATGCGGAACCTTCTACCAGATTGCAGAAGTTGGAACAGTTTGTTGCCAGGATGGGACGGGTCCTTCAGTATCTGCGCTGCTCTAGTCCGGCATCTCCTGGTGTAGGTGTCCTGAAGCGGGGGGAGAGCAATCCTGCAGCAGCGTTCTGCTGTACTCCCAAACCACGATGTCATGTTCTGTGTGAGGATGCTCTCCACAGCGCCTGTATAGAAAATCCTGAGGATCTTTGGAGAGACCCTGAACTTCCTCAGTTGTCGTAGGTGATACAGGCGCTGCCTAGCCTTTTTGGTCTGGACCTGAATGTGGGCAGCCCATGTCAGGTCTGAGGAGATGTGGACACCAAGATACTTGAAGGACTGCACCCTCTCCACTGGAGCTCCATTGATGATAATGGGCTTGTAGTCTCTGTGCTGACCCCTTCTGAAGTCCACCACCAGCTCCTTGGTCTTGCAGACGTTCAGCTGGAGGTGGTTGTCCTGGCACCACGATGCCAGATTCTTCACTTCATCCATGTAGGCCGCCTCATCGTTGTTGGAGATGGCACCCAACACCACTGTGTCGTCAGCAAAGTTCACAATGGTGTTGGAGCCATGGGTGGCCACACAGTCTGAAGTGTAGAGGGAGTAGAGCAGTGGCGAGAGGACACATCCCTGAGGTGCTCCTGTGTTGATGGTGATGCTGTTGGAGAAGCACCTGCCCACCCTCACCACCTGAGTTCTGCCAGTGAGGAAGTCCAACACCCATGCACACAGACGGCTGTTAAGTCCCAGATCCCTGAGCTTTGTGAACAGTCTGCAGGGCACTATTGTGTTAAACGCTGAACTGTAATCAACAAACAGCATTCGCACATAGTTACCCTGTTTCTTGTCCACGTGGCTGAGAGTGGTGTGTAGGACGTGGGCGATGGCATCCTCTGTGGATCTGTTGGATCTGTAGGTGAACTGCAGCGGATCTGTGGTGTCTGGGATGGAGGAGGAGATGATGTTCTTCAGCAGCCTCTCAAACACCTTCATTACTACCGAGGTCAGTGCAACTGGCCGGTAATCGTTCAGGGATGAGGGTTTGCTGTTCTTGGGCACAGGGATGATGGTGGATCTTTTGAAGCATGTGGGGACCACAGACTTCGCCAGGGACTCGTTGAACATGTAAGTCAACACACCTGCTAGCTGGTCAGCACAGCAGCGCAGCAGACGGCCGGTGATGCCGCCTGGCCCCGCCGCTTTCCTTGTGTTCACTCTCCTCAATGCCGCTCGGACGTCATGCTCCGTGTATTGGCAATTGGTTCTTATTCGTCCTCAAAAGTTTGTATAGTTGTCACCTTTTACAGTGGCCTCAGTGAGAGGCTGCTATGTGCATACATATCATTTAGTACCCAGAAATTCATTCAGCATAAAGTACAAGCCGTTGTTTCAATGATTTGTAATTTCTGACCACGTTATCACAGCTTTCTTTTTGCAAACTGTTTGTTAACACTTAACAAAGACAGAGAACATGAGGCTGCTGACTTCATCTCCTGCTGTGGAACTTCACAGTTTATGTGAATGAATTGTCGTTTTAAAGTTCTGCTGCTTATTGGGAAATAATGTTCTCTTCCTCTTGAATGTAGCAGAGGACCAACCCACTGGGCCTCTCAGTTTCAGAGAGAGACTGTTTGTTATCAGAGTAAGTACACCGTTTACTTGTTTGATCTGAAACTGTTCAGCCAAACTGTTACTGAACTTGATTTCTGTGAGCAGGGCTTGTGGAGGTTTGTGCTTCCACTGGGAGTGGTCTACTTAACCGAGTATTTCATCAACCAGGGTTTGGTGAGTCCTCTGATGCCCTCTAGCAGCACACTCAGCTCACTGCATGCTGTTAGTGAAACTTGGCTCTGATTTTGTGTGATGTTGTGAGAATATTGAACCAGGAATATTTTTTCCCTCTCTGTAAGATGGAACTCCTGTTCTTCCACAATATTTTCCTGACCCATGCAGCTCAGTATCGCTGGTCAGTGATCCATTACAGAGAGTATTCAGTATGAATGACTTCATGCAGATTGTTTGGGGTGTGCAGCTTTACTTGTTTCTTGTTTGCATCCTCAGGTATCAGACTCTGTACCAGCTTGGTGTACTGCTCTCTCGATCCTCTCTGCACTGTGTGAAGATCAGGAGAGTGTGGATTCTCAGTGTTCTGCAGGTGAGAAATGAGAATAAAATACAAATCAGCATCAGAGTCTGCTCCCTTTTTTTGACAAGGTAGAGGAGCTTGACCTGCAACTTTCTCTGACTGGCTCCTCACTACAAACAATAGATTTGAACATCAGTATTTGTGGCTGCTGTGCTCAAAGTGTGTACACACAAATATGTGTGTCTAATCTGCCTAATGTGAGTGTCTGAATTTGCACTTGAAGCCATTTATAATACTTACCTTGCTTGATCTGCTGCTCACCACAAACAAGCACAAGAATACAGTTTGCACCTTTAACTGTATATTTATAAGTTTTACACCTTTTCCTACTGATAAAAAACATATTTATGGACATTCATATTACACAAAGTAATTAAGCAATAAACAATAAATGAATGTGTTTTTCCTTCTACTATGGACACTTCTGTTTTTGTTACGACAACAAAACCTACAAAACTGGTCAGTCTGGGGAATGAGCTACCAGAGGCAGGGTCAAAAGTATACATGTCACTTTAGTTTGGTTGCCTTTTTGAAATGAATCATTGGTCAGTGTCAGAAGGCTTAACAAACAAAACTTGCCTCTAAAACTGTTCAGGTATAAGGCCTGGACTGAAAATGAGTGAAAAAGAAGCCAGTGTTCAAGAAAAACCTTAAAATATCTTCAGAAAGCCGAGAGAGTTTAAAAAATGACAAGAAAGTTAGGTTACTTGGAAGCAAAACATGAAGAAAGTAAGGCCTGGTCAAGACTTTACACAATAATACATACATATATATATATTTACATGTCAAGTCAGTACAATTTTTGCTGGTTTCACTGGTTGAGGTGAAGTTACTGTATAGACTTATTAAAATGCCACAAATTAGACCAAAACATTAGCACACAAGTAATGAAACTCTGTACCTGATGAAGGTGTTGCTATGGATGTGCAGGTGTCATCAGTGTCTTTTATTAAAGCATGAACAGGAATTCATCAAATTACAAAAAGGACCTAAAAGTAATGCTTTAATGCAATGAAGTCTGGCAACTGAATCAGGGTAACCTTCCATTAACAGGCAGTGACTTTGCAATACAGGAAAGCTGAAGGTTTCTCAGACAAGTGGACGTAATCATTTATGAAGGTCAGATACTTTGCAACCTCGGTATAGACGCTAGGATGGTTGGCGAGGCCACAACTGCCAGGACTCCCATGACTCATGATTCCCACCTGCACAAATTTCTCCCTTTTACGACACACCAGGGGACCACCATAGTTTCCCTGTGGAAATGAAACACACAACACTGATTAGTGTGGCCTTTTTGTTCCTGTTTAGGTCTCATTTAAAACACAGCAGATTCAATTATACACTAAAAAGTAACTAGTAACTACAGCTGTCAAGTGACTTCAGTTGAGTGAAACTAAAGTACTTCATGTGTGATAAATCAAGTGTTTTCAAAGGTATAATCATCTATTCAATTAAATGCAAAAAAAGAGTTTAAAAAACTCATATAAAATAAAACTCACTTTGCAGGCATCCCTTCCCTTCCTGTTGGCACCACAAAGTGTATTACGGGCTATCTGAGGATATGTCTCGTTACAGGTACTCCGAGGCATGATGGAAATCCTCAGCTGTTGAAGAGTTTTTGGATCAGGCAGTGGTACTGCATGGACACACAGGAAAAGTATGGAAGTGACGGTTTGCTAAATCGGTTTTATTTGAAAAAGTGATTTGAAATAGAAATTTTACATTTTGGTATTCAACAAATTAAAAAATGTCTTTCAAACACTAAATGAAAACTATTATATTGAATGAATTATTTTTTCAAGCAAATCTTTTTTTGTTTTTATAGTTTCAGGGGGTTTGGCTTCTATTTCTTTATTTTATTATATCCATCCATCCATCCATTCGCTTCCGCTTATCCTTTTTTTTCAGGGTCGCGGGGGGCGCTGGAGCCTATCCCAGCTGTCATAGGGCGATAGGCAGGGTACACCATGGACAGGTCGCCAGTCTGTCGCAGGGCTAACACATAGGGACAGACAACCATTCACACTCACTCGCACATTCACACCTAGTGACAATTTGGATTATCCAATTAACCTATCCCCACAAGTTGCATGTCTTTGGACGGTGGGAGGAAGCCGGAGTACCCGGAGAGAACCCACGCAAACACGGGGAGAACATGCAAACTCCACACAGAAAGACCCCGGCCTGATGGTGGAATTGAACTCAGGACCTTCTTGCTGTGCGGCAACAGTGCTAACCACCGTGCTGCCTATTTTATTATAAATCAAAAAATTTTGTTTCAAACCCGTTTTTCATATTTCAGGTCTTTTTTTTCTGCTTCAGACTTGTAGGCATGTATCAAATCAACTAATGATTGACAGCTCCTGTGTCGTGTTCGTTAAAAGTTAAAAATGAGGCCTTTGGTTAAAGATGGCGCTCCTTCAATGAATGTTGCCAGCACTAGCCGAACAATAAAGACATACGGTTTCTGATGAGCCTGTGATGGACCATATTGATATACACTGAAATTATAGATGTATTAAGGTGGATGTGATATTCTGGATTAGGCTCTTCGAAAAGATCAGGACAGAAGGACGCGATACGTGCTTTATTGAACAGCAGGACATCACACACAAACTTGTTGTTTTTCTTAGCGGTGCACAAGCTACCTTTTTTTTTGTTATGTTGGTCAACCAAGAACTAGCCCTGTAACAAGCACGTCTGTATTTTACCACTGGGGGGCAACAATTCACTCTATTACAGTGGGGGATTCAAATTTGAAAATGATGTCTAGAATTTGAGGTCGAGTCTTCGATTCTTCTCCAGTTTATAGCTCAGCTCAGCCCAGCCAATCAGAAAACAATATTCTCTGTTGCTGGGGTAAAACTGGAGCTGTCAATCATTTGTATGTGCCCCGCCCCTCCTTTTTGTACACGCCCACAACACACAACGGGCTCAAAGGTCTGAAACTGAAGAAGAAAAAAAACAAGTGAAAAACAAACAAAAAAAACAAAAAAACGAAACATTATCAATGAAAACGAATAATTCAGTCCAAATAAAATAATTCTTTTTTTTCTATACACACTGTATTCAATATAAACATTTGGAATTTCATTTTCAAATCACTTTTCAAATTAATAAAACTTCTGACGATGATTTAGCTCCTCAGTGATGTTTCTTATTTGTAAAGTGCTTTGCACGTTATAAACATCTGTTTTATTGGTGACGGTATGGATAATTACAATGGAGTACAATGTGAGCCTGCCTTGATACAGCATGTATACTTTAAAGCCTACTTTCTGTGCTTAACTTACCACCATTTCCCACTTCCCCCCAGCCAGTCATCCAACACTCAGATGATGGACCAAAGGTGTCATCCTTGTCAGGCAGAGCCACTGGTGCAACATCTTTTGAAAATGTAATCGGTTTCCTCAGCTTGATCAGAGCAATGTCATTTTCGTAGTTGCTGTTGCCCAGGTCTCGGTATTGAACAATATTGGCTATACCCATGTAACGGTGAGCCACCTTTTGCAGCTGATATGTGCCGATAACAACGAACGATCGACGATAATCATAACTGCATGACAAGAGAAACACACACATTAAGTCTCATGTATTTTGGAATGACCAAGCCTTCAACAAAACAACACTACACATGGGTTTTGTGGACACTGGTGCATTCAGCAGTTTAAAGGGCTGCGCATGTTTTTTCATAGTTGGCAGGAATTAAAAGAAAAGGAGCTGCAGTGGAGTAAACATTACATTAGTTTGGACTTGATGCGGTGTCTGCTGGGTGTGTAAATATGCAGCTACTCACTAAAAACACAGCTTAAGGTGCTGAAATGTGCATATGGTGTATTTAAATACTGACTGAGGCCTCCAGGTCTGACAAGTTAGGCCCACTCACCTAACTTGTCAGACCATTTCAGGACACTTGTCAGAAAGTGTCCTGAAATGATTTTGTCTTTATTGGCCACCAGTGAACGTCCCTATGAGTAATTATTCTCCCAAAATACTCACATGCAGTGTGAAGTTTTTTTGTTATGACTGCTCTGGAGGATGTTCATAAAAATAATGAGACACGTTTCTGCAAACACACACAGACTTACTTAGCCACGCACTGTGCAGAAGTCAGCACCCACTGCTTTGCAACGATGGTGCCGCCGCAGCCCCATTTCACCATTTTCGAATCATGAGATGTCATGTTGAGGTGAACCATCCATGGCCAACTTTCCTTTTTGGCATCCTCTGCACCAATGATGGAGCTCATCACTTCATTTCCCAGTAGACCTGAAAAACACAAACAAAATGCTGGATGTAAGTTTGAGGCATCTAAGAAAATTAAATCCCATGTTTGCTATTTTGCTCAGAATGGATGATAAACATTAGAGCATCAGTCTATCGAGGCTGCACTCTGAAATCTGGGCTCTGGAGTTGGGAAATTAAGGTTCAGCATTTTTCTCTCTCACCATCACTGTTGTGCAGCAGTACCAACACAGTTAGCAGAAGTTTGCAGAAAGCCATGGCCGTGATGAAGAACAGTGTAGCAGTACCTCTGTGTGGTGAGGGGGGAACAAGTGCAGCTTTATATGCACTGCTGGAGAGATGACTATCATTAGTCCCGCCCTTTACATCTCAAACCACACCTAAAAAAATGTACATGCGATTTTAACATACAGTGGAAAAATTGTTGAAGAGTTTGGTTGACCATTTTTCCAATGTGTCAAGGTTTTCACCTCTATTGTTTCATTATCTGCACTGCAGACCTGTTTGTGTGGCACAGTGTGCTTGAAAAGTTACCTGCTACTGCTGTGTTTAATTTCCACTTAAATTGTAATGATAGAGTTAAAGTGTAAGGCATAAAAGGTTAAACCAGATCAACTATGGGATTGCTTTCTCCTATTCCACTGAAATGATCTCATATTGATGTTATTTTAAAATTGTTCTCTGTGTTTTGCTAATGTCTAATATCTTTACTTATATTGTTAAACAGACTGTAGTGAACAGGGTTCATTAATATATTTTATATTATAATATAAAATATGCGGTGGTTGGATGCATCAGCAGGGATGACGAGACAGAGTACCGGGCTGTGGTCGACTCCTTTGTCACGTGGTGTGAGCAGAATCATCTGCAGCTCAACGTGGCAAAGACCAAGGAACTGATCGTGGACTTCAGGAAGACCAGGAAACACTTGACCCCTGTTTCAATCCAGGGGGTCAGTGTTGACATTGTGGAGGACTATAAATACCTTGGAGTACACATTGACAATAAACTGGACTGGGCTAAAAACACCACAGCACTTTACAGGAAGGGCCAGAGTCGTCTCTATTTTTTGAGGCGACTGAGGTCCTTCGACATCTGCCAGAAAATGCTCAGGATTTTCTACGAGTCTGTTGTGGCCAGTGCGATCCTCTATGCTGTTGCATGCTGGGGGAGCAGACTGAGGGTCGCAGATGCCAACAGACTCGATAAACTAATCCGTAAGGCCAGTAATGTTGTGGGGATGGAGCTGGACTCCCTCAAGGTGGTGTCAGAGAGGCGGATGTTGTCCAAGATAAAGACAATGTTGGATAACACCTCCCACCCACTCCATGACATGCTGGTCAGTCACAGGAGCACGTTCAGTGAGAGACTGAGATTACCGAAAAGCACCACTGAACGACACAGGAAATCTTTCCTGCCTGTGGCTCCCTGTACAACGCATCCACTTAACACACTGGATACTGCTACAACTACACATGTTTCTTTTTCAGCTTTTACACACACACACACACACACACACACACACACACACACACACACACACACACACACATATATATATATTAGGGGTGCAACGATATTCGTATCAATATTGAACCGTTCGATACAGTGCTTTCGGTTCGGTACGCATATGTATCGAACAATACAAAATTTGTAATTTATTTCATCAACTTTCCTTCTGACGATGCTGTCTGTGTTGAGCGCTCAGTGAATCTGCGTTCGACTACTCCGCCTAGGCTGCACTGTCGAGCGCAGATCCACTGAGCGCTCAACACAGACAGCATCGTCAGAAGGAAGAGCGCAGGGCAAGCTAGCGAGACAGAAGTTAAGCTCTCCTTGCAACATGGACCTCCCCCACTAGGGCTGAACGATATATCGCATTTGCGATAATATCGCGACATGATCAAGTGCAATTTTCTAACCGCAAAGGCTGCGATTATACTCTGGACATGTCCAAATTCATGGGCTGCATCCTCCTGAGGCCGCATTTGTAGACCGATTACGTCACAGCGACGTGCCGAAGGCTGTCCAAATTACTACCATATCCCAGAATTCATAGCGCGGCCCAGCCAAACTCCAGTTTCCAGCAATGGCGGCCGCTACTAAGTTTTAAAATTACTCATACTAATCTTTCTGGGTCACAAAATAAACTTTTAACATATTTTCAGGCGAGAAAGTAGTTGTGTAAACATCAAATATCTGCTCGGTTTATCAAGATATCCCATATTTGCAAAAGTGCTTCGACGTTTTCAGAGGCGTCTGCTACCCACCAGCTCGACAGCTAGCCGGGAGCTCGAGGGTTACTGATGCGGCCGAGAACGGCACAACTCCCGGCACATCATTTTCAGATCACCGCGGAGTTTCGCTGCTCGGGTTAAACGTAATATATAAGTCACTTAGACAACCTAAAAATGTTATTGTTGGGCTTTTTTCAGTGTTTTGTTTGTTCGTGAGTAAATCGGTTTGGCTGAGATTAAAGTTATTAGATTAGATAAAATAAAACTTTATTAATCCCCCGGGTGGGTTCCTCCTTGGTTTTCACACAGCTGACTAAACGTCAAACAGAAAACTTATTAAACAGAAGTATGAGACAGTCGAGAATTTACACCAGTGTCTGGTTATATTTTAGATAGCAAGAAGCAGACGGCCGAGTTTATTAAACTCCACCGAGACAGCGGTGACGCTAATCAGAACTAGCCTTCTGATTAGCTAATCAGAAGGCTAGACCGTCCAATTTCACGCCTTTAAATTTTAAAGGCGTGTTTGTGTGTGTGTTTATACAATTGCTATTATGTTTGCACTTTATGTGTAATGTTACTGACTGCAAAGATCAGTAAGATGTGTGTATTTTTTATTTATTAGTTTTATTTATTTAATATTATTTTTTAATTGAATGACTGTCTAGTAGTTCACAGATGTCGAAAAACTGAGTGTGGTAAAGCCACTGATTTTTTTTATGTATATTTCTGCAATCTGCACATTGTACTGACTTTCATTTTAATGTTTACACCAGGGTTCCTTGTCAGCACTTTATGCTCAGATGTTTGTAAGCTAAAAATAAACTATTGTGTATGTTCAAATATACTGTTGTGATTGAAGAAGTTAAATAAAAATGTCAGTCATCAATTCATGCATCACCTCATGTCATCATAACAGAGGTCTGTCTTCCAGGAAAGAACAGTTTAAAATTAATGTAATATAGTATTGGCCATACTATATGATGTATTGCTTGTCTTTGTTTAATAATACAGAAGACAAAGACCTTAAAAAATAATCGCATATCGCATCGCAATCGCAATATTGGGGCAAAAAATCGCAATTAGATTATTTTCCATAATCGTTCAGCCCTATCCCCCACCCTCATTCAGATCTGGCGTTTGGAATTATTTTGGTTTTCATGTGACGTATGACCCTGAAGGTAAGCGCGTCATGGACTAAAGTAAAACAGTATGTTGGATGTGCCACGCAATGCTCAATTACATAGGTGGGAACTAGTGTGTTAGCGCAGTTAGCTCGTTAACGTGTTGGCCGTCTAGCCCCATGCACGGGGCGATCAGGGGTAGCTCGTTAACGGAGATTTGCCGTGTTGTGGCAACGTCATTTCAACGAGATTAACCTGAAAGCACTAGTGGGAACACAACGAATATGACTGCACATTTACATCATCCTAGTGCAAAAACAACAAGCATGCATGCTACAAACTTTAGCCGAGTCATTTAGACAGCCGTTAGCACATGAGTCTCCTTATGGGGACCTGATATGTTTAATATGCTGCTGAGAATATAGCCCAGAAGAAGCATGTAGTATAGCTTTTATTTTGGAAAGAGCCATTTCTCTGTAATAAACTCTCTTTTCCAAAGATGCATGATTCCTCAATCAGATACAGGGCTCGCAATATCCCTAGCCCGACGTCCAGGGGCTAGTGATTTTTCCAGTCGAGCTACCAAAATCTATCTCTGCCCTGCCCGTCGGGCTATTGTAGGAAGGAAAAATATATGTCAATGCTTTTGCATTCTTTCGGAAATGTAGCTGGGTAATTATGTCATTGGCATCGGTGAGCCACTGTCAATATGTGACATATTGAAATCGCGTTTGAATTTGGGCTTGTTTTTTTGCTTTCACTTTGCAATCGCTCAGACAGCACTGATTGGTGAGTGATGATAATTTGCGCACCAATTCCTCTGACATCGTCTTATTAATCGTTAGCTTACTACGCAAACATGACAAGTGAAATCTCCCGCAGCAAGCTTAAACATGTGAGAGGTTGATCGCGCAGAGAATCGCTGAGCTTATGTGAGTGCGTGTGTAAAAGCATCAGGATATATATTTCAGTTCTGCTGAGCCAAATAAGACAGGTCAGAGTGAAGAAGTGACAGCCAAAGAAAAGCTTACCACAAAACGGAAAAGTTATGACAAATCAGACTATAAGGCAAAAAGAAAGTGCAGCTTTATGGTTTCATGGACAAAATAATTTCTGTGGCTGTGATATGATGAGCTATATAACCAGGGCTGCACATAAGTGGTCCGCAGGTACGCATTCGCTGTCAAAATAAAAAACACGCACAAGAGTTAGGGTTAAATTTTAAAACTGTACTTTTGAGTTAAAATATATATTTATAATTTTAATAAATGACAAATTAAAAAGGCATGAACATTTTTTTGTATCGAAAAAATATCGAACCGTGACACCAAAGTATCGAACTGAACCGAACCGTGAATTTTGTGTATCGTTGCACCTAGGGCTGCCACAAACGATTATTTTGATAGTCAACTAGTCACCGATTATTTTTGCGATTAGTCGACTAATCAGATCATCATCCGTTGGACGTAAAACTACAGCTTATTGCACCAGCAGCATCTGCTCTTATATAACTATCATTAGCTTACAGCTTTAAGTGTTTAAGGTCTGTGCTAACTAAAAATAAAGAAAAGATGATAGTTTATTAAATTTTAATGAAATTTGCAGATTGTTTCGGTGAAGTTTAATAAACTCCTTGCTATCTAAAATATAACAGGACACTGGAGTATATTCTGGAGCATCTCACACTTCTGATAATCAGTTGTCTGCTTGACGTTTATTCAGCTGTGTAAAAACTATAACTTTAATCTCAGACAAACTGATTTACTCAGGAACAAATAAAATACTAAAAAAAAGCCAAACAGTAACATTTTAAGTTATCTAAGTGACTCATATATATATTTAACCTGAGTAGCGAAAGACGGCGGTGGGTTTGAAAACGATTTGCGGGGAGTCCGGTGTTCTCACGGTGCTAGTGAGCCTAGCCCCCGGCTCGCTAACGAGCTAGTGGGTAACAGATGTCTCCGAAAACGTCGGAGCGCTTTTGAAAATATGTGGTGTCCTGATAAACTGAGCAGATATTTGAGGTTTACACAGCTACATTCTCGCCTGAAAATATGTTAAACGTTTATTTTGTGACCCAGAAAGAATAATAAGAGTAACATTAAAACTAACTAGCTGCCGCCATTGTTGGAAACTGCGCTGGGCCGCGCTATGAATTCTGGGACACAGCTGCTTCTTCTTCTTCTTCGGGGTTTAACGGTAGCTGACATCCTTGTACATGCAATGCTGCCATCTTCTGTTTCAGTCCGGTATTACACTCTTAAATCCTGCCACTTATTCCTGCGTCTTTTGTGATCTTACAAAGCTTCAAACGACGCGTCGACTATTAAATCAGTCGTCGACGATTTTGATAGTCGACGTAATCGTGACTAGTCGACAAATCGTGGCAGCCCTAGTTGCACCCCTAATATATATATATATATATATATATATATATATATATATATATATATATATATACACACACACACACACACACACACACGGTACTATTCTTAGTTAGCGTATTGTCTGTCTTGTTAATGTTTGTTTATAATGGAGAAGTGTAACAAAAAATAATTTCCCCCAGGGATCAATAAAGTATTCTGATTCTAAAAATAAAGTGTTTTGCAAGTATCTTTATGATGTGTTATTGAACCTATATTATAGTCAGTCCTCTTTTTAGAAGTCTTTTTTTGGTTTACTTTACTGTGATTTTGTATTTGTTACGATCTCTGAAGGAGGCATTTTTTGATGGAAAGACTTTTTTACCAGATAAAAAAAGGAGAAACATAACGATCACTTTTCCCAAGCCGATTGCAGCTTCTACCTGCTGATAAGAATAACGTTTCATCACTCACGAATATCTGTTTGACATATTATAATAAAAATCCAACTGTGTTCTTGACATTATTTGAATTTGAGCAAACTTAATGTCTCAGGCGGATCAGGAACGTTCAGAGCTGATATTGTTTCCGCGGGGAGGTTTTAGGTTGAAGCGCCGTCTCTGGTGCTTCGTCGGTGAGGTTTGTGAAAGTTGCTGAGCTGAGGACCGTAAAAGCAGTTACGGGGCGTTCTTAGTGACAGCTTCTCGCCAGTGTTGGTGGGAGCTCAGAGCCTGTTAGAATGAGAGCTGTGTGCTTTTCAGCGGTTCGAGACCAACTCAGTTTCTCTTTCATTTAGCTTGGACTGGTTTGTAAACATGGAGCAGCCAGCCAGTGTCAACTCAGATCCTCTTCAGCGACTTGACGGTACCGGTGAGTGTGTCAGCGGCGGACTCGTGTAACTATCAGCATTATTGCTCCGTGAGTCCCTAACGTTTGCTTTATCCTCTCATTTATAGGTCGTTGCGTACAAATCCGCAACTGGATTGGATTTTGGTGAGTGTCCCGATATTTTCAACAGATCACCAATAAGAAAGATCCCTCTTATTTCATCTAAATACATGTTGTGTCGTATCTATAGTAAAAGACGTTGTTCGCTCGTAAGTACTTCTTATGCGAATAAAAAGTGCTGACTGTGAAAGTGAAGTCCACAGCTTCGTCATCTCTCATTTCTCCCTAAACTTTAATGGGATGTGATAAGAACCTATAGATACACGTCATTGCTATGTTTATTCACACGCAGAAATGAGGAAATGTTTTTAGGTCTTATTTGTAGTCTTCCTCTCACCATTAATCGGATTTTTCAGCTGTGGGCCCCGCCCCTTTTATGTATTTAGCTCCTCCAGCAAGCCTTCCTAAGACCACATGCACTTCAGGAATTGCTTCAAGGTGGCACATTAAGATTGGCTATTCACTGTGTGTGCAGTCAGGTCTTTATGTGGAAAAACGACAGACTTGAGTCGGCACTGGGAAAGCAAAGATGATAATCAGGACTGAGCAGGAGAATAATCAGTAGCCTCTCTTGTACATTCGAGTCTTTGCTTCAGATCTATCACTGTATCTGAAGCACAGTGTCATATGTCACGTCTCTTACTCACCTACTCACGGCTCAAGGTTCACGAGAGCAACGCAGATATAAATAAAGGTCTCAAGCATGTACGACAGAAAGGGATCAAAGGGAAAATGGAGACAGAAAGGCAGAGGAAAGGCCAGGGACCGAGTACTCGTGCTCCGCTTCGTACTCATTGCAGAGACCTGAGTTCCGTTGTGTTTTGCATTTGCTGCATGTCTCTCCCTCGGTCTGTCTCTTTACGTTATTGCCATTCAACCATCACCTTGTAGTAAAAACAAAAAGCCACAAATAAGTCACAAAAGAAAAGTTGTCATTGAATTCTGTCACACTGATAATTCACATTAGTAAGTAAACTGAAGCACAGATGGAAAGCCCAAGGTGGCATAGCAGGTAGTGAAATGAAAAGGCACTTTAGCTGCTACTGGAAAACAAGCAATTAACAAAGGAGGGAGGGAAAAATACACAAAGCTATAAGAAGATGAAAGCTAGAAAATAATGAGGAAGCAAACTGGAAGGATGGACAGGAAAAAGGTGGAAGGCAGGTTGGAAAAGGAAGACTTTGAAGAAGCTTGAAAGAACAAAGGTTAACGACATGAAAAGCACAAAGACTGTGAAAAGGTCTTTGTTGAAAAAGTTTTAATATTATTTTAAAAAATGTATCCTTAAATGAATTCAAAAAACTAAACTATGAGTAGCTGATAAATGCTTGGTAATGCAAAAGTTTTGAAAGTGCACGGTACTGAGTGCACGATATTTTGGGGGGTTTTATGTTGAGAGAAATTTTGCAGCCACTGATTAAGTTGTTATTTTTTGATGCATCTCCGTATCTCGTTTTTATCTTTCCACATCTATACAGGCTCCTCGGTTTGTGCAACAACTTTGCTTACGTGGTGATGCTGAGCGCCGCACATGACATTCTCGAGAAACAAGAGTCACGAAATGAAACGGCGTCTGTAAGAGAACAAATGTGTATTTAAATATGCACTGCTCAAATAAATGAAAGGAATACTTGATCACTGGATTCTGGCACAAAGTCTTCAGAGATGTTGATCTGTCCAATCAGGAAACAGAAACTGTTGTGAATGCATTTCACCTGCTTAGGTGCAAATGAAAGATGCATAAGGTGCACTGGAGGAGTAACAACAACTATTTCTATGTCACTGCTCATAGTAAGAGAAGGTACCTGCAGTCTATTCAGAGTGCACAGCTCTAACCCTGCAGCAGGACGGTCATGTGATGAGGAGCGCTGCCAGAGCTCATATACTCATCATGTTCCAGGCAGAGGATGACTTTGGTTTCCTCTGATTCCATTTCCATCGTTACATCTTATTTTTCCACAATAAACTGCATGATGTACTTTACCAGTTCATATTCTCAAGTTAAAAATCTCATTCATTGAGATCTGATGTGTGACTCAAGTGTTCCCTTTATTTTTTGAGCAGTGTAGTTTGGCAGTGGTCACGTTTCAAAGTCGTTCTATGTTTAGGGTTAAGTGAACTTCTCAGCTGTATATTTCTATTATTGTTTCCCAGACTTCAGCCTCACTGCACGTGGACTTCCAAGTTGGGAACAGTAGCAACAGTAGCATCTATGACTGCAACCCTGTCTCTACTGCGGTAAATAAAGGTTCACTGCACTGATGCAGTAAAACGTTTGTTCTGGGTGTTTAGTGTCGAGACAAATGTTATAAACTTTTGACTGGTTCACAGTTTGTGCTCTCGTTTAGAAGCAGTGACTTCCTTTTAAATGTTTATTTTAAAAAAGACAAACGTCACATGATTGATGAGGTACTGAAACTAGTATAACACTTAACCAAAGAAGGATAATAGCAGGAAAGCTTCCTACACTAATAAGGCTAATGTGTACATATTAACAGAAGTATATTCAATCAATAAATACAGTCCAATATCTGGTATAATAACAGATATACTGTAGATTGTATCTTAGATAGTAAGTTAGGAAACATGTTCATGTTTGTAGTCAACAGTATTTAGCGGATCATAAATATTTCAGGTTCCTGGAGGTTATGAAAAACTCATAAAATGTTATTATCATTATAGAGACATTACTGAGCACATACATTTATGTATTATATAATTTAGTTGTCATGGCCATTACATTATGGTGGACCAGCCAAACACCATCACTGTAGTAGCACGCTCCACATAAATAATGCGTTCTGTTTGTTGGTACATTTGAAAGTGTGGAAAAGAAAAAGGTCTAACATGTGTTCTCAGTTTAATCCACAAAACCCAATGTTACAGGAAAAATGATTCTATGTTTCTTTACCTTCTTTTAAATGTACAAAGATGCCCTTTGTCTATGGTTAGGTTAGTTTAGAATTATCCTTTTAGACTTTCCCAGCAAAGACATATTGTTTTGGGACATATTGTTTTAGATTGTTTTATCTCTCACAGCTCTCTCCCAGCTCTCTGCTGACGAGACTAGTACCACATATGGAGTTGTTTATTTTATCTGTTTATTATTTTCTTATCCTGTTCTCACTGTCTCTGTGCTCTGTGCCTATAAAAAATGCCAAGCCACTGTGCATGGTGTGAGTTGTTCTCAGCAGCTCACCCGTGTACACGTTTAGCACAGAAAGTAACTTTGTCTCATTGTGTCTTTATTTCTCCTGGGTTTTTTACAGTTTTCTCCTAACACCCAAAAATAAAAGCTGAGTTTTATTTCTGGTTGTTTCCCAGCTTCATTAAAACTATTGACAGATGTATGAGGCAGCAGTGGTGAGGTGTGTGGTAGGAGTGACGGATGGGTTTAAGCTGGGGGTGGCATCCGCACTCTTTACTGTGAGCCCCTTTTGATTGTGATTGTGATGTTCATGCAGGAGTCTCTGTGGACGATGATGTTTGCAGATGACGTTATGATATGTAGTGAGAGCAGGTGGAACAGAGTGTGGACAGGTGGAGGTAAGCGTGGGAGAGATGAGGACTGAACATCAGTCAGAGAGAGAGAGAAGGTGAACATGCAAGCAGTAGAAATGGAGAAGGTAGATAAGTTTAAATACCTGTAATCAGTCATCCAAAGTAATGTGCAGTGCACAACAGAGAGGAGTGGAGACGATTGTAAAGGGTGGTTTGTGACAGAAGAATTAGAGGAGGAATTAGGAATGTAGTAAAAGCTGTGATGATGTATGGTGTGATAACAGTGGGCACTGGCAAAAGGTAGAGCTGAAGCTTTTCATTAGGAGTGACCAGGATGGGCATGATTAGAAATTAGTATATCAGAGCGTTTGAACGTGTACAGAGGACAGAAACTGAAAATGCAGGACAAAAGATGTTAGATATGGAGCAGCCAGGCAGGAGGACAAGAGGAAGACCTCAGAGGAGATTGATGGATGGTAGTGAAGGAGGGCATAAGGATGGATGGTGTGGCAGAAACTACAAGCTGTATCATTTGTGTCCACAGATGTTCAGTTGTTACATTTTTCTTGGCAGGCTGTGCTGTTAGCTGACATCCTACCAACACTCTTCATCAAACTGTTCGCTCCCTTTGTGATCCACAAAATGCCTTATGGGTAATTATTACTTTGATTGCTGTTCTTTGTTTCCACTTGCTGTGTTTTTACAGTAACTAACAATCATCACTCACATTATTGGTACGATCTGATTTCACTGCACTGATAATAAACAAATAGTTGTTTCTTTGACAAACTTGCAAATGACAAAAACTGTGACGTCCTTCCTGTTTTACAGTAGTGTGTTTGTATCAGGTGTCAGGATTTTAGCCCCACTGGCAACATGAGGTTTGAGTTTGGTTTAAAAAAAGAGACAGAAGAAGAAAACAACAAGAACTTTGTTTTATTTGCATATTATTTCCACTCAATCCCACCTTTGGCGCTCTTTTTGTACTGCTGCTAAGCTGCTGTGATGTCTTTTGGCAATAATGATCTCCATTTGTTTTCGTCTGGCTTTAATGTTTTCATGTATATAAGATGTTAAATTTATGAATGAGAGCTTAGCAGTGACCAAACATGAAATTGGAGCAATAAACAAACCTACTTGGTTAATGGCTGTGCCTGGTTTCAGTGGCCCCGGCTGACTAATCAGAGCTGAAAAAGAAAAGAAAAATTGGACTTTATATGTTTTGTGTGTGATATAGTCAGGAAGTCAGTTGTTAACAGACTGAGTTCTTCTTGCTGTCTGCATAAAAACATCGCTGTCATGGTGCTTTCCAGCTTTCCTGGTTAATTCCTGTTCTTTTATCCCAGCATTCGAGTGTTGTTCTGTGCCATCATGGCAGCAACGAGTTTCCTCCTGGTGTCCTTCTCCTCAGCTGTGTGGATGAGTATTCTCGGTAAAGCAACCTGTTAATAATTCAGATCAGATCTTTTATCATTAAGGGTGTCTGATATGGCTCTGATGAGCTTTTAGAAGGTGGATTAGATAAAACTTTGAGTTATTTTCTTCGGTTTAATTTCTTCTTATCTACTGTGAGCATCTGTGGTTGTTCCACAGAAGCTTGATAGAGCTTTACTGCTGCTATAAATAATCATTTATCGTACCAGTTCACGCTTCTATCAAATACACTCCTCCAGACACCAAACGTACCAGCCCCAAACTAAATGCTGCCACCTTGAAAGCAGTAGTGATACTGGCACCACAGATCTACTGGTAGAACTGGATACCAGATGCAAAGATGGCCCCTGCTTGCTAGAAATGTCCTGATAGGCTCTAAAGGGCTTGTGCAGCAAAATACCATTAGCAGTGGATGGAAATTGTTTCTTTTTTTTAATAGACAGCACTATTTCAGACATTACTGTTAGAATCAAGCAGACCTCTATGTGAATAAAATAAGTCAGTAAAGAGCAACTAAATTCGATTCAGTTCACCAGTAACTAAAATGCAACCATTGTGACTGCCCACAAAGGTCCTGTAAATGAGCTCTTTTTATTGAAGTTTGTTCTTCAAACAAAAGAATAAATTCTTCCTCTTTGCTCTCTCTGATCACGTTCTCTGTTGCTGTGTTTGCAGGAGTGATCTTTGCCAGTATCAGCTCAGGACTGGGAGAGTTGTCCTTCCTCTCTCTAACAGTATATTTCAGCAGGTAAACACTCTTCACTCATTCTTTTTGCCAATTTTGAATTCAGTTGCTGCTCTCTTATTAAAGATTCAAACAGAGCTTGTCCAGATGACAGAACTTGGGTTGATGCCCAAAGTGTAGGGTAAAGTTTGTGAACAAGGCAGAGTTTACACAGTCGAATTCTTTGAATTCCTGCATAAAGACAAAATTTTATTTGTATTTTATTTGCTGTGTGGAATCCCGTTTCTGCCAGGACTGAAGTAAGAATAGCTTGAAACCAGAATCATTCAATGGAAATTACTTTTTGTTACACTTGCTTAGTAAAAATTGTGAAAAGATAAAAAATTATAAATAAAATAATAATTCATTAAGTTGATATAACAAAGTCCAAGTGAATTAACTGCTATGGAAAAAGAAAAATTGAAAAAAACAAACAAAACAAAACTAATTCTATGTGTCAGAATTAAATGAACAATACCAAGTGTGCAGTATTAATGGAGGTTTGCAGAAAGTAATTTTACAGTAGTTTAAATGTAAGTTGAGAGTTAAGGAGCTTTGGTTGTTTTATAAAAACAAAAGTTTAGAGGGGTTGGGATTGTTGACAGTTCTAACTAAAAACTGAAATAAAATACAGATGATAACAAGAAAAGCAAAGTGAGTTTATTTTTCATACATTTTACACAAATTTCCATTCATCATTTTCTCCCTGATGCCACCCATTTGTTTCTGGAGCGTCATAGTGTTTTATGGAGCCAGACTCAAGCAGAGGTTGGAGTGCTGTCTCCATGAGCTGTGCACACAGACACACCTGCTCATTAATAAGTTACACACTAATAAAAAACACCACCAGAATTCCCAGACTTCTTGGACAGTCTGCACCACAGAGTTATATGATCTTGGTAAAAATGGTAAATGGCCTGTATTTGCGTAGCGCTTTACTTAGTCCTGATGGACCCCAAAGCGCTTCACACTACATTCAGTCATCTGCCCATTCACACACACATTCACACACTGGTGATGGCAAGCTGCATTGTAGCCACAGCTGCCCTGGGGCCCACTGATTGCCTCTGTAAGATAATTCCTTCTTCAAAAGACATCAGCAGCATAAATCAGCTGGCATCAGTGACCAGCTGTGCTGATGCCTAGCAGAGGACAGATGGACTGCTACAGGTTTGCAAAAAGAAAAGTTATGAAGGAGTTATCAATCTGATATTCTTGATATCAGACATTTTCCACTGAGTTACGTAGTTTGGGTGCTTGACTTTAAATGTCAGTTTCCACGATGACAGAGCTTTTTCACAGTAACTCCAAGTTTCCTTCTAACAGTAATCCTGCTTACAGCTTAGACTCACAGCAGATAAAGTCCCGGTCAGAAATGAGTTTAAGAAGCTGTGAATGGTCTTCCAACCGTGTTTTTATTTTTACTCTGGAACATTAACGGTGGTTTTCTGTCTGCTCCAGGAGTGTACTGGAAGGCTGGGGCTCAGGCACTGGTGCTGCTGGTCTTATTGGAGCCCTCCTTTACTCAGTCCTCATCCAAGCTGGCCTTTCACCACGGGTTACACTGCTTATCATGCTGGTCGTCCCATTCACTATGGTGGTAAGGTAAGTGTGCAGGGACAAGGATTCTCTGTATTTTTGTGTTGTGACTCATCGCTCACTCAGATAGTTAGTTTGTGCTTTGTTATTTGTGGACATATTATCTTATTTTGTTTTTAGCATTTTTGGATGGGAGTTGCTTAAAGTGAATCAGTGGCACCAAACTTGGCAGGGGATTAAGACATTCTTTAACTATGGTCTTGTGGCTTAGGCAGGTAGGCTGTTTTTAAGTTGTCATAGCATGTACACCGTGTGTGCATCTAATATGTCAGTGGTGATGGATGCTAATGACATCCTCACGAGGTGAGTGTTTTGTGCTGTGACCTTTAGTGCTGTGGGAAATATGGCTACTGGATCACTTGTGAGTGTTGTTGGCCAGGTGATGGCAATAACACTGAGGGGTGCTGAGCCATCCTTGATGTGATCATTGTGTGGCCATAGCTCTCCATTTTGTGGTTGGTCACTAGTATGCTTTCTTTACTGAACCTTGTGGATTAACCCTTTAGAGCCGATTGGAGCGGACACGCTCTGTTTTGCGTAACTATTTTTAAATCCCAGTAGCTCTGCAACCACGTAAGCTAGCGCAAATTTTTTTTTTGCATATGAAATCGGAGGAGTTGTACTTACATCTTATGCCATCAGATTGTCCTCGGTCACGGTTTCCTTCCACATAAAGCTTTGCAAAAACTGCATAAAAAGCGCTTGCAGGAACAAAAACATGATATTCCAGAAACACGCTTTGCCGATCCGATCAGCTGTTCATAACACTTCCTAGTTGGAATAGACGTCAGCGCGAACTTTTGCATTTCCGCCATTACCGGCCCGAAACCGGAAGTGACTTCATTTTCGCGGAAATGTAGTCTTTTTTACCATCAGGGCCTCAGGGCATATACTGGTCTTTTTAAAAGTTATCTTTGACTTTATGACTTTCTGTGTCGTTTCTGGGATGCTGAGGACTCATATTGCACTGCTGGAAATAGTTTATTTTGATGCATATGCTGCTTTTTTGCAAATTTGCAGTATAATATTTATTTTCGTTTTTCCTGCAGTATATAAAAATTGGTGTATTTCAAAAATAAAACTATGAAGACACTCAAAATAAATTTCCTGTGGTGGGAAACTATTTTGTGCAACTTTTTTGTATTTACAGTTTTGAGGGATAAGCCTCTTAAATTTCTCTAACTACAAATATATGTTAAAAAAGCAAAAACGATTTTCAATTTTTTTGTAGTTTATTGCACTTTTTTGCAATTTATGTAATTACTATGCACTTAATGAATACATATTATTAAAATCTGGGCTATAATGGTTGTATTGATGTATAGCAACTTGAAATGCTCCCAAAAATGGCTCCACAGCATGTAAAAATATAATATAAGCTCTGGCGGACTTGGTTCTATGGTAGGTCTTAAAGGGTTAAAGTAACTTGTGGTATAAGGCCATTTGAATGTGACCATTTGTGTGGTGGAAACAACAGATCACTTGATTGTGGGTATTTGTTGCTACTTTTGGTTTTGTGTTGTAGCAGGTCAAGTAATCATTTTGAGTTTGTGACTGTCGTGCTCCTTTGTGTTGGTCACATGTTACTTCCTGTGTGTTCAGTGTGGCAACTTCAAATCCTCATGCAGGGGCATCCATGCTTAAAGATGCCTACTATAATGTGAACACTGTGCTTCTGTTAGCTTTTACTTTTATTTCAGGTTTGTGGTTCAAGGACCTGAAGGCTTCAGGGGGGCTTTTAATAAATGTAGGGGTCCTAGAGGAACCCTTTTGAGGGAGGAGGTGTTATGTCCCTCTGCAGCCCCTAATCTCCTCAGTGTGTTCACCTAGTCAGGTGCTGATAAAGGCATATCTGAGGCAGGCTTTTTAGCCAGCCATTTTAGCCGACCTGCTATGCATTTTAGGATTAAAACCTCTTCTCACCCACAATCTGGTATTCATCTCCTTTTTTATGTTGCGGCTTTTGAGCTGGGTCGTAACAGAGACTTAACAAGGGTCCAATTTTGAATTAAGCTTCTGTAGGTCTAAGGTGTAGGTAGCCCAATGCTTTCATCTGTGGAGGTGAAGTGGTGGCCAAATAGTCACTTTAATTGAGTTCAGTTGACTCCAGTTCACTTCAGTCAAATGAGACATTGACAGGATGTAGTTTGTATTTCCTGTTGAGACTTTTTCCCTGTAAACTGCGTATAAATGAAGCTGAAACTTACAAAATGATTTGTCGTCTTCTTCATCCCAACAATTTTACCAGCTATTTCCTCCTGCTGGTTTGTCCACCTTCATTACCTCAGTGGAGGACCAAGGACACTGAGTATGCAGCTTTGGTCTCTGAGGACAGACAGCAACTTCTGGACAGTTCAGACGAGGAGGAGCCCGAGAGCTCCACCACAGGTAAATGTCACATTAGAAGGGTGTAGCATGAAATCAGCAATAAACTGAAATTTAAATAAAGTTCAGCAACCAAATCCTGTAAAGACAAACTCTGTTTCATTGTTTGATATATCTACTAACTGAACACGAACACATGAGTTCCTGTAAGTGTTTGAGTCCTCCATGACACCAGTTTTGTTTTTCCGTAAGAATACATGAATTTTAACATTTTAAGCAATAATTTGCACAAAAAGGCAGATGCAACAAATATGATGAAGATATAAAATCATTTACATTTGAAGTTTGTCCACAGACACTCACGTTTTCTTACAATGATGACTTTACACTGTTGCCCAATAGACACGCCTGAAAGATCCCAGAGCGTTGCTTTGCTGTTATCTAATCAGATGGTCATCAACACGTGTCAGTTTCTGTTTGACATGGTGAGAGGAAACGCACTATTCTACATCTTTATTGAAATTGATAAAAGGAGGTCATGACTTAGGGGAAGATGTGAGTCGCTCAGATGGAAAACAGTGAAAAGGTATTTAAAGCACAACAGTAGTTTATATTTACCTCAGCTAAGAAGGTAGAAGTAATGTTATTAATCTGTCAGTCAGCAGGTTTATAGCCCAAATTTTAAAATTGCAAAACGGGGCTAATTTTATATTTTTATTGTTTAAAGTATAAACAACAGACTTCTTAAAAGTTCTCTTCCTTTTTTGAATGTGTGCTGGTAGTCCATAGGAGCTATGAGTTTGGCAGGTATGTGTTGTGGCTGCCTATTGTCACTAAGTGAAGTGTCTCGAAAGAGCCAATAATGTGGGCTACGGTGGATTATGTTTGGCCTTCAGTTGGTTCTTTAGCTCAGCCTCTGTTTCACAGAAGAGTCATAAGAGACTCTGGTGAAGTGGGGAAGTGAAACTTCCTCAAAACTGTCTGCTGCAGTATTGTTCATGTTTTTCTCGTGTACTTTTTGGTCTTTGATTTTTCTTAATGCCTCTGTCTTCAAGGTGAACATGCTGTTTCCTTTTTAACCAATCAGCATTTGACCTACACAAAGGCTGTATCCCAATTCAGGGTCTGCAGCCTTAACGGTCCACAAGGGCCGCGTACTCAAGGAAGACTAAGGCCGGAAGTGCGAGGCTTGTGAAATGGGACGGTCTAGTCTCCGTGGCACTGCCCAGGTTGCCTAGCAACCATGACACTAACAGCTGGAAACGTTTCATACAGCATTATTTGACAGAAATGAAGGAGAAAATCTTTTGTTTGTTTGTTTGTTTGTTTGTTTGTTTGTTTGTTTGTTTGTTTGTTTGTTTGTTTGTTTGTTTGTTTGTTTGTTTGTACATGAGCTTTGATTTGATGAGTATCTGAGGCTGAGACCACAGGACTGTGAAATCATGATTATTGGGCTTCACTTCTGTACTGAACAGTCATTTTAAGATTAGCTCGTAAATAACAATTAGCTAATGTTGTTCATGAGACTAAAGTCATCTTACTTTGGTAATGTAAATATAATATGGACAATATTAAAGTCATTATTTCAATCATTATTAGTTATTAAAGCAGTGAAAGAATTCTGTTTCAAATACTGAGCTTCAGTAAAGATTCAAGCTGCATTTATTTGTATTTGCTGTCACCTTAAATCTTCACTCAAAGACAGGTTTCTTTGACACTGTATATATAACTGTGTTATATATAAGAGACAAATATTGTTGTTTTAATATGTTGGTATTACTCAATTTGTCTCAGTGTTTACTTTAACCTCCTAGGACCTGGCGTCCACATATGTGGACATCACATTTTGGGTTATTTAGACCAAAATACTAAATTTTGCTCTACAAGGGCCTGATATCCACTTACGAGGACATTATACTGCTACTGTTCTATCAAAATTTTAAACAAATATCCTCATATGTAGCTCTTATTTTTCTTAAAAACAAAAATAAGATAAAAAAAAAAATCTGGTAATTCTTTGTTTTTCATTCATCGGGCCTCAATACGCCCAAATATCAAAGAGAAATTAAAAATGCATGTCATGGAAAAGTTCGGGTCTTAGGAGGTTAAATATCCATAAAATCATCACATTCTCTGTAGGATTAAGGTCAGCTATTGAACGGCGTATATTTTAAAGTAAAGGCTTTAAAACCGAGCAGCCTTTGAATTGGTACAGCCTTCGTCGCGTCACTGTGACGTAATCGGCCTTAAAAGCGGCCTTTAAGGCTGCAGACCCTGAATTGGGATACAGCCACAGTGTGACTGCATTGGCAGAGGTGTAGCGCACATGTGCATGCAGGTTACCTGAGTTTTTGCATATATCAAATGACACATCTGCAGTGGCATCAAACATTAGTTTCACTTGCAGAAAGTCGTCTGTGCACAGCTTCATCCTGACTCTCACTGCCTCCATTTAAACTATGCATGTTCCTCTCTTCCTCACTTACTGTATGGTGGTTCTTAACAAGTAAATAAAAAACGTTTGTTTTCATAATATTTCAGAATAAGAGCCCAGTTAAGAAATTAAGTGTTTCTATCCAGTGAAGCACGAAAGTGCTTTTAATTTGAAATGGTTACAGGAAAACCTGAGGTCAAGTCAAATGGCTTTATTGTTATTTCAACCATGTTCAGTGCTATAGTACACAGTGAAGCGAGACAGCGTCCCTCCAGTATCATGGTCAATGACATATATGACATGACATATAAAAGACAATCAACACAGGACTACATATTTTAATTCAATTCAATTTTATTTATTTGAATTGAATTGATTTGGCGCTTTATATAATCACAACAAAAGTCACCTCAAGGTGCTTCAACATACATACATACAGTGCAAGTGTGCAAAAACTGCAAAAAACATTGCAGCACCAGACAGAACAGAACGATACAGACACAACAGTGCAACAGAAATGTGCATCAATGACAGTTGGTTGTGCATGTTTGTGTATATGAGATTGTGCAGATAAGTGTGTGTGTCAGTCCAGTCACTGAGTGGTCAGTAGTCTGACGTTTGGGGGAAGAAACTTTCGCGGTCTGGCAGTGAGGGCCTGAATGCTCCGGTACGTCTGTGCCAGAAGGCCAAATTGTAGCCGGAGTAAAATACGAGCGCTCACAGGCTCTGCAGTAGCTGTCTCAGTTTCTGACCACCCTTTGGAACACAAATTTGCGTGCTAAGCTAAACGGATCACATGTTCCTCTCTGTTCTTACTCATGTGACTGATACTGATACTCAGTGTATTGGCAGTTGCTTCCTATTGCTGCTCAACAGTTTGTATATGTTACCTTACAGTGGCCTCAGTGAGAGGCTGCTATGTGTATACGTATCATTTAGTACCCAGAAATGAAATGTTTCAATGATTTGTAATTTCTGACCACGTTATCACAGCTTTCTTTTTGCAAACTGTTTGTTAACACTTAACAAAGACAGTGAACATGAGGCTGCTGACTTCATCTCCTGCTGTGGAACTTCACAGTTTATGTGAATGAATTGTCGTTTTAAAGTTCTGCTGCTTATTGGGAAATAATGTTCTCTTCCTCTTGAATGTAGCAGAGGACCAACCCACTGGGCCTCTCAGTTTCAGAGAGAGACTGTTTGTTATCAGAGTAAGTACACAGTTTACTTGTTTGATCTGAAACTGTTCAGCCAAACTGTTACTGAACTTGATTTCTGTGAGCAGGGCTTGTGGAGGTTTGTGCTTCCACTGGGAGTGGTCTACTTAACCGAGTATTTCATCAACCAGGGTTTGGTGAGTCCTCTGATGCCCTCTAGCAGCACACTCAGCTCACTGCATGCTGTTAGTGAAACTTGGCTCTGATTTTGTGTGATGTTGTGAGAATATTGAACCAGGAATATTTTTTCCCTCTCTGTAAGATGGAACTCCTGTTCTTCCACAATATTTTCCTGACCCATGCAGCTCAGTATCGCTGGTCAGTGATCCATTACAGAGAGTATTCAGTATGAATGACTTCATGCAGATTGTTTGGGGTGTGCAGCTATACTTGTCTCTTGTTTGCATCCTCAGGTATCAGACTCTGTACCAGCTTGGTGTACTGCTCTCTCGATCCTCTCTGCACTGTGTGAAGATCAGGAAAGTGTGGATTCTCAGTGTTCTGCAGGTGAGAAATGAGAATAAAATACAAATCAGCACCAGAAGGATGTCTGGGTTAAGCTAGGCTCCCTTTTTTTGGTAGAGGAGCTTAACCTGCAACTTTATTCTGACTGGCTACTCATTACAAACAATAGATTTGAACATCAGTATTTTTTGCTGCTTGTGTGTATCTGTGTGTACGTAGTGCATATAAAATGTTGTGCACAAATCCATAATTGGTCCATTAGGCAGTAGGTGAAGCTGCATTAGTGCATAGAAGTGTTAGGAGCAGCCAATAACAAAACGGCGCAGCAGCTGTCCTCAAAAAATTACGACCACACAATGATCCTCATCTAGTAATATTTACAAGGAAACGTTCATACTATTTACACAGTGACCCTGTGTAAATTTCCAGGTGAAACAGAGAAAGTGCTGATGATGTTGTATAAGAGAGAAGCCTGCACCTCTAAGGCAAGAAATTTGGAGAAAATCTGACTGTAGAAAAAGAAAGAAGCCAGGAGAGGTGTGGCTTTGCAGAGTGTCTCAACAACTGTTTAGGACAAAGTGACACTCAGGCTGAAATAATAGGAGAGCTGAATAAATGATTATTTTCCATCATACATTGCATAGTTTATGGTTTGTTTTCAGGTGACTGAATAATTTGTGTTGCTTTGTGATGCAGATAACTATAGTACATGCATATGGGGTTGTTAAATGTGTGTGAATGTATACTTTACAGACACTGCTGTGTTTCTCAGAGCTGCTTCTCTCTCCTCTCCACAGACGCTGAACGCTGTGTTTCTTCTGTTTGCTGTACGTTACCTGTTCCTGCCCACTGTTTGGTTGGTGTTCGCTTTTATCCTCTATGAGGGTCTGCTGGGTGGAGCAGCATATGTCAACACCTTCCACTTCATCAGCAAGGAGGTAAAGGACAGCTTCAGAGAACCATTCATATAGTTTAGACTCTGGAGTATTCTAGACAGTTCTGACTTTAGGAATCTGGATAATTCCATATTTTCTGTTCTTCGACCTCTGTGCAAAGCTGCATTTCATTTTTTATCCATTCACGGATACATACACACTCTGCAAATGTCACAATGATTATTTTAGGAGATCAGTACAGAAGCAGCTGTGCACTGTTGAGCTGTTTTTACTCCACAGTAAGCATGCATCTACCTCAGAGTGTCTTCTCTTTTCTCCTACAGACTGAAGACAGACACAGGGAGTTCTCCATGGCTGCTGCCAGCATTGGAGACAGCCTGGGCATAACTGTGGCTGGACTCATATCTCTTCCTGTCCACACTTACTTCTGTTCATTATAACCAAGCCCACACACTGACCAGCACGATGAGTAAGCAAAACGTGGGTGCGTTCGATTTTTAAATCCGAACTGGGTTAGAGACAAAAAGCAGACATTACATAAAAATGTCAATATAAAGTCTTTGACTCCACATCCTGTACTTGCTGCATATTTATAGATAACAGCAAGTGAACTATATAGAAAGTCCAGAGTCCACAAAAGTGTTTTTTACCTTCAGCCAGAGATCAAATAATATCAATAACATCCTACCTACGATCACAGAAGGTAAACCTGAAACACAGATCAGTGAAACCGATAGGCCAGAAAATATTGTCTTGTTTTGATGACCAGTTTCTTTGTGGTTTTCCTTCATGAAAAACCTTCCAGTGGTTCACAGAACAAAAGCTTTCAATGTGAAACAAGATATATTTCAATTTGACATAATGAATAAAAAAAATATAAATGCAATACATTTTAAAGTCACAGAAGAGGAGATGTCATTTCAGCAAGTTTACTGTGTTTTAATTGTGGTAACTAAAGAGTCCTCTTTAAGTATAAAGTATCTCTGAGCTGTGACCAGGCAGCTAGTATCGTGTAGGAAATCCCTCCACACCAACCTTCAACGCTAAGATTTACCTTAAAATCTAAACTGTTATTTTACTGACCTTCATTTTAACATTAACTCCTCAAACTGAACTCTGGGTTCAGAAACAGTTCTATGAATGACTACTCAGCTAGGATGTGCCATTACTATTTTCAAACTATTTTAAAAGTCAGAGAGCTCAGTCATTGAATGCTGCAATTAAATTTTTGGGAGGTGAAATTATAAAACTATTGCTTTCAGGGGGCAAATAAAGCTCAATAGGTAGAGTGGTTGCCCCATGATCGGAAGGTTGGGGGTTTGAATCTACTGAACAGCTACCCTGAGCAAGGTACTGCTCCCTGGGCACTAGATTGGTGGCTGCCCACTGCTTCACTGAGTGAATGGGTTAAATGAGAGGAATTTTCCCACGGTGATCAATAAAGTATACATTATTATTATTATTTGAAGAAACTGTGAGTAAATATAATGCTGAAGCCTGACGGCTCTCACTAAGTGCCTTCTATAATAAGTAGTTCTATAGTTAAGAGTTTAATTCATGTTAATAAATAGCAGAGATTACTTTCGTATTTCAGTTGTAGTCAAACGTTTGCAAACACTCATCGTAGAAATGAATCTGAAATTTGGGATTTTCATTATTTTTTTGACATGACTATAGGTGACTTCAATCTTACTGAAAGATTGTGGACTATGCCAGTGTGTGAATGTGTGTGTGAATGGGTGAATGACTGAATGTAGTGTGAAGCGCTTTGGGGTCCTTAGGGACTAGAAAAGCGCTATACAAATGCAGGCCATTTACCATTTTACCATAAAATCCAGGTTGGTACCAGGAAACCAAGAGAAGAATAATGGTCAAATATAACGTCAGAATCATGCCTGATTGAGGTGGAAATTTTTCCAAATTAACTTCAACCATGTGCATCCAATTCTCATTTTCAAAGTCTTTTGTTTTTGCAGATGCTGTAAAATCATTCCTCTCTGGGAAGAAAACAATTCAAAGAAATGATTAAAGTCCAAAATTACCATGACATTCATGTCCATGATGAGTGTATGTAACAAAGCGAGCAAAAATGTGAGTGTATGTAACAAAGCGAGCAAAAATGTGAGTGTATGTAACAAAGCGAGCAAAAATGCCTTCTATTATAGTTTTTAATACCAGGAGATCATTCGGAGCTTTAAAATGCCACTTGTTTCAGATTTGTACAAAAACAATGTCACACACAGATTTGTTTTTGTGATGTTTATCGTGTGCAACTTGACATCATTTTGCTTAGCTGTGGCTTTTCTGATTCTAATGAAAGACTGCTTGTTAAACTGTGGCACAGTTAGTCACTGCAGGTGGAGCACAGAACACCTGGGAATGGCTGAGATGTGAAACAAAGTTGATTTTAATATTTTTGTTGTAAAATAAAGAAAATAGAGGTTGCTCATGCCGTCATGCTGACATGTATTTTACTAAAATTCTTGGAAGCACTTTTGTTATTTTTTTGTAACATTGTGGGCTGTTGAATTTGTTTTCTTTTCTTGGAATGCAGTTTATGTCCTTAAATACTTGATTCATGTGTCCTGTTTTCTCCTGAACACTCAAACGCAGACCAACGGTCCTACTGACATTCTAATGACCACATAAAGCTAATGCTAATGCTTAACTGGAAGAACCTTGTTACAACATAATATTGTTTTTTAATCTTCTGCTTGCTTCAAATCAAATTTTACAGGAAATCAGAGATGAGGTTCACTTTGACTTTGTTAGCTTGCCAGTTAGCTACAAACATGTGGTTGTCCTTTCTTGCGCAGAGAGCCGTGACATTTCTAATTTCTAATTTTTTCTTTGATATAAAGTGTATGTGTCATGAACTGGAATGTGTCGTGCTTTATTACTTATAGTGATGTAAGATAACATAGGTTGGTCTTTAACTGGGGTGTTTCGTGAACCATTTATTAACCTAATATTTAATTCAAAATTATTTAGGGAAAAAAGTAAGGTTGCTATAGTCAGCAATCTGCAGTATTTTCTCTGCTGTCCACTTTGTGCCTAATATATCAGACAAATGCTTGTAGAGTGGAGAATTTATACTGTGGTATCCCAAAGCTATAGGTGATGTTTCTAAGCCAAAATGAATTAAAATGTATAAATATAGGTTACTGTTCCATAACACACATTTTTCTTGTTAAACTTCTACTTGAACTACATTACATTTCATAGTGGAGCACAGAACATGACACAAAAACTTTAATTCTTTATAATTAAATTAAAAGGGTATATTCTACCTTCATTACAAGTCAAATATTTCAGTAGTTCAATATTTTCTTGATTTTAATGATAATGGTTTATAGCTGGTGGTAATCAGAAATCCTGAATCAAAATATTAGAATATCTCTTTTCCAGTTTCAGACAGCAGCAAGAGGGGATCGGACAGCCGAGGCCTGCCTTTGACCTCGGCTCAGTCCACCCTGAACCTGCTTGCTTATTGTGGGGCCATAGGGAGGCTCAAAATTAAATACTGTATTTCTGACTTTATTCAGTGTCCTTAAACTTGATCAAAATTGTAAGAAAGGGTTTTGAAATACTTTTCATACAATAAATATCGAGTTTATTTTTTTAAATTAATCACTTAAAAAAAGAAAACAAAAATAAACTTTTCATGATATTCAGTATTTGGGATGGACTAGTAAGCGATCTGTAAATTACCACTACAGTGAATGTCGGGTTGAGTAGACTGAGTAGTGCGCTTCCTATACCGGAAGTTACAGCCGACCTGCAAGTGTTCACGAGCACGGCAGGCGTAAACCGGCAAAGACGAGACCGGGGGAAGAAGAGGGGCCAGTGAGTGAGCCGACGCTCCATGGACTGAAATATATTAACGTTGGTTCTTTTCGTTTGCTCGCTGTTTTTGGTTATTCGAGTTGAGCCGTTTTTAAATAGTGTTATTCGCGTTAGCTAGTTTACTGGCGACATTAGCAGTAACCAGCGTTGACGCCGAAAACCAAGTAAGTTAGCCCAGGTCGGCATCGATTAGCCCGCTAACATGCAACATTTCAACTACGCTTAACACATTGCTTTTATTTTGTTTTTTTCTGGCACATAGATTATCTGTAGTTTGTTGGTATCGACTGTCAGACATTTTTGTGAAGCATCTGTTCAAATTCCCAAACAAAATGGTTGGCTAAGTTATCAAAGAATCAGTTGTTCGCTGACGTCGTTAGCTGTGATGTAAGCTAGCGTGCTAATATTAGCTTACTGCTACGCCCCGAGGCCTTACATTCCCTAACGAATAACATCAGTTTTCTGTGGGAGACTACTTTTATGTTAGGTGTGAACAAACTAGTCGTATGACTTTCACAGTGGTGTGTTAAATTGGCGTTTAGTTAGGGATTTCTATGTACGACCGGGTCTTATTTATCATACAGCAGACATTACCTAAACTGGATTATCCGCCTACCAGGTTGTTATTGCGATGTTTAGCTCGGAATTACTTCGGTTGAATAACCTAATTTATGTTTTTTGTCTGCAGTTCGTCACTCCGAGCATCGTCGTAGCAATACCCTGACGTTTAAGAGCTGAAGCCCCCCGGCTGCTTTCGAGGAAGTTTTTGTTTGGGCTGTTCGCTCTTGGAGCCACATATTTAAGCGAGCCCAGTGTGCGAGAAGAGGAGTGTGTGCCTGGTGTGTGAGCAGCTCTCCCTATGTGTGTGACAATGGGGGACATCAGTGACCTGGACCGACAGATAGAGCAGCTCAGACGCTGTGAGCTCATCAAGGAAAATGAAGTCAAAGCACTGTGTGCCAAAGCTAGGTAAGCATCAGTGTGCTTGGACCAACAGCACTTTTATTTAATCAATTATACACTCTCGATTCAAGGCAGAAAACTAGCTGTTGTCTTATTTCTGAATACTTAAAGAACGGGAAGGATTGCGAATTAAACGTACTTTAAGAGGGGTGATATTTAGTAGAGCTTAAATATATTTATATGTAATGTTCAAAAGTAATGGGGCAGCCTCTTTGTCTTAACTATATGCAGACCAATGGCTGTTTCGACAAAGGGGTCACTACATGGGTGAGCTCCGCATGTTTGATTTGGCACAGTTTTACAGATGCCAAAAATTGATTAACTAGACTAGCCAGACCTGCATCAGACGCTGACCAGTTACAGCTGAGAATTTTAAAGAAAATATATATCGTTAATAGATAAATATAACAGGAATAGTTTACGAGTTGTTAAAACTTAAACCCTCTGGTGACTGTTAAATGTCTATGCACTGTGCATATAAACATGCTACTGGGTATGTTGGGTAGACCTTGATCATGCAGTTTCTATACACAAATGCACAGTAAACAAAATAATATTTTTTATTTAAAGTTAATATTTTAATCAATCACCATATAAATGTTACGAATCCCACTGTCGCCAAGTGCTTGCTCATAGAGGCCCATTTGATTGTTTTCTCTGGGGATCTGACAGGATCTTTACTGTATAAAGCACTTTGAGGTCAGTGTTGTTGCTATACAAATAGAATTGAATTGAATTTTAGGACTAGGTTGTTTATAGACTAAATTTAATCAAGATTGAAGATCTTGGAGGAGTCCAGGAAAAAAAAAATATACGCAAAGGTATGCTACGATCATTATAGGATAAGGCGCAAGACCAATCACAGGCCTATTGTGAACTAGGAAGAACTGGGATAAGTCTACTGGATGCAAACTGCCATACAGACTCATTAAATGGAGCCTTATCCTGACTGACCTTTGTTAGCCAATCAGCTGCTCCTGGATATTATTAAATAATCAAGTAACTCAGATAAGGATGATGGAGAAACAATTTAAGCAATCTGATCTTAATTTGAAATGATTATTGTGGTTGGTGGAGGAGTGAAGGTGCCCCCCCCCCCCCCCCCCCCCGGGATCTGTCACTGGGCTTCAAAAAGTCGATCTGTTTAGTTTGGATATTTTTCAAGTTGCAGTTACATCACCTGTCAGCTGTGTTTCTGGAGTCACAACAGGAAACGGTAGATGTGGCCACTAGGGGGTGCTTGTCTGTAACTCAAGGATTGTTTTATGTCTGCTGTTAGTCTTGTGCTGTTGTGCGTTATTTGTTTATTAATAAATACACATATGTATTTTTATTTCTTTAGAGAGATTTTGGTTGAAGAAAGCAATGTCCAGAGAGTAGATTCTCCTGTTACGGTAAGTAACATCTACTCACTGTTGTCTCCGAATTTGCCTGGATGTCAGATAAATGTGGTAATAATGTTTCTCCTGTTATTTCTTACAGGTTTGTGGAGATATACACGGTCAGTTCTATGACTTGAAAGAACTTTTTAGAGTAAGTTTTTTTCTATTTGTTTTTAAAATCTCTTTTGCTTCTGATTGGGTTATATTTCATCGTTTAAGTATGATACTGCTGTTGCTGAGTTACAATCCTGCACAGCACTACTAAACTTGGTTAGTTATTAGAAATAAATGCAGCTTTTTAAATTTGATACTCTTGCCTGGAGTTTGAGTGTGTGACCATACTGAGTACTGATTCCATAACTGTATTAAATGAATAATTCGTATTCTTAATTCTGATGAAAATCTGGGTATCGTTCTTTATGTTTAAGGCAACGTGTCGCTCAGCTTTCACACTGCGCTCCTAAATTCATCAATAAATATATTTAAGAATATAAATCCAGTGAAAAGGTATTAGTAAAATTGGGGGGGGTACATTTTTATTTTTCAGCTAAAATATGCATGAGTCTCATTTCATACTGCTGTTACTTATGGACATCCTAGTTTCTCCTGTTATGGCTCTTCCTGTGAGTACACCTCCTCACACACTCACACAGTGAAGCTGACGAGAAACTTGGCATCATGTTATGTTGCTGTAAATGCTCCAGTAGAGGCTTCTCAATAAGATTTACAGCAGACGTAATGAAGAGCGAGAGTGGGTGCAAGCAGTACACTGCTGCTCCAATGTATCGATACCCAGTGTAGCTTTGAGTCAGTATTGGACCAAAATGTCGTCCAAATAGTGAATTGATGCTAGTTTCTTTTACTAATCTCATGTGAGGTAATATTTTGAGATATGGTATGTAGGGCTGCACGATTAATCGTTAGAAAATCGCAATCTCGATTCATACTTATGTGCGAGCTCATTTCCAAATGACAACGATTTAAAAAAAAAAAAAAAAAAAAAACGACGACGATTGTACCGCATTTTGATCCGGGACGTACTCTGCATGAAAACAAGCGCTCACTCTTCCTGCTCAACAAATGGCAAGGGCGGAGCCTTATACCACGTGATACAGAAGCTGTGCCGTGTGATGCTAAAATTAGCAGGGAAACAACAACGGAGAGCACGTCAGGGATGACGAGAAAGTGACAGGAGAAAATCCGTCCCGGTCAACCACCCAAACATCAATAACGGGAACCTTATACAGCGCTTCCCTATACCCGTCGAACTCCCGCAGGCACAAAGAAATTACGGAGGCTATCACTTATCACCTGACCAAAGATATGGCTCCCATCAACTCTGTGCAAAACGAGGGATTTAGGAAAATGATCAACACCCTAGACAAACGCTACACAGTGCCGTCCCGCAACTATTTTTCTATTGTTGCACTACCTGCTCTATACACGCAGCGTCGAGCAACGGTGGAGATGGAATTTCAAGCAGTACAACATTTTGCAGCAACGACAAAATGTGAGACATTTGTTGTTTTTATGTTTATTTATTGTTTTTATGTTCAGTCTCAACTGTTACGAAGTTGATGTGCATTTAATAAGCGCGATAAATATTTATACTGGAAAAGAAAATCGTGAGAGAATCGTGATCTCAATTCTAAGCCAAAAAATCGTGATTCTCATTTTATGCAAAATCGTGCAGCCCTAGTGGTATGGTTCAATCTTGGTGCATTGCAGGTCTTGGAGCCCATTATTGTGAGTTGGGGAGGTAGAGACTTGTGCACATTAAATTACCAGTATGCATCTGTTTAAAGGGCTTCTTTTTCATTTTTCTGCATGACAGGTGGGAGGAGATGTCCCGGAGACAAATTATCTGTTCATGGGTGACTTTGTGGACAGAGGCTTCTACAGTGTGGAGACTTTTCTTCTGTTGCTAGCTCTTAAGGTAGTTTGTCTGTCCACTGCTGAGCTACACCAGTCACAGTTTTTACATTTACTTTCCCACGGGGTGTCAGAACTCCCTTTTCTTCATCTTTTATCTCTGCTGTACGATCCAGGTACGTTATCCAGACCGGATTACCTTGATCCGGGGAAACCACGAGTCCCGGCAGATCACCCAGGTCTACGGCTTCTATGACGAGTGCCTCCGCAAATATGGCTCAGTCACTGTCTGGAGATACTGCACAGAGATTTTCGACTACCTTTCTCTCTCTGCTATTATCGATGGCAAGGTTAGATACGTCATCCAGCACTTACTTCATATGTAGCGTTTTCTTCTGAACATGTTACTGCTTTTAAAACTCCCTGTGTAACGTAGCTGTTTCATTTGTTTTGATATAATTCTGTGTCTGTAGATCTTCTGTGTGCACGGGGGATTGTCTCCCTCCATCCAGACACTGGATCAGATCCGGACCATTGATAGAAAACAGGAAGTGCCCCATGATGGACCAATGTGTGACCTCCTGTGGTCAGACCCTGAAGGTACAGACAGTTCACTTGGACATCTAAAAATTGAAATTGACGTTAACAAGAAACAGCAGTGGAGAATTAAAGGACTGTATGACGGATGTGTTTGTGTGACCAGTTTCTCTCTGTTTTCAGACACCACAGGCTGGGGGGTGAGTCCTAGAGGTGCCGGCTACTTATTTGGGAGTGACGTAGTGGCTCAGTTCAACGCCGCCAACGACATCCACATGATCTGTCGAGCTCATCAGCTAGTTATGGAAGGCTACAAGTGGCACTTCAATGAGACGGTGCTCACAGTGTGGTCAGCACCCAACTACTGCTACAGGTACATAGCTACATTAATCTCAGATATCTTGAATGGGGAAAGATGTCCTCGTCATGTAAATACTGATTTGGTCCCTGAAATATTCCAAAGGCGGATCATGTTGTCTTAGTATTAACAGCAATTACCAGTGAAATTCCAGCACTATAAATTGAAATCTACAGCTTATGCAGGCCAATGTTAAGATTGCAAATGTTTGGAAAGGCATACCTGCTGCTGTGTAGAGACTTGCTGTACAACAAGTTGAACCATGTTCGGGTTTGTTCTAGCATCAACTGACGTCAGCTGAATTGGCCAGTCAAGCCTCCATTCATGGTGGATTACTTTATAAACAGACTATTTGTTCTGTTTACCTTACTACTGTTGAAATATGAGATGGTTACCCCTGTGACAAATAAGCATTAAAAGCCGTTGTGTAACATTTTGATTCCCCATAATGCTTCATACATGTCAGTCTGCTGCTTTGACCCAATTGGCATAGATACAAAACAATACTCACTTTGGGGAATGCATTTTAACAAGCATAGTAGTAAGGAAACTTTTATCTATAGAGCAGTTTATACCGTTGTGCTATGGCTGGGTGATAAAACACTAAAAATAATTACAGTGAAAGAAATTTTCCTCGATCAAAATATGAAACATGGTCTATATAAAGTTGATATAACTCATTCTATTCTTGACAGGCGGCACGAAAGGCCACTGACAATCAGAATAGATGGGATTACATACATTGCATGACTAATAAAAGGAAAAGTTTCCAGTGATCAGGCATGGTTAAGGCCATCTCGGTGTTGTTTCATACCAAAGAAATGTTTGAAACTGTGCTAATTAAATATACACAAGGCTCTTTTTGTGTATAACCAATGTTTGTTCCTCTCCTAACAGATGTGGTAATGTAGCAGCCATCTTGGAGTTGGATGAGCATCTACAGCGGGAGTTCATCATATTTGAAGCAGCACCACAAGAGACCAGAGGCATACCCTCCAAGAAACCAGTAGCCGACTATTTCCTGTGAAGTCTTTGAGCAGACAGCCATGACACATCCAAATTTCCAGTACCGTTTCAAATCAGCTGCCCTCCATCCTGCCGCTGGATCGTTCTGTCAGTGTGAACTCAAAGCAGTGAGACAGAAAACCTGCCAAACCCTGCCAAGCTCCTGCACAGCTTCAGCTTGAAGAGCTGGATTTTTTGCCCTACTGCCCAAGCCTGACAGAGCAGTCACTGTGGAAGGTGTAAGGACGAGGTGGTTAATGGGCCCATGACTGTTGTCATTTCTCTTCAGCTACATAAAGATGGCCATTTCTTTCTGCTCTCCTTCCATTTGTTCTCATCTTCCTCACTCTGTGTAGATATGAATTTCTCCTTTCCTGGCTCAACTTTCACTACAATTGTAGTAGTTGTTTTTTTGTTTTTTTGTTTTTTTGTTTTGTCCCCCTCCTGTGACAGACACTGTCATTTAGTTTTAGACGTATTTGGAAGGAGTGCTGTTTTTTTCTTCTTCTTTTTTTTCCTTCTCCTTTTTCATGATTTTTCTAAAGTATGCAGCCGTAGGAAGCTTCAGTTTTATCATTTTAGAAATTCCTTCAATGCATATGTTGTCTCTGTTTTTGATTTTTGTATAATTGTTGCTGCCAGGATTAAACAAAATGCCCTCTCTTCTCTTTATTTGCTGTTTAACTGTCTCCCACCACATGTGCTCCTTTTAACAAGAGCTTCCCGAGAGCTCCACACCCTCACATCTTAACACCAGAGATGTAACGACTCCCAACACGAGTCATGTATTAACCATTGCCCTCTTAATTTCTTTTAATCTACACTTCTCTGTAGGTGTGTCAATTTTGATATTGTGAAAATAAAGGTTTTGTATCTATGCTGATATATCAATTCAGTTGCACCTCCTTATGAAAGATGGCTACAAATCCACAGTTGTCAGTTTGTTATTTAAAGCAGACTAAAAAAAATCCTCTTGTCTAAGATGTTAGTCACAATACACTAATTGTCAAAATAGCATCATTGTTTGTTTAGACCAGGGGACGGAAACCTGCGGCTCTTTAGTCCTTATACTGCGGCTCCGGGTGGTTTGGGAAAAGAAATTAGAAGTATTTAGCTGAAGTGTATTTTATTTGTGTTTAGTTCTTTTTTTAAACTTGTAGTTCTAAATTGGAAGATTATTGTGATTTTGAAATATAAAAATAAAATTATATCTTATTTTTTCATCGCTCAAAATAAGCGTCACACTCGCGGAAGCCGGTATACCCGCCGAAACGCCGTGCATTTATCGACTTTCAAACCCAGATAGGCCAGTTATGGATCTTCGGATCCACATTATGTCAGTAACTTCTCCACCGTGAACTATGTTAAAAACAAACACCGCTCACGCCTCACAGATGAAAGCTTACAGTCCTGCGTAAAGATGAAAGCCCCGATTTGCAGACGCTGTGCGCAGAGGTTCGGGACCATAAGTCTTATTGTAAACATATCACGGCAGACCTGACAGTGTTTGCATGAACACGCTTTTCAGCATCTCTTTATTGACCACTTTTCACACGCGGTTGCTGTACGCACACAGCCGGCTGTAGCTTTTCAGCTCACAGCCCGACAACGCAACAGCAGAGAGAGCACAGACTTTAAGGTGGCGAGGCGTGATTGCGGGTGCCGCTCACGTGCGTCCGCCTCCCTTGCAGCGGCGCTGCAGACCACGCCCCGCCACACACATTAACCAGGTAAAATACATATTTAGGCAGAATTTTGCAAATATCTGTTTTTTTTTAGCAGCATAGTGCTTTTTTTTCCAATTACTTTTTAAAAGTCAGGTCAAGGCTCCAAAAGCCCAAAGGCGATATAAGGGTGGCGGCTCACAACAGTTTTTGTTTACTACATGGATTATTTTAGTTCAGCTGGGTGTCTTTCCTTTTGTTATATTTCTTTAAGAGTTCAAAATGTGTTAATTACATAAATAAAATGTAATTTTCTCTGTAGCACTTCATGGATTTCATAAGCAACACACCTTAGTTGCTCTGTGGATTATTTTAAAAAGCAGTTAAAAACTTTTCTGTTCAAACAAGCCTTTTGTTGATCTACATATTTTATATTCTTTACATTATGTACATTTGATCTTTTACATTGTGTATAATGTCTATTGATTGTATTGTTTATTTTAATATTTGTGTACAGCGCTTTGTGACTGCCTGTCTGTGAAAAGCGCTTAATAAATAAACTTTGCTTACTTCCTTTAGTTGTTCACACAAAGCATAAAGGTAAAAAAAAAAAAAACAATATATACAGTGTTATCTTCATTTTAGATTTCAAAAAGTATTTGCGGCTCCCAGTGTTTTCTTTTGCGTGGAAACAGGGTCCAAGTGGCTCTTTGTGTGTAAAAGGTTGCAGACCCCTGGTTTAGACAATGAAAAATGTGTGAAAGTATAAAAGTGGACAGCTTTATTTTTCCGTCCCTGGGGCACATAAGGCTGGCTTTGGTAAATAAGGTTTAAACGGGAGTTTGTCTTATTCACGCTAAAACAGGAATAACTGCTGTACCCGTAAAAACGTCAAATGTAACCCTCCGCGGGGACCACTGAGCCAAATAACTGCGACACTTAACTCGCTTACAGTCAATGCTTCGCACACGGAAATGTATACTAAAAACAGCCACCTTTGCCGCTTGACAAGTTTTAAGGCTAGTTTTTCTAGCTCGACCAAAAGTGTTTCCCCTCCCAAAGAAACCCGGTGTCTGTACTTCCGAAAAAAGGAGTGAAGCCCGGAAACTAGTGATGGGATTTCCGGATCTTTTTAGAGACCCGGCTCTTTCGGTTCGACTCACTAAAAAGAGTCGGCTCTTTCGGCTCCGAACCGGCTCTTCAGGTTGTTTTGTTGCTTTAATTAATTTATTATTAACAATAATATAAAATTATGCACAAAAGGAATTACTAACATAAAAACAAGTGGTTTTATTTATATATGTTTATATATAAATATATGCGGTGGCCCCTAGAGACAAAACACGTACAAACTCCAAAACACATTTCTAGCATGAACTGAACTTCCAAAGCAGAGCTACTAGATCACTTAAATTACACAATTGAAAGCATGTGTGTATTGTTTGTGTATTTATACACAGGCACTCATATATATATTCAAATAATTAAAAAAAAAAGTTCATTTACCTGTTATTACCACACACCAAATCCGGTCGTTGGTACTTGCTGGCTTGTGTAGCCACAAGATAACAAAGGCTCAACACTGCGCCCAGCATCCTGGAGCACTTCTGTTGTCTTTTGTACGTGTTTTGAGTTTTTATATGCTTCTGAGTTTTTATATGCTTCTGAGTTTTTATGTGCTTCGGAGTTTGTACGTGTTTTTACGTGTTTTGGAGTTTTTACGTGTTTTGGAGTTTGTACGTGTTTTTACGTGTTTTGGAGTTTGTACATGCTTCAGAGTTCGTACGTGATTTGAAGTTTGTATGTGCTTTGTCTCTAGGGGCCACCGTAAATATACTTTTATTTATTCACTCCACATAAAATGTAATAAATAAATCATATAATACAAAAATCAACTATTCACATTTCAAGTTTTAACTATTTAAATTTTCAGCTTTTTCCTTTCACAAATTTAAAGTGAAAAGAACACAAAACACTGCAAACCACAACACAATTAAATATAAATTATAATATGAAAACTAAAAGAACATGCATATTCTCTGTCATATGGACCTGCATGAATAAACTTTCTCAATCCTTTATCATCTGCAACTGAAAATAGTTGTGGATGATTACTATACCTTTCTAATGTTGTTGTCCCTGCCTCTCTTTCTCTCTCTCTGGCTCTGTTCCTGTGCTACTGAGTGTAACTACCGCCCCTCCCCCCTCTGCCCAGCGTAAAGCACAAGGCTCGCGTGCAGAGTGAAGCGGAAAAAAAGTGCGAGAGAGAGGCTGAGAGAAAGAAAAAAAAAAAAAACCCACGTGACGGCTCGCGATAAGGAGCCGGCTCGCGTCGTTCACGTGAAAGAGTCGGCTCTAAGAGCCATTTCGTTCGCGAACGACCCATCACTACCGGAAACGTCAACGGTCTTCAGCATTTTGTCGGCACGGTGTCTGCTCGCAGGTCTGCCAGTTGGACAGACGATAAGCCCAGTAGCAGGTAGGCTAAACACAGCAGTATCTTCGCTTTATTTCTGCTGTTTGCAAAATGCTAGCTACTTCACGCAAATGAATGTTAGAGCAGTTTAAACCATCGTGAGAAAATCCTGACTCCCACACTGAAAGAAATGGTTACACTGGAACCTATTGTTCATCTCTCCCGGGAATTACTTCCCACGATAAAGTTTTTTTCGCCCTAACCACAAACAGCTAGCGTACGAATGCACTTATAGGCATCCAAATCCCGCGTGGGAAATCTGCCAGGCTGTAATAATTATGTTAAAAACAATTTGTTTGATAATTCGTCGTTTCTGTGCTGTTTGACTGCACTTATCAGTTAACGTCCGCGTGCCATTGTCTACAGTAGCGTGCGAATGTCCGTTGGAAATGTCACAGTTAGTATTTCTTCCCCATTCCGCAAAATCAGTGTTCCGGTCATTTCGCCACACAAATATTTGATATATCCGCTGTGCAGTGGCGGTCCTAGCTGTTTTTGCGCCCTGGGCGAACACTCCCTCTGGCGCACCTTGCAAACGAAGGGCGCCCTTACTCCCAGCAAATGGGCGATAGAAAACTGATTGGTGCCTATGCCGTTCCCAATATGCGCTGGCATGATGTCGGGGCAGCATGAGTACCAGCAATTTTTTTTATTTTTTATTTTCCCCCATGCCCCTGATGGCGCCCCCCACCACGATGCCCCCCCCCCCCCCCAACCGCCTGTGTCGCCCCTATCAAAAACCGCTACTGCCCCTGTGAAATGTTGCGAAATCCATAAATAGTGGATTTAAAAGCTGTGTGTGGCAGTAATTTCTCAGACTCGCTGGTCTTGTTCAGTGTTTTCCAAACTAGACTTACTGGGATGAGGAAATGTGCAGCTCACGTTACTCACCGGGTTCCATAATCCCTTTTTCAAATGAGTCATCTGCCGTTATTACAGGCTGTCACAACAGTGACCATGCAAACGCTGTCAGAGTAATTACACAAATTGAAATATCGTTGCCAACTATTCCATCAGAAGACTGACAGGAGCGGTATGTAAAGAGCTGTGCAGTGGTTTGCTTTTTAAAATGCAGATTTTATACACATACATTTGGTATAATTCATCATTTACCTAATACAGTTTTTGTAACGTTTCTCATGACGTTTAACATTTCTGAGTAGGAATAAGTAATCGACGTGCACTGAGTTGAAGATGTGAGAAGTTAATGTCCACCTTTCACAAAGTATCTGCCCGTTACAGCTTCTAGGGAAAACAATCCTTCTTTTCTTTCTTTTCTTTTTGTGAAGCTTGAAAAAATGGAGAGCCAGAGTCAGGTTTTGGAAAGGCTGCGCACAGCGTTTGAATCGCGTGTTACAATACCGGAGAAGTTTCGCAGGACACAGCTGACCAACCTAATGTCCATGATCAAAGACAACGAGGAGCAGATTGTAAATGCGCTGCACAAAGACCTCACAAAGGTACAGGACTGTGCTCACATGTTCCACACAAAGCATGAACACATGACTGTAATTCTCCAACACATAATTACGCAACTAAAGCCTCAGGCTTTTGTTTGTCTTGCTGTCATGATGATTTTGCAATCATGACAATTTGTTTTAAAGCCCGTAATACAACTGTACGGAAGTGGTTAACATCTCCTTTAAAAAACATTAAAGTGAGAATAGTTTAGTGAATTTAATCGATAAATCCAATGGTTTTATTAGTAGATTATTCATTGTTGTCTGCTGTTCTTAAATAAGCACTAATTGTCTTGCTGTTGTTGCTGTCGTTGCACAATAGCCAAAATTTGAGGCTATCCTGTCTGAGGTTGAAATAGTGATGAACGAGCTCCATTGCGCCCTCAGTAACCTCACAAGCTGGATGCAGCCGGAGTATGTGAGCAAAAACTTGGTAAGTTTAAAAAAAAAAGACTTATTAATAGTGTGCGACCAAATAAAACAAAAAAGGAAACGTTACACAACTGTTTTCATGGCCCAAGTAATACTCCTCATGTCAAACAAGTTGAACCTCTTGTGTCCTCGCAGTCTTTTTCCTGCAGAGAGAAATCCCTGGCACCTCCCAGAGAGATTTCAGGCAGTGCCAAAGGAAATTCACCACTGCAGAATGATGAGAATGAATGTAGCAACTCCACTCTGAACGTATTTATTAGGAAATCACTGTTAAACAAAGAGCACAGACTGAAATACGACGTGTGCTGCGCTTTCTATTTTTTGCAAGATGAAATTTATGGCCAGTGCCTCATTGGCACATATAGTTTTCAGACTGTTTTTAATGTTAAATTTATAAAATGTATATGTCTAGCATTTACTGACAGCAATCCAGAATATCTTCATATATCTATGCATGTCCTGCATTTTGAAAAGCCTTTTCTTGCTGCATAATTTATTTTGTAATGTTTTCTGTTGTTCAGGCCACAAAGCTTGATGAATGTTTTGTACGGAGGGAACCTTTAGGAGTTGTGTTGATCATCGGGCCATGGAACTACCCCATGCAACTTCTCATCGTACCCTTGATTGGAGCCATTGCTGCAGGTAGTTCCACAAACACGCTTTTAGCAAAACTAAATCCTGAAGGCAACATTAAAATTGATGACAATAATGTAATCACAGGTACCTTGAGTGAGGTGACTTCAGAGATTTAATGCTAGCTCAGGAAAAATGTAACTGGGAGGGGCGTGGTGGTGTGACATGTGAATACCTCACAGGAGCGCGCTGAACAATCTGCAGACGTCTTAGGGATGTTTTGAAGTTCAATAATTCAAATGTGATGAAATAAAGGGATGACTAACAGTTCATAGACACAGTGGAACTCAACTTGGTAATATTTCTAAAAGTAAGAGCGAAAGTTTTAAAGTGAGCTGACAGAATTTGCAAATATGGCAACGAGTCCTAGAGTCCACCTTGAATGATTTTATAGACTTCACGTGCCTTTACATGCTGCCTGTTGTTGATGTCTTTGATTAGGAAACTGTGTGGTCATCAAGCCCTCCGAAGTCAGCGCCGCCACAGACAATCTGATAACGGAGCTCATCCCCAAATATCTGTCTAAGGTGAAATAACTGATAATATCAACCAGAAGTAACAGACAAATGAGTTTTTCACAATTGTTATGAATAGAGATGGGCACAGTGAACGTGACAGTGACGATATGACTGTTGACAGGACTGTTATGCAGTTGTTCGCGGTGGAGCAAAGGAGACCCAAGCCCTTCTGAAGAATCGATTTGACCACATTTTCTACACAGGTAAAAACCTCAGAGCACACAGGTATGCATCAGATGTCAGGAATTTTACATAGCCAAAGCTTCACTGTACTGTTTAGAGGTTTAGATGATTATGAGTTAATTATGACCTGTCTAATACAGCATGTCAATAGTAAAGTGACACACAATTCTCTCCTCTTTTCCCTGGTTGGCTTAGTAAGACTGAAATGTAGATTATCCTTTTCTGTTCTGGGAACTGAGTCTTCACCCGTCTTTGTTAGGTTCTCAGGCTGTGGCACGCGTTGTCCTCCAGGCTGCTGCAGTCCACCTGACCCCAGTGACCTTGGAGCTGGGAGGCAAGTGCCCCTGCTTAATATATGGTCGGGTGAATGCCACTGCTGCTGCTCACCGCTTGGTGTGGTCCAAGTTTTTCAATGCTGGCCAGAGCTGTGTGGCACCGGATTATGTTCTGTGCTCGAAAGCCACTTGTGATGCCCTTGTGCCTGCGTTGCGCCAGGTCCTGGAGGACTTCTACGGCAGTGACATTCAGAAGAGCCCCGATATGTCACGCATTGTAACACCTAAACACTGGACTCGTCTGATGGGACTGCTCAACAGGACCAAGGGCAAGGTCGTTGTGGGAGGAGAGCACGACGAGAAGGATAGGTACATAGGTGGGTTAAAAAGTATTTTAAGGAGGATTTGGTGTTTGGTATAAGACCGTATATTAGCTGGTATACATTTACTTTTAAATAAACAATGCAAAAAATGTTACACCAGTCGGCCACAACATTAAGAATACCTGCCTAATATTGTGTAGGTCCTCTCTTTCCACCAGCTCTGACCCGTTGAGGCGTGGACAAGTAATCTCTGTCTGGTATCGGGACATTGGTAGCCAGTCCCTTGGGTCCTGGCGGTTGCAGGGTAGGGCCTGTGGAGCGGGCTTGTTCCAGTCTTTCCCATTGTTGCACAGTTGGATTTGGATCTGGAAAGTGAGGAGGCCAAGTCAACACTTAAATTCTTTGTCATGTTGAACCGGTCTTGAACAGTTTCTCTGGTGTGATGGGACACATTGTCCTACTGGGGGAGACTGCTGCCATTGGGGAGTGCCATTACCATGGCAAGGTGTGTTGGGTCTACAAAAATGTTTAGGTAGGTGGTACAAGTCAAACTAAATAAACATCAATGTCAGAACCCAGGATTTCTCCACAGAACATTACTTTTTCCTAGTTTTTGTTCATTGTTGTGGCTGATCTGTGTTTAGATCACACTTTTACTTAATGTTTCAAGGAAAAACAAAAAGAGGAAATTAACAGTCTTCTTGACCATTGATGTAGGGAAAGTTGCTCTCCCAGCCCAGAGTTAGCCTTGCACCGCTTTTAAAAAAGAAAAAGAAATTGCCTTTCAGCTTTGAGACCTGTACTATATTGCCAGAATTATTTGCTTGTCTGCTTTCACATGCATATGAACTTGAGTGACATCCCAATTTCAATCCATATGGCTGAAAATACCTTCCGCGAATGGATGGATGGTTGAAAATGACATCAGCCTAACCTTTTCAGATCTAACTTCCACAAGTTTAGCAGTGTGTTTCTGGGAATTTTTGACTATTCTCTCAGAAGCACATTTGTGAGGTCAGAGACTGATGTTGCATAAGAAGGCCTGACTCGCAGTCTCTGCTCTACATAATTCTTCTCAAAGGTGTTCTTTTGGGTTGAGGTCAGGACTCTGGCAGTTCTTAGACACCAAACTGACTCATCCATATCTTTATGGAAATTGCTTTATGCACTGTTAGTGATGTTGTAACAGGAAGGGGCCATCCCAAAACGGTTCCCACAAAATTGGGAGTGTGAAATTGTTCAAAATATCTTGCTCTGCTGAAACGTTAAGAGTTCCTTTCACTAGAACTAAGGGACTGAATCCAACTTCTGAAAAACACTACACCATAATTCCCCCTCCACCAAACTTTACACTTGGCACAGTGCAATCAGACCAGTACCATTCTAGCGACAGAGAAGTGTGATTGGTCTCTCCAGAGAACAAATCTCCACTGTGTTAGAGTCCAGTGGCAGGGTGGTGAACACCACATGAAGTTTGGGGCTCTGTAACGGTTGGCTCTGCAGAAACGTGGTGACCTCTGTGCACTATGCACCTCAGTTGTTATTTTATATGGCCTACCACTTTGTGGCCGACTTACTGTCGATCCTAATCGCTCTAACTTGGTTATAATGCAACAGCTGACTGTGGAATATTTTTAATAGTGAGGAAATTTCATGAGTGGACTTGTTGCAAAGGTGGCATCCTATCACGGTAACACACTGCAATTCCCTGAGCTCATGAGAGCGACCCATTCTTTCACAAATGCAGTAAAACTGCTTGATTTTATCCACCTTGCCATGAAATGATTGGAACACCTGAATTAAATGACTTGGATGGCACAGTGAATACTAGTGTTTAAATAGTCTCACTTTTTCTTAAAGCAGTCTTTATATTAGAGTGTGACCAGTGTATTGATGGGGCTGATATATTGGCTGACATTAGCTATTTGGAGATTCATTGGTGTGATGAGTGATTAAATGAGAATGTAAAAAGTAAAGAAGAGACAAGAGAAACACCCTTCAACCAAGTTATGCATGTTGATTTTGTTTGTCCACCAGAGGGCGTTCTACAACTTTCCTGCTGGTAACATGGAACAAACGACAACCAGCAGATCAGAGCAGAGTTGGGCAATAAAACAAGATTATTTTTAAACTGCATTGTTGTTAGCTTAGTAAAGACTCAAACATTAACTACATATAAAAATGTTAGAAAAATCTGAGTGAAAGGGGGAAAAGCGCAAACAAAAACCAAACAAATGGATTCATGTGTATTTTTGTACCCAAGTTACTAACAGAAACCAGGTCACATGGGTAACACACTTCATTATTTTTGTCAGTGAGATCATTATGTTATTCTTCTTTTGACTGCATCCTTTACAGGTCATCTCACCTCATTCCTTGTATCCTTTTTTTTGTCACACGTTTCTATAAAGTAGCTTGAGTCTGAATTTCCTTGACTGAAAAAAATGCATATATGAAAGAATATTTTGTCCTCATCTTTCCATAGCTCCAACGGTAGTGGTGGATGTAGCTGAAGATGATGCTCTAATGGAGGAGGAGATCTTTGGCCCCATCCTGCCGATCCTCACGATTGAGTCTCTGGAGGAAAGCATCAAATTAACCAAAACAAAAGAGAAGCCTCTGGCCTTCTATGTTTTCTCAGATGAATCCTCTGTAAGAACACAGAACTCTGCAGCCTCCACTTTCTGCTGTAACATTTATAACATTTAGTCTTTTAGCTAATATTGTCATTATTTCTTTAAGGTGGTGAAGAAGGTGCTGGAAAATTCAAGCAGTGGAGGATTCTGCTCTAATGATGGAATTGTGCACATGGCCCTGCCAGGCCTGCCCTTTGGAGGTGTAGGTATGTGTCAGGCTGGCCTGCTGAGAAAGAGATGTAAGAGATGCAGTCATATGCGTAACCAGTGTTCACTCTGCCATCCAGGAAACAGTGGATTTGGTCACTACCATGGTCACTGGGGCTTTGAGGCGTTCAGTCACCAGCGAGCAGTCATGCTGCGTGGTTGGGCTTTGGAAAAACTTAACGCCCTGCGCTACCCACCGTATAGTGATGAAAAGTTGAGCTGGCTGCGCTGGACCACCTCACCCAAGAGCTGCTCAATCATGTGATGACCGGCAAGAAGAGTGTGAGTGAGAGCGAGAGATGAGTAACGGTTCACATTAAGGATTTTGTAATAAGCCTTAGTAATTAAGTTTATTTAGATGTTAAGGCATTCGTATCTTACTTAATAACAGTATAGATGTTTAAGAAGTTGCTTTGAGTGTCTTAGTTATTTAGAATAACATTAAAATTCATTGTGGTTTGACTTATCCATGAAGGAGTCGCTCGAGCCTCGATTATATTTTCTGCATCCACCGGTCTGCTAAGATGTAGTTGGATGTAAATAACAAAAATTATGTCATCTTACTTACTTTTATGCTGTTTTATTAAATAACTCATTTTTGTTAATATTGGCTCTAAATAGACAAGTTTCTTATTAAGGTTCATGACTCTGTTATGCTCATAATATTTCTGTTATTTTTACAGATCCCCCATCTGGACTGAGCGCTGCATGTTGTCAAGTGTCATTCAAAAAATGAATAAAGTTGCATTCAAATAAATCATTTTAGTGTTGAAGCAGAAAAAGAAATAGCTCTTTTGAATTTATTTTGTTACCCAACAAAGACGATGTTTTATTTACCTCACTGGATTATTATACCTGTGGCAGTATCGGGCATGTCTTAGGAGTGATGATGCATATGATAAACATATGATTATTTCCTTTTGAAAGAGCTTTTCCCAAAGTGCTCATTTTCTGCACAAACTATCTGCTGAAATGTTAACTGCATTACTGACTTACTAGCTTTAAAAGCGAGTAATCAGAGATGCTTCCCGTTGCCTTTTTCCCCCTCTTTGTTGTCCTACCTCTACAAACTGTGCTGTATTAATCCTGTGGTTTAACTTGGCCTGTTAGACTGTACCAGACTGAGGTTCTTGAAGTCATGTGCCAAGTACTTTTTGAAAAGTTCCTGCCTTTCTAACAGTTTTGAATAACATCTGACATGTCAGGTTAATGTTTTAAAAAAACTGTGTCGAACAGCCTTAAAAAAAAAAAGAAAAAAGCTTTTTAAGAAAAGTAAAATTCTCTCTCATAATCTTTATATTATGAAGGGAGAAATCGGTGACCAAATCGGTGTTGGCTATGTTTATTTGATAGAGCTTTTTCTGAATGTTTTATAAAAGTGACTTATTTTTGTTCAAAATGATGTTTGCTGAGTGTCGGTATGTTAGAAATGTATCAGAATTGTAATACTGTACACTAATATCATTGCATTGACAATGAGCATATCTAATAATACTCTTCAAATAGGGAACATTATTAAAGTGAATATAATCTTCAGTAAGACTTACAACTAGTGATTGAGACAATGATGCCTCCTGATAATTGCCTGCCTAAAATGTTAGCATGTTGGTCTTTTTGTAGCCAGAAGCTATCACGTTTAGCGGTGCAACGTTTGGCTAACGTTAGCTAGCTTGATTAACAAGGTGCCGACTTCAAACTTATTGTGTTAGTAATGCAGCTATACAAGTAATTTTAGCAACTTTAAACCAATAATGCTCATGAGTATCTTTCTCCTGTAAGTCGAAACCATATTATATTTGCCAGGAAATTATATATTTTGTTATTGTTTATTCAATCTTCTGACATTAAAAACAAATACTAATTAGCATTTGTTAGCATATGCTGGTTTCATTTTCATGACGGTGAAATGTCTCATCTTTGCTACACTTGTGCAACTCATTGCTTAAAAATGCATTGTCCTATTTATTTACTTTTTTGGTTGGGAAACCAAAAGTACACTGACATCTCATAAAAGCTCATTTATCAAATATGACACACTTGGTGTTACATGTTAAGCATAATTATAATAATAATTGTTACACTTTATTTTCATATGCTTCCTAAAATTGCCTTTTTGACCTATCAACTGATAAAACTTGTACTATTTCATGTAGATTTTTTTTTATTTAGAGGTTGGTTGTGTTATTGTGCACACATTAATTTTTCTCTAACTTCTTAATGGAAATAAAAGATGATACTGTGTGGTAAGTTTACATCTGCAGTTGTTATAGACGACATGCTGTGGCGTTAAATGGCCGCGCATCTTAAATGTCAACTGTGTCCTTTCCTGTTCCTGTGCTGCATAGTTATGTGTAATTTTGTTACAGTGTTGCCGTTTTAACAACTGTACAGTTTTAGCCAGATGGTTTCTGTCACTGTTTTTCGTGAAGTAATGTGAATAATGTAACTTTGCTTCATGGTGTGACAAAATTAATAAAAAATAAAAATACAGTTTCAAACACAGCCTTTAACCTCCAGCTGAAAACTTAACAGTACACTACTGGATCAAGAAGTAGCACATTTTGTGAGTCATGTTTAACTGATCATATTTATTACAAATATTAAGCATCAGGTCATCAAATCAGGTTCTCTCCGGTCTCGAGTGGACATCAGCCAGGAGAGAGAAACAGATGGCTCTGTACTCTTAAGCTTTCCCCCTAAACAAGCTCATGTACAGTACAGCTCAGCCACCATAGAGAAAGGACCAAAGCCCACCCAGATGAAACACTGCTTTCCTTCCTGTGGTATAAATTATAAAAATCAACTACGTTTTAATATCACTTCTTTGAAGATTTCTTTCACAGAAATTACGTTTAAAAAAAAAAAAAAGGAAACAGCACCATCATTAAAAAGACGTTACTGTGATGACTGTACATGAGGCTGGCTTGGGTCCTGCTCATGTGTAAGCTACTACTGAGTGGAGGAGAAACACGGGGAGGCTGGATCTTGCTCTCTTGACTCCTGAAGATGATCTTGCAGCTAGCAGACAGCTCTGCTGTGGTGCGTTCATGGCTCTGGTTTGTATGAGGAGGGTGGATTTGTCCCAGGGGAGGCCTTCTCAGGATCTGTGGACTCTGGCTGGGGCGAGGGGCTTGCTGCTGCTGCTTCTGCTGCCGCTGGCTCTTTCTGCACCAGCTCTGGCTCATCCTGCCCTGCCTGTGGTGGGTGGACCAGGACCCGGTCGATGAGGCCAAAGTCCTGTGCTTCCATGGGACTCATGTAGCGATCCCTTTCCATCACACTTTCTGTAAGTCGGACAGAAATGAGCGTTTTATAGTTTAAATGTTTTAAACTAACTTTCCTCCTCTCCTTATACATATGAAAATCGGTTTCTTTGAGATTAGGGATGGGTATCGAAAACCGGTTCTTGTTGAGAACCGGTTCCCACTGTTTCAATCCCTTGGAATTGTTTGCCATTTTTGCAAACGATTCCCTTATCGATTCCAGTCGCCCCGAATGACGTCACCACGTTGCGGAGCGTCATTTACCTGGCAGGAAACATGGCGGCTCAAACGCTCAAAAGTTTGGTTATACTTTATGAGAACGGATGACAACAGGGCAACTTGCAATACTTGCAAGGTAGATATTTCATTTAAGGGAAGAAACACTACGAATATGCAAAAGCATTTGCTCACAAAACACGCGATGACCTTAAATGAATGTCGTGTTTTTAATTCCGCTCCGGACTCGTGAATCTCAACCCAGCAGCAGCGGTAACGTTTGCACGTCCTCTCCCGTTAATGCGGCAGGTAAATAATCAACTAACAGTGCGTATTATGTTAGCGCGATCTGCCTTATCACAAAACCTGCCATTACTGTGCATTTAGGCGACCATGATGAGAGAGACAGAGTTTGGCTCAGATGCTGGCAGTTCTCGCTGCAGTCTGCCGGTAGCGTCTCCTTTCAGGCCAGGATAGACGAATGTCACCGAGCAGTGACTAAGTTTGTGGTCAAAGGCTTGCACCCATTTGCCACAGCAGATGTCCCCAATTTTCGGCAAGTGAATGTGTTTAATTGTAGGCAGGGACATTACTGGATATTCTTGTGTAATTGCTACAGAATAATTTATGTTATACTTTGTTATTGCTACAGAAGAATATTTATTTTATTATTTTACATTTTTTTCCCCGGGGACCCTCTGACACCCCATTGAAAAGCCATAGACTGGATCTCTTAAGATCTCACTGTTGGGTTTGTAAGGCCATGCTACTCCTAAATTTCTATCTTGTTCAAAGAGAAGACATAAAACAAAGTTCTGAGCTAATCGACTTTAGTGTTCTCCTTTTTTAAAAAAGAATCGATAAGAGAATCGATAAAGAATCGAATCGTTAAACATAATCGAAAATGGAATCGGAATCGTGAAAATCTTATCAATACCCATCCCTATTTGAGATGATGTCTAACACCTCTGTGAATTCCAAATATTAATGTTCATCACACCTGCAAGTCCTACACTCTTCAGAATAAAACATTATGGCCACCCTCGTCCATATAGAATATACGGTTGGTTATTTGCATGTCACACATTGCCACGAACTTGAGACGTGCACTCCAGGCCTGGATTAGCCTTCTTTGTCTGAAATCCAAGTTTTTTGTCGCCAGGAAACATGCAAAGGGGGGAAATCATTGTGCTGCTTTTGTCCTACTTTTAAGTTTGTACTGTGTTGTGGTAATGAGCTGCACAAACATACCAATGGTCTCCAGTAACTGGCCCGTGTGTTTGGCGTAGATGTTGTTGATCTGTCTTTTCAGCTTCAGGATCTCTTCAGCCTGGATAGCAATGTCAGTGGCCTGACCCTGGACACACAGCACACTGAATGTTATTCCCTTCTTTACACCAACTGACCAGTACTCACAGAGAGACTAACTTACTCTGGCCCCTCCTGAAGGCTGGTGAACCATGATGCGGGCATTGGGCAGTGAATGCCTCATGCCTGTCGTTCCTGCTGCCAGGAGCAAGCTGCCCATGCTTGCCGCTTGGCCAACACACCAGGTGGAGATGGGATTCAGAATGTACTGCATGGTGTCATAAATGGCCAGTCCTGCTGTCACCACACCACCTTAAAAAGAGACAGAATGAGAGCTGTCTTTGCATGAATTTACTCATTTACTTAAATACACTGCATTCAACAGAGACATTAATTATGTCAGGCATAAAATTTCATCTGTGAGATTCAGATCACAAAGTATTTGGACTGTGTGATACCAACAACACAAGATCATCTGCTGCTGCTCTTATATGTCCATATTTAGAATATACTGAAGTGGGCGTATTGTGCTTTTCCTCAAGTTTCATCACAATAAAAGCAATTTATGCTCATTTTAAAAACGGATAACGTTAAAAAAGACAAATAAATAAAAAAATTAAAATAAAATAAAAATCAGGCCACCCTATGTATAGTAATCCCTTTGAGCTCCATTACCGTGAATGCATGCTGTCAAAGAGAGGGGCTAAAAGGAAGCTCTGCCCATCTGCTGTTCAAACTTTTTATTTGGCAGCCAATCAGAAGAAAGGTGGCTTAAAGGGGCGGGACTAGAACTGCTTCTTTGACTGTTGATGGACAAACTGGCTGCACCAAAGCCCAGTATAAGATAAATCAAGATTACTTTGTATTGTGAATCGTGCAAAGCTACTCTAACAGAGTCCAAAAGTAAAACATGGAGCTGACAATGAATATAGCAGGTCCACTTTAACTTCAATGCAACGCTAGTGCAACCATCACACCCACAAACAGTGTTACAGCACTTAATACAAACTGTACCATAAGCATACATGCAATGACCAAAGCTGAAGCATGGCCACAAACACCGACAGGCTTCAGTCACAAACAAAATGACAGCAGCCTGTGAAAGTCCCAGTGAAGCAGCTGGTTTTGCTTCTGTTACTACAAATCAAGAAACTGTTACTTTATAAATACTGCGATTAAAAACATCAATATTTTGAATAAGCAATAAAAAATTATAGTTAATTTTAAAGGTTTTAACTGCACTACTTTTTGGCAAAAGAATTGTAATCAAAATACAAATTCTTGTAGGTGCTGAGTGAGCCTTAGCACAATGACACAAATATACGAGAAAATATTGATAGTTAGTGCGAGTACTCTCGCAGTCAGCAGTGGTTTACTGTAACACTGACGCAGCTCAGCCTTTCTCCGTGGATCAGAAATGAAAAAGTAGTGCTCTAACAAGTTCTTTGCAGTTTCATTTTCATGACGGTGAAATGTCTCATTCCTTCATCCTTCTTTTCATAAAGTTTATCAATAAACCTCACAGCAAAATACTCAGATTGGAACTCTTCGTTTTGATTATGTCATACCAGGACTGTTGATGTACATGTGGATGGGCTTGTTGTTGCTTTCTGACTGTAGGAAGAGCAGCTGGGCTATAACCAGACTGGCTATGGAGTCATCGATCTGAGCAGACGGGGAAGAGAAAGAGCTTGAATATAAATCACTCTGAAAACATGTTTCCAAAAATCTTCAGGAAGACACTTACAGGACCCATTACACATATGATTCTCTCTCTCAGGAGGCGAGAGTAGATGTCATATGCTCGTTCTCCTCTCCCCTGAAACAAAACAAACAAAAAACGAAACAAAAGGAGAGGATTTTAAATCAAATGACAAAGATGTTCTCTGTGGATTACAGGTCTGAACAGCACAGTATCTCAAATTCATACAGAAGGTTCACAAATATGCTGCCGCAACACAAATTCATGTTTTTACATCGATATTAGCAGGAATAAAGCCACTTATACAGATGTCTGTCTTTGCTTTGCCAAGCAAACAAAAATTCTCTCATCCTAAATCTTCATGATTCACACCTGTTTAAATTCTTTTTGTGCAACATTTTTGTTTGCAAGAGAAAAGAAACCATCATGTATTTATATTGTATATACACCTCTATACTGACTGTATATACACTTCTACTAAACACAGAAAGTCCTGCTTCAGCCGTTCAAATGATCACACTCACCGTCTGCTCCACGACTATGGGTATGAGTGGAGTCCGGCATATGGAACTGTGGTGGATGGATCTGCTGTGTGTCAGTGTCAAAGAACCGATACGCAACACCTGCTGAAAGACAGACAAAAAAATCCTCCCAAGATATAGGATCAACAACACTCCCAAAAGTTCAGTAACTGCAGTTTCCAGACATTTGATAACGACTGTGTTTAGTTTGTTCCTTCCCATTCCCTACAAGGCCACCTGGGTTGGCTGGAACACTGTTTACTTAGCCTGGCAGGGCGAAGGACACTGTCTCAGCTGAACTATGGACACGCACACACATACATATACTGATACTGATAAGCACTCACCGACGCATCACCCTCCCTACCCCGGATCCAACGCCACCTCCAACGCTTACCTCCCCTCTGATGTGGCCATCGGGTCAGTTGGAGGCGCAGTCGAAAGATTGCAGCGGTCCCAGATCAGATGTACACACTGGAACTCTTTCCCATGTTGCTTGTCTGTGTTTATTGTGCTATGGTGTGTTGATATCTGTGCATTCCTGTATTATCATTTTGTGTTACACATTTCGATGTTTTTTTCCTCGCTACCTAGCCTGACCTGTCTCCCCAATGTGATGTTTGTGTATTGTATGTACGGTCGGCAAGGTCTGTCATCTTGGTTGTGGCCAAAGACCTGCAACTGACAAATAAAGGCTATCTCATCTCATCTCTCATTTACAGACTGCTGTTGCCACCTAGTGTCAAGCATGGCTCAGTCCTAGCTGAGACAGGGAAAAAACTTTGCCCGGTTTGTTGGGTCTTCATTTCTGCTGAGACATTTAGATGGTAGAGTCTGAATATGGTGTAAACAACATAAAAGCATATCTCCATCCTGCTTTGTATAAACTGGTCAAACTGGTATAATGGTGTGGACGATACTTTCAGTGAACATTTTGGCCCCTTTAATACTAACTAAGCATCATTTATAGGGCAGAAGTAACCATGTACAGCCATTTATGATCTGCCCATCTTAATCGCTGCTTCCAGCATGATCTCAGACTGGTTTCGTGAACACGACGATGGATTCACTGCACTCAAATGAGTCACAAGATCTCAGTCTAACAGAGCACTTTGGGACGTAACAGAGATTCATATCATGAATGTGCAGCTGTCAAATCTGCAGCAAGTGCATGACACTATGTGTGACCATATGCATCATGTGAATAAAGGCCAACATCTCTAAGGGATGTTTTCAGCACTAGTTTGTTTTTAAGTGACAGACTAAAATTGCTTAAGGAGCAAACATGTTCATAAGTTCACAGCTGTCCTCGGACTAAAAAATAATCCAGAGAATTTGCTCATAGAATTCTGATCATGAGTTGAAACTTTTTTTCATACGACTATTTTGAACACTCTTTGTACAATCAAATAATAATAACAATAATACAAACTAAAAAAACTAAAGAAGCACCGCGTGGGGAGAAAGCCCCACAAACTGCTTTTAAGCTCGTTGTGTTTGCTGATCGGGCTCTCTGTGATCCTCAGTGCTGTTAGCGTACAGAGCTGGCAGCTTTAACCTCCTAGGACCTGGCGTCCACATATGTGGACATCACATTTTGGGTTATTTAGACCAAAATACTCAATTTTGCTCTACAAGGGCCTGATATCCACTTACGAGGACATTATACTGCTACTGTTCTATCGAAATTTTAAACAAATATCCTCATATGTGGCTCTCATTTTTCTTAAAAATAAGGTAAAAAAAAAATCTGGTAATTCTTTGTTTTTACATTCATCGAGTCCCAATATGCCTAAATATCAAAGAGAAATTAAAAATGCATGTCGTGGAAGAGTTCGAGTCTTAGGAAGTTAAAGGTGATGCCATCAGACTTATGTCACACAAGCTGTTAGCTAACATCATCAACACGACAGAATAACAGCACAAACCGCCGAGTACACATATAACCAGTTTGTGATGTGTCGTCTGCGGACAGTCAAGCTTACTGGAAAGGTTTTCAGTACTCACTCGTAACAGCATTTTGAAGGATTTTAGGGTTTAGCTTTCCTGTGTGACCCCGGAGCTCCTCCGGAACCAATTTCAACTTCTTCTTCCTTTGGGTTTATTGGCACTTATCCAACGGGTTTGGAGGTGCTATACCGCCACCTGCTGACCAACCTCATCGTGCTGGCTTTCTTCGTCTGTCAGTTGGCAAACCACGTAATGGTGCGTTTAACCCGGCTAATGCTGTTTCCTCAAACTTCGTGAGCACCTAAAAGAAAAAAGAGTTCCATTCAGAGGCACTTAGTCCAGCTACAAATCTATATAGTATGAAGAGGAAGCACGTGTTAAATAATAATGGTGAGGATTAGGAAGAGGCAAATTAGTGAAAAATCAGGCACCAAGTATTTAAGAGCCTTCGTTTGAAATTAGTTTAGTTAGATTAATTAATTAGAATAATTTGTGCTTTGTTGTACAGTACTGTACAAAAGTATTGAGTCATATTTTGCTAGGATAATAGGATAGAGGTAAACGGACTGGTACTTACACAGCACCTTTCTACTCAGTTTTAGCACTCAAAGTGGGTTCTACTGCAAATCTCTTTTAGTACTTTGACACACGCATTCATTCAGTATTTTTATCTATACACAAGCACTTTTATCTAATATTCCCACACAAATACACTCAAACTCTGATGGATGCATTCAAAACATTGCTACACCCACTCTAGAACCCGAGCCTCAGGTCCAGTGATGTATTGATAATGTGTCAGTTTATATAGAAATACAGTATATAAGGCAAAAACAGAGTTTGCACAATTCTAATGAGCTTGAAAGTCAGTAAATGCTGATTTTCAGTTATTTTTCAATGCATGCTCTCTGTTTAAGCAGTCTAATGTCAATATGACCTGAAGAAGTCACTCAGATGAGTGACAAAATGTTTCTCCCACTAAAAACACTACATGTGTATAAGCAGACTCAACTTTCTGGGAGTTTTGCAGGCTCATTGAAAGATATTCCAAAGCCCTTTCTTTGAATGTTGTCAAGCTTTTGTTTTGTTCTCTATGAAGATGATCGTACACTGCTTCAGTATGTTTATATCGAGGTTCTGAAGGAGCCAGTCCATGACTGAGTGCTGCACTTTGTGTTTACTCTGGGAATGTGTTTGAAATTACTGTCATGTTTAAAAATTAGGCTGTTGCTAATCATATGCTTTCCAAATGGTAATGGATGTTATCTCATAATCTGATGCCAGTTTTCTGTGACCATAATTCCATCTATTTTGATAAGATCCCCAACACCACTAGCTGAAATTTCAGCCCCAAACTATGACATAGCCTCCATTGTGTTTTGCACAGAAGACAATCACTGCTGAACCTCACTACTGATGGCCCCGATACAAATACTGGGATGATTTGCACCAAAATTTTCAAATTTGGATTCATTGCTACATAAGACCTGTTGCATGTGACTTTCACAGGAAATCCCCTTGTGAGTGCAGAAATACAATTTTATGGTTTTCAAACTGTGTCCCTGCCTCGCCACTGGGAGATGTACTGAGATAGGGAGCAAAACATCCAATGCTCTTAGCCTCCGGCTGATGACCGTGCAGCTGACAACCGTGCAGCTGACCCTTGTTGGCAGAGCAAGTGCACAGGCTTAGAGCAGGAGAAACATCACGCCTGTAAAAGAATCTGAGCACTCTTGGAAACCAGTGACCTCTTCAAAAGGACAGGTGACAACTGGGAAAGGCTGGTGGATGACTAGGAAAGGCCATCTGCCAGCAGGAAAGACTGCAACACAAGTGGGTTTCTATTCACCTTACCTCAGGGGCTACATGAAGCCCCATAAAGCACCATTTCTTGACCGTAAATAAGCAGAAAGGAAGTCAACCCATGGAGTCTCTGAAAGTGAACAGGTGCTTCAGCTGTGCAGCTATCTGGAGGATGTCACAGAGTAAGCTCCACACCCCTCTATCACACCTACTGGTTGGGTAAGGAAGAAGACTCATCGAATGGGAAATTTCCAGCACATTCTGTCAGTGTCCCAGGGAAGCTTGGTGGCACTATGATCATGTCCTGCCGAAGACACAGAACTAAAGAGCTAAACACAAAGGCTGGGTCACCAAACCAGGACCATGACAGTGTGTTTTTAAAGATTAAACCTTTTCTATACAATTTGTATTACAATTTCTGTGATGTGTTGTCTTTACTTCCTACATGAGCCTAAAGTCATTTTATTTTTATTTTATTTCACTCTTTTGTTTTATTTAGTCATGGAAGCAGCAACTTTGTAACACTGTCAGAAAACGAAAGTTTATTACTGTGTTATAATGGAGTATTATATATATATATTTTTTAACTGAATGGTCCAAATACTTTTTCAGTCATGAACACGAACAGGATTTTTATTTTGAAAGCTTGGACCGGAAGATGTACTTTCCTACAGCCCAAACTTGGAACATAAGTGCAGTTGTCTACTTGCCCCCTCACTCTGTTACTTGGATTCAATCATGTCGAACAACAGCGCCGCCAACAGCAGTTTAGTCATCGCTCAGAAGGCAGTGAAACAGCTTCGTCTGGAGGCCAGCGTCCGCCGGATAAAGGTAAGCTCACCTCGCTTCACAGCTGAACTCAACACTTTATTACTCCGCTGCCTGCGCGTGACTCCCGCCCTGAAGCACAACCTAAGTTTAACGTGGCGCCCGACGCAGCTAATTAATCTGTCAATTAGCGTCAAAGTGGGAACATTAAAATTCAAAAGCTATTTCAGTGTTTCAATAAGTGTTCTGTGTTTGCTCTTGTTAAAAGTATACAGCCTATACACTCACTAAAATGAATTATTGAATTATTTATTCCTGCATTCACAAAGGACATCAAACGACCTGATACGCACACCACTGCAATAACCTATATTTTATTCATTCCCATGTTAGCGTGTTTTGAAAGCCATTCACAGTGTCATCTCTTGGTGTGCAGTGGAAATGGTAGCAAAACAGACTTTTCTGTAGGAGCAAACACAGTGGCAGCTTTGTTAATTGTGGTGCTGCGTGACTGGACTGATTGTTGGGTGGCTACTTATTTTAGAACAGAAGTCAGACCAGTTTCAAGTGTGTCTGTGTTTGGTGAATTAAAAGAAATCACACAACAGTTTCATTCAGCAGACAAGTTCTTGTAATTTGTTACAGTCCGAAAACCAAAACACACACAGAAGAATTTAATTTGTGATGTTAGTTTTGTAAGTTTTGCAACATTTTCTTATGGTTTCTATGTTAAACTGGGGTATTGGGGACCAAGCACAAGGCTGAGGGGCTCACAGGAAATCCACATGAAACAGGACCTCACACTGTGTCAGAAACAACTTGCAGATGATTTTCAAGCTCATGCAATGGAAACTGGCATCAGTGTTTTTTAACTTTTAAATATTTTGATAAGCAAAACAAATGTGGGCAAAATCACAAAGTGTAACATCCAAAATGCATTACACATGCATTTTGCAATCACATGGCACCTCAAGTGCCATGTGATTGGCTGATTAGATATTTGCATTAACAAGCAGTTGAACAGATATGCTTAGTAAAGTGTGCAATACCTATTTATTGGAAAAGGAAATGACAATTCCATGTCTATTGACAGCATGTACAGTACTGTGCAGAAGTCCTGAGCCACCTCTCACTTATTTATATTTGGCTAGGACTTCACTTTTATATAATGCAAAATCAGAGTTTGTAAAATTCTGACAAGCTTGAAAATCAACATTTTATGTGATCACATCTATTCTTCAATACAGTCTGTACTTTTTTTTAATTAGTAATCTTCAGGAAAGGTTCTCCAAGATTTTCTAAAAACAGTTCTTCTTTGGATGTTTGCTGGTTTTTGTTCCATTCTCTGTCAGGATGATCCCACATAGCTTCAGTGTGTGTGAGTGTGTTTTATTTAGCTATCCTTTTTACTGCGTTGGCAGTGTGTTTGGGCTCATTGATCAGTCGCTTTACAAGTGGTACTACATAATAAATCAAAGTCTGGTTTTTACTTTTCTGTGTCCATAATTCTGTTAGTTTTGATACGATTCTCAACACCATTAGATAAATCCAGCCCCAGACTGTGACACGGCCTCCACTGTGTTTACTGTGCTATTTGGGATATGCCAACAAAACAAAAACAACCAAAACTCCACATCACATACTGTGAATATTTCTGAGGAGTTATTGTAGCACTCTTCTTTTAGTTATAGTACTTATTAGTTAACACTAACACTTGCTTTCAGGTTTCTCAGGCTGCTGCAGAACTGAAAAACTTCTGTTTGCAAAATGCCCACAAAGACCCTCTCCTCACCGGGGTGCCCTCCAGTGACAATCCTTTCCGGCCTCCCAAGTCATGTGTCCTCCTCTGAGGTATGAGTTTTTATATATATATTTGTGCTCTTTTAATTTTGGAAATGCTAAACAATAAGCTTGTTATTTATTAGAGCAAAAGATGTATCCCTCTGAGCTAAATCTACTTGTTCTCTTTGTAGATCCGTAGAGTGCATTCAGGCAGTCTCCTCATTGTTCTAACGTGGATTTCTGTCATGTGCGCCGCCACTGTTGAAGATAACGAAGACCTAGTCAGTGAGGGAGTTGATTAAATGATAATGATTTCAGGTGAAACATTTAGCCAATCTTATTTTAATTATTTGTGTGTTTCTGCATTCTGCATTTCTGTTTTGAAGACCTGTGGAATAACATTTTTAACAGTCATTATCAGTGGATGTGCAATTGTATTTGGCACTATATAAATAAAATACAACTGAATTAAACTGGATGAAAACTCACACAGCTGAAAACAACATGACTAGAAAAATTCCCATGAAAATTACACCTTAAAATACAAACCTAAGCAGTTTATTCCCATTTATAGATGTTTCCCAGGATCAAGCAGCAACCTCTAGACTCTAGAGTTTAGAGTCTAGACTTTAAAAATCAAGAAACAGAAGTTCCTCTAATGACCACTTGGCTCCAAATGTCATTTAGTTTGCTTTAAAACAGAAATAAATGTGTTTACTCAGACTATTCAAATATTTTTTTTATGTTACTTAACACTACGAGCAGCTAACTGCTAGTGTTGGTAAATAACATGTCACACTCTCATCCAAATATAACTTCAAACAAACCCACTGAGCAACATCACACTGGCTCCATTTATCTTTAGTCTATGTCCAGAACAGGTGTAAAACAATCGTTTTAATCTTTATTTCTTTATTTATATATTCATTTTTTGTCAATTCTTTCAAGCACTAGATGAAAACATTCAATATAACTCAATTTCTGAACAACTGAGTTTAACGCATGTATTCCCATCATCAGTCAGAAGCTGACTGTCTGTAATCATCTATTTTTACCACTGAAAATGACCACGAGTTAATTCAGATATGAAGGAACTAACTGAGCATAAATGAAGCTCATTGGACACGGAGCGTACTACACAAATGACCAGCCATCAGTTTGTGTCAGAAAGCTCTCTCTAAAATGTATTTGAATTCATATCATAACATAAAGAACAGCAAATGTTTTATGGTGACTTTATTTACAGTGTAATGAAATGTGCCAGATATGGGCCCTTGTGTTTTTTACACCTACTGTTGCTTGCACTGTCATTTAATTGCTACTATGCATGTATCACATTAAATTATTACCCTAACAATCTGTATGTACTTTGTTTCCTTTCCGTTTGCTTTCTCCGTTTTTTAAAAATGTAATACAAAATGCACAAAAGATATCTTCAAAAAATGAAGATGTACTATGTTTATACATTATTAATAATGTAGTGGTCAGTGTTTAGGATGTGAAAAGCTAATGGCTATCATGGAAATGGGGAAGCGGACGCAAGAGTTAATGAATCACTATCATGAATAGTACTCGTCGCCATTGATCGGTGGTCATGACGTTAACAGGCCTAAAACTGAGCCTGTGGCTCCATGTTAGCCTGTGATGCCTGTGTCACTCACTGTGCATCAGCAGTGTTTAGAAGGTTGGGGAAACCTGCAGTAAGCTGAAACTCAGATGAGTGATGACACGTTTCTCTCACTGAAAACGTGTCCAGATGAGCTGAATCAACTCTCTGGGTTTTACTTACCTGGATTATTGGATTAGAGTTCCGCTGTATGTTTAAGTTGCACTTCTATCTTCTGAACCAAAGTCTAACTTTATTTTTCTTGTTGCAGGCTCTTCTTGAGAATCTGCATTTCGGATGTTCGAGCAATCAGTTCATGCTCCATTGATTAAAAATAAGTGCCTTTTCTGAGAAGTGTTGATGTTGCAGTGCTGATGCATGCTGGGAAATACGTATATTACTTGTAATTCCTGCCCCTGCTCTTGGTCATTTTTGGAAAATACCCATGAATTGGTTAAACTCAACAATGCAACAATTTGTTTTTCAGGGAGTTCATCATGTTTAGAAAGCCAAAGCAAAAAAGTGATGTTCAAATAAAGTACAAGGCCAGGACTTTGGTCTCGAGCAAAGCCTAAAAAATAAAGTTCTGATGGGTTATTTAATTATGAAACACTGTGCCCACTCATATTACCGAATTTCCCAGAGGAATCCACCCGAGGGATTAATAAAGTTCTATCTTATCTTCTCTTATATGTTGAAACTATGCACTCACACAAATACATCTAGAAGCTGGTCCACTAGAAATGATAGTCTCAGTGGTTTTGTGGTGCGCTGACCCCATACAGTCGGAGAGCACCTGCAGGTAATGGGCTTCTCTCTGTTGCCTGCTTACAGTCATTACAGTCGTCTTTATATTATATTAGTAGGGCTGAATCTGTGTTGAGCTTGTACTAGTCTAGTTGAAGAAGCTGGTAAGTTTATAACCTGAGCTAGAAAAATGTGTTACTGTCTGTGGTTAATCTCTATGGTGCTGATCAAAGGTTTTGTTTTTACTATTACGGCGTGTGTCTGTGTGTGAGTGAGAGGGGGTGCAGGTGGTGACGATGGTGGTTAGGGGGGGTGAGATACCGTGTTTGCTCTTGTGTAACATGGCGATAAAGAGACCCTAAAAACAAATAGCCAGCTGTGGGTGTCGGGCAGAAGTACAGTTTTCGTTTGGTTTTTAAGGTTTGTTTGTTTTTTTTAAATCGTCAATAATAGATATATTTTAATCTCCATGATAAAATTTGATTTCACATGCCGTATTGCGCGATGGTGTTTACGCAATGCCCATTTCTAGCCGCCAGGTGGCACTGTTGCAAAGGCTTATCGCGTTGGTGCCCAGTGTGCCTCCAGCAGAGAGCAGTGCTTGGTTGGATGTGAGCGCCACAGATCTGTCTCTACTTCCAGAGCGAAGATGGCGGTCTCGGTATTCCGTGGCGTGCGGCTTCTCTCCATTGGAGACGCGAATGGAGATATACAGCGGCACTCAGAGCAGCAGCCGCTGCGGTTAGAAGTGAAGACATCACAAGATGCTGCCCTCCTCAATCTCTCCAATGGTGAGTTGACCCTTTTCCGCAGTTGCCGCAGATGGTCGGCCTGACTCAACTGCCGCGCCGCTAATGCTATTGCAGCGTTAATGCTTACAGGCTAAACTGCCAGCGTTAGTAGCCGAGAAGCTAACGCATCTTGAGAGACCACGTCGCCACCTTCTGCTTGTCACGAGGAAGCTCTTAAAACCCCGTTTTATCACCGTCCCGTAGGTGTTTTAATGTTGCTAACTTTAAGCTCTCGCCATTCGCACGAGTTCAGTGCTTTGAAGACCACGGGAAACGTATAACGTAACACATGCAACGTAGCTTAAGCGCATCAGTAAGCAGGGTAGCTAAGTAATGTGTACTTTAATGCTAGTTAAACAATGCCACTAGCCTGGCCTCAGCGGTGATGCGCCAACGTCCCGCACATTTGCTTTTTGTGTTTTCTCCCTGTTTTCCCCCTCCTATCTCACCAACGTGTATTTTGTCTCACAAATATGTTCAATATATTAATATGTAAACGAATAGACTTTGTGTTGTCTAGAGACACCCGATGGACGGGTTCGAGTGTTTAGCTCGTGGACTAGCCTTCCCGATTGTTTTGGAGCCCAGAGCAGAGGGCATCATTCCTGACCCGCTCCGATGTGTTGTAATCCTTGGGACGACTCGCCGTCATCGCTGCTCTTTATTTTAGCCATCAGCACGTTCCCTTGTAAAACTTGCACTCTGTGTGCTGGTATAAGTTCGTAATGTTTAAGGTGCCAAGACGAAACCGGGCCCTCATTACTTATGCGTTTATCTTTGTTCTCGCTGGAACAATAGCCGGGTCCCGCCGCCTCCTTCCCTCCCGTGTGGAGGCAGCAGCAGAGCCGCTCCGCTCCTCCGCGGCTTTTCTGTTGAATGGGATGTCCCGCTGAAAAGAAACGGCCGCGCTGGACTCGCCTTCTGCTTCACACGCTCAAGTTCAAGAGAAGCACAACTCTGCGCCCAGGTTTCAGTGTATAATATCAGACCGTAGAGCTTTCTTCTAAAAATGATTTTCAGAGAACACAAGTTATACAAACTAACGAGGTTTGCCGCAAATAACTTATGTCATTGATTTTACACACAGTCTGTTTCAAATTGTTGGGCAGTATTGCTGTGTGGGTAACGCAGACCTTTCCGGAGCTGTGTGTAGTCTAGTAAATTTCCACAAGTGATGTCACTTACATTACTAATGGGCCAGGTCTGAAGTCTACCAGCTTTGAAAGAACGACATCTGGGGGTTTGGTTGGAAAGAAGGGCGCTTTACCAATCCTCTCCAGCAGGCTCGTCTCTGCTGGAGACCCTGCACTCATGTGCTCCTCCGATGCTTGGATTTCCTGTATGGTGAAGTCTTCTGCCCTCTTTGCTGGGTTCACGTGATTTAAGTTTAAATGTAAAAAGCACTTGATTTGTCTTTGACTTGGAAAGCGTTACAAAAACAAACTCGTATAACAAATTCAGGTCACTATGTGGAAATATTAAATATTAGTAAATAATGGAAAAAGCCTAATGAAATATAACCACTTAATTGTTATAAAAATGTCATTTGATACACACATTAGCACCATTAATAAAACATCTGTCGTCTCTTTGTGTGTGACAGCTCGGGAGCTCCTGTACCAAAACTCCAACAATCTTTCCAAGATGGGTTTTTTTTTTTGGACTTAGGTAGGAATTCATGCCAGTTTTTGGAGATGTGAAGCAGATTTTTCCCTGTAATTTTAGCACCACATGAATGCACCATTACAGGGGAACAACCAAAGACTTTTCAGAGGACTTGTTAGTGAAGTGTCTCTTGTGCTGCAGTAAGCCTTACAATCCCTGTAAGATGTTTTAGAGGGGAGGTCTGTGTCCAGTGTTCATGCTTTACTGAAATACATAAGAATATTGCACTTTTTTAGACTGCTGTCTCAAATGATATATTTAAAATGTCATAATTAGAAACCTTTAACTTTCATGCTAGTCTGAAAGTCCATATAGATGAAAAAAAAATATAGATAGATAGATATAGACACTGGATGTGCAGTCTGACTGGCTGACCATGCAGTGATGTGCATATTGTGTATTGTCATTTCCTGTCCAGTCAGGTTCATGTATCCATGACGTAAAGCCCCATAAACAATCATCACACTCATCACAGCTGAGCAGGTGCAGGCTCACTGTGGGTGAGGCAGTAAGAGGAGACCTAGAGAGGAAGCAGCTTAGTGAAAACTAAGCAACGTTAATTCTGCTCACAGACGACAGCTGCGCACAATCATTTTGTGCGAGTTCCAGATATTGTCAGAACAGAAGGCTCATTTCTTTCACTGAATTGATGAAGGTAACAGTGGAGAAATGTTAGCAGGACGGTGTGAAAGTTATAGAACTTGAGCTCCTTCATATGTTTATGTAACAGAGGCCGCCTTATTGAAATTGCTGTTCCTACTAGTACCTACATGGCTCGACTTTTGCATTGGGTAGCAGTTGCTTTTTTTTGTCTTTCAACTACCTGCACGGCCGGGGTCAACCGATTGGCCAGTCAATGGCATCATGAGAGTGACTCCTTCACAAAAATCAAACCGCCATTTTTGAAACCTGGCAATGAGGGAAACGGCTGGACAACAACCAACACTGTGGTCTGACACAAAGCCATAGACTGAGCAGCAGGTGTACCATCGCCTTGGTGTGGTCCATTGTTGCTTTGTTTGTGTTACATGCAAATGATTTCACAGGAATTTCAGTCATGTTGCTGTGTGACCCCAAACTCATTAGGTGGTACTAGAAAATGACAGTAGTTGAGTAGGTACTAGTAGAAAATGGGCTTTGCTATCTTATGTTGTCATTTAATGGGAAGTTGCCTGGATCGTAAAGATGTAGGTCATGGCTAGCAGAAGCCAGCTCGTAAAAAAAAAAAGCCTTAATGACATCACAAGTGCACTGCGTCACCTCAATTTCAGGTGACTGAATGTGTGACATTTCAAAAATGATCAGAATCGACACTTTTGTTCACAATATAGGAACTGTGATCCATTGATCCCCTACAGTTGGTCAGTGGACTGCCTGGATCATCTGTCTTTGTACTGAGACGGGTAATTTCTCACATTTTTAAAAAGGTATCTTATCATTTGTTTTGTAGTCTAAGTGGTTGAGAAGAGAACTCACCGACATGCTTGGCTGGCTTTTCTCCCAGAAGATGCATGTCTCTAAATCTGAAGTGTCGGTCTCAATCCTTTAATAGATTAGCTCCGCCTGCTTTATGAGTTCACACTGGGCCTGCTGTTTGGCCCTGGAGGAATATTTGCATTGGGCACTTTTACAGAAACGATTCTGTGGAACTTCCCTATACAGTTTTTTCCTTCCTCCTGACTTTTATTACATGGCCTGTTTTTCATAATGAAATGTGAATGTGAAACCTCAGAAAATAGAAGTTTATGCTTCGGTGTCCTGGTATCCTTTCTGCTGTTGTCAGCATGCAATCGTTCATTCTTGCAAAGAGCAAAATATGCCATTGCACTAAACCACTGTTTCATAGCAAAGCAGTTGCTTTTCGTTCTGCTCAGTTACCTGACAGGATAGACGACTGAGAAACTGAAAGAAATGTATTGGGCTCTTCCAGTCTGATGTTTTGACTCGAGGCCCATGAGGGTGCAGGCTGACTGTACCCTGAGGCTAAAATAAAAGACTAAGCGCTCTCAGTATGAAATAAATGAAATGAAAAATGGTCATAATGAACTTTAGTCAGTTATAGTAGAGTATGAGCGTATTATGTTGCTATATTGATGGAGTATGTTCTGATTTTTAAAATAGTTTTTTGTCTTGGTCGTGTATTTCCTCTGTAACAGTAAACACATTACAGGAGTCTTCACACCTTTATCAGACACTTGATAAACTCTAAAGACAGACTATAAATGGACCGAGGCAGAATGCCAGCCCAGCAACAAGAAAGCAATATTCTAGAAACACCTTTATCGTCCACTTTGACCTCAGTGGTAAAGAGTAAGTAAAATCAACTTTTTGACAACTGAAACAAAAGCTCAGAAGGAATTTCTTAATAGAAATCATTGGGTGTTCTTAGGATGCACCAGTTAATTTAACCTGTGCATCTAGGAGCACATCCTGAGAGCTCTATAACGTTAACAAAACCAAAGGCAGCTCAAGCTCACACTTCCTCCCTTATCAGCCCACAGATGGCTACACGCAACCAGGAGAGCTAGTCTCAGTTTTGTTTTTTTCTAGTCTCTTTAGACATCGTCAATAAAGTGTTGGTGTTAGAGTGAATTGTTAAATGTTGTCATTTTTTATGCTTGCCAACTCTGATGAAAGGAATTCCACTGTCCCCCTTCCCAGATTCTCGAGGTTCTGGGTGGGGGGCTGTAGTGTCTTATTGCAGATACACCCTGTCTGGAAGATTTGTTTCTTGTGCTTTTATGACCCTTTGGTCAGCAGGAGGTCTCTCACACACACACACACACACACACACACACACACACACACACACACACACACACACACACACACACACACACACACACACACACACACACACTCTCTTACAGAAGTTCACACATATACATACAATGCCTTGTCTTAGAACCATGTGGGCGTTGCTTTGCTGTGATGTGTTTTGTGTGAACTGTTTCTCAATAAAAGGCAGCGAGAGGAGGCCGGATTTGGGGGCATTTCGTGGTAGACATCAACGAGGCCTCCCTTGCAAGTGAAACGATCGATCGCTGTTGCCTTGTTTTTCTTTCACGGGAATAAGTCCTGGATACAGCGGGGTCTGAGTTTAGACCCAGCAGTTGGATACAGGTAAAACGTTGCATTTTAACAATGATGTCAACAAGGTAGTTCCGACTTGTGTTCCGGTTGTTTTGTGTACACATACAAATATACGCAAATCAGTAAATTTCAGCTCTTGCAGAGATCTTCTTGCAGCCTGTTTGAGCCGGACTAAGGAAACTAAGACTGCACTGTGTCCAGGTCTCTTCTATCCTCCTTTTCCAATCATTTTAAGTGTGAACCTACTGAGACAAGGTGCCAACACCAGCATTATAGTGCAATAGCAGTGACACAGCATGGGGTGGAAGATGCTATATTAACTTTGCTGCATGTAGTACATACTCATCAGGAGTCGTGCTAAGATTTATTTATTTCTTTGTTGACTTTTCATCAGCTGTGGCAGGAGAATTTTTGCTGCCCTCTCGATTGGCTTTAGTGGGCTTCTTATACGATAGAGAGGATGAGCACTGTCCAGTTCCTGAATCTTTCATTAAATGGTGTAAGAGAGCAAATCTTGTCCTAAACACCACAATGACTATTGTCCCCGTTAGTTTGGACCTGTTTTTGATGAACAATCCTTTATTTCAAATTTGTGAACATGAGCTGCGCACAGGTTGACAAATTGGTGTCCCCGAAATCATCCCTGAGATGCATATTGTGCTACATATTGTCTTATTGTTGTGATTGTTTTTATGTGGTGTATACAAATGTCATAGACACTTGGTGGAGTCATTGTTTACATCTAGGTGGCACGTATCCAACTACTAGCATCTCCTCCTTCATAACCTTCCTAAGTTGTCAGAGACTGACATGTCTCTTGCTCTCAGACGTGCCTGTGATTGCCACACTAGGGAACATAAATATATGCCATTGTTATAGCAATCATATCGGACTTATTTATACAGCGTAAAAATCTACATTGGTATTATCCCAGATGATATGTGGTACAGGCCTCCTGGTCATTAATAACATGAGACATTTGGGATATCAGCTGTGGTCATTGTGCTTTCTTCTGCTACCCTCCTTCAGCACTCTGGCACTCACATGCTGTGATCTCAGCCCTCGCTGCTTTTAACCACCAGCAGAGTTTAAGCAGCATCACCTCGCTGCTTGTTTATATTTTGGTAAAGATAAGTATAAACTCTTTCTGTTCTCTCTCCCTTTCTTTCTAGGAGACGAGGCGAGCGTGTTCAAATGTTCGGTTTCCAGGGAGACCGAGTGCAGTCGCGTGGGGAAGCAGTCATTCATCATCACATTGGGCTGTAACAGTGTGCTGCTGCAGTTCTCCTCACCTACAGGTAAACACACAGGCAGCTGTGGCTCAGGAGGTACAGCGGGTTGTCTACCAGTTGGAAAGTTGGTAGGTTGATCCCAGGCTGCTCCAGTTGGCATGTGAAAATGTCCTCGGGCACAATACTGAACCCTGAGCTGTCCTCACTGCAATGCTTAGTAATAGGAAAAAAAAGTGCGTGAGTGTGAGTAAGTGAATGAAGCTTGTAGTAGAGTAGAAACGTGCAATATAAGCACCGTTCACCCCACCACAGTAAGACTGTTACACGTTGCATTTTATACAAGTTTGGAGCCAAGAATATGTCAACTCTCTGAAAGGGTTTTTTGTGTCTGGAGTTTTATGGAGCTGATGATGGTGAGCTGTTTCTGGGGTGTGGTGCAGCTTGTTAACAACAAAGTCAAATACTCATCTCATGACAGCCTGCTTTTATCACCTGCAGGACACTGTTTACAGTTTGCACTGAGTCAACGGTGTGTTCAGGAGCAGTGCAGTCATTTGAGTGTTATTAGTTAAAATAGTGTTTGTTTATCTGTTAAATGAAAATTGTGTCACCATTCCTGGAAAGCTCCTCAGACCTCTGCAGGGCGTGTAGGAGAGTGTCTGTTTCTCTGATGAGCATAAGTGTAGATTCTTACACCCAAATTTATTCCCTGTTTTATTTATTTTTTCTGCAAACAGTTTTACAACAAGTATATTTTTCTGTAAACATTAATATATGATCCTAAAGCAGGACAACTATACTGTCCTTGCTGACCTCATGTCAGATGTGTACGTAGACAAAGCCTTGGTTTGGATTCTCTTTATTTTTATTTGTTACTCAAACCCTTAAACACCCCCCAGTCTGCAACTGAAAGAATAAAAACTAAAGATGCCTTTTAATGAAATACTCATCAGATCCGATTGTCCCACATTTCATTCGTTGCGATATTCATATCAAGTTAACTTAATTAGTCAGTATTTTTGCCAGGTTTCTTTCCACGCTTCAAACAGGCTAATCTTTGTTGATATTGGAGGTCTTTATCAGTCTTAGTCAAACGCTTAAAACACACATTTTTATAATACTACTATAGACACACACACATACATGTTTTTATATCTCAGTGAGGACATCTCATTGACATCATGCTTTCCCTAGCTGCTTACTTTAACCCCAACCATGAAAATGAATGCCTAGTCCTAACCCTCAGCCTAAACGTAACCATAACCTAACTGTAACCCTGACACTAAAACCACATTTTGAGCCTCAAAAATGTTTTCAAACTCACAGGGAAGGGCAGTTTGTCCCCATAAGTGACTGTTGGTCCCCACTAATATAGCTGCACGCCCATTTTCTGTCCTCACTAAGCTGTCTAAACATGTACACGCACACACTCACACAGGGCTGCGTTGTCAGCAGCTGTTACTTTCAACCTGCTTTATGGATTTAACAGCTTCACATTTTTCCCACAGGCAGTACACTCATCTGTGCTTGTGATTGGCTATACTCTGACAGATACATGTTCAGATGAACGGGGTGCTGTTGGCAAAGATTATATTTAATGTATTTCTATACCTCCGTTTGGACGCACACATGCTCACGTGTGCCTGTGCATATGCCCCTTCTCACTACTGCCACAAATCTGATGACATTGGAAAAATAGCAGCCACTGCCATCAAGCTGACAGATGCTGAAAAAATGAAGTGCTTTTTGTTTATTTATTAATTTTATTTTATTTGGGAATAAATTGAGATTTAATTCAATTTTATTTATATAGCGCCAAATCACAACAGCCGCCTCAAGGCGCGCGATTAATTGAGATTTCTGTGTTCACCTTGAACAAAAAGTCGTCTAAATGCACAAATGAAGCAGAAAAAGAAGGAAATGTTGTGATTGTTGGATGCATCAGTATTGGTGCATTTTCCATGATATGTGTTAAAAATGCTAATACTGTGTGCACTGAGGAGGAGGTAGACCCACTCATGATTAATGCAGACACACACCAAGGTATGTGGGACATGGCAGTTTAAAAAAATGATCTATGCTTGTGAAATGCGAACTTAAATCTTAAAACTGTGATATTGAATTACTTAATTATTTAATCATGTATTTGTTACACCTAAGCTGCAGTTGTTGCACATGATTTAATATTGTTTCCCAGCACGAGAGGACAGAAAACCAAACTGTTTACAGCTGACAGCACAGGAAGAGAAAAAGGATTAAACTGCAGTGTAGCTCAACAAAACCAACTTACGGTGTGTTTGTGCTTCGCTTCAGACTTTCAGTCTTTTTATAACGTGCTGAAGAACTGTCGTGGGCATCTTGGAGAGCAATCTGTCTTCAGTGAAAGAACAGAGGAGTCCTCTGCTGTACAGTATTTCCAGGTGACTGTCACACACTCTCACACACTCTCACATAATTTTGGGACTCTTGAATTATCTCCTGACTAATTTGAATCCACATTTCCTTTTAAACACACTGCAGTAATGACGCTTACTTTGTTCTTGGCTGAGTATTTATAGACTGCTCATTACAGGAATATTCAGTCAGAATGAAGCCTGCTTCTGTTTTTTTGGGCACCATCTGAACTACTTTGTGTTTAAAAGTAGCTGCAAGTCAGCTCCAGGAGGAGTTAAAAGGGCTCTGTAGCACTTCTACCTGCAAGCATCCATCTGTTGAGAAGCCGCTTGGTTTGGTTGTTTACAGATCCCAGCACAAACTTGGGTGCTTTATGTCTGAGCTGGTCCTTTTATTTACTTATCTTTTTTTTAAGAAACTTAAAGAAGATTAACTTTGTTTCTCTTTTTTTAAAACTGCAAATTGAGCTCAAGTCAAAGTGCCAAAAGTCCAAACTCATGAGCGTGCTTGTGTTTGTGTTTCTGCAGTTTTATGGCTACCTCTCCCAGCAACAGAACATGATGCAGGACTATGTTCGGACAGGGACTTACCAGCGGGCTATTCTCCAGAACCACACTGACTTTAAGGACAAGGTAGCGAGCTGAATATGTGCTATTTGATAAGGCTGATAGATGTTTGAAAACAGCTGGTTTACATTAAGTACAGACTAAAGTGTTGTCCTGCAGCTGTGACTGTGTGCTGTCTTTTCTCCAGGTGGTGCTGGATGTGGGTTGTGGCTCGGGAATCCTCTCTTTCTTTGCAGCTCAAGCTGGAGCTAGGAAGGTGTACGCTGTAGAGGCCAGCACCATGGCACAGCACGCCGAGGTACACACACAGATTCATGCTGAGATCAGTGACCTACCTCTGATTATGCTTTCACTGGATGCACAGCCTCTCACTGTTTACGATCCATTCTAAACACTATACTAAATGTTTTAAATTCAGGTGATGTTGTTTGAGCTGTGGGAATCTCGCTGTTGCTGAAAATGTAACAGCTGTGAGCTCTGGCTGTCTGGACAGTCCACATTAACTTTAGATCAGACAAGCTAAATCCAGCTTTTTGAATGATGATGTGTTTGTTGTGTTGTGCTGCAGGTGCTGGTGAACAGCAACCGTCTGGGGGAGCGTGTGGCCGTCATTCCGGGCAAAGTAGAGGAGGTGACGCTGCCGGAGCAAGTTGACATCATCATTTCAGAGCCCATGGGTTACATGCTGTTCAATGAGCGCATGCTGGAGAGCTACCTGCATGCTAAGAAGTTCCTCAAACCTAATGGTGAGTCTTGGAAGAACAAGAGATGTACTTGAAATGTTAGAATGGAGGCTGAGACTGCAGACAGCCACAGATTAGTGACAGTAGCTGCTTCTGGCGAGTTCTGCATGTTGTCAGATATCCACAGGCTTTGGTGTTCCAAATCATTTGATGTCAGTTTAGAAGAATCTTGCACTGTGGTGGAAGATACGTGAACACGAGTTTTGCTTACTGTCTTCATCGGTGCGGGTGTTTCAGGTAAAATGTTCCCCACTATTGGAGATGTCCACCTGGCCCCCTTCACAGATGAGCAGCTGTACATGGAGCAGTTCACCAAAGCCAACTTCTGGTAAGAACAGAACGAGGGAGGGAACGAAGGAGGTTCTCTGGGTCAGCGTCATTGTTTTCTTCATCGGATTCATTTGGTTAGAAAGCTTTTCTATGCATGAATGTCTTTTTAATGCCTTATCAAATTGAGAAACTCCTTCATGCATCTGAGCTCCAAGTAAAGGCAGTTTTCTTCTTTCTTCTCTGCTGGCAGTTTAACTATTCATTTGTTTCTGTTATGAGAGCGGAGTATTGTTCAAAATGTTGGTCATTACGTTCGAAATCTTAATCATCTTTTCGGGGCTAGTTTGACCGTTTGCATCAGCGAGGGAGTTGGTGCTTCAGCAGCGTGCAAAGGTGTTTATCGCACTCAGAGGTATGAGTCATGCAAACTAGCGTGATAACAGTAGGCACGAGTGAGTGTAGGACGCAATCAGAGTCGATGCTAATGTTGTCGAGTTGACGTCAAACCGGTTTCGGCTGTTTAAGAAGCAGTAGATCCTTGGAGAGGTGTGTCCCTAAATACAAAATGTACTTGGTTTTTGTTGTTGATTTTGTTTTTTAAATGATGATGTCATGTTGGGCTTGCAGGAGTACTCTCTGCCCAAAATGAGCTAATGATTTGATTTTTATTGCTCTTGTTTACTTACATTCATTGGCATGTGCATTGGTGCGTGTGCTTTTTATGACTCAGAATTCAGCTTCATTTTAAAATACACTAAGACTCCTGCAGGGTCAAGTGTGTTGGTGAGCCATTTTTATTGCTGAGGCAGGAATCAAGCAATCTAAAAGTGGGAATCTACACTTCTTCCTGTCCCCTCAGGTACCAGCCCTCCTTCCACGGTGTAGACCTCTCTGCCCTGCGGGGGGCAGCAGTGGACGAGTATTTCCGCCAGCCAATTGTGGTAAGTAATGCATGCATGCATGTGCAGGATTTTAAGATCAGAATTGAACAAACGAGCAAAGCGATCTGACGGTAATATCGACTTCTTAATTGGCTTTTTGTGGGCGCAGTGTTTTGTAGAAATTAGAGTTGTGTGAAAGCAGATTTCTTTCCCCCCACAGGACACGTTTGATATCCGTATTCTGATGGCCAAGTCAGTCAAATACACAGTCAACTTCCTGGAGGCCAAAGAAGAGGATCTTTACAGGTGTGTGTCCAGTTTAATGTGTGTCTGTGATTACTTTAGGAGTGTCTACTAATAAATGATAAATGGTTTTGCTTTCAGGATAGAGATTCCCTTTAAGTTCCACATGATGCATTCGGGCCTGGTGCACGGCCTGGCTTTCTGGTTTGACGTGGCTTTTATTGGATCAGTGTAAGTCAGGAAGTCTGCGTGAGTGTGTTGAAGCTAAAGAAGTTTTGACGTGCGCCAGATTTGTCCTTAAACATCAATCTATTTGTGTTCCTGTAGGATGACAGTGTGGCTATCCACAGCACCCACAGAGCCTCTCACTCACTGGTACCAGGTGCGCTGTCTCCTGCAGTCTCCTCTTTTCACCAAGGCTGGGGACACTTTGTCCGGCACTGCGCTGCTGGTGGCCAACAAGAGGTATGTTAGAATTAATGCAAGAAAACTACAGTTTCATTCACCCAAATCTGTAGCATAAGCTTTGACGTCACAGCAAACCCTGTTGTCGTGTTTTGGAAACCTGTTCATTTCCTAGCTGAAGTTGGGCATCAACATGGGAGCGTGCCTTAAGTGGCCACTCCAGGAACCTTGCTTGCATGCTAATCATGTTATTCTGATGATAATTAGTCTCAATATTTACTTCTTAACAGACAAAGCTACGACATCAGTATTGTTGCCCAGGTGGACCAGACAGGATCAAAGTCCAGCAACCTCCTGGACTTGAAGAACCCCTTTTTCAGGTGAGTTTATCCTGACCACAGCAAACACAGCCAATCTGCTTTGCACTATTGACACAGTGTCTGGTGTCGGTGAACAGTCTTCTCTAACTTCTTATATCTATTTTTATCTATGTGCAGGTACACAGGCACTACCCCCAACCCCCCTCCTGGCTCACACTACACCTCCCCGTCTGAGAACATGTGGAACACAGGGGCAGCCTACAACATGAGTCAGGGGATGGCTGTATCAGGTGAACACACTCAGACACTGCTAGATTAAGTAAATACTTCAGACATGGCGTGGTATGTCCATTCTCCATATCCCAGCTGTCTTAGAGCAGAGGCAGAGTACACCCTGGACAGGTAGTCTGTCGCAGGGCTAATACAGAGAGACAGACAATCACTCGCACTCACAGGCACACCTGGGCAATTTAGGCCAATTAACCTAACCCCATTAACTGCATATCTTTGGACTGTGGGAGGAAGCCAGAGAGAAACCACGCGAACACGGGGAGAACAAACTGCAAACAGAAAGACCACCGTGCTGCCACACAGAGACCAAAGAACAACAAATATAGTTACCTGTTAGAACAAAGCAGGACTGAGAATTAAATGCATTGGATGGTGCTCACTAATCATGATGACAGCGATGAAGACCAGCAGCTGAAACACGATGGTCAAGCGATGAAGTTGTTCTGTATAGTAGTGTAGCTGCAGCGGTTCTTCAGATTTGTCCTCTTCTCTGGGCTTCTTGGAAGTAAGTGAAGCGGTTCCACAAACGTCCGCTTTAGTAGCAAAACTCCAATGTAGAAACAGGAAAGACTAAATCAGTTCAAACATGAGCCAGTGTAAAAACCAGTCTGCATGAATTTATTATAGTACACATGCCTGAAATTTCATGCACATCTATTCTATAGCTTTATTAGCTCAAGTTTCTGAGAACCTGGGAAGAAGACTGTATATAATGATGGACATAGCCAGGTGTGACTCACTTTGCCCTGGAGCTAGATTGAAGTCCAGAGTTACGCCTTGTAGTCAGCACCAGCTTTTCCAGCTGTAACTGTGCAGCTACAAGAGGAAATGCTAGGTTACAGCTAAACTAGCAACATATGCTAATAGACTGTTTGTTTGTTTTTAAAGGTTGAATGTTAGTTTAAAACAGTTTGTTCTAAAATATTTATGAGGAATGAACAGCAACAACATCCTGTCTGAAAAGTTAAACTTCCAAATGTACAGTGCGGCCCTGCAGTAGAAGGACTTCCTGCCATGGTGCATCACTAACTGCTTACCAACTCCGGCATCACATTTTAAGATCACTTCCACTCTGGATGTGTTCAGGAACCAACCCCAAAGAGTGTTTTTTTTGTTTGTTTTTTTTTGACGGTTTATAGTAAATGCTGTTTTTTGGGTTTCTTTGCTGCCTCTTTCTTCAGGGATGCCCGCAGCTTATGACCTCAGCACAGTCATCGGCAGCGGCCCGTCAGTGTCTCACAACAACCTCATCCCCCTGGGTATGAATCTCATCTGAAAATCATCATTTTACTGTTACTGGAGTGCATCTTTAGTCCTCAAAACACTGACATTCAAGCTCATCAAATCACACTTAACTCTTTTAATGCTGTTTTTTTAATTTATTTTTTTAACCCCACTCTGTTGTTTCGGCTCCTCTGAGCAACATCAAAGGGCTTTTAGTTTGAAAACGTTTGAAAGTACTCAGTTATAGTTTAGCTTTTGATTTTAGTGATATTTCTGATGTTTACATCAGAATACAGCTTATAGTCTGTGATGGGACCCAAATTACTGCAGATTTTTGTAAAGCAGCTGATGTGGCATGCGTTTATTGCTCTGGTGAAATGGTTTGTCACTCCCGATGCTACTTGGTTTTAACAGTGCTTTCATCTCTGATTGGTCACAGTGAACACAGGGATTGTAAATCATACCCACTCCAGGATGGGCTCAATCATGAGCACAGGAATTGTCCAGGGTAAGCCCACTGGTCCACAAACACAAGTTTACTGTCCAAGTCTTCTCAGTGTGAACGTTGACTGTTATGCTTTGTTTCCAATTCAGGAGCCACTACGGGTCAGTCCGGCCCCAGTAGCAGCGGTACTTACTATCCTGTCACCAACCAGTTCACCATGGGGGGCGCTGCCATCTCCATGGCCTCACCTATGGTCATCCCTAGCAACACCATGCATTATGGCAGTTAAGACGAAGACCTCGCAAAGACCTCCTATGCCCCCGCATGAGAAGAATCCCCCTTCCCCTCCCCAACCCAGATTGATCACCAACTGCAGCCAAAACCAGTATACCAAAACCAGCTCTGTGCTGGAGATTCCTTTTTGTTCGACACCCTCTTTCTGCTCTGTTGAATCATCGCTAGATGAACCGTTGAAAACTCTCGTTTCCGTCCAGACTCTTGTCTTTCCGAAAGCCGAAGCCTTCCTTTTCCCCCTCCCTCACTGGGACTGTATCATCTGAGATGCACAGCAGTTTATCATCTGACCTCCCTGGGTTTCCACCCTCCTTCGATATGTATTTCAATCCCTCCACCTCCCTTATTTTCTCTTTATAGCTCATTATTTAGATGTCATGACCCTGCGAGTGTTTGTCTTTCCTCAAGAATCCGCTTGTTGTCAGATACCAACATCGGTCCGCTCCCGTGGTTCTCCACACTTCCTCACCAGTGATGCTGAAGCTTTTCACTTGTGCAGTAGGACACTGTTATCATGATCATCATCACTGCGTCTCTACAGGTGCCACCTTAGATTTTCATACTGGATCCAGCCATGTTCCCTCCACACTTCCCCAGAGACTGAGCTGTGCCGAATGAAACAGCCCCCTCAAATCATTAAACAAATGGCATCTTGCTTACTCCTACTCATGCAGTTTGGGTTTAGGCGGAGGAGGATGGATCACAAACTGAAGCCATCTACAAGTCTTGGCACCCAGAGGAGTAGAAATATTTTTTTTGTGTTTTGTTGTTTTGTTTTTTTCGTGGCTTGGACAGGCTGACCCTCAGAGTTCTGCTTGGAAGCATTGGTGTTGCTCTATCACCTTCCATGCTGAGTCATGATAACGGAGCGTCTCAGTGTCTGCTATAAGTTGCTGTTTGTTGACATCCCCAGTCTTTTAAAATGATGGCATTCTCCAATTCAGACAGGTTACCTTTCCGTTAATGTTGTTCAGCGTCTTATTCAGACAAATCCACAATATGTACACAGCGTTGCCCGCACGTGTAGCCAGCACTAATTCTGGTGGAATTTGACCCCATTTCTAAATGTTTGGGTCTCTGCTGTTGTCAGTCAGAAGCGAGTCTCCTTTTTGTGTGCGCGCTGCTGTTTAGGACGTTCAGAGTTGTAACCGTGTGTGTTTCTATCAGTAAATGTGACTACACTGAGACTTGTGTGATGATATAAGTGATGCGTAAATGTTACTAGGCCTTATAAGATGACTCACTGTGGTTAATATCTGAACAGGAAACTTGAAGATGCCCTCGGGTTAATGGAAAAGAGCGACTGAATGGTTGGGGCTTTTCAGTAAATGCTCCTGTGTGCCATTCAGTGTGGCTGTGCGTGCTGTTAGGGTTAGAGTCCTACTTACCCATGGACTCTGAAAGAATGAGTAGCTGAAATATTGGTGTTGCAGATGGGATAAGTTGGGATGCTAACTTACCTCATCTTTGCATAATACCACTTTATTCTACTTCCTGTTTTTCATATTAAGAAGCAGTAGAACTGTTCAGATTACCGACTCACACCTTCTAAAAACAGTAGGTGTCTTAGATGGATTTAATATCTTGAGGAAAATCACAGGAAAATAAAACTTGAGGAATCGGATGCTTTGACGAGCAGCAGTAGGATGCTGTGTCTGCACAGGACATTTCCAGCTCTGTCTTCATTGTGGCATTGCCACCGTCCAAAGTGAATACAAAAATTCAACAAGACACCATTAGAGGAGTTGCAGGAAGATTTTTTTTTTGGTCCAGTCTTTATTTCGTGTTATACAACTGAATTTAGCATGAAGTTCACACATTGAAATTCATGTTTTTAAATCAGAGTTTTAAGGCAAATCTGTATTTGAGCTGATGACCTGTTTGATCCTGTAGGGTTCTTCCCATTCCAGATGAACATGTTTGTCACCACTGTAAACGGCTCCAGCTCGATATGAAAGGGTTTCTGATCAGTGCGTGAACTGTACGACACTTACAGTGGTGGTAGTAGTAATAGATGGTCAGGAGATGATAAACTTACAGCAGTTCACTCATCCACATCGATCTGTAATTACGGCCCTGTCATAGTAGTCAGCTTTATTCTTGTTAGAGTTATTTTTGGCTGCCACCAAATTTTGGCTTTTGTTGGTCTGTGGTTGCCAAATAGCTGCTAGCTGCTTGCCATGTCTCTTTAGGGACTTGTGGAAGATTTGATTGTTTCTTGTACCCAACATGGAAGGTGACTGATCGCACAGTCAGAGAGAAGCTAGAACATTTCAGCCCTGTCAGCCTAAAATATGAAATGCACTTTCTGCTGCTGCTCATGTTTTCTGCACCCAGAAGGTTTTTTTTAAAAATCAGAATAAATTGCAGCAGCTTCTTGCCAGTCAGGCATTTGTTGAGCCAGATTGCTTTGGTGCAGTTGGAGGAAGATTTGGAGAATGAACCAGTAAAGACCAATGACCCAGGATGCACCCAGCTGGCTAGCGGGAAAAGAAAAGCTGTGCCGGACCGGCAACGTCCTAGTTTACATCTTTGTTTCCTTTGCCTGACGCTCCTCCCAACCTCCCTTTGAGACTGTGAGACTGTCACAAGTAGACTTCAATGACAAGGCGAGGGAGAAGGGGCCGGTACGCCTCTCTCCTCGTCTGTTCAATGTGTATGACCTCCAACATATCATTGCCCCAACACACACACCCCTGCCCACACCCCCTTTTTATCAGTCAAGGAAAGAAAGACTGACACATTTATGCATTGCTTCCAGTGTCACAACTATTGGAATTTGAGTTAGTAGGAGTGCTGAGGGGGGAAAAATGTCTGTTTGTAGGAATAACTTTTTTTGTTTTCTTGATATATATTTTTTCTTTATTTCACAAAAAAAGCAAACAAGGAAAAAAGCGCAAATTAAATGTTGTGGAAATGTTTCAAAACCATCCTGGAGTCAGGTGTTGTAGTACTTTAATTTGTTAAATAGACTGTGGATACAACAGATGTTTACCATGTTGTAGCTGCTCTATAGCCATCATGTCTCTTCTGTCATGGATTCATTGCTCTGTGTAGTCATAGTGGCATCCACTTTGACCATGGAAGTGTATGAGGAAGACTCACTGTCATGTTCTCTCATTTGTGTTCACCAACTAGTAATAACACCTTTCTCACTGTCTGACATTGACTCGTCTGCTCCAGACACAGTTAAAAGAAGCCACTGTGCTTAAGACTGCTAAGTGATTCCTGCTTTATGGGTACATTAGTCACTGATGTCCCAGTAGGCACCCTTTAAACCTTTAAATGACGCCATGAGGCATCTATTATGGAGCAACGCATGGAAACGACTAATATCCAAGGCAAATTGGTAACAGAATAGAATATAAAAAGTAACTGATCATAGAATCATGACTTAAGAATAGTATATTCTGGCTTGCTTTCAGGAACAACCATAAGATTGCTGATATGGCTCTGTCTTCATAATTTCCCTGTTTAAAAACGGGCAATGTCACTGCTACTTAATTTGAAAAGGGGTCAGGAGGTAATGCTGAAGACAACTTCGAGGTACTTCCAATGATATCTGCTGATACTGTGGTCTGAAAGTGGTCGGGCGAAAGCTGAATATTATTGGTCCTAATTGATGATAATTGGCAAAGAAAATGCAGTTTATCCATGATGATGAGTATTATTTACAAAAGAAATAATGGGGGGACTCTTATTGGTTAAGCTATTTTAAACATTTATATTGTCTGTGGGTGTTAAAAACATAGCTGTCATGTCATAAAGGCCTCGATATTTCCACCTGTGCAGTCGAGTGTGTACAAAATCATACGTGAAGAAGGGCGGGTCTAACTGTGAAGGTGCATCGCTTGATTGAGTCATTAGCCAATGAGCTTGTAGTTTAATGCCACAGGAAATCCTCCATTTAAAAACATGTTGTGGCCAAGATTTACAAAACAGACTGTTTTTATTCACTGACCCCAAATAAGTGACTCGGCCCATGAACTCCTGGGACACCACAGGAAATCTTTCTGTCACAACCATCCTGGTGCTAGTATGCTAGCAGTTGCTAATTAGTCATCAGTGCTGCGTCCAGCTGAAAATAACTGTAATGTCAGATTGCTGATATTTATTCATAAACCTTGGGGGTGCTCATAAAACCCCTAAGGGTTTTTTATTTAAATAGAAATAGAATTGTCTTTGTTTTTTGTGATGAATACAGCAGGTTGCGACACAGACCTCATGGGAGGCCTTCAGGGCAAGTGGTGCCTACAAACCAAACAAGGGTCTAAAAACAAGATTAAAAACTTGGGTTTCACAAATGTTTCTAATCTCCAGCAGTGTTCTGAACATGCATGTGTTTATATGTAAGTGTTTTCAGCCAAGCTGTGGGAAAATGAAGAGAGTTTGAGAGGTACAGTATTGAGGAAATCCACACTGAGGTGTTTGTACTTGAGGTAAGTGTTAAGGACAACGGTTTGGGTGGTTTCTCCTAGACTCACTGGTACAATGCTGTTCCAATAGCCATAATAAAAATACCAGCTACTCCAAATTCAATTGGGTAGCTAGGTGTAATTAAAGATGAGAGCCGTACTTACTGAGATCATAAAGCGTTTAAATTTATAAAATTGTAGGTGGAACTGGGATTGCACTCCATTTAGAGCACAGTTGTCGAACTCCAGGCCTCGAGGGCTGGTGTCCTGCAGGTTTTAGATGTGTCCTTGATCTAACACGGCTGATTTAAATGGCTGAATGACCTCCCCAACATGTCTTGAAGTTCTCCAGAAGCCTGGTAATGAACTTATCATTTGAATCAGGTGCGTTGACATAGGGTGAGATCTAAAACCGTGCAGGACTCGAGGCCTGGAGTTTGACACCCCTGATTTAGATCTTTCTCTGGTCTGGAAAAAAGGTTGGGTGTTTTTTTTTTTTCTTTCTTTTCTTTTTTTTTTCTTTTTCCAAATGCTATTTTTTAAAAAACAAAACAAAAAAACCCCCAAAGCCTTCTGTAAAGTTAGGGCATCTCACATTTAAACAGAGATTAGTAGAAACTGTTTGAATCATATCTGTCAAAAAGATTACAGTTTATAGATGTAAATGGGAGTTGCACAAAACGTTCCATGGAGTTACGCTCTCTGGACTGTTGCTTGTAAAATTACACGTGCTTCCCTTTGATGATCCTGTTAGAAAGAAAACTTCAAACACTTTCATCACTAGACGGATGATACCCAACTTTCTTTATCCATGAAGCCATTTTTAGGAGTTTTCCTTCAGTGTGTTATTTGGCTAACTGTTAAATCAAGAATCCAGTTTAAAAACCTCCTCACATACGAAATCTTGAACAATCAGGCCTTGTCTTGTCTTAAAGATCGCATAGTACCTTGTTCTAACAGAGCACTTCCCCCTCAGGGTGCAGGTTACCTGAGGGGGAAGGGATGTTAGTGGAATAGGAAACATGTTTTAGCTGTCAGGTCTTTCTTCTGTGGAACTAGTTTCCTTGTTTGTTTCTGTACTTTCAAGAGGTCTAGAAGTTTATTTATTGATTTAAAAAACAAAACAATTTCGCTTTCATTCACCCAACTATAGCTCTTAGTTAAGCTGGCTTATGCAGGCTTAAGTGAGTCTGCATACACATTTCTGGTTGGACAGAGGAGGGAGAGGGACATTCACCCAGTCCAGACACGCTGTAAATAAAAGATTACATTCATTTTGGCACTCCCCATGTTAAAGCCTTAAGGCCACCATCATGATGGTTTCTCTGAGCCAGAAGTGATCCTGTTTAGGGACATGATGGAGGGTTGAACGTTAGGGTGGGATTGCCTCTGAGCTGAGGTTTATGGCAAGAGTGAAAGGGAAGGTTTGCAAGATGGTAGTGAAGCCTGGTGCGAAATATGGCTTAAAAATTAGGCTGAGCTGGAGGTAGCATAGTTGACGATGTTAAGATTTTTATTGGGGAGTGACCAGAATGGACAGGATTAGAAATTAACATATCAGAGGGACTCATCAGTTTTTCCACCTTGGAGACAAAAGTTAGAGAGACGAGACACAACTGTCAGAGAGGAGGAAGACCACAGAAGATTCATGGATGTAATGAAGAAGAGCACACAGAGGGTTGGTGTGACCTTGGAGGATGCAAAGGATAGAATCAGCTTGAAGCAGATGATCTGCTGTGATGACCCTAAATTTACCAGCACAAGAAATATTGTTTGAAATATGAGCTAAAGTTGCGATCATACATTTTTTTGTTGATAAGCTCAAATGGAAAAGAAATAGGAAAAACTTGCATCGGCTTTGGCTTGCTTCATATAGCAAATCATGTAAGGTTTATATGATTTACTCATGAAAGTGGCCACTTTCTCATTACTTTCATATATTGTATTAGTAAGTATCCAAAACATACAAGTTTCATTTATATAATTTTTCAAGGTTTCTTATGTCTGTTTTCACTCTTGTCTGCTTTTCATACAAGTTTCACACAAGACAGATACAAACTTGATAAGATTTATAAATATCTTTTCCATATGGGAGAAGATGAGAAAGAATTGAGAAAATGGACAGAGACAAAAAACAAAAAGAAAACTCTTCTGTAGTGCATTTAATGTTTACTTGATGAAGAACAGTGTACACATACTGGTCACGCTCTCTTATCTACCTTGTTTTTTTAATGGAGCTGGTTTTAATAGTTGTGAATGCACGAGCGTAAAATGCATTCACAACTATTCAGTTGTATTCATAGTCTGTATGCGTTACTAATATTCTGCTTAACATACAGACTCCTGTGGTTCACTCGGTGTAAGCGGGGCCTATTATTTCTAATATTATTATTGTGCTCTGTTCCAGGAAAGCCTGTTTTAAGTAAATAAAGTACAGTTTATCGTGTGTGTGTGAGAGATCCATAGTCTGGGTAGTGCAAGGGCAGCAAGTTTAATCTGGTCCCGTCTCTCCACTGCAATCCTGCAGTGTTATTTATTCTTTATCTGAATGTGGGAAGGCTGCTTTCTGACTCAGATGTAGTAGGCGTTAAGATGATCACGAGGCTGATGGAGTCAGCAAAAACCTCCTCTCACGTAGCTCTGGATGACAAGGGGAAAGAGTAAAAATACATGGGATTTGTTATTCTAAATATTAGCATCAGGCTCAAAAACAATCCTTGTGATTCAAATTGTTATTTTGTCCTGTTACTTTTGAGATTCTGAAAATGGAGTACATACGAAAAAGATGTGTCCCTTCTTATTTCCAATAATGACAGACAAGTTGATGGATTAGGCCAACAAGAGTCTGCATGGATTGATGTTTGCAGACATAGTGATCTGTAGTGAGAACAGAAGGCGGACGGAAGAGAACCTGGAGAGGTGGAAGCATGCTCTGGAAAGAAGAGGAGTAGACTGATTAAGGTGGATGACTTTAAATACCTGGGGTCAACCACCCAAAGCAACGAACAGTGCACGAGACAGGCGAAGAAGAGATTGCAGAATGTATGGAGACAGGTTTACAAGACTGTTGAGAGACCTGCTATGATGGTTTGAAGATGGTGACACTGACATAAAGACTGCAGGCAAAGGTGAAGTTGGTAGGATTTTCATTGGGACAAGATTAGAAATGAGTACATGAGAGAAAAGGGAAGATTGCAGAAAGGTTCATGGATGTAGAGGAGGACATGAAGAGGGCTGGTGTGACAGAAGAGAGGGAGGCTAGGGATAGGGTGAGATGGAGTCCGATGATCCACTGCAGATGTGCACTGATGACGAGATGTAGTTACATTTCTCAGGAGATGCATGTCAGGTTACATTTTTGGTATAAGGTTTGAGCAGGGTTTGCTGTTACAATGTACCTGGAATGGGAATAGTGTATATCACGATGATGGATTATCTCAATTTAATTCTGAATATTTACAAAACAAAAATCTTAAATTGAAAGAAGTCGAAGTTGAGCTTTAAAGCAGTCAAGCATCTTCTCAAATCATTTCACTAACACAAAGTCAAAGTAGGTCAAATTCATCCTGAAACCAGGTCAGAATGAAGGATGTTGAGAAAAAAACAAATCTAGACAAATGTCTGAAGATCTGTGTTAGACATCAAGTCTGAACCAAAGCCATGTCTCTAGTCTTCCTGTCACATAAGGGACCTAGTTCAAGTCAATCTTTGAAGTTGCTTAAGGTGATTCACATCGCTCAACTGCAAACCTTGTAATCCTTTTCAGCTGTGAGTGATCAAAGATTGGAACAGTAATAAGATCCAAACAATCTGGAGTAGAGAATCCGTTTATTAATACAACCCTACCTGGGTTCACAGTAGGAAATAAATAGCTCTACATCCATCAACCCTTTCTTCATTTAACACTGAACTGTCTATGCAAGTAAAGCAGCTGAGGTCATTCTGTGACTGAAGACTGAAGAGTGGCGGTGATGTGCTGGAGTCCCTTTGCAGGTTCAATAAACTCTTTTCTGCACATCCGACTGAAGCAAATTCAGGGAGTCAGTGTTGTGAGTGAAAACGGTAAACTACATTTCCACGTGGCAGAGAAGCAGCAGCTGGAGTTTCAGTTTGTGATAGAATAACTAATAAGTTAGAGCCAACCTAAACATGTATATTCTTCCGGCAGGACCACATAAACTCTATTTTATTTTACAATCATCTTTTGACCAGTCCGCAGCTTTACAGTTCAGAGATTGCTTGACTTGGGAGCATCTAACAGTGTCTTAAGGGCAGTATCACTACATGTTTAATACACAAATACCCCATTATTGTCCCTTTTCTATGTATCTGTACGTGTAGAGCGGATGCAGGGAGGGGGGCATACCCCTGCTTCTAAAATTAAAGTGATGTACACACCAACAAATCAATCATTGTCATCTAATAATATCAATTATAACATTCGGAGCTTTGTAAAACAGCTGTTGAACAATGTTTAAACTCTTGTGCAGAGCCACGCATAATTCCATCTATGAGCCCACAGGGTTGACCACAAGCCACAAAGTGTATTTATATGAGAAATTAGACATTTAGGGCATTCTCATTAACCTAATCATTTTAAACTTGAAAAATCTGGTTGTTGTCCGTGTGATGTGTCATAAGGATAAATTAGTAGGAGTGACATTGTTTTATGTATTAGCTTTTGTAGTGTCTTCCTGCGTCCTTTACGACATCATGAAATGAGTGGAAGTCACAGTGTTAAAGAAGGACTGCTCAATCCACCACATCATGAAACATCAGTCACAGTAGAAATACAGATGAACCACCCCAGGATAAGTTAGACAAACGAAACACACACGCACATACACACAACCGTCCCAGCACTTTATCCATGAAGCATTAAGTGAATCACACCGTGGTGATAATCAACACCGTCTCCTCCAGTCTAGTCGTTTTCGATCTGTCAAAAAAGACGGTCTTCATTTCCCTGCTGCTCCTCGGTGTTGGTCAGTCGGTTTTGAAGGCCAGCGTTGTGTGATTGTGGAGAGTTGAGGTAGTAGGAAGAGCTGTTGGTGGGGATGTTTCTGCGTGAAAGAAGTAGAGCTAGAAGAAAAGAGAGGAGATTGAGTATCTGGTTCAATGTAAAGGTGTCCTTCCATACATCTGAGATCCACGCAGCTCACCGACCTTACAGCCAACTGCCAGCAGTGTGTGCAAAACCACTATGGTCACTACTGTAGCCACCGCCGTCACCTTGGTGTCATCACGGACAACGGGCCAGAAGGTGAGGACCAGGAGTGAGCCTGAGATCACCATGGCAATTAGGATCAGCATCCAGTGCAGCCAGTCATATGGTATTATCCACAAAACCTGAAGGTGACAGGGTGACCTTTTATTCAGCTAATTATTGTTTCTGCTTTGGTTTTTGTTGAAATTTACCAAAGTTTGACCTTTCCTTTTGGCAGTGGCCTGGGCCACAGCTGCCAATCAAAACCTTAAATGAATTATTCAGACAGAACATGTTATTCTTCAAAAATACTCAAAACATTGGGCAGAACAGACCTCTGCACTCATTCAAATGAAGAACCACAGGTGAGTTTTAACATTACGGCAAGTTACATAGAGAATGACATCAGAGGTTTCCGAAAATGTGAGCTATATTATACATGTATATCATGTATCATGGGTGAGATCATTTATACAACTTATTAAACCTGTAAACACCACAGATGTACTCACAGAGGTGGGGATATAGATAAAGAGCGAGTAGCCGTAAACACACACAGTCTCCAGGAAAGAATAGCCTCCAATCTGCCTCTCGGCCCCTTGCCTCCAGGTCAAAAAACCCCACAGCCCGATCGGCACCAGCCAGGCATACATAAAGATCACTACTGCAGCAATTGTCACTAAAGGCAGAGAAACAAGACAGAGCTATGCAGATCCAGTGTGCTACAGTGACACAGAGTCAAACTGAGACCGTGTGCAGCACTAACCTCTGTGGAACTGTGGTCTGTAGTGGAAGGTGGGGTTTTTCTGCTCAGCAAGGAAGGTGGACAGGTTCCCACTAATCACCACAGAAAACACCAGTGTGACACAAATCCAGAAGGGACCTGCACAAACGCACACTTATATGAGTGCATTCATCTTCTAATTCATCAATGTCAAAAAATTGATGGACACTTTGTTGATCCTTTGAACCTATGGGCAACAAACAGTTAAAGCTGGAATGACAATAAGTGACACCTGAACAGCTTTTTAACATGTATCAGAAATGCCTGAATCACATGAATTAACTGATACATTCAATAAGATAATAAAGACCATGAGACATTAAACACGTTTAGGATTAAAAAGAGGCTTACCTTGGTGCAAACCAACAGTAATCTGGCCCTTAATCTCCTACCTACCCACCTACGACTCATCTTCAGGCATAGCTAGAATCTAATTTCCCCTACCAAAAATCTACTTACATGCCCCCCATAAGACAAGGCACAGTGCAAAATATGTTCTTCCTGTAATACAGTTTAATAATTAAATGTGTCTTCTTCCACTTACCATACAGATCTGGGTTACTCCTAAGGTAGTATTTGATGAAGTTTCTCCCAGGCTGTGGCATCACTGACCCCTTCACTCTGTCCAGCACCTGCATCATGATAGGGTCAAACAAAAGAAACACGTAACTTCAAACTGACTGACAAAGACTTTATGTGTAGACAAAGTGTCAGGTAGATGTCAGGCATACCTGCATTGTGTCCACATCAAAGAAAGACTGATAATACTCAAAGGTCCAGAAGCCACCACTTGGTTTCTGCCCTCCTAACAGCTGGAAGCACAGATGTCTATCAGCTGATATGCACTCAAAGTAGAAACTCAAACTTTATTCGTGGTCCACACAACTTTTTTACCTCTGAACTCTCTTGCTGACCCTCCTCGTCCTCAGATAGGTCCAGCTTTACATCTTCTCCTGCTGATGCTGTTGTGTTGGGGGTGTTTGAGCCCGACATACTGAGTGTGGAGGCTCCAGGGTCTGCCGATAGCAGCTCTGCTGCTTCTTCAAACTCTATGGACGCACATGGGCAAAAGGCAGTCGGTAAGCGCAGTTCTTCTGATCAGCACTCCCACAGGGACTAAATTCCCATAGATTTCATGTTAAAATGTCAAACTTGAGAGGATTTAAAAGCATATTTACAAACAGTTACTGAAAAAGCGATCTCAGTTTCTGTCTATGGTTTCCTAATTGATGTCACTGAACCGGACCGGTCCTGTTTTAATGATATTATCTGACAAAGAACACAACTTCCTGCAAGAAGCTTCCATACCTTGTTTCATTTTATTCAACAGCAGTGTTGTGCTGCTTTAGATTACATAGTGTTGGTATCAGCCTGCCTCACAGAGAGACAGACTTTCTGTTAAAGGTTTTTAAAACACACACTTTATTGAATAAGACTAGAAAACAAGCAGTAAGAGAAGTTACCAACACACCATGAAGGTGTTTCAATAGCCATGCTAGCATGCCGTTTAGTAGGTCAGAGAAAAGACTTAGTATTTGACACAGAATACACTGGAACTCACTGTGTGTCATAAATCAGCAGGATGTTCAATACATCCATGCATATTATGCAAATGAAAACAAGCATAATTTTCCTGCAATCTGACCCATAATCGCCCGTGCAATCTACACAATGTTACATGAAAGTAAAAGAAATTACAAGGAAGCAGGAAGAGCATCTTTACATACGACTGCGATAGCAGAGTATGGCAAGCAGATGTCGCTATTTGTCCTTTAGTAGATGGTTTGCAATCAACAATATTTTTTTTTCAACGTTTTCAGGGCGATTTCGTGATTCAGAGTACTGTACTATGTGCTCTGCATGGTCACTGCAGTATAAACCCTTTTACAGCCAATTAAAACCCCTAGGTAAGGGGAGAGTCCAGTTTTCTGATTCACGTGGACACGACAGCTTGGTTTCTGCGTAAAACAGATCTCCCAACTACCTACCTGGAACTAACACGTGACACAAAGAAACCCAGGCAGAACAAAACAAGCAGAAATTTACAACCTATATCTCCTTTAAAGATTCTGTCACATTTACCTTGAAACTGTAGGTTGTTTGGACTAGCCATGTCTCCAATGGACAACCAGTAACTTCATGCAAGAGCTGAGAGAAAAATGAACGTTAGTAAAGAAATGCTATGTCGAACATCTGTTAGTTCACCGACAAGAGAACCACTTGAAGTTTACAGTTAATGTATAATATAAAAATATTCAATTTTGACGCTTTAAAATCCGATAAGAACAGGTGAAACGTACCAAAATGTAATAACCAGAGAGGTGAAATATGTCTTGGCAGTCTGTCCTCGCTGCTCAGCAGGATCTTGCTGCTGATAATGATGATATTGAATGGCGTAATATCAACCACTCAGCAGAGACAGCGAATCCTACGACTAGCTAATATTTAAATTGTAAATAAAGCTAAGGTTAATATATTACAACAGCGTCTGTGCGGACTTAATAAAATGCTAGACATTAATAACATTACAATGCTAACACCTGTCTTTCACAGCCTTACAGGTCCTGCTGATACTGGAGTCATTTTAACACAGCTTCCGGTACACGTCACCGCGTAAACAAAGCTGTCACGTGGAAGCGCTCTTCAAAATAACTTTATTTGAAAGGTTCTAACGTTACAAAAAACACAAGAGAGTGCAGGCACGGTGGAGCGGATGGAGATGAGTGTCAGGGGTGATTTGTGACAGGAGGATAGCAACAAGAACGAAAGGAAGGGTTCACGCAAGGGAGTGAGACCCTCTATCGTGTCTAGTGGAGCTGTCGGCGGTCAGAAGTGAACATGGTAAGATTTCTGAGCAGTTTGGAGACCAAGTAAGAGAAGCAAGGTTGAGAAGAGTTTGATAGGGTGGATAATATATTGGACAAAGGATGCTGAAGGTGGAGCTGCCAGGCAAAAAGAAGGTTTAAGTGTAGTGAGGGAGGACATAAAGGGGGTTGGTGAGACAGACGAGCATGCAAGGGATTGGGGGAGATGGAAGCAGATGATCTATTGTGATGACCCGTAAAGGGACCAGCTGGAAGATAAAGAAGTAGTAGTAATAGCAGTAGTAAAAGCATTAAAAGTATTGAAAATAAGAAATAAATGGCAGCAAAGATGGGCCACAGGGGCAAACTAAAGCCATTCATAGACTATACAGGGAAAATGTACCAAAGCAAGACAATAAGAAAAGGGAAAAATAATCAACTGATGATCAACTGCATGTGCATATGCAACTATCAGGGAAATATAATTTGCTCAGTGCCAAAGGGAAAGGGGAACAGGAAAGCTGTTAAATAGCTTTCCTATTTAACAGGAAAGCTAGATCATTTCTCTAGCTTTCCTGTTAAATAGGAAAGCTAGAGAAATGATCAAACTAAAACACAGAAACAAGGGGGTGTAGAAGTTATTGGCAGTTATTGGAAAGAATTATTAATGGTGGGACAGCAGCATTTTTGAGTTATAAAGAGAGACAGAAATTGTAAGCAGAGATGAAATGTAATTTATGGTAGCAGGGTGTGTATTTGTAGGCTAATTCTTTCTGGAGTCTCGCACCACCACTCCAGCCCAGTAGATGGCGGTAATAAACCTTTTTGTTAGCTGTCAACCAACAAAAAAGAAGTAGCTGCCATTTTGACTTCATGTGAGGTCCCTGTCACTAGTTAAAATGTCAATTCTGCATGAAGGTTAAGAGTCTTTAGTGCAGAAGAGTCGTTAAAATGGCCTCGTTTCGTGTAGCGAGGATGATGTTCAGCTCTGCGGCGGAAGCAGCGGCGCCTCCGGGCACAGCGAGCCGCTGGGAGCGGCTGAAAAACAGCAAAGTAGGTGAGGAACTGAGGCACGGGTTAGCCACGTTAGCTGGATAGCAAGGGGGTTAACGGCCAGCTCAGTGGTAAACATAGCTTATTATAACGGAAACAGTCCCAGTAATTTTAATTGCTTAAATGACCATTTTAAACGCATTATTCTGCTAGTCTTTGTGCATGTTGGTTGCATGACAAAAACGGTGATACAGTATAGAGTTTTTTAATCCTCCTAACAACTATATGCCGCTGAATTGGGTTGTTGGTGTGATAACGTCATAAATAGATGGTGATTAGGTCACCTGACTCCTCTCACCTCCTGCAGCCGGCCAGTGTTTTTTTTTTTTTTTGTCATGAGGAGAGGTGGTTTACATCCAGGCTTAGTTTTTCGTCCTCTGCTCCCTACAGGTGTGTGGTGTCGCAGCCTGCTCTCTGACTACAAAGAAGCGTGCAGAGAGGCGGTAGTTGGCGCCTGGGAGAGACCACTCCGAACATCAGTGTATGTGACGCTGTTGGGCGGTGCCTGGGCCTGCTTCTACACCAAACCTGACCGCTTGTCCTTCGACGACGCCCTGCTGAAACGTTCCAACCAGCTGGGACTGCTGTCCCCTTGGATCCGCAGCGGCATCTCTGATGTCCATGTACAGAGTCTGGTGAAGCTCCGTAATGAGGGCCGCCTCCGCCATGCCAGCCTGGGTCTTCTGTCTGTGGTGTACTACGCTGACTACGACCCGGACGCCATGCTGTATGAAGCCCAGTGCTCTAACTTGTCAGTACCCTGGAGGGAGATCCCTCAGCGGGTGTTGGACATTGGCTTTGCTGGCAACTGGTGGATCCTTAGCTCAAAGATGAAGGACTATGACGTGAACGAGGATGAATTCAAGCAATTGCCGGTGCACATGCAGGTAACGTCAACACCCAGCGTCAAGGAGGTGGAAAGGAATGAGAAGTTGCACAGAGATTCGTGGTTACCAGTGAGCGTGGAGGACAAGGGAGACAAAAACTAAAGTGGTAGACAGACAGAAAGAAAAGTGAAGAGGAGCAGCCTCGCACTCACACAGCGGGACAGAAGCCTGACTGTGTACACACACACACACACACACTCACACCAATCTCAGCTGACCAAATGATGATTCTGCCGCTGAGACAGAGGAAACATCAAAGTAAAAGGAAACGCTTAAATTCCTTCTGACATGTTTTTGTTTTCTTGCAGAAAATGTTGTATATAATTTATACTGTGAACCATGTGACAACGAGTCTGTCAGTTATTTACAGATGTTAAGGTGTAACATGAGATTTGCATTTGATCTGGATGTGATGCACTGATATGAACTCTGGGTGATTATTAAAGATCTGTCATCACTAATCAGACTGACATGGCTGTTGTGGATTTTGTGTGTGACTGTAGAGTTTTTGAAAGCACAAATGCTATTGTTGTATTTAATTATAACAAAGATAAAGGAAAAGAACTGCACTGCTGCAAATACAACCTTTTCTTACATCTAGTTGCAGTAAAACTTGAGAATGGTAGTTTTGAAACGTAACCATAACTGCTAATGACCAGAGGTGATAATAGATTCCCACTGAACAAAACTTTTATTGCAAAATCCTCAAGTCTGAAAAGTATTTTGTAGCAAAAAAGTGGAGGTAAAACTGCAACGCTGCGATGTAGTGAGGAGGTACAGAGCTGCATAATTTGGAAATACAATGAACAGAGTGTACAATTGGCTGTACACTCTGAACAAAACATGAAAATTGAGATAAAATGAAGCTTATGTGCTTATAAACGATTATTAGTCACACTATTAATATAAAAAAAATGACTAGTATTTCTTCTCAGCTACCTGGTTATCCACACATAACCAAGCAATGTAGAGAGAAAAACGATTAAAACAAAAGGGGAAAAAACCCTGCAAAACTCCAGTGAATCTGAAGTCTTGGTGAGGTCTGTGGAACCTACAGTTAGGTCCAGAGGTGTTGGTAATTTGGTCTCTGTGCAGTGGATTTAAATCAAACTAAGAAGATGTGATTAAGGTGATTCAAATGTAATTCAAGGGGTTTAACATAAATATGAAGTTAACTATTTGGGAATTACAGACCCTTTTGTTCTTGCTTAACATCAATTGGAAGAAATAACAAATGCATTTGAATATAAGGCTTGTTTTTAATACTTGACTGAAAATACTTTCCTCTTAATGAGAACCTGTGAACATCGTTAAATTCATCAGTCCCCTTATGAACTTGTCGCTCAGTTTTTTCCAGTTCTTATGTAATTTAGCAAACCCTGGTCTCTCCCTGTTTGCACTTCTTCACCACTTCTGTTCCAGTGAGACCGTTTCTGTTGAGATCTTGGTGAAGAGTAAATTGTAGATCTTTGCTGGATTTTTCTTCACTCCTGTTTCTTAAGAACATGCCTTTCAGATACTTTTCACCTGCTATAGATAGTATTTAATCCTCTTCATTTGTCTTCCATTTTTCCAGTTTCCTCTTTTCTTTTTTAAAAAGATACACTCACATTTTCAGCTAACAGCTTTTGGTGCAAAAAATACAACTCTATGCCTGTCAAAACGTCCTCTCTTTGGCATTTTTCATCAATTCAACTAAAGAAGCTGGAACTAATGAGGTGTTTGAAAAAAATGCCTAAACTTGCATTTTAAAACTGGTTCTTTGCTAAGTTGTCCCTTATATGTAAACACAATACTAGCTCACCCCTTGATTTTTGTTCCTTTTATATGTTTGAATGATTTATAAGTATGGGGCGATCGTGGCTCAAGAGTTGGCAGTTCGCCTTTTAATCGGAAGGTTGCCGATTCAAGCCCCCGGCCCTGACAGTCTCGGACGTTGTGTCCTTGGGCAAGAGACTTCACCCGTTGCCTACTGGTGGCGCCAGTGTCCGGCAGCCTCGCCTCTGTCAGTGCGCCCCAGGGCAGCTGTGGCTACAATGTAGCTTGCCATCACCAGTGTGAATGTGTGGATGATTGAATGTAGTGTAAAGCGCTTTACAAATACAGGCCATTTACAAGTCAGTGCTGAGTAGTTTACCAAACGAAAAACATTCCTCTGAAAATGGAGAGATATAGGACTGGATTAAACTGTCCTAAAAAACTAGCCAGTGTTGTTGAAAGAAAAACTTTGAAAGACTGGAGAAAGATTGTTCAAGCACCCGCTAAAGCATTTTCAAGAAAGCCTGTTTTTTCAGAACTAGAATAGAAATGGGACAGTTCTTCCATAACACATCTCACTCATCTCAAGCACCTTTTTCAACATCAGTTTTCTTTCAATCTAATAATTACACTTCTTCTTCACGATGAAGAAGGGACAAGCTTTTTCAGCATGCAGACTGAAGGGATTGAACTACCAACCATAAAATTGGCGATATTTGACCAGCTCACACTGAGGACCATAAGTAAATAAAGAATTACTGTGTTTAAGATTCTACATAGGTTGTGGTTAGTACTATTGCTGCACAGTACAGAGGGCCTTGGTTTAAATGCAAGAACCAGCTGGGGGCCTTCTGTGTTGTTTCTATGAACTCTCTCTAGTTACTCAGACTTCTTCCCACAATCCAAAAATATGTTAAGTTACTGGGGAATTCTAAACAGACGATGTGAAGCCCTCTGCATTCACCCATAACAAACTCACATTGGTGGTGTGGATGTAAACAGGTCTTAATGATATGTAGCTAACACAAACGGACTTTGTATTCCTATACACACCACACCTTATCATCATAACCTGCACCTTATAATGCATTAACATTTATGTTGCTAATAAGGTTGTATACTGTGCAGCAATGCTGCCTGCACTGTCACACGGCCAAAGCAATTACAGTACGTCTTAGCAGTTCAGTTGACACCCCTGAGAAGGAGAATGAGTCTGACCCCTCACACTGATAACCTAACCACAGGAAAGAGACTGCACCACAATGAGGTGACCCATGATGTCACTACTGTGACCCTGTAGCAAGGGCTATCAGATGCCATGCTGAGGGAGTCACAGGCCACGGGTCAGCTGGTTTTCTAAGTTGTTGCTATTGGATTTCTGCTCAATTTGCAGTCTAAGGACTACACTGGTGTTCATGTTTGGATTTTGCCACCAGAGGGTGCTCTAGTTCAAAATAATTATGAGCCTGGTACCATCTAGTTTAAATGTAGCATTTCAATAATATATTTATGTGGAACTGTAAAATATATTTAATTGAACAGCTAAAGTTAGCTTAGCATAAATACAGGACAAACAGTTAGTCTGACCAATAGTTTAATGGAACTACAGCATACATTAAATACACCACTTTGTAGTTAATCATTTAATGAGTTATTGAAATGGTAAATGGCCTGCATTTGTATAGTGCTTTTCTAGTCCTTAAGGACCCCAAAGCGCTTCACACTACATTCAGTCATTCACACACTGGTGATGGCAAGCTACATTGTAGCCACAGCTGCCCTGGGGCGCACTGACAGAGGCGAGGCTGCTGGACACAGGCGCCACTGGGCCCTCTGACCACCACCAGTAGGCAAACACAGGGTTAGTATCTTGCCCAAGGATAGTTGGCATGCAGCCAGGAGGCAGCCTGGGATCGAACCACCGACCTTCTGATTAGTGGCTGACCTGCTCTGCCACCTGAGCTACAGCCACCCCATATTATATTATTATTAATCTCTGGCTCTCTTCCACAACATGCTTTTTGTCCTGTCTTCCTCCCCTCCCTCCACACTGATCACGGCAGATGGCTGACTCTCCACGAGCCTCGTTCTGCTTGACGTTTCTTCCTGTTAAAGGGGAGTTTTTCCTTCCCACTGTTGTCAAAGCACTCACTGGGGGTCACCTCTCTGTGGAGACTGGTAATGAACATGTCAAAAACAAAACCCAAACACATTAAAACCAGCTGAAATGTCACCACATTTAGCTAATGCCCTCCACCATGGCATGGGGAAGATGGTCTGTAAAACTAATAACTAAAAGAAAAACTAAAACTTCATGTTAGTCCATCTAGTAATTGTTGAGCTATTTAACTTTGGATCAAAGTGACGGACTGGCCAACTAAGTGAGCGACTGAGGATAAGCTCCTAAGAAACTGTAGTTTTCTTAGATGTTTGTGGTTTGCTTCATTAAGAACTTAACTTGATTTTGTATTCAGATTATAAAATCAGATCATAAAATCTGCACACTGAGCACTGACCACACCATGTCGTCCCTGCTTTATCTCTTTTGCCCTCTCTCATGCTGCATCCTTTTGAGTTTCCTCTTTGTGGCTCTCCTCCGTCTTTGCCCTATGTCCTCTATTGACCCCAGGGCTCCCATCCATCCTGACCCCTCCTCCACTCAGACACCAAGTCTGATGGCCAAAGGGTCAGTGAGGGCAGCTGCTGTCAGGTGGTGTTTGAAAAACAGGCTGCCTCTTTTTTTCCAGTGCAAGAAAAGAGGGACATCGTCTGCCTGTGTCCAAAGAAACTTGTAAAAATGCAAGTTTTTGACCTTTACTACTCATGTGTGGTGGTATTCCAGTTTCACTTCAGTCTGAAACGCATTCAGAAACTTGACTTTCCTACACTGACATTTAGTAATATAGGAAATTAACCAAAGATAAGTGCTTATTTTTGGTTTCAGCTACTACCAACTGAGATCTTTTCTGACTCCTTCAAAGTTGCGTTTATCTAACTACACTCGATGACTGTAAAAGGGAGAACAGGAGGAGATGGAAAAGGCAGGGAGAAAAAACAACAAAAACGGGTGGGTGGGTTGGGGGGTAGAAGCCTGTCTGGTCACCATGTTGACCTCATTGACCACAGCAGGACCAGGCATGTACACACACACACACACACACACACACACACAAATACACACACACACACACACACACACACACACGTACGCACATACACACACTGAGAGACCTAATCAATATGTAACTAAGGAAGGAGAGAGCACGGTGGAGAGAGTGGGGAGAAGTTGTAGGGGTGGAAGAAAGGAAGAATGGAAAGGAAACTACAAGTAAAGATGGCTGTGACTGGTTGGTGCTGATGGAGTCAAACTACACAATTTAAACTAATATTATTGCTATTACAATAATGTTTGAAATTTCAGGACCAACGACAGATCAAAGACACATTACAATACAAAGTACAGAAGTCACAAACAGTCTGCTTGGCCTGAATTGACGAAACTCCGAAAATGAAAAACTGTAGAAGTTATTTTCTTACGTATGAAATTACATCTTATTATTACATGATTTTCATGTATGTACTGAAATAGACTGATCAACCACAACATTTATAAAAAAAAGTCTGATATTATGCCTCTTTCATGCCACCAAAAAGCCTCTGACTCACCTGGACATCGGTCAGACAAGACCTTCAATTGTGTCCTTTAATGTCAGCCACAGGACATTACCAGCTGATCCTTCTCTCCATATCTGCTTGATTGACCTGAGATTTGGAAGTTAAAAATATGAATACATTTTGCAGTGTGACAGGGCGCATTATCTTATTGAAAGAAGCCATGGTGATCAGAAAATACTGTTAAGTTAAATGCATGTGTACATAACCTTCAAAAGGAGTAAAGGTATTTAGTCCATGGGAAAAAGGCCATTTTTCTAACATGTCCGTGACCTCACTAAACTCTTCCCTGATGAGCTTATGGGATAAAATGCTAACTTCTGTTTCTAGGTTTTTTCCTGTTAAAAGTGAGTTTTTCCTTCCCACTCTTCTCCAAGTGTTTACTCATAGCACTATGAGGGGGTTCAAAGTAGCATCCACACAAATGTCAGAACCAAGGAAAGCATTACTCAGAACATCATGTTTCCTTTGCTGACTGGCATTCATCTGTTAATAGTGCATCCTGCTGTGATCTCTCTCTGGAGTAAATGAGTCACTCATATGTCATAATGATGTTCAGGAAACCACGATTGATCAGACTAGGTCACCATCTTCCATTGCTCCTTGTTATGTTCTGAGACTCACTTAGCTACATTTGGTGGTAGGTTAGGTCAGTGAGTAGTTTTTTTTTACATTAATATATTTTTTAAAAATCTGTTTTTAATAGAACACCACCATCTACACTCAACTTAAAAGTGAAGAAAACCCTTGTTGCTCTTATGTCGTCAGTTCATTGCATGGTCTGCAGTCCGCTGGTCGACCTGCCATGTCTATGTTGTTGTTCACTCCCGGTCCCTCGTTTCCTCCTTTACATGTTGGTGTGTGTGTGTGGTGGTATCAATGTTTTCCTGCGGCACCAGGCTTGGAGACTTTTTCCCGCCGTGGAGCCAGCCACACCTGAGGAGTAATCACACTCACCTGTTGCTGATCAGCCTCATCAAGGGAGCTACTTAACAGAGTAGCTGAGCTTCAGTTGACGCTGGATCTTTGCAGTCAGTTCCCCCGCTACTGAAGTAAAAGTGCTTCGTGATGGCCGGTCATATAAAGTTTACTCACTGCAGCATCTGTTGTTTCCAGTAGAGTTGGGTGAAACGAGTGGAGAGAGCTGGACACACTTCTACATAGACACTGAAAGGGAGCAGAAATACTCACGGATCACAGGTAGAAGTCATGGCACGGAAGCACCATTTGTTATTCTTGCACTGTGAATAAATGGACTGTATTCTACACAGGCAGTCTTGCATTTGGGTCCTGCTTTGGCCTACTTGAGAGACCTGCTGCCCTCCTAGCCATGAGAACATCCACTACCGATCCCAGAGAAGTTCTTGGGTGAGTTGGACAAAACAGTGGGAGTTTTTACTCAATGTCCGCTTGTGTTTCGCCAGCCGAACCAAGCCTATACCTCAGACAGCTCAAAAATGTATTTTATGGTGGAGCTGTTGACGCGTCACGCACTGAAGTGGGCTCAGGCAGTACTAAAGGCTCGCCCTGATTTATCCTATAATGACTTTCTTGCCAAATTCTGTTGTTTGGCAAAGGCTTGAGCCCGGATGCAGCTGAACACAAAATGTTCAACCTTTGGCAAGGTAAGAGAAGCATGGCTGATTTCTCAATTGACTTTTGGATATTGGCAGAGGACATGGGGTTGGGAGAGAATGGACTTTCCTCAAAAGCCTCAATGAGGATCTGAAATGGGAATTATCCCCCAGAGAATTGCCTAAATCATTGGATGCATTCATTTCCATGTGTGTTAGGATGACCACATGCAGGAATATGGTGAGCAAGCTTTCTGTTTCCGACGACCCCATGCGGGGTGCGTTTCTGGGGATCAGAGCCCAGAGACGAGGGGGGCTGCTGTGGAGGAGGAGCAACCAATGCAGCTCGGCCGGGCCCAACTTTCACCCTTGGACTGGAGGAGATGGCAGTGTGTGTGGGTTTTTTAATTTTTTCTTTTTCCCTTGGAAAAGGGACATTAGGGGAGATTATGCAGACACATGCTCTGCTCATCTGAAAGAGCAGGCACGTCAGTACAAGTAGGGATGCTGGCTGCGTTCAATACTGTTGACCATAATATTCTATTAGCGCGGTTAGAGCATGTTGTAGGTATTACAGGTACTGCGCTTCAGTGGTTTGTATCATATCTATCTAGTAGACTCCAATTTGTGCATGTAAATGGAAAGTCCTCTTCACACACTGAGGTTAATTATGGAGTTCCACAGGGTTCAGTTATAGGACCAATTCTGTTTACAATATACATGCTTCCCTTAGGCAGTATCATTAGAAGACATGGAATACATTTTCACTGCTATGCTGATGACACCCAACTCTATCTGTCCATGAAGCCAGATAACACACACCAATTAGTTAAACTGTAGGAATGTCTTAAAGACATAAAGACCTGGATGGCCGCTAACTTTCTGCTTCTTAATTCAGATAAAACTGAGGTTATTGTACTCGGCCCTGAAAAAGCTTAGAAATATGGTATCTAACCAGATTCTTACTCTGGATGGCATTACCTTGGCCTCCAGTAACGCTGTGAGGAACCTTGGAGTCATTTTTGACCAGGATATGTCCTTCAACGCAAATATTAAACAAATATGTAAGACTGCGTTCTTCCATTTGCGCAACATCTCTAACGTTAGAAATATCCTGTCTCAGAGTGACGCTGAAAAACTAGTTCATGCGTTTATTACTTCCAGGCTGGACTACTGTAATTCATTATTATCAGGAAGTCCTAAAGCCTTCAGTTAATCCAAAATGCTGCAGCAAGAGTCCTGACAGGGACTAGAAAGAGAGAGCAGATTTCTCCTGTATTGGCTTCCCTTCATTGGCTTCCTGTTAAATCCCGAATTGAATTCAAAATCCTGCTTCTCACATACAAGGTCTTAAATAATCAGGCCCCATCTTATCTTAATGACCTTGTAGTACCATATCACCCTATTAGAGCACTTCACTCTCACACTGCAGGCTTACTTGTTGTTCCTAGAGTATTTAAAAGTAGAATGGGAGGCAGAGCCTTCAGTTTTCAGGCCCCTCTTCTGTGGAACCAGCTTCCAGTTTGGATTCAGGAGACAGACACTATCTTTACAGGGTGGGCCATTTATATGGATACACCGTAATAACATGGGAATGGTTGGTGATATTAAAGTCCTGTTTGTGGCACATTAGTATATATGAGGGGGCAAACTCCTCAAGATGGGTGGTGGCCATTTAGAAGTCGGCCATCTTGGATACAACTTTTGTTTTTTCAATAGGAAGAGGGCCATGTGACACATCAAACGTATTGGTAATGTCACAAGAAAAACAATGGTGTGCTTGGTTTCAACGTAACTTTATTCTTTCATGAGTTATTTACAAGTTTCTGACCACTTATAAAATGTGTTCAATGTGCTGCCCATTGTGTTGGATTGTCAATGCAACCCTCTTGTCCCACTCTTCACACACTGATAGCAACACCGCAGGAGAAATGCCAGCACAGGCATCCGGTATCTGTAGTTTCAGGTGCTGCACATCTCGTATCTTCACACCATAGACAATTGCCTTCAGATGACCCCAAAGATAAAAGTCTAAGGGGGTCAGATCGGGAGACCTTGTGGGCCATTCAACTGGCCCACGACGACCAATCCACTTTCCAGGAAACTGTTCATCTAGGAATGCTCGGACCTGGCACCCATAATGTGGTGGTGCACCATCTTGCTGGAAAAACTCAGGGAACGTGCCAGCTTCAGTGCATAAAGAGGGAAACACATCATCATGTAGCAATTTCAAATATCCAGTGGCCTTGAGGTTTCCATTGAAGAATGGACCCACTATCGTTGTACCCCATATACCACACCAAAACCATCACTTTTGTTGTTCCAACAGTCTTGGAGGGATCCATCCAATGTGGGTTAGTGTCAGACCAATAGCGGTGGTTTTGTTAACTTCACCAGTCACAAAAGTTTGCCTCATCACTGAAAATCTTCTGCGTTAACTGAGGGTCCTGTTTCCAATTTTTGTTTTGCCCATTCTGCAAATTCTGTGCCGATCTGGGTCATCCTTGTTGAGATGCTGCAGTGGCTGCTGTTTGTAAGGGTGCCATTTGTGAGTAGCTAATAGCCACCGAAGGGATGTTCGACTAATGCCACCCTCCAGTGACATGCGGCGAGTGCTACGCTGTGGGTTCTTGCTGAATGAAGCTAGGACAGCCACTGATGTTTCTTCATTAGTGACAGTTTTCTTGCGTCCACATTTTGGCAAATCCAACACTAAACCAGTTTCACAAAACTTAGCAAGCAGTTTGCTAACTGTAGCATGGGAGATGGGTGGTCTCGTAGGATGTCTTGCATTGAAATCTGCTGCAATGACCCGGTTACTGCGTTCACCAGATATCAACACATTTTCTATCCACTCGTCACGTGTTAACCTCTTTGACATGTCAATGGCTGTGAACAAAGAAACTTGTAAACTCATGAAAGAGTAAAGTTACGTTGAAACCAAGCACACCATTGTTTTTCTTGTGACATTACCAATAAGTTTGATGTGTCACATGGCCCTCTTCCTATGGATACAACTTTTGGTGTGTGTGTGTGTGGTGTGTGTTTTTTTTTTTTTTTTTTTTTTTTTTTTTTTTTTTTTTTTTTCCCCCCAAAGATGGCCGACTTCTAAATGGCCACCACCCATCTTGAGGAGTTTGCCCCCTCATATATACTAATGTGCCACAAACAGGACTTTAATATTACCAACCATTCCCGTTTTATTACGGTGTATCCATATAAATGGCCCACCCTGTACTTTTAAGATTAGGCTTAAAACTTTCCTTTTTGCTAAAGCATATAGTTAGGGCTGGACCAGGTGACCCGGAATCCTCCCTTAGTTATGCTGCAATAGATGTAGGCTGCTGTGGAATTCCCATGATGCATTGAGTTTTTCCTTTTCAATCACCTTTCTCACTCACTATGTGAGTGCATTGAATCATACCTGTTATTAATCTGTCTCTCTTCCACAGCATGTCTTTATCCTGTCTTCCTCCTTTTACCCCAACCGGTTGCAGCAGATGGCCCCACCCCTCCTTGAGCCTGGTTCTGCTGGAGGTTTCTTCCTGTTAAAAGAGTTTTTCCTTCCCACTGTCGCCAAAGTGCTTGCTCATTAGGGGGTCATATGATATTTGGGTTTTTCTGTATCTATTGTTGGATCTACTGTACAATATAAAGCGCCTTGAGGCGACTGTTGTTGTGATTTGGCGCTATATAAATAAAATTGAATTGGCAGACACATTCAAAGATGCCTCCCTACTTGGTCTTCAGTGTTTAGCAAAACTCATACACTACGAGTATGAGTGCTCAGTCATGCTCTAATTGACTCAGGCACAGAGTAAAATTTCATTGATCAGACACTCGCTAAGGAATTAAACCTCCCGTTGACACCACTCACCGAACTCCTACAGGTTTCTGCCTTAAACTGTACCAGGCTTGCTTAAATTACCCATTGCACTCAGGCCATTCAGCTCTCCCTATCAGAAAACCATGTAGAGAAGATTAGCTTCTTTCTTTCTGATGCTCCTGAAACTCCTGTTATTCTCGGTTGCCCTTGGTTAAACACAACCCCCCCAGCTTGGTCCAAAATTGTTGGTTGGAGCCTTTAGTGTCATAAGAACTGTTTGCACTCTGCCATAGTGTCTCTATCCAAAACGGTCAAGTTACTTGATTTGTACTCTGTTCCAGCGCTCTATCATGACCTCGCTAAGGTCTTCAACAAGGACTTGGTGCTCTCCCTTCCTCCACATCATCCTTGCGACTGGAACAGATCAGCTCTCTGGTGCTCCACTTCCCACCAATTGCCTGTACAGTCTCTCCAAGCTGGAAAGAGGCCTAGGAATGTTACATTAATGACTCCTTAGCGGAATAATCCATCCATCCAAATCCCCACTTGGGGTGGGGATTTTCTTTGTGGAGAAGAAGGACAAGACCCTCCGTCTGTGCATTGCCTTTCGGGGGGTTGAACAAGACCACAAAGATACTTAAAAATAAGTGTCCCCTGCCATTGCTGTCTTCCAATTTTGAACTGCTTCAAGGGGCCACTAAGCTCAGGAATGCCTACCATTGACTTTCAGTCAGTATCAGGGAGATGAGTGAAAGATGGCTCAATAACATTTTGAGTACCTAATGTTCAAATAATTATAAAAAGTTAATGGTGAGCTGGATTCTACTTGGTCATGCCTTTCAGCCTCACCAATGCTCCCACAGTTTTTCAGGCCTTGGTTAATGACGTTTTGAAAGATTTCATTAACCTCTGTGGTTTTGTGTACCTTGATAATATTCTGATTCTGAAGTCTTGGTTGAACATGAGAAGCACATCCGCCAGGTCCTGCAGCAGTTGAAAAATCGACTGTTCGTCAAAGAAGAGAAGTGAGTTCCATGTTCAGTTGCTCTCCTTTTTGGGGTTTATTGTGGAGCAAGGCCAGCTTCAGGCAGATCCAGCTAAGATAAAAGAGGTGGTTCAATGGCCAGAGCCCCAGACCCGTACGCAGCTGCAAAGGTTCCTGGGCTTTGCAAATCTTTACAGACATTTCATTTGAGATTCCAGTCGCATTGCTCTGCCTTTCACATGCTTAACTTCTCTGAAGGTCTCATTCCAGTGTTCCCCAGCGGTCCAGCAAGCATTCATCCAACTCAAGCAGAAGTTCGCCTCCGCTCCCATTTTGGTTCAGCCAGACTTCTCTCAACCATTCATAGTGGAAGTGGATGCATCAGATTTTGGAGTTGTGTTGTCACAGAGTTCCGGGCGTAAGCTTCACTCGTGTGTGTGTGTGTGTGTGTGTGTTTTTTTTGTTTTTTTTTTTTGTTGTTTCTCTGCGTCTCTCGCTGGCAGAGCGGAATTACGACATAGGGGATCAACAATTGTTGGCCATAAAGCTCGCACTGGAGAAATGGAGGCACTGACTGGAAGGAACAGCTATTGGTCATCTGGACAGACCACAAGAACCTCGAGTAGCTGCAAGCCATTAAGCCCCTCAACTCCTGTTAGGTCAGGTGGGCTCTGTTCTTTACTTAGTTCAATTTGACCATCACATACAGACCCAGCTCCCATAATGTGAAGCCAGAGGCACTCTCCTGGCAATTCTCTCAGTCAGAGAAGGACGATGCCATCCTGCCTGCAGCCTGGGTTACTCACATGGGAGATCAAGGCTCTAATTAGAAGTGCTCAGCAGGAGAAACCTGACCGTGGGATGGGTCCTACAAACCAGATATACGTGCCCCCTGTGGTTCATGGCAAGCTTATCCAGTGGGCCCATTCTCCTAAGTTGAAGCACGCTATATCATTCATGCAACGCTTGTTTGGGTGGCCGTCTTTGGGCCAAGATGTCTAGGATTTTGTCTCTGCTTACCCTACCTGTGCGTGGAATAAAGCGTCCAACTCCCCTCCTTGTGTGTTTCTCAGGCCCCTACCTATAACCAGAAGGCCCTGGTCACACATCGCACTGAACTTCATAACTGGACAGCCACCGTCATACTCACCATGGTGGATGGTTTTTCTAAAGCTGCACATTTTATTGCTCTGCCCAAATTGCACACTGCATTAGAGATGGCGAAGCTACTGACTGATCATGTGTTCCGCCTACACAGCATCCCTCAAGACACTGTGTCCGATCGGGGTCCGCAGTTCACGTCGCAGGTTTGGAAGGAGTTTTGCACCGTGCTGGGGGCCCAAGTGAGTCTATCCTCAGGGTTTTATCCTTACACCAACAGGCAGGTGGAGAGGGCCAACCAGAAGTTGGAGTCCACTCTCCACTGTGTGGCTTCATCAAAGCAGTCCCACTTCCACTCACCTATCATGAGTGGAACATGCTCATAATTCAATGACCAACTCTGTCACTGGTCTGTCGCTGTCTCAGGATTCATTGGGGTATTAATCAAGGCTCCTGTCCATCACTGAAGGGGAACACGAGGTTCCCTCGGTTCAGCATCACCTCCGTTGCTGCTGGCGCCTGTGGAAATTGTTCACAGGATCGCCTCTCCTGCAGTCCAGGGCAGAAAGTATGGTTGTCTACAGCAAACGTCCATTAGATACTGAGTCCAAAAAGCTTTCTCCTCACTTTATTGGCATGTTTAACATTGAACTATGAACAGAATCAACTTTTACTTACCTGGATTATTGAGCATGCATCAAGACATTGTGACTATGATTAATTCTGTGACTGCTCGATTGAACTTACCTCAAAATATGAAGATTCATAATGTCTTTCATGTCTCCCAGCTGAAGCCTGTCCAGTCCAGTGTCCGCCTTTCAGGCCCCCACCACCCACCCGGGTTATTGACGGCACCCTTGCTTAATCCGTTACACGGATGTTACACGGTAGTGGCTTTCAGTATTTGGTGGATTTGGAGGGGTATGGTTCAGGTCGAGCAGGCTCCCCTGCACGGGGACCTCCGTCTCGCGGAGGCAGGCTGTACTTTGGCTGGTTGCACCCTGGGGGCTGGCATGGGCGCTTGAACGGTCCGGACCTCCACTCCCATGCTCCCGGGGAACGCCGGTGGGGGTGGCGGCAGTGTCGGCCAGGACTGGTTCCAAGCTGCACATCAACAACACCACACTCAGGACCCAGTACCATTTATGCAGGGTGGCGCAATGAGCCGATGCAGCTCCGGTACGTCGACTTCCACAGCAGCCGCACCACAACTTTCTTTGTGAGAAATGCAGTCAGTCCCCCAGCTAGTGAAGTGAAAGAGTTTTGTGTTGGCAGGTCGTAGGGACTGTACTTACTGCAGCGTCTGTTTCCAGGAGAGTCGGGGGAAACGAGTGGAGGGAGCTGGACACGGTTGTACATAGACAACGAAGGGAGCGGAAATACTCCCCACGGATCACAGGGAGAAGTCACAGCACAGGAGCAGGGCACAAGCACATGAAGAGAGCACGCATTGAGGATTATTAGCACCATTTGTTTTTCTTAGGCAGTCCTGCATTTGGGTCCTGCTTTGACCTACCTGACACAAATCCTACCACCTTGGACTGCAGTTTGCTTCTCTGAGATCCACTGCAAGCTGGTGGGCCACTCCAAAGACCTTTACTGTGTGTTGTGAAAAAATCACATGAAATTCAATTTTTTTGAATATGTATTATAATGTTGTTATGTAACCTATATACACACTGAGTTCTTCCTGGAAAAAAAAAGATAGTTGAAAGTTTCATCCTTAAAAAATGCACTGAAAAATGAAGTTGAGCTCAAGCGATGATGATCTGGACTTTGTAAACAAGAAGAAGAAACTGAGATTTGGGGTTCAATTCTCACAAGAAGGCAACAGCAGGGAGAAATTTATGGTTGGATCCAAGAGTTGGGGCTGTATCATGTTTGCTTTAGTATATATTTCATGATCTCATTGGGGCAGTTTGAGCTCTTTTTGGCAGACTTGGTACCACATCCGAGGAAACAGAGAAATAATTTCAGAGAGCATCTAGCTGTATATCTGAGGTAAAACAGTGTTACTTTACCATTTACAGATATGTGTATATTCAGCACCGGTGTGATTTTGAGCTACGAGTGCACTGGCTGCCAAATGTAGTGGCCTGATTAGCCAGATCAGTTTATTTGCATGCAAAAACTTTGAAAAATCAAGCATGATGTGAAAAAGTAAATGCTGTAGTTTTGTGTTGTGTAATTACACTGTCGGTGTGAACAGCTGCATTGACAATAAGGGAGGCAAAAATACTTTTAATGCTGAAAATGTGGTAAATGGTAAATGGCCTGTATTTATATAGCGCTTTTACTAGTCCCTAAGGACCCCAAAGCGCTTTACATATCCAGTCATCCACCCATTCACACACACATTCACACACTGGTGATGGCAAGCTACATTGTAGCCACAGCCACCCTGGGGCGCACTGACAGAGGCGAGGCTGCCGGACACTGGCGCCACCGGGCCCTCTGACCACCACCAGTAGGCAACGGGTGAAGTGTCTTGCCCAAGGACACAACGAAAATAGTCAAGCAAATTCTTTCGTGTCCATTGCATAAAGGCCTACTAAACAAAAGTTGCAACAGGTTGAGAACTGGTTCATTCATGTGGCGCTACATCAACCTGTTTACACTGGATAAAAGGCTCACTGCTCATTATAGATAGCTATATTAATTACTCATATAGACATAATGGCAAACACCCACAAGATCAAATAATCTTGAGCAGTCTTGTGTATTTTTCAGTCGTCTAGGCACTGCCATTTGGTCGATGTTGAAGTCACTCAGATTCTTGCACATGTCCATTTTTCTTACTTTCACCACACATTTCACTTTCACTAAGTCCAAGAATCGACTGTTCAAACATCACAATGACATGAGTTTTTATATTTCACAGGAAGTTCTTTTTGTAGATGCAGATAAAGTTTTACTGTTATGAACTCTTGATTATTTTAGTCACTATACAATAAAATAAAAAATGGCAACGCATTCATGAAAGTATGATTATGAGTGGTTGGAAAACAGCTCACATTGTGAAGATGAAAATAAATCCAAACAGACGGGATCTGCAGCTGCATCAAAAGGGTTAACCGTCTGGGTCCATGAGACTAAGAAGTGTGTGTGTCTGTGTGTGTGCGTTGGGGTGGGGGGTCAGTAAGTGCAGCTCTATAATGTCAGTCAGTCTTGGAGTGTGAACATGTTTGAAAGCAGCAGCAACGAGGGAGGAAGGAGGAGAGAGAGAAGAAGGGCAAAGCCAGAGAGAAGTGGAGGAGGGGTGTCTGGTAGAGAGGGAAGGAGGGAGACAGAAAGAGAGGGGGAGGAGAGACAAGCCGAGTGTGCACAATATTCATTCAAACTGACAGAGGCTGTGTGTGTGTGTGTGTGTGTCCCAGTTTGCATTTCCCATTGCTCCATAGTCTCTCTCTCTCTCTCGCTCTCCCTCTCTCTCTCGCCAGACAGTCTGCAGTTTAAAGCAGTAGGAAGAAGACACCGGAGAGCCCACCGGAGAGGAAGAAAAGCAAGAGAAAGAGTGTTTTAAGCGACAGGCAAAGAGGAAGAGGAACAGGAAAAGGGAGGAGAGAGGAAGTAAGGAAAGAGCAGGGATTTGTTGAGAAGGTGGTAAGAGAAAGAAGACGGACGGGAGGATGAAAGAAAGAGGGAGAGAGAGACAGAGTGGTGGTTCTGTGGGAGGGGGAAAGAAGGAGGTGTAGAGACAGAGGAATGCAGAAAAAGAAGGGGAATGCTTCTGCTGGCGATGATGAAGGAGGTAAGTCAGTTTGGACCTTTAAATTTTAAATATGTGTATGTTTTTTCCCGGCTGATTGTTGTGCCTGCGGCTGAGCTCTGATCCCACAGCAGCCCTGACATCTACTTTCCATTGTTGCTCTGTGGGAGAGGCCGCTCGCCGGCGGACATGAATGCGATGTGACAGTGTGTCAGCGGATGTTTGCCGACACTGATGTGTGCATGCATGATGCAACACCAAGGAGGAACGCCCAAAGAAGCAGGGAAAGAGTGCAGAGAGGGCATGGAAGTGGATGTAGTACAGGACAGCGAGGCTGCACGCTAACACAGCAGCGAGTGCGTTCACACAGTGGGGCTTTTCATTCATAATTTCGCATGTGTGTGTGTGTGTGTGTGTGTGTGTGTGTGTGTGTGTGTGTGTGTGTGTGTGTGTGTGAAGGATGTGCATGTTTTTACAAGTATCCATGGTTGTTAGGTTTGTGCATGGAGATGTGTTGAATATTTTGTGTGTGCTGTATGTATGCGTGCATGCACTTGGCTACCCCAGTGGAAGTGAATGACAATTAGATTAAAGTATTGATTTAGTCTGGGCCAGGTAGGGAGATGCCGTCTCAGTCACACACCCAGCAGCAAACTGGGGGGAAGGGCCATCACCATTCCCATTACACACACACACACACACATGCACGCACGCACGCACACACACATATCTACGTGCATTAATAATTTTATTAAAAGTATAAGTCTGCTGCTTAAAGGTACCATTGGAAAACAAATCATCTTCAACAGAAACATAAAGACACGCGTTCCAAAACGCACATAAACACAAATATCTGTGCAGTTTGCATTTCTAATGTTGACCTTAAATGGTAAATGGCCTGTATTTGTACAGCGCTTTACTAGTCCCTAAGGACCCCAAAGCGCTTTACACATCCAGTCATCCACCCATTCACACACACATTCACACACTGGTGATGGCAGCTACATTGTAGCCACAGCCACCCTGGGGCGCACTGACAGAAGCGAGGCTGCCGGACACTGGCGCCACCGGGCCCTCTGACCACCACCAGTAGGCAACGGGTGAAGTGTCTTGCCCAAGGACACAACGACCGAGACTGTCAGAGCTGGGGTTCAAACCGGCAACCTTCCAATTACAAGGCGACCACCCAACTCTTGAGCCACGATCGCCCGAAATCGAAAGTCAGCCTCTGTTTCAGAACTCTGTGAACACACTCACAAAAACACAGATGGTTCAACTGTGAAAGACTCACTCTTACACACACGCACACGCACAAACACACAAACAAAGATACCCATATGCACAAACATTGCTTAGACTCTTATTCACAACGTCCATTATAAAAACAAATAAACATGCTTGTACACAAACACATGCACACACGGGCTAATTTAACCTAGCACAGAAACAAACTTTCACTGAACCTCGCGCAGGCTCAGCAGTGGCTTCCTCAGTAATGGCAATGCCTCCCTTGAACTCATTCACTGGGTGGGTCATGGGTTCAAGTCCCAGGTGGGGGAGGGGGAGCGAGTGGGACAGTGGCTTTAAAGGAGGAAAGTATGGAGGGAGAGACAAGGCCCACCACTCACTCTGTTGCTCGTTTCCCCTCGTTTCCCACCACCAAGTCTCTCTTTACCCCCACCCCGTTCCTTTACTTTGCCACAATCTGTTCTCTCATTCAGACACACATGTGCTCACATGCAGCCATGCATGCACACACAGAAATATGCAGGAAGTGACTATGCAATCTCTGCTGTGTGTATTTTTGTGCATGTGTGGCAGGTTACTCTGTGCATCCTTGTTCTGTATGTGTTATCTGTTACTTGGGCCAATATTAAAACACCACTATTTGTATGGCTGCTATTAAGATTTCCATGGTAATGAATATATATGTGTGTGTGTGTGCGTGTGTGCATGTGTGCACGTGCTCTCAGGCTTATTTGTGATGTATATTCTCTGGCCACTCAACCCAAACTGAAAAATTGTCAAACACACATTCACAGCACACTGCAGAGTACGGCAAAGGTGTCAGATTTGATCACAGCAGGAGCATCTACAAACTATTTTTAGCTTTTCCCCATGTGCCCTTGAGCAAGACACTCAACCACCTAGCTGCGCGCACTGCTGTTCAGCAGTTCTGATCAGCACTGAAACAGATTTTTATATGAGGAGGAAAATGCTTTTGAAACAGATTTTCAGTTCTTATGCTTGCAGCGTTTCCTCTGATGGGAGAAAAATCAGACAAAAATGGAGCAAATGTTAAAGAGGTCTAATTATGTAGCTTCAGGTCATATAATCACCAGTAAGTGTTGGTGACACAGAAAGTTTGGTCTGCAAATTGTGTATATAAGGATTGATTTTTATTTTTGCATATTCAGGTTTAAATGTTGCTCCCTTTAAAAAATGTGAGGAAAGAGCTCAGTCAAACATGCTCACGTGCAGACATGTGCTCATACAGCTACACATACTCACAGAAGGATCCTTGCACTTGTTTTGTGGCTTTAGCTTGATTGGATATCTAAAACCAAAAACCTGAAACAAAAAAAAAAAAAAAAATCCCCCCAAAACAACAAAAAACGGCTCTTTTAACTCGATATGGAGCAAACATGCATGACATTTGCTGGTGCACATGAGTTCGAAAATACACACACAGCCTCTCTTTCATAAGGAAACAAAAGCGGCTGACCTTTGACCTTTACCATTCAGTCTGTCTGGAAAATACCATGCCTGGAATCGATCAACACTCCTCTCACCCAGACAGCCAACACCCCCATCCACCACCACCTTCTTATTCCCTTCACTCACCCTTGAATTCCCCCACCCAGCTCCCTTCTCCCACCTCTAGTCCTCCATCAACACACAACCAGCTCCGCTGCATTTATGCTATGAACTTGTAGCATAACAGCCTTAAGGTCTTATAGCATGACCACACACGCAGTCATACAGGCCACATTAGAGCATTTCTTTTATCTGTGTTCTGTGGATTTATGATGCCTTTTGAGTGATATAGATTCCCACCACCATTACTGTACAGCATTTAGGTTGCAGGTGCTTCTTCAAAAAATGAAGCAAAGCTCCTTAGCAAAATAATGTGAATACTTCATTAATGTAATGATTGCCCTCTCTGCCATTTTTCAAATGCATTCAGATGCTAAGGACACCAAAACATGTCCTTTGCCAATACTTCTTATTCTCTTTTGTGCTTGTCACAACAAAAATAACATGTGTTCAAACACATTTAACAACAACAGATTTCTTAGTTTTTAAAAAGTAAATAAATATCAAATTTGCTAAATTGTATAACTAATATGTCACTTTTCTCAAACTATGTAAAAAAAAGTGCAAGTACTCTGTTGTAACATGTTATATCCAGTATATCCATGTTACATCACAGTATTGTGGGAAGGTTCGTTATGCTGCTTATCCAGCCATTGTATGCTTAAGCTAGTCTTCAGCTGCGTCTTAACATGCTCTTTCACTATGTGGGCCAGTGTAGCCTGTGCTTATCCTACTGGTCATGCAAACGACGCTCATGTTGGAATATGTAAAGTACTATTCATATCTTTGACAAACCCAGGAAAGCATTTTGTTTCCGTATGTTTTTCTTTCAATTAAAATTCACATCATCACTGGGAGGCGAACAGATTGAATAACAGATGAATATAAACCAGTCACACTTCAGAAATGAGACATCACACCTGGGTCACTTCTCATGTCTGTGTCATGTCAATGTCATTTTGCATGTCATGTTTACACAAATGGCACCACTTGATTTCTTGGCTCAAGATGGCTTCAAAGCACCCTGTGAAAATAATTTCTATCATAATGTAGGGCAGAAAATTTTGGCACAGAATGTCAGGTCAGTTCCCATAACAACTCAATTTAGTATTTTCAAGGATCTGAAATGGCCAGAGTGGTTAATCAGAAGGTTGGCTCATTGAATGCTCATATTAAAGTGTCATGGGGAAAGATACTGAAAACCTAAATTGCCATATGTTGCTGTGTGTGTGTTTGTGAGAGACAAAAAAGAGCACTTAAAAGATAGATTAAAAAAACTAAATATAAAGCCCTGTCTGAATAGGTGAAGGTGGCTTAGAGTGTAAAAAGTACTTTGAGTACATTACAGTGAAAAAGACATGCAAAAGGAGTTGGTGGAGGTCATTTCTTCTAGATTTGCATAGACAGTAAATTTTATATATATATATATATATATATATATATATATATATATATATATATATATATATATATATATATACATAACCAAGTGGCCGGCATAGTGTACAGGAACATCTGTGCCGAGTATAACCTGGAAGTCCCGAGGTCAAAATGGGAGATGCCCCCAAGGGTGGTGGAGAATGACCGAGCTAAGATCCTGTGGGACTTCCAGATACAGACGGACAAAATGGTGGTGGCTAACCAACCGGACATAGTGGTGGTAGACAAACAGAAGAAGACGGCCGTAGTGATCGATGTAGCGGTTCCGAATGACAGCAATATCAGGAAAAAGGAACACGAGAAGCTGGAGAAATACCAAGGGCTCAGAGAAGAGCTCGAGAGGATGTGGAGGGTGAAGGTAACGGTGGTCCCCGTGGTAATCGGAGCACTAGGCGCGGTGACTCCCAAGCTAGGCGAGTGGCTCCAGCAGATCCCGGGAATAACATCGGAGATCTCTGTCCAGAAGAGCGCAGTCCTGGGAACAGCTAAGATACTGCGCAGGACCCTCAAGCTCCCAGGCCTCTGGTAGAGGACCCGAGCTTGAAGGATAAACCGCCCGCAGGGGCGTGCTGGGTGTTTTTTTTTTTTTATATATATATATATAAAGGACAATCCAGCACATAACAGCAGGGTGCAAGATGCTAGCAGGCAAGGCATACATGGAACGCCATAACCAAGTGGCCGGCATAGTGTACAGGAACATCTGTGCCGAGTATAACCTGGAAGTCCCGAGGTCAAAATGGGAGATGCCCCCAAGGATGATGGAGAATGACCGAGCTAAGATCCTGTGGGACTTCCAGATACAGACGGACAAAATGGTGGTGGCTAACCAACCGGACATAGTGGTGGTAGACAAACAGAAGAAGACGGCCGTAGTGATCGATGTAGCGGTTCCGAATGACAGCAATATCAGGAAGAAGGAACACGAAAAGCTCGAGAAATACCAAGGTAATGGTGGTCCCCGTGGTAATCGGAGCACTAGGTGCGGTGACTCCCAAGCTAGGCGAGTGGCTCCAGCAGATCCCGGGAATAACATCGGAGATCTCTGTCCAGAAGAGCGCAGTCCTGGGAACAGCTAAGATACTGCGCAGGACCCTCAAGCTCCCAGGCCTCTGGTAGAGGACCCGAGCTTGAAGGATAAACCGCCCGCAGGGGCGTGCTGGGTGTTTTGTTTATATATAATCTTATCTTTGAAGCGTATTCAAATATTTCATAGAAACGGCGCTCTACATTTCCCCCCTAGCTTTTTTTTGTGTATATAATTGATTGATTTCTACCTGTATACACCAATTATCCCACATCTTTGGCCTTGTCTTTCAGCTGCAGCTGTAAGAAGAGTCCAGTGTCACAGTCAGCTGGCACAATGTCACAAACAATCTGGTGCAGGTAAGTCATTTCGATTTGTAACCAGTGATCTAGCAATAACAGGAAAAAATACAATGGTGGAAGACAGCATGAAACCTACAACATGGCTGCTTCTGTTAGACAACTAATTCAAATGCTTTGACTCAACTTGGTAATTAAGTCAGAGGGTTGAGTTTTCACTGATCTTTAGGGCAGTGTTTGCAGTAATTAGATTCCCACTTGTTGTTATACTGAAAATGCTTCCTGAAACTTGAAACTTTCAGATCGCTACTGTTTTGCACCATGATGTTTTTATTGCGACTAGATATACTAACACAAATGACAGACTTCTAATATTTTATATTTAGTTTAATGCCTCAAAATGTAGAATCTATTACCTAGATATTTGTTCAGCATTTCCATTTATTGCCCAATTCCAAATATCTCCAGCGTAATGTCATTGCACAGTCTAAATTTGTTCTGTAGCTGTTTGAGATATTAAAGCAGGTTTAGGTACCTTTGCTATATGCTGCATCATTAATCAAAATGTGTGGGTGCACCTGCAGAGCTCTTGTCACTTCCTATTTAGCGTCTTCGTTGGTTCATCCTGTCATGGCTGTCCACCCCTTGCAGCACTTCGGGACAGGCTGTTTGTTAGCTTGCTGTCAGCCTGTGTTTTTCAAGTCTTGGAGAACATTCAACGCTGTCGGTGAGTTTGTGACTCAGAGAAAACCATCGAGTGTTGAGTGTACCCTAACACTTGAGATCACAACAACTCACAACACCACGTACCAAGAAATGTGTAGCACTCAGATATTACATAGTAATTTTTAGCAAAACACAGAAGTAAATACTAGCATTAACAATGGCTGCAGTCTATTAAGGTGTCACAAAATTCCATGAACAGTCTTACTTATTTAAAGCTTGTTAAATAGTCACAACTTTTACTCTGTTTATTCATGTTTCTGGATATAAAATTTCCTCCTCATTTTTGTGTCCCCAAACACAAATTTTCTTCTGAATGCACTCATACTGCATTTAGGCAATTAAGTGATGTAAATAATATGAATATTTGACCATTTTAAGGCTAACAAAGTCTTCATTTAGAGGCTGGAGGGATTGTTGTTGGCATAAACGCTTTTTCAGCTCACACATCAGACACCGTTTAAAACCTAAAAGGGTTGATCTTTTTACCTCAATTGTGCTATTTTAATCACATCTATAGAAGCCACTTGGCTAGATTTAAGCCCTGAAAAGTAATTAGTAATGTTTAAGCTGAAAAGTACACAGATTTAGTTTACACAAGAAAAACTGGAAACAAAAACGACTGGATCAGGTAAAAAATAATATTCATATTAGTTAATATATCAAAGGCAGGGGAAATGACGAACATGCCGACAAACTGTCCCAGCTGTAAAAACAAAATGTAAAAGTGCCGCACAAACCGGAAATGGACACTATTTCACTTCTAAATAAAAGATGTGCCCGTTGAAAACTGCAGCCTAGATGCAACTTTTACTTTGAAGGCGAACGACCTCCACTTCCGGTTCGTGTTGAACTTGGATTTTCGCAGGGCTAGTAGCTAGCTAGTATTTGCAGACAAACGTGAAAAAGTACAGTCAGTGGTGGCGGTGTGTTAGGAGCCAAGGTTTTCAGTGCATCACCAGTGCATCAAAACATTTTTCAGCAGCAAAGTGTGGTTGTATAACGTACAATATTGTTGGACAACCCTTGAGCACCGTGTCCATGATGTCAATGAGCCTCAATAAAAAGCTATTTTTTGTTCTGTGGGTGTGTTGAGCTGTGCTTAATTTAGGTTTTATTCCAGTATCTTTGTATACCAAAATCTGGGTTTCCCCACACATTTTTTAAAAGTAATAATTTGTTTTATAAACTTTACTAAAGATAATCAAATAATATTTTCTGTACAAAAAGTGTCCAGGTCAAGTTGTACTTTAATATGTTTTTCACCCTTTTTATCACACACAGGAAGCATGTATCCAATTGTTTTGTGAATAATGTATCACTTTGTTTCTGATTGACTGTTGCTTATTGTTACATTGTATAAAGCTCTGCCTTGGCCAGTTCTAATCCAGTGCATGATTCCGGCTCACATTCATCGCTGTCGGTGGGTTAGTAATGCCATAAACTCGCCGGGCGATGAATGACAACTGTGTCCATGCTTGGCTGCGGTTCCTGATGTCTTCTTTTTTTCTTTCAGCTGCTTGTATCTGCTTAACTGATGGATTGTTTGTGTTGTTTTTCTAAATGAAATATGAACCCCAAAAGAAAATAAAGATTTTCAAACAGATTCAAATTACTGTCATATTTGGTGTGTCACAAGATGCATGATTATTTTAGAAGGACTGTCAGTGTAATTTTTCGTTTCTCTGTTATGAATTCTGATAATAAAAAACAAGAAGGAAAAACAGATACAAAACTAGAGTATTTTAAGGATGTTGTGAAGGCCTGAAAGAAACTGAAACAGAATGCAAAATTTCTAAAAGGTCATGGACATAATCACAATACGTCTATCTGATAGCAGTATACAGTCCTGAGGATGATAGGAAGTTCCTGCTCTCATCTGGGAATGACAAAGGCACCCCAAAACCTGGGACTTTTTTTTATTGACTTCTGAGACCCTTCAGCAATGTGACTACACACCAGATTACACACATCAAGGAGTGGGACCCTGTAGAGGATGCTTTGGGATTAGGCTTCAGGCCCCACATATGTATAGACATGTGTGGTGAAGTACTAAATGCGGTATATGTGCAAAAAAGCTATGCTAACTGAGAGCCAACAAAGGTAACGTTATTGGTCTTACTTGGAAATGAGCCAACGCAGGACACTTATAGTTCACACATCTTTTCTGACATTTGGCCAGAATGCTGTTTCATAATGATACAAACAAATGTAAAGCTCAGTTTATACTGTCACAAACCTTTTGCACACATATATGCTTAACCATAGGCTCTGTTCATTATTACAGTATAAAATAATGAGCATTCATTCTTTCGGGCAGGGATAGCTCAGTAGGTAGAGTGGTTGCCCCATGACCAGAAGGTCAGGGGTTCAAACCCACTGAATGGCTACCCTGAGGTACCCCTGAGCAAGGTACCATCCCTACAGACTGCTCCCTGGTGTGCCTGCTTAGTAGCTGCCCACTACTTCACTGAGTGAATGGGTCAAATGCAGAGAGAGTAGTTTCCCCGCGGGGATCAATAAAGTATACATTATTATTAAAAGCCAGGTTTCATTTGACTGGGTTTTGTTGAAGACATACTGCACATATCTACACATTTATATCTTCAAAAACAATTGGAATATTAGACGTGTAGTCAACTCCTCCACCTCTTTCTTGCTCCAGGGGTTTTCTATTGTCTGATGTTCAGCAGGTGGAGTGGAGCTCAGGCAGACTGAGACTGTGTGACAGACTTGGCCACATGGGGATATTCCACCTTTTCCTCTAAACACTTTCTTTGATAGAGGTTGGTTTATGTTTCATCATTCACATAACTTGTTCTTTTTGGATGCTGTCCTGATCTGCAGCCAGCCATTCTGTTTTAGAGCCTTACCAGGGGTTTGCATCATGTGACGAATTCTTTGAGGTTCTGCTCTTGATTGTTGACAAGGAAACCTGTCGGCCTACATCTTGGAGAGCATTGTTGACTTGCTGCATAGCTATAAAGGGATTTTCCTTCACCATGCAAAATATTTATACATTTATGCGATTGCATTCTATTTTCTTTCTTCTTCTTCTTTTTCTGAGTGTGTCCAAATGCTGAGTTTGACCGTGAAATGTCTTTTTTGGTGGGTTTTTTCTCGGGGCATAGTTTTTAATATTTAGTTATCTTGCATCTAAAAACCACAATAACGACAAACTAAAAGACAAAGAAATAAAATTAAATAAAACAGTACATAACATGATACAGTGACTACACATAATAAACCAAGCCAGGCTTAAGTTCTTAAATGCTTAATTAACTGTAAATAAACATACACATAAATCATATATAATAAAAACATGTAAATTCTTAAAAACATTTGCATGCACTTGTGCACTCAACACTTGGAATAGTTGGTTTTGGGAGGCAGTAATGTGACAGAACAGCTGCACAAGTGACGTGTGTTTTAATCGCATGGTTCATATAACACTGTAGATAAATCCATGCTATTAGGCACTTTGGGAGTTGGGCTGTCATATTAATGTGCTATATAAATAAATTTTGATTTGATTTGATTTGATTTTGATATTGTCTCCCCAAAAACACTTTATACATTTTTACCTGATAGGTGGATAGGTATATTTCCAGCACTCTATCATGTCAGGTCCATTTGGACAAGGACACAGTGCTTGTGCAAAAGTATTATTATGAGTATTGTTATGAGTATTAACTCATTAAGCATTACAATCATTTTTATACATAGGCTCTTGTATAAGTTAAAGAGTGATTGAGGAAAAATCATGCAGCTCTGCATACCTCAAAATCGTCAAGATATTTTCTTGAAATACATTGGAGGATTAACATTCAACATTTCTGGCCAGAGCATATATTAGACATTATTCACAGACACACAACTCCGCCTCAGTCTGAATGGCAGCTCTCCTTTGGGTCTGAACCACTTGTGAGTTATTCTCATTCTGAATTAACCTTTTTAGTAAGCCTACTCAAAATTAAGCTGACAATTGGCACTCTGTTGTTAAATCTAAAATATTACTCACACTATTAGGAACAAAAAGGTGCAGATTCAAGTGACCAAACACTTAAAAACTCAAATGAACTGCAAATAGTGCAGTTACATAAATATATATGCTGTAAAATATATGTAAAATAAAATGCAAGAACGTGGAACATAAAATCAGCCTTTATGCGGATGATGTGTTACTTTTTCTACAAAGCTCACAAACCAATATCTTTGGGGTGATTGAATTGATAAACTCTTTTGCAAGAATATCAGATTACTCAATTAACTGGTCAAAATCTACAGTCCTTCTGATTAATTGCTCCCTCCATAATTCTTCTTCTACACCAATGCAATCGGGAAATATAAAATATTTAGGTATTAATGTTTCTCCCAAGCTTGCAGATCTGACTAAATTAAACCATATCCCACTTTTAAAGAAAGTAGAAGGCGATCTGGCTAGATGGAAATGTTTACCCATATCACTCATGGGAAGGGTTGCCGCTATAAAAATGACGGTCTTACTAAAAATAAATTATTTATTCTCAATGATCCCAACTAAACCGCCACAAGATTGGTTCAGATCTCTGGATTCATACATGTCCAAATTCCTTTGGAAAAATAAGCCCCCACGTATAAGCTTAAAAACACTACAAAAGACCAAGGATAAAGGAGGACTAGAACTACCTAACTTTCAGCACTACTTCTTAGCCAACAGGCTTCAGTTTATCTCAGAATGGCTAAAACATACCCTCTTAGATGAACCTTGGCTAGATGTAGAACAGGCACTTTGCAATAATCTAGAGATTTCAGATCTACCATTTATCAGCTCAAACACCCAACGACATGAATGCTTCAAAAGCATCAACATCAGCTCTTCTCTGACAGCATGGTGGGAGTTTCTAACATTGACGGAGTCTTCATTAATCCCATGCAAACGTACACCTATCTGGAACAACCCTGACATATTACAAAACAATAATATGATAAACTTTTCAGATTGGAGTGGTAAAGGAATCAAATACTTAGAACATATACTAGAAGGAACAGAATTTATTCCATTTGACAGACTAGTTACACAATATGGGATCAACAAGAAAAGATTTTAGAATATCAACAAATTAAATCCATAGTAATTCAATTCAATTCAATTTTATTTATATAGTGCCAAATCACAACAAAAGTCGCCTCAAGGCGCTTCATAGATAGAGAGAAAAACCCAACAATCATATGACCCCCTAATGAGCAAGCACTTTGGCGACAGTGGGAAGGAAAAACTCCCTTTTAACAGGAAGAAACCTCCGGCAGAACCAGGCTCAGGGAGGGGCGGGGCCATCTGCTGCGACCGGTTGGGGTGAGAGAAGGAAGACAGGATAAAAGACATGCTGTGGAAGAGAGACAGAGATTAATAACAGATATGATTCAATGCAGAGAGGTCTGTTAACACATAGTGAGTGAGAAAGGTGACTGGAAAGGAAAAACTCAATGCATCATGGGAATCCCCGGCAGCAGTCTATTGCAGCATAACTAAGGGAGGATTCAGGGTCACCTGGTCCAGCCCTAACTATATGCTTTAGCAAAAAGGAAAGTTTTAAGCCTAATCTTAAAAGTAGAGATAGTGTCTGTCTCCCGAATCCAAACTGGAAGCTGGTTCCACAGAAGAGGGGCCTGAAAACTGAAGGCTCTGCCTCCCATTCTAATTTTAAATACTCTAGGAACAACAAGTAGGCCTGCAGAGTGAGAGCGAAGTGCTCTAATAGGGTGATATGGTACTACAAGGTCATTAAGATAAGATGGGGCCTGATTATTTAAGACCTTGTATGTGAGGAGCAGGATTTTGAATTCAATTCTGGATTTAACAGGAAGCCAATGAAGGGGAGCCAAAACAGGAGAAATCTGCTCTCTCTTTCTAGTCCCTGTCAGGACTCTTGCTGCAGCATTTTGGATTAGCTGAAGGCTTTTCAGCGAGTTTTTTGGACTTCCTGATAATAATGAATAGTCGTCCAGCCTGGAAGTAATAAATGCATGAACTAGTTTTTCAGCGTCACTCTGAGACAGGATATTTCTAATTTTAGAGATGTTGCGCAAATGGAAGAACGCAGTCTTACATATTTGTTTAATATGTGCGTTGAAGGAAATATCCTGGTCAAAAATGACTCCAAGGTTCCTCACAGCGTTACTGGAGGCCAAGGTAATGCCATCCAGAGTAAGAATCTGGTTAGATACCATATTTCTAGGCTTTTCAGGGCCGAGTACAATAACCTCAGTTTTATCTGAATTAAGAAGCAGAAAGTTAGCGGCCATCCAGGTCTTTATGTCTTTAAGACATTCCTGCAGTTTAAGTAATTGGTGTGTGTTATCTGGCTTCATGGACAGATAGAGCTGGGTGTCATCTGCATAGCAGTGAAAATGTATGCTATGTCTTCTAATGATGCTGCCTAAGGGAAGCATGTATAATGTAAACAGAATTGGTCCTAGCACTGAACCCTGTGGAACTCCATAATTAACCTCAGTGTGTGAAGAGGACTCTCCATTTACATGCACAAATTGGAGTCTATTAGATAGATATGATACAAACCACTGCAGTGCAGTACCTGTAATACCTACAGCATGTTCTAATCGCTCTAATAGGATATTATGGTCGACAGTATCGAACGCTGCACTGAGGTCTAGCAGGACAAGCACAGAGATGAGTCCACTGTCAGAGGCCATAAGAAGATCATTTGTAACCTTCACTAAAGATGTTTCTGTGCTGTGATGAGCTCTGAAACCTGACTGAAACTCTTCAAATAAACCTCTGCAGATGATCTGTTAGCTGTTTGACAACTACTCTTTCAAGAATGTTTGATATGAAAGGAAGGTTGGAGATTGGCCTATAATTAGCTAAGACTGCTGGGTCTAGAGATGCTTTTTGAGTAAAGGTTTAACTACAGCCAGCTTGAAGGCCTGTGGTACATAGCCGATCATTAGAGATAGGTTGATCATATTTAAGATCGAAGAATTAATTAATGGCAGGACTTCTTTGAGCAGTTTTGTAGGAATGGGGTCTAAAAGACACGTTGATGGTTTGGAGGAAGTAATTATTGAAGTTAACTCAGAAAGATCAATTGGAGAAAAAGAGTCTAACTTAACATCAATGGTACTAAGAGTAGCTCTAGATAATATTACATCTGTGGGATGATTACTGGTAATTTTTTCTCTAATGATAAAAATTTTATTTGTGAAGAAGTTCATGAAGTCATTACTAGTTAACGTTAAAGGGATGGTTGGCTCAAAAGAGCTCTGACTTTTTGTCAGCCTGGCTACAGTGCTGAAGAGAAACCTGGGGTTGTTCTTATTTTCTTCAATCAGAAGAAAAAGAAACTTGATTTAAAACAAGAAAAAAAAAACATAATAAGAAAGATATAAAAAAGAAATTTAAACCGGGTCAAGTTGAACTACAAACACCACCAAGTGTGGTTCAATTTCTTACTCTTAAAACCCCCAAATTACTATCCAAAATATACAGAATGCTTTCTAAAACAGATGAATCAATATCACTTCCTACTGCAAAATGGGAAGCGGATTTATCAGTTAACTTAGACCAAAACTTCTGGTCTCAGATTTGCTTAAAAACCTTTCATTTAATTAGAAATCCCAGTCTTCAGTTAATTCAATACAAAATACTACATAGAGTGCACTATACAGGCCATCGGATGTTCAAGATGGGCTTTACGTCTACCAACAACTGCTCACACTGCCAAACCAATTCACCGGACAATTATATCCACGCTCTTTGGTTCTGTCCACCAGTTCAGAAGTTTTGGCGCGAGATATGTGAGGACTTATCAAAGTGTCTGAAATGTAACATTCCAACTTCCCCCTTAGTGTGTTTGTTGGGCAGCTTAGATAATGTCACTACAGAAAAGAATATAGCCCATATGGTTTTCACTGCCCTATGCATAGCCAAGAAAACTGTCCTCATGAACTGGAAAAATAAAAATAATCTTAATTCTAACCAATATAGAAATTATCTATTAGATTACATTAGTCTTGATACAGCCTCTGCCACCACATCAGATCAATTGCTCTGGGCTCCTTTGATCAGCTCCATCACCTAGTGGGGGTGGGTGGTCATAGTTTGGTCCCACCTTCACTGCTGTGATTGGTGTGGGGGTAGGGACAGGCTTGGGGCGTCGGGGGGATACCCAGGAGCATCTTCCTTGGAGGGCTCAGTCTGGGGTTGTGGTCATGGCCTATTAAGGGCTCTGTTGGCTCTTAGGTGACTGTTTCCTCGTGGCTGCGTGCAGCGGGGCTAGGGGAGGGTCTGTGCTGACGGACGTGGGTTACTGACCTGGTAGCCTGGCTGCCCCTGGTTGGGTCCGGGATGGGTGTGGGGTTCTGGGGGTGCTCCGTCTCTGGGCTGGGGCCCTGGCTGGGCCTTGGGGGCTTGGGTCCTGGTTGGTGTGTTGCTGGGGTTGTGGGCGGGTGGGTGTATGGGGGCCCAGCCCTGGCGCAGGAGACTTCCAGTGCATCGAGCCACCTGGGGGGCTCTTCAACTGGTGGGGGAGGCTGAGGTGAGAAAAAGTGAGGAAGAGTGAGGAACTCACTCAATTTTATCCCACAACTTAGACATTCACATTACTCACACTCTCATTACACATACATATAGGACCTTGGGGGTGGGCACGCTACACGGAATCCAAAAGACCATCAGGGTACACCTCACCCCTGGCGTCGTTGCCCACCTCTCAATTTTAAATACATGTAGACATTGACAGCTATTAGGAGGGGCTATGCTGCTCTCTGGCAGGTAGCTCCATGCCCTCCTGGGTTTTAAATGCACCTTAGAACACACAAGCGTCAACCACTACATATGAGCGGGCTGAGGGAGGTTTGGAGTCTTCACACCCCCCCCCGTTCTCTGTTGGGGCCGGGGAGCTGGGAGGAGGAGTTGGCCGTCCAACTGGGGTCTGGAATGTGGGGCCTCCCTGCTGCTGCCGAGTTGGGGCAGTCTGCTTCTCTCCACCGCAGGGAAAAGGGTAACACCCCCTGGGTCTGGGTGCAGTTTCCCCCTCCAGGGGCAAGGGTACCTAGACCTGGGGCTTAGAGTATGCTTGGGGAGTGTGATTGTGTGTACAGTGTCTCTCTATGTCTGTCTCCACGTTGGGTGAGTGTTGAGTAATTGCATATGAGAGCATGAGGGTGGGAATGGATGTCTGTATCTGTGTGTGCCTGTTTGTCTGTGTCTATATGTCAGGTTGGGTATCAGACGCCACCTCTCTGGGGACATCTCAGGCCCTCCAAGGTATGGAGGCCTATCTCCCCCACCACTTCCCCTGCCAGGGCAGACGCCCTCAGACATCGGTGCGTTGGTGGTTCTTTGTGTCCGGGGATGGGCGTACACACCGGCTCACTCCGTGGTGGCTGCTTGTCGGGGCCTGGGGCCTGTTCTTCGTACGTCGCTTACTACATCCAAGATCAAATGACACATCCAAGACCAAACCATCGCGCTAACCGTGAGCTCGCTAATCCGGTTCCCCGAACACGCCTGCTGTTGACGATTAGTACAGCTGGACGCAGTAATGTGACATCACTGGGTGTCGTAAAAGGGGCTACGCATCGATAGTAGAAACATTGATCGGCAACCCGCTGATTGGTCGGCGAAAATGTCGAAGGGGCGTGCTCGGTATTTTCCGGCAGCAGAGCAAGAACTCATGAGTGAGGGATTTCAGGAGTTTCAGAGTTTAATTAAAACGCAAGAGAAAACTGCAAAGGCTGCAGAAGCAAGGAGAGAGGGCTGGCAGAAAGTTGCTGACAAATCAAACTCGTAGGTAATTTAATAATAATACTAATAATAATGGATTGGGTTCATATAGCGCTTTCCAAGGCACCCAAAGCGCTTTACGATACCACTATTCATTCACTCCCACATTCACACACTGGTGGAGGCAGCTACGGTTGTAGCCAGGCTGCCATATCGCGCCATCGGCCCCTCTGGCCAACACCAGTAGGCGGTAGGGTAGATCTATCATATGACACTATATTGTCCAATATCATATGGCATTATATTATATTATAATATGTCATATTATATCCCCTTTCACATTAGAGCCACAACAGGACCCACAAGAACATGGGAACAAGTAAAAGTGGAATACAGGAGTATTCTACAGAATGGTAATATTTATCTCTTAGATTGCTTTTCGTCTCTTGGCAAGGTAATACTGGCCTGTAATACTCTGTTAGTTTGTTCATAACAGCAACCAAGAAAAGGGCAGAGGAAAAAAAGACAGGTGGTGGTCCTGCACCCCCTCGTCAACAAGTTGGTTAAGTGAATAATACCCTCACGGGAAAATCGATATCTCTCTATGAGCACACTGTCGCGCTGAGCTAAAGGATCCTGTCTATCCCGCAATATACGCTGAATTCTGAGGACTCTCCTTATCAATCTTGCACCTTCCGCAATGGGTTGGTCGCGTATACGGACAGGACATGGCTGCGACAGGCTTCCCAAATCCACCTTCGCTTTTATAGCCGTGGTCTCTCATCTTGATTACACGAAGTAATTTACAATTACTACTCTGAAATATGAATTACATCTGTAATAATCACATACATGTAATAGAATGTTAATAGTTCATTTCCCTTTTTTAGGAAATGACCTGTATGTATCTGTGTGACATCAATAAAAGGATCAAGTGCTGCATTATCTTTAGTTACATTGATGTTATTTATTTATGGTGAAACAGTGGTAAAATATCGCTGTTGCTTTCGTATAAATGAAGCGGACATACCTGCGTGGCCGCGATCTAATCCTGTTTACATAAAGTAAACCTGCTCCCGAGCAGTTTTACGCTTACGGCTCTGTTGCTATGACAGCAAGTCCCGGATGAGCTTCGGGGAACCGAACGATCCAGGATCACGCGAAATCGTCAACAATCTAATCCAGCCAACTTACTTAGCGAGGTACGAAGAACAGGCCCCTGGAGCCTGGGGCTCGCTCGGGCCACTTCAGAGGTGGGGTGCCCCCGGCCTCTCGGCCTGGGGCTCGGTCACTCTGGCACAGCTGGCTGCCGGCGGAGCTCACGAGCACGTCACTGGCTTCTGCTCTGCGGCTGCTGAGTGAGCCCTCATCTGGGACTCTCCTCAGCTCTTTCTGGGACAGTGGCGCAGCTGCCCCTCTGTTAGTCTTCCTTGGTCTCTTGTGTTCTGAGGGCCTCTGGATGTCTGGAGTTTTGATCTCCTCCATACCTGCTTCATGCCCTGAAGGACGGGGCTGTGGCTCCCCACACCCTCTAGCAGATCGTTACATGAAAGAACCTTTTAAATACAAGCGCGTCCATGCTCACAGGTGTACACACTGTGCGCTGTCGACCTTATGTGCTCCACAATAATGTTTAATATTTAGTATTTACTGTTATATTCACATAGATCATCGTGATGTTGTTTATTATGTTGCTCTTTTTTTTCTTCTGCTTGTTTTCTCTTTTTTCTTTCTCAGCAGGTGATCCAGGTGATTGATATATGTATTTTTTGTCTACTTATTTTGTTTGTTTTTGTTGTTTGCCCTTTATCCCCTTCCCTCTTCCCCGCTGTTTTTCTTTCCCCCTTTCTTTCTCCCCTTTCTTTTCCCCAGTCAAATCTGTCCTGTATTTAGCAAGTGAAAATAAAATAAAATAAAGAATAAAAGGTGAATCAAATAGACCATTACGGCAAGGCTGGGATGGTCCATTTGGCAAAGTAAATCCGTTGGGCATCTTTCTTTGTCTTTAGACAATAATTCTGATGACAAAAGAGCCAAATGGGACAGGCCAAAAATAAAAAATAAGGTTAACAAATGTACTAAAAAACACTACACACAAACAAAGTTAGAGATTCATTTTACTTTTAGCATCAGTCAACTTTGTAAACATATTTTTACAGATATCACAATAATAATTTTCTAAAACCACCATAACTGCAAAGTGAAAAACCTTGTTTCACAGAGAAAAACAAAACATGTACAAGACATTACACAAAGTCATATAAGCACTGTCAGTATAACATAATAATGCAATAGTGTCATTGCATTTCATTCCTCTGTGGACATGTGAAGTTGCTACATTGAGCCACAAAACATTTACTGTTTAAACCCTGAATTGTTGGATTCTTGAACCCTTTCAATCCCCCTGCTTGGTGCCTCACGGCGGTTGTGATTGCTAAAACAAAAAGACGCATAATAAGCACTTCAAAACCGTCGTAGGATCAGGTTTAGGCTTGAGCTGCTTCCTGTTTGTCACCTTTGTCCCTCCTTTTCAGAACTCTAGTAAAGTGTTGAACATCTGAAGCCAGTGACCATAGCTGGAATGAAAACAGACCTCAGAGGGTTAGAAGCGCTCTTTTTTTTCAATGTCATCAAATGTTTACTCATCAGAGATGATTAGATCAATGGGATTTTCTCTCTAGGTTTGTGCTTAATGTGCTCAAAAAGAAGTCATGCCCCAAATTTGATTGCATCTGTTTTTCTTTTAATAAAATATAAATTTCTTACAAAAACACAATATAAAAAGTTAAATCTGGTGAAATCTGTTCAATTCAAATTTACTTGATTGTTATAGATTCAGTTTATATCAAACATATCAGTTGCATTTTACACAAAATTACTGCAAAAGAATCTTTTATGAGTGTACAATGTAAAACACATTTAGGTCACTGTTGTTGTGAAGCAGCACTTTATGAATAAAACTGAACTGAACTGGATGCTGCAGGTCAGGCCTGTTAGCTGTCAGAGGGCAGGTTTACACGTACTTCTGAGCTGAAGGTTCACAGGTTGACATTTAACTCATACTGGATATTAAAAGGTTGTTTTCATGCAAGTGATGGGGCAGAATCCACCGTTTTTTGTGCAAGAACGTGTGTTACAAATCTGAACACAAAGCTGCACTAGTCTCACTAGTGTTAAGCTCCCCACAGAGAACAGCACTTTAGAGCAGTTGTTGGGATAAGTGAACATGGGGGGACCTCTAGTGTCTCCTCTACAAAATTATATTGAAATAACAGCAATGAGGACTTAGCCCTTGTATGCCTCTCTTGTCAGCAAGGTAACGCAAAAACTACAATTTAATGAACTGTTCAATTTGGTGTGTATCTGGAGTCTCCTCTCAAAGAATAAGTTGGGTACCGGCCTTGAGATTTGTGTATGCACTCTCACAGTGCCCTCTGAGGTAATTCAGTAATCGAGAAATAAAATAAAGCTGGTGTGATGCATGACGTGTGAATTTTAACGGATAACGCATAATACTGGAAACAATGAAGACAGAAAGTCTATATAGGGAGAAAAGAGGGAGAAGGAAGAATTGACAAGGGAAAAGAAGGAAAAAAGACAAAGAGGATGACAGGAAAAGAAATGAGATGAAGCAGAATATTAAAGGGAAAAGAAAGAAAATGAAGGAACAAGAAGAACAAACATGATGAAAAGAGAATGAGAAGAAGGAGAGAAAGAAAGAAAATAAAAAATATCATAATAATCTAATACAGGAAAATTAACTACAAGGAAACAGAGAAAAGGAAGGGAAGGAAAGGTTGAGAGAAAAAAATGAAGAATAATCCCAGAAGGACAGAAAGAAGATGAAAAGAAAGAGAATAAGAGGATGGCGGATGGAAGAAAGAAAACAAAACAGAAGACTAAGACGATGAATGGATAGATTGGGGTGGGATGATGAGAAATTAAAAGAGGACAAACATTGTTTATGTACTTTTTCTCATGCATGGGGGAAGATGTGTCCACCATCTAAATGCTCACCGGGACGCCATCTGAAGCCTTGATGTGTCGGCGGATGACAGCCTTGGCTATTTCCCTGAGGAGAGTGTCCTTGCTGTACTTCATGTTCGCTTTCACCGTCTCCAACAAAAACTCGATTTTCTGCTGGCTGAATGGAAGCTGGAAGGTGGAGAACTCCTTCATCTTTGCTTTGAACTCGTTCTCATCTGGACCAGAAGAGAATTGCTGATGATCATGGCTGACATTATGTGATGTTTTTTTCCTTTTCTCTATGTGTGGTGTGTGTTTGATGAACCTTTGCAGTTCTGCCTGTTGAAGAGTGGCATGTAAAGGATGGTGGGCTCCTTCTTTTTCCCCTTGAAAACATAGCAGGGCCTTGGCCAGTCTTTCTCCTTCAGGAATTTCTCCTCTAACTTTGGGAAAGGTTTCTTCAGTTTGGCTGCATAGTCTCTGGCGAGAATCAGAGTCTGTGTGGAGAATTTCACATTAGTTTTTCCTGAAGCTGTGTGGATACATTTACGTGACATATCACATATGCTCGCACCTTACCCTGAAGGTTTCGTCAGCTCCGTATTCCAGAGCAATAAGGAGGTCAGTGTCTCTCTTTTCTCCCAAGAAGGGGGGGTAGGGCATGTTTATCATCACACCAGCATCTATGAGCTGCAGAAACTCTTTAACTCTAATGCATGATGGCACTCTGACATCTTCCAAAAAACATAAATAACAATATATCATTCAGTTCCCAGTTTTTATCATCTATCAAGCAAAACATAGTACTCTAAAAAATAAATGTATGGTAAAGTTTAAGAACATCAGTCTACCTGGGTATTGGTAGAGGAAGTTTTCAGTTTTGCCCCATTCCAGTTTTTTAATCTGTGTGATGAGTGTTTGTATAAACCAAGAAACTGGGGAAACAAACCAAGCAACATAATGAAGAACTGAAAGCTGCAACTTGCTATCTGCATTTAATACATGCACCACATATGTGACAATCGTGCTCATTTGGAGTCATTTTCTGGTTGTCAGATGGTCATGATCATATCGTAACATCACTCCTGCTTTTGAGCTGCACCGTGGACAACAACAGAGCTCAGGGTATCAACCACACTGCTTATCTCACACCATCTTCTTGAACTAGCCTACCAGAAAGCCAACACAGATTTGTCCTTGGAAAAGTGGGATAAAACAAACTGTAATGTGACCATGGAACAAAAGACACAAACCCATTAACCACAGGTCCTCACAGACCGACTGGATGGTTTCACCATACCAAGCAAGCACACTCATTTGCAGAATTCCTCATTCAAAAACCTGCAGACCAGTTTCTATTTATCATACGTGTATTATGATATAAGTACATATATCTGTGAAGGTTCTCGGTCATCTGGGTCATAAGTCTAAGGAGCTTGGAAAGCAAAGCGTCTGGACTTTAAGTTTCCTTAAAGATGTTTCACCTCTCATCAGAGAAGTGAAGCACAACATAGAAGAGCCTCTTTGATGGGACAAGACTCGGCTGTCCATCTGCATCTAAAGGTCAAAGGTTCGAGGATGCCAATGTTCACATTTTGGACAGAGAAGACAGACGGTTTGAAAGAGGGCTGAAAGAGGCAATCGATGTCCAGTGTGAACGACCATCTTTGAACAGAGATGGTGGTTTATGACACTAACTGTCTGCCATCGATAATCCAGTTTTGAGATCCTTCCCAGATGCCTTACTCACATCCTGGGCCTTCTGCCCTCAGGAAATCACATGATAGGGTTGGTCAAGGTTTCACAATGGGCCCACCTGAAACCTTGGCTGATTGTGACCTACACCCGTTTTCACACCTTGGCTCGTGTGATTAGGTAGCGGATCAATAAGGGGTCCATGACCCTCTTGGGGACACTCTCACAGGGTTTAAATCTGGGACTCTTCACCAGTTGCTCTTAGAACTGAAGAAGTTCTCGGATGAGAGGTGAAATGTCTTCAAGAAAGCTTAAAGAAGTCCAGACGTTTCTTTCAAAGCTCCTTAGAATATAACTACGTAGTTTCATAGTGGTGACAGTGTTTGAATCTTTTACCAAAACACAAACTACTCACTCATCAGCACTCCATCTTTTGAGCCTCGTACTCTTCTCTTTTTTTTTTTTGCTTTGTCATCCTAAACATAATTTATAATTCTGCTGCTATATATGCTGAAAAATAAATAGTTACATTTTGTGACAGGCAGTGAGGTCAGGAAATACCCAGCATGCCCCTCTGCCATCACACATTTTAAAGATATTTGAGACTTGTTTAGCCTCTGACCACACATGATAGAAAATGATTATTACAGTAAATATGTCAATTTACGACACAACAACAGCATACAAACCATTGTAATATCAATGCCTGATGAAAATTGGTGTGAATTTGATAGCAGTGTGACTGATTCAGGACATGCAATGTCCCACTGGTATTGATTACATCATATACCTAAAATGCTGACCATTTATACACCATACCACACTTTCTGACCATTGCAGGCAGACAATGTACTGCCAAGACGCTTTCAGTGAACTGCATGGAGCTGTCAGAGTCAATGCATGTCACAGCAGGGGCTCAGTTTTGTATTGGATTTTGACTCGTTTGGATATGTGACTCATAAATGTTTTGTTTTAGTTCCTTACATAAGCTCTCATTCATTTTTTGTTGCACAGGCACATTTTACAATCATTAATGTGCCAGCTTCTGACTGTTTTTTAAAGAAAGTAAGAAGTATATTGTATCTTTAACTCAAGGTGGTGTCGGAGAGGCAGATGCTGTCCAAGATAAAGACAATGTTGGATAACACCTCCCACCCACTCCATGACATGTTGGTCAGTCACAGGAGCACGTTCAGTGAGAGACTGAGATTACCGAAAAGCACCACTGAACGACACAGGAAATCATTCCTGCCTGTGGCCATCTCCCTGTACAACGCATCCACTTAACACACTGTTTGCTGCTACAACTACACATGTTTCTTTTCCAAATATTTATTTATAAGTGACTTATGTATGTATGTATGTATATATATGTATATATTGTACTATTCTTAGTTAGTGTATTGTCTGTCTTGTCTTAATGTTGGTTTAAAATGGAGCACTGTAACAAAAAATAATTTCCCCCAGGGATCAATAAAGTATTCTGATTCTGATTCTGATTCTGATAACTCTGGATTTGGTAAAGACCAAAAACAGATGGAAATGCTATATACATAAAACTGAATTGAATTAAAGTAATAGTCACAGCAGACATTGTGCCCATACCGTCTCACTCTCAGCTTTCTTTCTGCTAAAACTGTGTTGATCAACAATAACAAACTTTATATTACTGACCGTAATATCTGGCTGGTCCTTCATCCATATTCTGACTCCACGACTGTAAGGAGGCCAAAGTTTTCTGACACCAGTCCTTAAAGATCACATTATGCAGTTCTAAGAGCTTCATCTCAGATGATGCAGTGTAGTTTATTTTGATGCCCTCTAAAAAATAAGATCATATGTTCACTTTTAGATGAATCGTTTTCACATTAACAATCAGTATTAACTGAAGCAAACAGTAAAGTGTTTTCTGGACGTCTGTAGATCAGGAGTCTGTTGTTATCACTTGTAATGAGTCCAAAAACTGCAATGGTGGTACTGGTACAATAAAACAGCTTTCAGGTGTTTATCCATCGCTTTTTGTCATAGCTGAAGTTGTCTTGTGGCACATATTATTTGGGCAAACACCAGCAATATAGATGTTTTGGGTTTGTTGTTGACTCTTTAAATTAAATTAATTCAATTTAAATTTAATTTGATCTGGACTGATTTTATGGCACCGGCCAAACTTAATATACTTGTGATAAAACACTGTTTACAGGTTGCTCATGATATTCATATGAAGTGCACACTCAGGATATAACCTCTAAAACATAAACTCGGATTAAAATAATTTCAAATGGAATAAAAAAGCTAGGGTGACCAGAAGGTCCTGGGTTCGAATCCACACTTTCTATGGTCTTACTATGTCTGTGTGGACACTCTCTGGGTACGACGGCTTCCTCCTACAGTCCAAAGACACGCATGGGGTGCACCGGCGATTCTAAAGAAACTCGAGGTGTGAATGTGAACGTGAATAGTTGTCTGTCTCCGTGACCTGCCACACAACTCTGAATTGGATAAAGGAAAGAAAATGGATGGATGATCCAGTTATAGTAACATGTAATGACTGTACCTTTAGTCCAGAGAAACTCCAACGGGTTGTTTTCATCAGTAGCTTCCTTCCCCACTAGAACTGAGCACACACAAACAGTTGTTTAGTTCTACTGTCGCATATTAAATGCATTTAGCAAATGCTTTCTCATAACAAGACACATTCAGATTTCTACCTTTTAACCAGTCAAGAATATAGGTCACCACACTCTCATCGTCTGCTAAAGCACTCCCCACTAAGCCTGCAGAACAGACCAGACACACAAAGGAGACACACTGTGAAAACATTAATATTAATAATAAAAATAGAACAATATACCTATGAGGAAAACTGTAAATAAAAATAATATTAGGGCAAGGGAATAGTGGAAGACATGTCGGAGGTTCTTGGCACTGTACAGCAGTCTGAGGACAGGATTTTGCACGATCCAGTATCATCACATGAGCAGTGCAGTTGTATACAGGTACAGATATTCCTGAGGCTCCACAGAGAGCCACACGCAGGTACCTGCATCACACTGACAAGCATCTACTTGTCAGTAGATCTGACAAGTAGATCTAAAAGCATCTTGCATGACCTCTTAACAGCAATAACAAATGTTCATTTAATTATTATTTGATCTCTATTTGAACTGTAAATAACAAAATACATGAATTTAGTGTTTGTTGGCCAAGTGTATTTTGTCTGAGGTTTAAAGTGACAGCTGGTGACCTTTGCAACAATGCTCATGACACAAGATAAAAGTTATTATTATTATTACATTCCTTTGTTTGGCGGAGTTGGTGTTTCTAGCAGACAAAGAGATGGACGCACCTTGCAGCGTGACCATGTCTAGTTCTGGCCCTTTGACGTCAGAACCAGCTCCATGAATTCTGCTGCCCAGGTTTGGAGTGTTAATGAAGAGACCCAGATCTATGAAGCCAGCCTGATGAGGAGTCATCTCAAACCATTTGCCTGAGACAAACACAGAAAAACAGAAGCAAAAAGACTGAGTCAGTGACTCAAAGAAGAGCAATATACACATGAATAACATTTGGAGACGTATGTTTGCGTAATTGTTTGTTTTTAGTACCTTTTTCAGAATCATGTTGCAAGCAGTTTTTGTTCACTGTGCTATAAATGGGATAAGGATTGGTGATGCTTGTGCCATCCTCAGAAAGACTTCGGACATCCAACTGACAAAAACAACGAACCAGATAAATAAATAAATAAATAAACCGTCAACACTAAACTGAGATAAATGAAATAAATATAAAATTAAGACCGGGATGGATCATGTGCTTTAGGAACATAAATTATGAAAACTAACAAGACCTTTCTTATTTGCAGTCTGATAAAACCTTATTGAATTCTTACGTGATATTGCATTTTTCTTGCTGTAACTGCCTAATAACCTAACAATGACCTGAGAGCAATCCACACCAGCTGCATTGCAGAGCATTGCGTCACTTCATACGCATCAGTGATTGCCCCCAGAATGCATTGAACAGACAGAAGAATCAGGAATGACACAGTGGAAAGGATGCAGTAGTATGTATGTCACATGGAGCATGTGATAACATGGTCACAAAGTGAAGATGGGCTTTTTAGCTGGAAAATCACCCTGGACCAGCAGCGGAACTACCTGCCGAACTGGATTCCATCTCACCCGTCACTCCTACTCATTCTTTTTTCCCATGATGATTTTTTTAATGTTAGAAAAGGTTGATTCTGGTTTAGGCTCATACTGACGTTTTGCTCTTCATCTGTTCATCTGTAGAATTTAATTATGGTAATCAAATTATACCAGAGAGGATTTTAGAAGGAAGTCGGTGCATTTTAGGTCATCAGGTGTGTCTTCTGGAATTCTGCTGTAATCTTACTTCCCTGATTTGCATTTGTGTAGCTCGCAGCATTACCCTATACAGCGTAAAGTCTCTGCTTCTCCTGAAGCTTAATTTAGACTTCTGTGTTAAATCTATGATGTAACCTAAGGGCAAGTTATAACAATATTTATGTCTTTTTTAAAGCATCATAATAAAGTGTATTCTTATCATGTTGTGATAGAGCGAGTACACTGACACCTGGTGGTTTAGCGCAGACTTTTAGTATGCTGTATGGAGACACAAGCCTTTCTGTCATTATTAGCATAATGTTTGCATTCATTCATTTATTCAGTTCACAGGCATCCTGCAGTGTGAAGCCACATTACCGTGTTTCTGGATTTCCAGAATAAAATGAGTCCAGTTGAGTTCTTTTGGCCTTACCTGTTTCATGATGAAACCAGAGGTTAAGACCCCCCAGATGTCAGTGAGAGAGAAGTGACCATCTTTTGCCCTCTTGGCCAAAAAGATCAGAACATCCGTAAGCCCAATCCCAGGCTTCGACAGCCTGGACACAGCATTGTCCATGTTGGTGCTCCACTGGTGGTCACTGTATAAGGTGGCCATGGACCTGAGGGAAACAGTCAGACCACAAAATACTCAGCCCACGCACATTATAATGAACTATTCAGCCTTCTAGCTAGTAAAGTCTAGCTAACCAGTTATGTATAGCGTGACTCTGTCTGTACTTGTTTACCAGGCAGACCCAGAAACTCCTCCCAGGTAGAGCACAGTGTCCAGCAAACCATCTTTTTCCATCTGAAAGAGGGATCCCATCAGACCCACAGCTGCTCTCTGACCTCCGCCTGACCCCAACAGTGCAATGTGAGGAACCATATCCTGGTGAAAAGAGAGAGAAAAACAGGTGGGTGATGGAAAAATAAAGTTACCCAGTGGACAGATGAGACAGTCCAATGAGAATGAAGTGCTCTGTTTGGTCCAGATTTCTCTGATTTCTAATGCGCATGTTATCCTATTTAATAATTCCTGGAAATGGCCAAGCAGACAAGTCAAGAGATCTTAAAGTGATCGGAAATTTATGTCATTGTACTCTAGTTTATATATATGCTGTATATATAAAAAAGCTGAAAAGCTGGCTGGCACTGAAAAATAAGCTACTGACAAAGAAAAAGGGAAGGAAGAAAAAAAGACTTATGACTTATGTATTTGAGAGTTTTCTCACCAGTGTACATGTGAGTCCCAGTTTATTGAGTGATTTCTGAACTACTTGTTTCCTCCTCAGGACAAACTCCTGCTCTCCAGCAGATAAGGACTGTGACTGATGTACATACTTCTGCAACACACAAGGAAGTATTACAGGACGCACATAAGAAAACTTTAAGGTTTGGATCTACAACATAAATATTAACTATGTAAAGTGTCATTTTAAATATACACTTTAAAAGATTTGCCATTTAAAAAAACATGACAAAAAACTAGATAAACATGTGTAAAAACATTGAATTTCTCTTTAATGTTTGACTGTTTCTGGATCTTGACTGTTTCATAACGAACATCATGAGTTACACATCCATTAAAAGCCAAACATCATATCTTTCTATCTCATTCTTGGATTCATAATGCAAACACAACAAGAGCACTCAAACCACTCTGTACATGATTAAATATGAAACATCAGGACTCATAAGACCTGCTTCAGAAGACATTTAGCTTCTGTGGACTGAATGATTTTCTTCACCTTGAACTCTGAAAGAGCTGGATTCTTCTGCTGAGGGACTGTCCACAGGTTCCTCCTGTTGTCCACAGGTAGTCCCATAGATCCCATCATCACAATACAAGCACAGAGCAGACCAGTCGCCCGGCTGGTATATCCACACAACATGGCTGGATGTGGACGGAGCAGACTAAAGATTCTCGTCTAGCTCAGAAGTCCTTTTTATGTCCTGCTATCAGGCAACTTCATGGTAAATTAGAACAATGCTGACGTCAAACAGACATATCAGAAAATGATATGGAGGCAGAACAAGTTGTGTATGTTCACATCTAACTGTCCTTCATATCACTCTAACAGTGCGTTTATCTGCAAAGCAAAACATAACTTTTTTTTCTTGTGTTGTAATTTAAATAAAGCCTTTATTTTGTTGGGTAAAGGTTTTGGAGAAAAAAGTTCTTTAACTATTTTACATTTGAATTTATTCAGTCATTTATAGGCCGGGTTCTGCCTCAAGTTGTTATTCAAAGATTTGTATAGCACTTTTGTCAGACAAAGGTTCACTACTTCAAACTGAGAAAGAAAAAAAATATATAGAAACTGTAATTCAAGCTAAATAAAATATAAAAGAAAGTATATGATTATCTAAAAGCCTGGGTAAAAAATAACATCTTTATGTTTTATGATCTAAACATAACATAGCAGAGTGAATAGTTAAAAGGACAGCATTATACAGAGAAGGTGCTACGGCCTGGAAACCATGGTCTCCATGAGTCTTTAGGTGAGTATGAAGCACGACCTGAAGACCTGACACAGTGAGAGGAGGAATATGTCTGCAATATATGTTAGTGCAAGGCTCTGAAAGTGAAGATGCAAATTTTAAAATGTATTCTAAACTTAACTGAGAGCAAATAAAATGGGAGTAATGTGTGAGCTCCTATTAGTCCTGGTTAAAACTGTTGCTGCAGCATTTTGAACAATTTGAAGGAGATTTTAAGATGTTTTCCTAATACAGAAAAAAGAGAATTACAAACACAATAATCTAAATGAGAGGAAATGAAATCATGGATAACCATTTCCTTTACAGCTTAAGACACAACATCTCTCAGTTGAGCAACATTGTTCAGATGGAGAAAAGGAGAATGAGTCAGCTGCTTACTGAACGCACCCAGAGAGACACAACCATCCAGTACAACACAAAGCTTACTAACAGAAAAAAGACAAAAGAACCTAAGGATCCAACACATGCTTTAATCTTCAAACCGTCAGGAGCAATAAGCAGAATCTCAGCTTTTCTTCATTTAACTGCAAAGAATTTACAGCAGGGTAATCTTTAGTACCTCCAAACACGGTAATACAGTAGAAAGGACATGTGCTTTAAAACAGTAACACAGCTGAATATCATCAGCATAAAAAAATTTAGGAAATCTTATGAAAACTTGGCAAATATATAGCAAGCAAAGCAGAGGCCCCTAAGGAGCCCCACAGGGGCCGTTTAGAAGTTTGCAGGTAGTGTGTAGATGAGACTTTTAAAACAATGGTTCAACAGGGACATTCTTGAAAAATGTATCAAAGTTATTAGATACGATCGAACAAAATTAAAACTTTTTCGAAACAATGATTTGGGTAAAATATCTGTAGGGCATGACAAAGGTTATCGTTGGTTATCTGCTATGTTCTCCAAAAGAAGCAGAAAAAATAAAGCTTTCCACTATGTTACAAGCCATTAAAAAGAAGGCTAGATGTTGGTGAAACTGCCTGCACATTTTTATTTTCCCTACAAAAATACTGGTATATATGGAGATGTGGGAGTTCAGTTCGATTTATTTACATAGCACCAAAACACAACAATCAAACAACTGCTTTTGACCAAGCACAGCGGGAAGGAAAAACTCCATTTTAACAGGCAGAAACCTCTAGGAGGCTCAGGCATAGCCATTTGCTGAGACTGGTGATGGGAGGAAGACAGGATAGTAGACACACTGTGGAAGACAGACTGAGTTTAATAAAAAAAATAATGATTGATTTCAGGGCGGTGTATAAACACATTGTGAGTGAAAAATGTGAGTGAAGAAGAAAAAGTTGACATTTGATTTTACCATAGTATTTCCATATTAGGCAATACTTGTGTAAAAGTCCCACACATGGTAGGAATTAACATTCCTCTGCGTGTTTGGGCTCATTTGACTTCTTGTTCTGCACAGACAAATTTAGCTAGAGGGAAGCTGACAGAAACAAGAAGTTTCCCTGCGGGGTGAATTGAACTTTTTAATTTGAAAAGAAGGTTGGCTTCGCAACATGCAAACAGGACTAACAGGTTTCATGAATGCAGTGGTTTGTCTTTGCTTTGTGAATTCTGTCATTCTTTCACAGGCAGCGGACAACATGGAGGGCAATGTAGCTCTGTCTGAGGTGAGGCATCAATGAGAATAGATTTGAATTGACTATATGTTGCATGGTCTATGTCGTAGTTGAACATCTAAATTATTAAGTTAAAGTGCCATTTAGATCTATTTTGTATTTTTTAAAAAATACAATTCATAACTGTAGTTACTTTACAGACATATGCAGATAATACAAAACATACAAATAATCTGTGATATATTTATATATAAGAAGACTTAAAATAAGGAGCTAGCCTGAAGAATATTAAGTCAACTAGTTATTATTATAGAAATTATGCATTTACAGATGTATATCATTTCTATCCTGGCAAATTTCTATATTGCCTTTTATTAGATTATTCTTATTTCCGTTTATACAGTGTGGATGAACTGAAAGATATTAGCATTCATATATACTATCATAAACATATTCCCTGGGAAATGTGAGGAAAAAGTGAATATGCCTTCTTTATAAGGTTTCATATGATATTACTCTGCTGCAGCATATGAATGTACAATATACAATATGTGTAGCACATTTCAGTGTCTGAGTCAGCTTACCTCTGGGTTGAAGTCAGTGCTTCTCTGTCTTGATTGTTTTTGCAGAGACCTATCCGTCAGTCCCACTCTCTGTGTGCTGGTGAAAAGGAGTATGTTCACAAGAGGAAACAAATAGTTCTGCATTCACTCAACACTCTGGAAATCAACTGTACAGCTGTAAGATAGAAACTGTCTCCTCATCCTTCTGTTTCCCCCCCTCCCCTTTCTTTTTTCCCTTTGACTTTAATCTCCAGCTCGACTTACCTCATACATTTTTTTTCACCAAATGTGTGTAGTACTTAAAGTACACTCAACAAAAATATAAACGCAACACCTTTGTTACTGCTCCCATTCCCCATGGGATGGACGTAGAGACCTAAAATTCATTCCAGATACACAATATAACCATCCCTCCCAAACAGTGGTCACAAATCAGTCCAAATGTGTGGTAGTGGGCACATCTGCTATATTGAGATAATCCATCCCACCTCACAGGTGTGCCACATCAGGATGCTGATCTGACATCATGAGTAGTGCACAGGTGTACCTCAGACTGCCCACAACAAAAGGCCACCTTGGAATGTGCAGTTTTGTCTCACAGCAAAATGCCACAGATGCCACAAGCAATGAGGACGCGTGCAATTGGCATGCTGACAGCAGGAATGTCAACCAGATCTGTCGCCCGTCAATTGAATGTTCATTTCTCAACCATAAGCCGTCTCCACAGGCGTTTCAGAGAATATGGCAGCACATCCAACCGGCCTCACAACCGCAGACCTCGTGTAACCACACCAGCCCAGGACCTCCACATCCAGCAGGTTCACCTCCAAGATCGTCTGAGACCAGCCACCCAGACAGCTGCTGGAACAATTGGTTTGCACAACCAAACAATTTCTGCACAAACTGTCTCAGGGACGCTCAACTGCATGCCCGTCGTCCTCATCGGGGTCTTGACCTGACTCCAGCTCGTCGCCGTAACAGACTTGTGTGGGCAAATGCTCACATTCGATGGCGTCTGGCACGTTGGAGAGGTGTGCGCTTCACGGATGAATCATGGTTCACATTGTTCAGGGCAGATGGCAGCTGAGAATGTCCCAGTTCTTGCATGGCCAGCATACTCACCGGACATGTCACCCATTGAGCATGTTCGGGATGTGCTTGACCGGCGTATACGACAGCGTGTACCAGTTCCCACGAATATCCAACAACCTCGCACAGCCATTGAAGTGGAGTGGACCAACATTCCACAGGCCACAATTGACAGACTCCATGCGACGATGTGTTGCACTGCATGAGGCAAATGGTGGTCACACCAGATACTGACCGGTTCTGGGTCCCCAGACCCCCAATAACGCAAAAAACTGCACATTCCAGGGTGGCCTTTTATTGTGGGCAGTATAAGGTACACCTGTGCACTACTCATGATGTCAGATCAGCATCCTGATGTGGCACACCTGTGAGGTGGGATGGATTATCTCAATATAGCAGATGTGCCCACTACCACACATTTGGACTGATTTGTGACCACTGTTTGGGAGGGATGGTTATATTGTGTATCTGGAATGAATTTTAGGTCTCTACGTCCATCCCATGGGGAATGGGAGCAGTAACAAAGGTGTTGCGTTTATATTTTTGTTGAGTGTATATGATAAAGGAAAATACAGTGGGTGATACTGTTGTACTTAAAAGCATGTGATGTCTTTTATAGTAAGGAAAGCAGAGATGATGATGGGAAATGAAGGTGGCTTATTAACAAAACAGCAATATAAATATTAGGTCAACCAGGTGATTTCTCATAAATTCTAATTTGAAAGCATTGGAGCAGCAATGAGAAACCATATGCCAGGCTAGCCAACAAAGCTGCCGACCTCTCAGCTGCACAGCTAAAACGATTGTTAATGGGACCCAGATATGCCCATGAAATTAAGAGATGCTACAGATTCTGAGGGAATTGGAGACAGGAAGATTCAAGCCTGCCTTACAGTCAAGCTAACGTAACTTGGACGTAAGTGAAAAGTTAACACGAGCCAACGATGAGAGAAAGCTTCTGGACAGAACACTTTTTGTAAAGTGATACAAAGAGAGAAACTAATTTATTTTGGTTTTAACTGATATACATTTTTAGATTTCATTGAGCAAGTACTGCTTGCTTTGCTTTCTCTGACAGGACATCACTGGTTAATAGCCTCTTGTTTTCATTGCAAAGTATAGAAACTGTTATGGGTTTTGGTGCGGAGCTTTGGATCCAGTTTTTTTTGGTTTTCTAACCTTGTGTTTTTGTTCATGTCTTGATGAATTATTATAAGCAGTAGCCGTAATAGTTTGAGCTCCCTTAGTGTCACCCTGTCTGTTTGTCCTTCTGTCTGGCGGGCACTATTATCATGTTTAGGCCTAGTTGTGTCCTCCTGTTTCTGTTCTCAGCTGTTTGAATTTGATATCTGGTTTTCTATCATGTCTTTTTGTGGTGTTTACTTCCTTTTTGTGTAATTATCTTCATCTGTGTTAATAGTCGTCAGTATATTTATAGTTCTGTCATTCACTTTTTTAGGATGTGTTTTTAAGCTGTTTTCTCAGCATGCATTTGTTTTTCAATTTGTTTCTTTGCATTTATGTTAGTTTCCTTCTCTGTTGGATTTGTGGACTTCTCCTGTCAGTCTTGTACAGTACCTTTTGTTGTATTTTATAAATGGGCTTCAAAGGGAGAACAACAACAGAGGAATGAGGTTCTTTAGGGTGTAGTTTATATATGGGCTTTAAAAAAACAATTGATGTTTTGGTAAATATGACCAAGTAGTTTTCATACTTCAAGCTAATCAAGCTATAACAGAGAACTGAAAAAACCCAACAAAACCAAACAAACAAAAACATAAAGGAAAAACTAAATTTCTTGAAAGCTTTTCTAGCAGACACCCCTGAAGCCTTGATCTTTTATCTCAATGCACAATGAGTCAGGAATATAATTTACATGCCACATTGCAGTAGTCCATAAAGTGGGCCCACATGCAGACAAAATACTGGGGCAGAGTGACAGCTAGATAAATGGAACGCTAAAAACAAGAAATCAGCAGGAAAAAACACCATAAGGCACAGTAATTCAAGGGTGAAAAGACAACAACACTATATACACACCAGGGAGATAATTAGACACAAACAAACTCAATCAAGGCAAAAATGTATGTAAAGAGAGAAAGTCAGAGGAGTAAAACACAGAGAGAAACACAAGAAACAGTATACAGGAAGAAAACAGGATTCAGTTCCCCACATCGTTTTGTTGGCATTAATTAGAGATGCTATTAGGGGATTTTTTTTGGCTTTAAGCAGAGAACCGCTAGCTGTTTTCCTGTTTGGACATTTTATGACAAACTGAGTTACAGACAGATGGCTGTAGCTTCAGATTTACTATAAAGATGTGAAAGGGTTATTAATTGTTGCATCCAAAAACTGCAGTGCAGCTATCAAATAATATCTCTCCTTCATATTTTCATCCAGGACTCAGTTCCCCACATTGCTCTGTTGGCATCAGGTGGGGGTCAGCGAGCAGCTGTGGGTCTGGTGGGTTCCCTCCATCAAATGGAAAAGGAAGGTCTGCTGGACACACTGCTCTACCTAGGAGGAGTTTCGGGGTCTACATGGTATAAACAATGACACAAACATTAAATATAATTCTTTCTTTACCAGAATATATTATAAAATAGTCATTACAGTGGCCAAGTAGAAACAATATATACAGTGTGTGTATATATATATATATATATATATATATATATATATATATATATATATATATATATATATATATATATATACACAGTGCATATACATGCATGTTAATTGATATATGGGATGTTTTTCTGTTTATGTTAATTAACTTTTGGCTTGACGTAATAAGATTTATATTTCTTTTAGATTATTTTGTGATTACCACCTCCATGCACCTAGCACCCCTTTTTGTACCAGTTAGGGACTAGTTTTAGTATGATTAGTTTTATTGGTTCATTTCTTTGGCTCAGAATGAGCAAAGAGATCCTCAGTTCAATTCAGGATCATTTATTTACTGTCAAATCACAAGCATGTGCTTGTGAAACAGGCTGCAAATGCAACAGAAACCAGCTAAAGAAGTCGTGAAAATATAAAAAGTGAACGAATAATAGTGTTTTATTCTGGTAAAATCACTGATTACAGCAAGACACTAAATCATGGACAGCCTTTTACAAATTTACAGGTTTACAGGTAGACACATCATTATCAAGTCTAACATAAAAAGAAGACAAGAAGAAAAAAAATTAACAAAGGGATCACTACAAGGTGCAATCACCTTATCTGCAACAATTGTTTTCCTATTGACGTCTGTCTTATACACCTGCCTGACTTGCTTTATCTGTTAGGTCCATGGCCTCCTTGTACAATGACTCACAATTTAGCACCAACATGGATGCGGCAGTGTCCAGGCTGTTTGATTCCCCGAGTGTTAAACTTGAGCAAGCTGTGGATTGGTTGGGTGAGAGAGCAAAAGAAGAGCACTTCTCTCTTGCTGATATCTGGGGGGTCTTAACTTCAGCTGGAATTATGAAACAGGTACCAGTGCAAGCACAAAGACAAACTATAGTTCATATAATTCTCATTTGAAATTCAGTTCTCTCTCTGCTATACAGACTAAGGCTTTCAGTGAAATCTCTGGTGTTCCATCAGATGGACCTACGGTGTCTTTCAGATGAGGCCAACAGGAATGCCACAAACCCTTATCCCATCTACTGTGCTATTGAAAAGCACTGCTTTACTCAAGGACCTATAGAAGGTACATACATACATAAAGACATGTTAGATTAGCCCCTTATTAAGTGGTTTATAATGCACTCTCGCATCTTTTAGGAAAATGGTTTGAGATAAGCCCCCACGAGGCCGGATTCACAGAGTTGGGTCTCTTTATCGAAACATCTCTCCTGGGCAGCAAATTCCAAAATGGAACGCTGCTGGAGAAAAAGAAAGAGATGGACATGGTCAAGTTACAGGGTGAGTGTTTACAGGCTGAACAGGGAATATGAGATTGGTTTGATGATGCCTAGAATATGTAGCTGATTTTACTTTCAAGTACGGATCCGATGAAGCTTTTTCACTTTAAATCACCAAGAGAACCACCAAAACTGTCAGTATCAAAAGGGCAACATGGTGGCTCAGTGCTTTCTATTGTTGCCAAGTCAGTACAGTGTAATTTTGTGCAGTCTATATATTCTTCTTATGCTTGCAAATGTTACATCACAGTTTCACAGGGCTGCAGGTTATGTGAAAACAGGAAGGTACAAGGCCACATGACTTTTAGTGAAAATGTAAGTTGTTTTAATTTATCATCTTTGCTGTTATTTATTAGGGTTTATACAGAAAAACTAAACTGTAGCTTCAGGATAGTGGGGTGTGGTTTCATTTAGTGGCCCATTAACCAACCAACAAAGAGAAGACATCTTTCTGATGCTATTTACCCATGCACTTAGAGTAGGAACAGCCCAGAAAATGATTTAGGAACTGAGAACAAGAGCTGCTGTACATTTGTCTGATCTTATGGCTGCAGAAAATCAGAAAAATATACAGGCGCCAGACCATTTAAAGATTTAAAACCAGTAAAAGGATTTAAAAATAGATCCTAAATTCAATTGGAAGCCAGTGCATGGAGCCAGGATATGGACAGCCAGGAGTGACAAAATGAATTAAATAAATATATCATTACATAATTTATTAAATGCTGATTCATTTCATTTAAAACATTTAATAAATAAATTATTTATTTGCAATTTTATTTAATTAATGGCACATAATAACAAATTTAGAGCCATCTATGACATTGCTAAGACAAATAAGCAGGAGTCCAACTGAAGAGCTATCAGAGTGATTCAAAGCTAGATAGAGCTGGCAAATCGTCAGAAATTAAAGTGTTTTTGGAAAAATTGTTCCTGATGGCAGGAGATATGATGAAAACAGTAGTGGCCCAAGAATAGATCCCTGAGGCACGAAAGTGCCAAGCCAGAAATGACCAAACAAGGCTTTAGTTGAGAGATCAGCAGATCGTGATCCACCGTGTCAAATGCAGCAGTCAGAGCCAACAAAACAAGCAAGACAAGCAACAGTCCGCTGCTAACAAAATAGCGTTCAAATTTCAGTGCAACCACAATGACCCAGACTAGTTTTCTCACTACTCTGATAACTTTAGATCCTTCTGAAAATTATTGCATGAAAACTCAACAGCACTTTCCAGTTAATCGGTCTGGAGACAAATACTAGTAAAATATTGTGAGAGTGACTGTCATTCTTTTATACATCTAAAACACATTAGAGGAAACCAGCCAAAAAAGAACTATGAAACCAACTAATTGGAAAGTATGATTGCATAGAGGCAGCCTGCACTGAACAATGGTGTACGCGACTTCCACTGCCAGGAATATAATGTAAAGCACGAGTCAATGTAGATGTTTCCTCATCTGTAGGAAGAAATAGGTTTCATTCCTAAATATTAATACAGAAGATTTTCAGTGTCTGGTGTAAAATACAAACATCTAAAATCATTTTCTCATTGTACAGGTATTTTAGGCTGTGCGATAGCTAATGAGGAGACTCTCAGAGACTTTGTCCCTCAATGGCTGAATGGTAATCACAGTTTGAAAAGCATACCTGCTACATGTATGTTGACTGTGTTATCTTAACCTGCTCAGCGTGTGTGTGTGTGTGTGTGTGTGTGTGTGTGTGTGTTTTAGTGTCTGGGCATTTGGACAGTGCTGCTAAGGAGTACCTGCGCGTATGGATCATCCTTGATAAAGTGATAGCTCTGACCAGAATAACTGTTAAGGACACTACTGCTCTGATGTACCTGGATAAGCTGCAGAAAATCCTAGAAGGTAAATGTTTCCAAGAATGTCTTAAAGAACATTACTTGGGTAGATGTGAGCAGAACCCCAACCAGTCACAGCAGATGGCCGCCGTTCCCTGAGCCTGGTTCTGCCGGAGGTTTCTTCCTGATAAATGGGAGTTTTTCCTTCCCACTGTCACCAAGTGCTTGTTCATTGGGGGTCAGCTGATTGTTGGGCTTTCTCTTTAATATTGTAGGGTCTTTACCTTACAATATAAAGTGACTTAAGGTGACTGTTGTTGTGATTTAGCACGATATAAAAAATTTGAATTGAACTGAATTAATAGAGTGTAGCTACTGATATTTACAGGCCAAAAAAAAAGTTGGAAAATAGAACTGAACGTGAAAGATTTATGACATTTCTTTGTAATGGCGTAATCATGCAGCAAATGTCTATCTGAAAATGCCGCAGTACCTATTAGACTCTTATCTTTCCCAGACAAGGTAAATCATAGCAAGACTGAGTCTGTGGAGGCAGAGAGTATGGAGGAAAGAAAAACTCTTTTTAACCAGTGGAGTCAGGAGCTGCTGGCAGCAGTTGAGACGTGGAGCCAAAGTTTGGATGATGGAGCTTTCAAAACAGACGGTCAGTGTACAGTATAGGTGATAAGCACACAGTCTTGTCAGTGTTGGAGAGGAAAAGACAGTTTTTATTGTACTCTATTCATGTAAATGTATTTCTCCCAGTTTCTTTCCTAATAAACCAAGTAATTCCCCTGATTGCTGAATGGAAGTGGGGAACAACTGGAAACTTCCTTTACCGATACCAAGGTGAGTCAGACAATTTAAGCAACAATTATGACCCATTCCGCCTGAATGAGTCATTTCTCACACAAAATCATGGCAAAGTGAAAAAGGACTACTAGTGATACTATTCCTATTGGACATACGTGACACTTAAGATTAGAAATTCTGACATTAGGATTCATCTACTCCCAGAGTAGATGAATCCTAATGTTTGAATTAGGATTCAGGTTTACAAAAGTGGGACTTGTCCACTTTTGTAAACCTGCATCTATCTACATCTACAAAGCTCAAGAGGCTACCAAGACCAACCTATTACCCTGAATTCCCATCAAGCCCTCCAACCTTAAAAAGCGTTACTCACTTTGGGGTTTTATTTATTTATTTATTTATTTGTAATTAGTCTGATGGGTTGTCTTGGTCCAGAAGCTACTGCACTTTCCACTTTGCACTTTTTCCAGTGACATACATGTCAGCTGAGTAGGTGGTCCTTTAATGTGACCAAGGATACGCTGGAATACCTACTAATAAATGAATGAGGCTGTATGCAGCCCAGACCACCTCTGAATGACCACCTCACAAAAGTAGTTAGAGCTGTACACTGGAGCTTGGATAACCCAAATGCCTGTTTGGACAAGCCAAATTCAGTTAAACACATCTAAAGCTCAGTCAATGATTACAGGTAGTGAAATAAATACCTGGGGTCAGCCATACGAATCAATCGACAAAACAACGAAGGACAAGCTGGAAAAGAATGTGCTAGCAGAGTGGAGTGGGAGGAGACGAGTGTCAGTGGTGATTTGTGACACAGAGATAGAAACAAGAATGAAAAGGAAGGTCTACAAGGTGGTGAGAGTCGCAGTGATGTATGGGTTGGAGACAGTGGCACTAACAAAAGACAGGAGGTGGGGGTGACAGAGCTGAAGGTGTCCAGGGACTCTGAATTGGATAAGCAGAAGAAAATGGATTGCTAGCACTGTCGCATCACAGGAAGAAACCCCTGGGTTTGAATTCACTGAGAATTCAGTTTACATGTTTGGTTTTTTTCAGTTCAAATACATGCATGAAGTTGGGTTAACTGGTCATTTTAAATTGATTGTAGCCCTCGGCTTTGTGTTAGCTTGTAGTGTTAATGGTCACAGTGACATCCATAATGGTTGCAAGTGCAATGAAGAAACCTAGTGAAAGAAAAGCTGATTCTCTCTCTGTCTCTGGTTCTGGGCAGAGTCCTCTGTTCCAGCTTGCCTCTACTCTAACGAAAGACTCCAGCTCATAGATGCTGGACTGGTGATCAACGTACCGTACCCTTCATTTCTAGGAGACAAGAGAGACATTGACCTGATCATAGCCCCGGAGTATAGTGCTGGAAATATGTTTGAGGTACTGTAAGATGTGTGTGTGTAACTAATCGATCATTTTTATAGTTTAATACAAATATTTATATTCTCCTGAAACTGTGTCGTGCTGCATATACTGCAACCAGCCCTTTACTGAACAGCCATAACTGTGCACAGCCATGTGGAACAAGGCCGCGTGGAAAGATATTTGCCCCCTTTCCTGATTTCTTAATAAATATTTCAAATTATCACATAAATGTCAATATTAGGCAAAGATAACCCGAGTAAATACAAATGCAGTTTATATATGATGCTTTCATTTATTACGGGAAAACAGTTTATTTTTTTATTTTATTAAATTTTTAACCGTTTAAACACCATTTATCAACCGCAAAGCATCCAAACCAAAACTTGGACATAAATTTCCTAAATTATCCTCTTTTAATAAATGCATTGTTAATTGATATGTTTACTGTGAAGAAACAACTGCCAATGATTTAGTTCCCAAATATTTCATCTTCAAAGTGTATCAGCCTTAAACTAAGGCTGGGCCATACTTTCATCTAAGACCAATTTGCACCACAGTGTGGCCTGAATGGAAAGGCAGAGGAAGCAGTGATGAAAGAAGCTATGCTCAAATGCAAAAGAGATGCAAAAATATTTTTCAAAAATCACCAAAGAGTTGGACAACTAATTACAGCTAACTGATTAATTAAGAATCACCAATTAATCTGATGTGCATGTCTATAGACTGTGGGGTAATGGGAATACCTGAGGGAGACCTTGTAGACAATTAGAATTCTTGATAAGTCCTAATGAACTGTTTTCGTTCTGAGAAATAGCTTATTGACAATCTTTAAAGAATTTGTTAACCATTAAGGCGCTAATTAAAACTTCAAAATTCTGTTTCAAGTGTGCCTTATTAGAAAGTTTCAAGGTGAGGGATAAAAAATAAAGCAGCCACAATCCCTCGGGTGTTATTTGATGCCCACATAGTACTTAGTGCTGCGTCTGAAACTGTGTTCAACTGCTGCTTTGTTATCAGACTCTGACTCTTGCCCGAGACTATGCGGCCGAGATGAAAAAGCCTTTCCCCGAGATAAATGACACGATCCTGGAGGACAGTGACTGGCCGAAGGACTGCTATGTGCTGGAGGGGAAAGAGAAGGAGCCCACAATCATCTACATGCCGCTCTTCAACAGACGGAACTGCAAAGGTCTGTTTCCAAATGTGCAGCTGTGCTTTCATTGTAACTGAGCTACAGACATAAAATAAAAGGTGTCAGGTTGTATCCAAAGGTATTAAGCATGAACAAAGGAATTACTGAAATGGCAGCTTGTCAACAAAGAGACAAAAACACTGAACTGACTAAACAGTTTTCAAACACTTGTAAAAACATAGACAGACACACCACACTCTAAGGGAGAATTCCGGAACAGCAGAAATGGTGCTGGTCATAAATTCAAGGAAAAAAAAAACCCTTTTATAACCTTTATTTTGGTTCAAGGTGAGCAACTGTGTTAGCAGTTTGTATCTCATTTTACTGATAATTTAGATAGATAGATATCATTTTATTTCGAACATGCAAACATAATTGAAATAACAGAAAAAAACAAAAAACAAAACCAAAACTTAAAAATCATCAAGTTTTCATGTATATATCTGTCTACAGAATGCGTGCGCTCGAAAAGGAGTAGGATGAAGTTTACACTTTTCTTGTTCCTACCCCCTTATTTCAAATTTCTTGCTTACAAATCCATATCCAGGATTCAACATTATTTAATCATATATGGTCAACTATGTACAAGTCTAACACATTGAACATACACAAAAAAACCCCCATTTTCAGCACCTTTACTCAGCACGTTTACTCAGCTCAAACATCTTTTAAAGATATATAAAAAATATCAAACTGGTTTCATAAAAGGTAGGCACTCATCAACAAATACACGTAGATTACTTAATTTGATAGACTACTCATACAGTAAAAACCTTGAAACTACAATATTTTCTTTAGATGCAGAAAAAGCGTTTGATAGAGTAAATTTCTATTTGCAACTTTGCAACAAATTTGGGTTTGGATCCTCTTTCATTAACTGGTTAAAAATATTATATAACTCCCCAACAGCTTGTGTCAGAACAAATGACCAAACATCCTCCAGCTCCTGTCTCTTGAGGGGCACCAGGCAGGGATGCCCACTCTCCCCTTCACTGTTTGCAATTTTTATTGAACCACTAGCAGCAGCAATTAGACAGAATTCAGTAATTAAGGGCATAAAATGCAAGAACGTGGAACATAAAATCAGCCTTTATGCGGATGATGTGTTACTCTTTCTCCATAACTCACAAACCAATATCTCTGGGGTGATTGAATTGATAAACTCTTTTGCAAGAATATCAGATTACTCAATTAACTGGTCAAAATCTACAGTCCTTCTGATTAATTGCTCCTTCCATAATTCTTCTTCTACACCACTGCAATCGGGAAATATAAAATATTTAGGTATTAATGTTTCTCCCAAGCTTGCAGATCTGACTAAATGAAACCATATCCCACTTTTAAAGAAGGTAGAAGATGATCTGGCTAGATGGAAATGTTTACCCATATCACTCATGGGAAGGGTTGCCGCTATAAAAATGACGGTCTTACCAAAAATAAATTATTTATTCTCAATGATCCCAACTAAACCGCCACAAGATTGGTTCAGATCTCTGGATTCATACATGTCCAAATTCCTTTGGAAAAATAAACCCCCACGTATAAGCTTAAAAACACTACAAAAGACCAAGGATAAAGGAGGATTAGAACTACCTAACTTTCAGCACTACTTCTTAGCCAACAGGCTTCAGTTTATCTCAGGATGGCTAAAACATACCCTCTTAGATGAACCTTGGCTAGATGTAGAACAAGCACTTTGCAATAATCTAGAGATTTCAGATCTACCATTTATCAGCTCAAACATCCAACGACATGAATGCTTCAGACTAGTTACACAATATAGGATCAAGAAGAAAAGATTTTTAGAATATCAACAAATTAAATCCATAGTAAAAAAGAAATTTAAACCGGGTCAAGTTGAACTACAAACACCACCAAGTGTGGTTCAATTTCTTACTCTTAAAACCCCCAAATTACTTTCCAAAATATACAGAATGCTTTCTAAAACAGATGAATCAATATCACTTCCTATTGCAAAATGGGAAGCGGATTTATCAGTTAACTTAGACCAAAACTTCTGGTCTCAGATTTGCTTAAAAACCTTTCATCTAATTAGAAATCCCAGTCTTCAATTAATTCAATACAAAATACTACATAGAGTGCACTATACAGGTCATCGGATGTTCAAGATGGGCTTTACGTCTACCAACAACTGCTCACACTGCCAAACCAATTCACCGGACAATTATATCCACGATATGTGAAGACTTATCAAAGTGTCTGAAATCTAACATTCCAACTTCCCTTTAGTGTGTTTGTTGGGCAGCTTAGATAATGTCACTACAGAAAAGAATATAGCCCATATGGTTTTCACTGCCCTATGCATAGCCAAGAAAACAGTCCTCATGAACTGGAAAAATAAAAATAATCTTAATTCTAACCAGGGGTGGGTGGTCATAGTTTGGTCCCACCTTCACTGCTGTGATTGGTGTGGGGGTAGGGACAGGCTTGGGGCGTCGGGGGGATACCCAGGAGCATCTTCCTTGGAGGGCTCAATCCGGGGTTGCGGTCATGGCCTATTAAGGGCTCTGTTGGCTCTTAGGTGATGGTTTCCTCGTGGCTGCGTGCAGCGGGGCTAGGGGAGGGTCTGTGCTGACGGATGTGAGTTACTGACCTGGTAGCCTGGCTGCCCCTGGGTGGGTCCGGGATGGGCGTGAGGTTCTGGGGGTGCTCCGTCTCTGGGCTGGGGCCCTGGCTGGGCCTTGGGGGCTTGGGTCCTGGTTGGTGTGTTGCTGGGGTTGTGGGCGGGTGGGTGTATGGGGGCCCAGCCCTGGCGCAGGGGACTGCCAGTACATTGAGCCATCTGGGGGGCTCTTCAACTGATGGGGGAGGCTGTTACATCTTGCAGGAGGTCTCCTCTCTTCAGGGACTCTCTCTGCAGGAGGGGGAGATATAGGAGAGGTGGAGGAAGATCTCAGCCTGGGCGTCTATTGTCTTGTGTCGTCTGGAAGATGAGTGGATGACGGGGTGGGTGAAGTTTTCTCCGAGGTGGGGCCAGGCGGCGCTGCTGAACTGGGCCCCGGTCCGGATGGGCCTGGGCCCCCTTTCCCTGGCGGGTTGCAGAGTATGGGGGTGCCTACTGGGGTCAGTGGGGGAGCTGGCCCCAGGGAGGGGTCACTTGCCCCTCCCTTCCTTCCCTCCCTAACTCCAGCTGCCTCCCTCTTCCCGCTCCAACACAATCACCCACACATGCAGGGCCTTGGGGTAAAGGTGTGTCACCAGGGTGCAAGGGAGGCATACCCCCCTCTGTCCCCTTCTGGCTTCTTGTGCCTCAATTTTATCCCACAACTTAGACATTCCCATTACTCACACTCTCATAACACATACATATAGGATCTTGGGGGTGGGCACGCTACATGGAATCCAAAAGACCATCAGGGTGTACACCTCACCCCTGGCGCCGTTGCCCACCTCTCAATTTTAAATACATGTAGACATTGAGGGCTATCAGGAGGGGCTATGCGCTTACCTGCTGCTCTCTGGCAGGTAGCTCCATGCCCTCCTGGGTTTTAAATGGACCTTAGAACACACATGCATCAACACTACAATGAGCGGGTGGAGGGAGGTTTGGAGTCTTCACACATGCCACGGCTGCCGAGGCGAGCCGTGTGGAGTTGGAAAAAGGACCCAAGAGCAAGCAGTGTATGAAAAGATTAGTGGAGTTTATTTACAAGGTGTCAGTGGCAGGAACAGAAAACGAATAATGAGACAAACTAACGGAAACCTAAACTGGGAAAACTAAAGAGCAACTAGAAATCCACAGGACACGGGGTGAAAGGCAGAGAGACGCAGACTGACGGAGGATACAAAAACGCAGAGAGACACAGATGAATGCAGAAAAGCGCGGACTTACATGGAGTAATACAGACGAACCGGCAACAGGCAGGAGAACACACAGGGCTTAAATACACACACCAGTAATCAGGGGATAAGAGACAGGAGGGCAACACAGCTGGGAGAAATCAGAGCTGACGGGACAGGGGAAATGTAAACTGAACACACTCACATCAGACATGAACCTTCAGAATAAAACAGGAAATTAACAGACAGAGAACCAGACAGGACACTGAACATGACAGGCAGACTCATGAGCAGACACAATAACACCATGGACAGACAGAGGGAACACAGAGAAGTGGGAGCAGGCAGGCAAAGAACAGAAACCTAACAAATGGCAAAATAACAACAGAATACACACTCGGAATGAACAAAAGCATAAGGAAACACAAAACACTGAGTCCTCAGACTCAGGACCATGACAACACCCCCCCGTTCTCTGCGGCCTGCTGGAGCGGGGGGGGGGGGGGGGGGGGGGGCTGGGAGGAGGAGTTGGCTGTCCAACTGGGGTCTGGAATGTGGGGCCTCCCTGCTGCTGCCGAGTCGGGCAGTCTGCTTCTCTCCACCGCAGGGAAAAGGGTAACACTACCTGGGTCTGGGTGCAGTTTCCCCCTCCAGGGGCAAAGGTACCTAGACCTGGGGCTTAGAGTACGCTTTGGGAGTGTGATTGTGTGTACAGTGTCTCTCTATGTCTGTCTCCACGTTGGGTGAGTGTTGAGTAATTGCATATGAGAGCATGAGGGTGGGAATGGATGTCTGTATCTGTGTGTGCCTGTATGTCTGTGTCTATATGTCAGGTTGGGTATCAGACGCCACCTCTCTGGGGACATCTCAGGCCCTCCAAGGTATGGAGGCCTATCTCCCCCACCACTTCCCCTGCCAGTGGCAGACGCCCTCAGGCGTTGGTGGTTCTTTGTGTCCGGGGATGGGCGTCCAGGTACACACCGGCTCACTCCTGGTGGCTGCTTGTCGGGGCCTGGAGCCTGGGGCTCGCTCGGGCCACTTTGAGGGTGGGGTGCCCTCGGCCTCTCAGCCTGGGGCTCGGTCACTCAGGCACAGCTGGCTGCCGGCGGAGCTCACGGGCGCGTCACTGCAACCCCCCTGGCTTCTGCTCCGCGGCTGCTGAGTGAGCCCTCATCTGGGGCTTCCTCAGCTCTTTCTGGGACAGTGGCGCGGCTGCCCCTCTGTTGGTCTTCCTTGGTCTCTTGTGTTCTGAGGGCCTCTGGATGTCCTGAGTTTTGATCTCCTCCATACCTGCTTCATGCCCTGGAGGACGGGGCTGAGGCTCCTCCACACCCTCTAGCAGATCATTACATGAAGGAACCTTTTAAAAAGAAGCACGCTCATGCTCACAGGTGTACACACGGGTGCTCACACACACAAACTACACCCTTTTTGGCAGCTACCTCAAAGTACACTGTGCGCTGTCGATCTTACGTGCTGCACAATAATGTTTAATATTTAGTATTTACTGTTATATTCACATAGATCATCGTGATGTTGTTTATTATGTTGCTCTTTTCTTTTTTCTTCTGCTTGTTTTCTCTTTTTTCTTTCTCAACAGGTGATCCAGGTGATTGATATATGTATTTTTTGTCTGCTTATTTTGTTGGTTTTTGTTTTTTGTCCTTTATCCCCGTCCCTCTTCTCCGCTGTTTTTCTTTCCCTCTTTCTTTCTCCCCTTTCTTTTCCCCAGTCAAATCTGTCCTGTATTTAGCAAGTGAAAATAAAATAAAATAAAGAATAAAAGGTGAATCAAATAGACCATTACAGCAAGGCTGGGATGGTCTATTTGGTAAAGTAAATCCGTTGGGCATCTTTCTTAGCCTTTAGACAATAATTCTGATGCCAAAAAGCCAAACGGGACAGGCAAATAAAAAAATAAAAAAAAGATATCTAAAAAATATATAGCTTTATTTGCTATTTCTTGTTGCCAAAGAGGTCCAAAAGGTCTAAAAGGATGAGGAACCTACATAGTGCTGCAAACTGAAGCTTATTGTGATAAACAGAATAGGTGATTGAGGCACTTTACTGCTTTTTTGATAGATGCAGAGGAGTTCAAAGCAAAGATGGATGAGTTCTCCACCTTCCAGCGTCCCTTCAGCCAGGAAAAAATCAAGTTTGTGTTGGAGACGGCGAAAGAAAATGTGAAGAACAACAAGGAAACTCTGCTGAAGGAGATAAACAAAGCTGCTCTCCGCAGACATAATAAGTGGTAGGGATAGCTTCGAGTGCGACGGAGTGTCAAGTGAGACGGAGTGAGACGTAAAAGAAATAGGCATAATCTTGCATTGCTGTCAATGTAGGTCACTATTCTCACATATCTTTCAGCACGTCATCTATGAGGTCACTGTATGTCTCTGTAGAGAAGGCTGATTTGTAACAGAAGTTTAAAAAAAGTCATATCTGTGTATTACAGAAAGATGTGGATGGAAAATGGATAAATGTGTGACTTACAGAAAAGCTAACACACCCTCCTTTTTCCTCCTCTATAGGAAGGCTGGCGAACCATAGCTCGGTTTCTTGTTCGGGCAGCGTAAATCTTTGGTTCATGATGATACTACTGATGATAATATTGAAGCTACATGAAAACAGAACCCATATATAAATCATCATTTAAAGTACTGGCAGTGTGTTATGTGTCTTATTTTTGACCAATGTGCAATGTGTATGCTACAGCAGCAACAGCCCTTTGCTGCTGTAGCAACTCCAACTATACACCATTATCTGGAGCAGCTCTTATTCATATCAGTATTTGGAAGGAAGAACACAAGATCCTTGTGTTCATCTTAAAATGCATTAAAGTATGCACGTGACCCCCCCAAAACAAATAAAACCCCACAGTGGGACTTCCAAAGAGCTGGGCTGTGCTATCACTGAGTTTAACATACATAATTAAAATGCCAAACAGTTTGTGCTACACAAGTAATTATATGCATCACATCCACAACTACAACCTGTGAAATGAACAGTCCTAATAAAAGATGCATGTATTTAAGTCAGCCCAGTGATAACTAGCTGACTAGTTTAACATAATTTATCATGAGAGAAACAAAGTTCACATTCGTGTAAAACCTTTATAAATAAACAACAAACAAACCAAAAAACGTGGCTATTTTTTAACAGAAGTTTTAAATAATAATGTGAACATCTTTCTGACCTTGGTGTGTTTTCCCCCTGGCTTGTAGCTGGTAATTGACCTTAGCAATCCAGACTGTCCTGCTTCTCAAAGTGCTCTTGTTAATATTTATTGGTGCACTATGTTACATTTTTAATAATATATGCTAGTAAAAAGTGACTGATACATGCTACCCATGTATGATCACTGATACTGATGATATCAATATCATGATGGCAGTTTTGTGACACTTAATGAAATCGTAATATAAATTCTAAGTTATACAATTCACAACCTGCCATGTGTTTGAGGAGAATGAACTCTTATCTAAGCTGTAGTCCAAAAATGATGAACTACTTGGTGGTTCAATCCTTCGCTGCTCCATCCTGAAATCACGCCAATTAACGAACTTTTATTATGAAGCCACACGCTGAGCCTTTTCTCCGTCGCCATGTTGTTTGTTGTATGAGAGGAGCAAGGCGTGGATCGAGACGGGGTTTAGTTATAGTAACTTACAGCTAACGCCAGAGGTCGCACAACTTCCACGGGACAAAGTCGGAGCGTGTTTATGTAGGTCAGTACAGCCAAAAGTATCATCTAGCAAGGCCATCTACAGACAGCACGCTGCAGCCAGTTGGATGATTTGTGGCATGTTGTTGTATCTTGGTCTAACTCAGTGAGTGTCAGCAGTTATTGTGGCAGCATGTCAGTCAGGAATTTGACTTATTAAACGTGGAAGTCGGAATAAAACAATGTGAAAGTTATTGTTTCTGTTAGTTTTTTAAGTTTTCTTCATCTATCCATGTGGACCTGCTCTAACGCACTTTGCACGGCTTGCCAGTGAGACTAAACATGTTTCAGCTTATTTTTCAAATGATCCTTCTTTAAGCAGTTATTTACAGAGCACTGGTTTTTCAGACATAACCCTGTTATGTAGTTTTATCTTGAATGTGCGTCTTTCTCTGTCAGATTGTGCGCTCTCGGTTCGTTTTGCGTCGTCAGTGAAGTTTTGCTGATCTGCTGCAGGCGGGCGGTGCGCCACAGACACCCACCCGCCCCAAACACAAGCGGAGCGTGCATCATGAACGGATTTCACGGCTGACATTTTATAAGGACAGAACACACTGACTAAGAGATAAATGTATGACGAACGCTGGTAAAAATAATTTTGTTAAAAATATAAGACCGAAATGTTGCCCGAACACCAAACCGGAAAGCGAAGGAGGACGAAGCCGTGAGAACGGATCTGTCCTACGAGGCTTGAAACCATCACGGCGCTCCACGGGAGGAGCGAGACGGGGATAACGAGCTCCAAAAGAAGAAGAGGAGGGGGAAAATGCTTAAAGTTTGGCCGTGTTGTTATCTACAAGTGCGACTCAGCAGCAGCATCAGAAAATGAGCAGGAATTAAACGAAGAATGCATGTCGTTTGGGATATAGCTGTGATTTTGCAAACATATATCATCTGCACTTCATCAGGTAAGGAAGCGAAAGAAGCCAGCATCCTTCACAGCTTTTAACAAATGAGGAATAGAAGGGAGCATGGGTACACTACATTCATGTGTGATAGAAGATAGACTCTGCTGAAATGTTACATAATAGTGACTTAGGCTGCTGATAAAAGACCTATAGTAATCTGCCAATTAGGTAAATCATCGCCTACTCATCTTTGAGTGTGTTTTATGAGTCAACAGGCTCTTCGCACAGAGACATACGGCAGCACGCTGGTGTGAGCCTGACCATGAAATGCATGCTGCAGAACTCTCATCAAAACCACACACACACACACACACACACACACACACACACACACACACACACACACACACGTGCACTTTACAGAGGTAGTAGCTCAGATTAGGCTACTCACAGTGGCCTGAACCCAAACTACAAAGGCTCTGTGAGTATATATAGCTCATGAATTTCACTGCCCATGTGTCAGAGAGCTCTACTGTGCGGTGCTGTCAGCAGGGGTAACCACCCATTTAGTCAAGATTCCCACAAGTCAAGCCTTCCTACTCATCAGTGTCGAGGCAGCCAACCTTAGATTCTTAACAAAACATGACTGGCTGGCCTGGTCATAATTATATTTTCACATTGATTTGCAGGCTTCAAAAGAAAAACAATGCAAATAAACACGTTATAATGTATCATAACTTCATTACAATAGTTCCAAATCAGAATGAAACTATAAAGATGCTCAAAGAATAGGCTAACAACAGTGTCAATTCCCCAATAAAGGCCATTCTGATCAGTACCACTCCACACATTGCCCATGTTTCATGTTTCATTTCATTTCAAATTAGGCTGGGTATAAATTACCCAGTTCGGTGGAGACACTGTGATAAAACATGGCAAAAAAGGAGAAACGTTTGAGTTGTAAGCCATGCATGTTAATGGGCTAACCGGTTGGCTCAGAGTTAAATATTTTAATTTCACTCTTCTCTCAAATGATCAGTTTTAAAGAGGTAGTAGTGATTTAGTGTCTCACTTCAATAGTCATCTGTAAAGTAACTGAACTAACCTGCATGGAAGGTGCTTTAATTGACTGATTGCATTTAAAAGTGGAAAAACGGTAGACTGTATATCAACAGTGGATGCCACATTGGTTCCTAGAAACTGCATTTTAAACCATGAATGATAGCATTTTGGTTGTTCCCATGTTTTTTTTTCTTCCATATTGACAAATGACCACATTCGGGGTTGTTAGCAAGCTGTATCTGTTAACTTTATGGATGCAACTGACATATGTACCTGCTAATTAATGCTAAGTTACAGATTAAAAAATGCAAAGAAAATGAAATCACCAAAGCGGAAAGACAAACTTCTTGAATGGTCTCTGTCATAGGTCAGTAGGTCATATTATTTGTCAGATAATTAAATTAAAATGCAAAATACAAGGTATGAGCACCTGCTGATTAATGAAGGTGAGGCCTAGCAGACAGCTACTGGCTGCGGCTCTCTGTGTCGACATCTTTACAGATGTGTGCAGAGTAGTGGTGGCATACACTTGGTTCTAGCAGAAAAAACCTTTATAATTTATATTTATAAAATATAAATATAATATGTTTTTGGTGCAAGGGGACAGTACTGGCTGATACTTGTTCTTTAAAGTAGGGGACTGCTTCAGGAGTTAATCAGGCATCCAACTGTGCTTGAAATGAATTCTGAAATCAGTCAGGGGCAGTCAATTTTGTGCTAAAATCAGGCCCGAGCATTTTACCTGAAGAAAGTATGCACACCTTTTCAATAATAATAATAATATTATTAGTTACAGCATCGGATTCCAGTTAGTAGTAATATAATAGAATTATTACATCAGTGTTCAGATCTGAAGAATATGTTTGTCAGTCCACAGACATGCAGGTCATTAGAATGGGGAATGTGAGTCGTCCTTGGAAAGGATAGCACACCTACTCAGTAGTTAACTGCATCGACTTCGCATCGACTGTTTCTGACATGTTGCAATTCGTTTGTAACATGTCAGTGTCCTGGTTCTGCTATTCTGAAGTAGCCATCACATCCTGGCAGCCCTGTTTTAATTGTGCTGCTGCTGCCAGGTAGGTTGATCACAACGTGCTGAGTTGGATGGTAACTGAGCAAATCCCCAGTCAGAGGTAGCCTGAGGCTAGAAACACACAATACACGGTGTGAGGAATTGTGCACCACCAACTTCCATAGGAATAAATGTATCATGCATAAGCAAATCTCCAGTTTGACTTACACTGAAAGCTTAATTACATCTCTCTCTCCACACACACACACACACACACACACACACACACACACACACACACACACACACACACACACACACACACACACACACACACCTATCTATCTATCTATCTATCTATCTATCTATCTATCTATCTATCTATCGATAGATAGTCTTATATATATATATATATGTGAGTTGTGATTGCAGGCTGGTCTCAAGAGTTTTGGATGAATGAAATTCTAGTACTTGTAGTTATTATATTTCCTCAAATCATTTACAGGACTCTGGTTCATTTATCTGTCATGGTGACATAATCCCTTATTTCTTTCCCTACCTGTCTCTCATGTTTACTTTAAAACATACCATTTAACTGTAGCCAAACATTGCACATTGAAGGTGCCCGAGACATCCTCAGTGTTTCAAACAGCTGACTGCACCCTCTTTGCACACCTGCACCTGCTTTCTTCATTTAGCCCTCTAGTTTAAATATCAGCTATTTTTGCTGTACCTTCTGCCAGACTGTCAAAGTTCTACTACTTTCAACTTGTTTATGCAGCATGTTTGTCACCTTTACTCCTAATGTGATCATTAGATTAGGACATGTCAGTTTGCTAGCATTAAGTTTGTTAGAAATGTGTGCTGTTTATAATATTAGCTTTAAAGTATAATTTGAGTTTTTACTTTGTCTGTATGCATTCCCAGTTTCCCAGTTTAATAATATTGAACACAACACTGTTCCCAGCTGGGCCAACTTGTTTGCTGTCTACCTGGGACTGGACATCAATCTGGTGCCAGTGTTTCCAGTGAACAGATGTAGTAGTTTTGGCACACATGTTGGAGGTAGCTACTCTTCAGGGCACAGCTACACAGGCCTAGGGAACGGTTAGTGACCGCCTGGCAACCAGTGGTTGCTAGGGAAAAATGAGTTTTCCCTGAGGAATTGGTGAGTGGTTCTGGGAGAGTGGTTGCTGTTGCTAGGTGAAATCATTTGGAAAGAGGTAGTGCACTGAAAACCTTGCGATTGCGATTACACAGTTTGCATGGAAGACATCAACTTATCTGCAAATGTTCGGTAACTAACCACTGAGTCGTAGTGAAACTTGAAAAAGACTGATACAAAGTGCAACTGGAGACCATTTGCCTCCAAACTAAAAGTTCCACCTTTTGAAATGTGTTGATTTCAGTGGTAAGGCTAACTGGTTGATATACAATTTTCTCTTGAGAGGAGACGTTGCTGGGAATGGCTGACTGGTCTCTAGACCTGTGTGACTGAGACCTTACTAAAACAGGAAGAATATGCGATTCTTATGATAGATGAATAAACAGAAAGTATAAAAGATGGAGGCAGCTACGATGATGTCAAAAACCTGCTTTGGAGTGTGATTTTAAGGCTCAAACTTTGGCATTTTTGCTGCGATAAAAGAGGAAAATGGAAAAGAGGATGGAGTGCCAAAGCTAGCTAGCTAATAAAAAGTTAAAGTAGCACAGAAACAAACTCAAACCAAAGGATAGTGTTCTCACTGCCACTGGATGTTATTTATATGAAAAGCCCTTTCCAGTAACCTGGACTAACTCGTGAGATTTTCTTGATAGTCACTGTAATTGGTTGCAGTCATAGAAAACAATAGAAATCATTGTTTTATTGTGTACATGAATTGAAAATTCTGTTAACGAAATCTTAAAGTTATGTAAGCAGTGGATTGTAGTTCTTGAAAGATCTAAATCAGCCAAAATTGGAATTGGCAGGAGCAAAACAGGAAACCAGGATTGGCCAAGAAAATTAAAAATTACAATTAATGCATTTCTAGTTTTCCAAGTTATACATATAGGTGCCAAATAATTGCCGGCACGATCAGATGCAGTTCTCTTCGAATGACAGAAGCCAGGGCCAGAGTGAAGCCAGTTTTTTTTTTTATCCTGGGACCATACTACATTTTCTTTTTTCGTGATGCAGGGAATTGGATGAACAAAAAAACTGCAGTTCACTTCTTACTATTTTTCCTGTTTTTCCTGTTTCTCATCAGCCTCTGCTGCAACACTTACATCTGTTTATGCCTTAGATACCTTCCGCTGGGCTGCTGTAGTCTCTCTGCACTGTTTGTTTCCCATTCATGTCTTCAGTTCTCAGTATTAGACAGAGTTAGGGGTGGGCGATAGAAACGATATACGATAGAAACGATATAAATTTGGCCAACAATAGAGATTTTGACTATACTGGTCTATTGCGATAGCGCATGTTGATGATGTAATCAAGCTGCGCCTGTTTTGGTCGGAAGCATCCAACCATTATCATCTGCAAATTATGCCGGGCGACAGTCATAGCAAAGAGATGAAGCACTTTTGAAATATGGTGAAAAGCCAAAAACGGCGCTTCCTCCACTTCCGTAACATTGATTCATTAATGTTGAATTCTCTCGCAGCTGCTCTATTCCCATGTTGTTGCAGTATATTAATAACTAACCTCGTATTGTGGATGAATAATCTCAGTTGTTCTCCTGACTGACGTTTGGCCCGTGTATAGCATCCTGCTATGCGATTACATTTGTCCCTAATGACCAGAATCCCTCACGTTAACTTTTATCGAGTGGAAGAAAAGTTGGCGTTCATCCTCCAGCTTCACTGTGCTAATGTTATGCTAACATAGCTGTGTTGCTAGCAATCACGTAGCACAACATTATATACCAGGTAGTCCAACTTCAGTAACCCTGCAAATGCCACTGCTGTTTAGTTTCCTGTCTTCATTTATGTTGGAAGTGATAGCAGAGCTGTACGTTTTAATTAGTTTCAAAAATCTCTCAGTCAGAACATGGCATGTCATGTTTAGGTGGAAACTAGCGAGCTAACTTCCTGTTAACTTCTAACTCCGTTAAATTTAATAAATTCTGTTTTCATGGATGCATGGATGTTAAACTTAATTGTTACGCCTGCTAAAGCAGCAATGCTGATGATTTTATTAAAGATGAAAGAATTTAGACTGTTTTTAACTCTCAGTGTTCGTTTGATTTGGGACCTGAAGCGGACGGAGTTTTGGACCAAGATTACTCCGCGAAGTTCCTCACTACGGCAGCCGTAATGCTGTGACAATCGATCAAAACATTTTTTAACAGATTTCTGCACGCCAAAATCGGTTCGAGGTCAGTAAGCACAACCAGAATTCATACATAAGGCACACTCTCGATTTTTGAGAAAATTAAAGGATTTTAAGTGTGCCTTATAGTGTGGAAAATACGTTATACAGAAGAAAAGAATATATCGCGATATATATCGTTACCGCATGTGCTTCAGATTATATCGCGATATGGATTTTAGGCCATATCGCACAGCCCTAGACAGAGTATACTCTGGACAATCTGCCAATGTGATGTAGGAACAACACAGATTCACGCTCACATTCACACCTATGGGCAATTTAGAATCACCCTTTAACCAAACCCCACTAACTGCATGTGTTTGGACTGTGGGGGGAAGCCGGAGTACCTGGAGAGAACCCAGGCAGGTAGGGCTGTGCGATATGATGAAATATATTGGATGAGGAAATGAAAACATTTATCGTTTCATATTATACACTATCGTTTGTTTCGTGGTGTTGCAAAATACACTGTTTACGGCAATAATTTTTCATCGTTTGGATGGGTCACTATGTGGATGCAGGGACAGAGAATACCAGCATGGCCAGTGAAGATGAGGCAGAACCAGGTAGCTCCAAACAGAAGGACCAGTCAAAACAAATCAAGGACCTTATTCCTAAACGAGGGGCTACCTCTGTAGCATGGACATGGTTTGATTATGAAAAGTCTGACATGGACCAGAAAGCTGTACTATGCAAATTTTGCTGCAAACTGATCCCCACCACAGACTCAAACATGACAAACCTCTTCTACCACCTATGCAAGAATCCTGTAGAAGAGTATGGATAGAGTTTATGGATGAGAAGCAAAAAAGAGCCGTCAGGTGCTCAAAATAAACCTTAGACTCAAACGTTAGAACAAGCTTTTACCAGCAGCACGCCGTGTAATAAATACTCACAAAGAAAATGGCGGCCTTTACAGGTTATATCTAAAAATATATAAACATTGGTCAAAACACTCGACTCCAGGTACACGACGTCCCGCTGAAAACACTTCACACAAGTTGAGTTGCCTGAGATTCACAGAATTGACAGAAAAAGCACAATTTTGTGATATATATCGTTATCGGGATGAGAAATGTCTTATATTGGGATATGAGATTTTGGTCATATTGCACAGCCCTACATGCAGGTGGTGGAGTCAAATACAGGACCTTCGTGCTGCGAGGGAACAGCACTAACTACTCCATCTTTTTATCCTCAGATTCTATAATATACAGATCATTTTGTACAAAACAAGGGGTACACTTTTTTTTTATAGTAGTGCTAAATTTACTAAAGTTGTGGACTATTTAGGGAGAAGGGAGTTGCGTCAGGTAGTGACGTCCATGTCATTGTCTGCAGTGTTACAGCTGCAGAGGCGTTAACAGTGTTTGCGTAACCTATTTCATTCCAGTCTGTAGGTTAAGCAGAGTCAAACTGATGTGGGATTGATGCGTGAAAGTGCTATAAAATGTTGTCTCCTTCTCTTTTTCCCTGCAGCTCAGCCTATTACATCCAAGCTTGATGACAGTTGGTGGGCATATAAGGATGTTGTCCAGGGGAGCTTTGTTCCAGGTAAATGATCTCCATCAAAGTCAAATACAATGGTTCAACACCAGATCAAATGTGTAAAGATGTTAGTCACTGACACAAGGGTTTCATTTTTTGGATCATAGTTTGTTAAATAAAATTCAAAATCTTTGAATTTAACAAATGAAGCTGATTATTAAGTTGCATATTTGTGTACCACACATGCATGTGTGTTGTTAACACTGCATTTTAGATAGAGATGGCACGATACCACTTTTTTATGTCCGATACCGATACCGATATCATAAATTTGGATATCTGCCGATACCGATATGAATCCGATATAGTGTTTTTTAATCAACAAAACTGTTTTTTAAATATCTTGCTGCATTTTGTATAAGTTCATACTCAAGTTTAAAACAACAACTACACTAAAGCTATTCTGTTATACCTGTATGCAAAAAAAAATATTTCATAGTTCAGCAATACTGATCAATCTAATAAACTTAAACCTACACCATCCTCCCTATTCTGGTATTTTAAAGAGTACTTAGCATAAATATTAAGCAACCTAACTAATAGGGTTCCAACTCCCAGCAACAACAAAAATAAATAAATAAAAAATAGGGAACCACCCCTCACGCTCCACCTCATGATGCTTAATCGACGTAATCAACCTTAATTTGATGCAGTGTGGAAAAAAAAATGCACAGAAATCAATTATTTTTCAAGAAATATTAAATAGATTCAACATCTTTCTTCAACAAAATTGCAGACTGCACAGATGGTACCTTCCCAAAGGAAAAAGTACTATAGCTTACTAGGGTATATATATTAGACTTAATAGTCACTATATACAGTAATTGACTTCTATTCATTTTACATCAAATTAAAACTTTGGGTGTCAGATAATTATTTATTAAAAGCTAGAGAATAAGAAAGAAAAGTATGTCTTTGTGCCCCCTTTTCTCTGTTAATGCCCTATCGGCCCCCCTGGCTAAACTTTGCTAGATCCGCCCCTGCACACTTACCAGCGTCAGCTACGTAGAAAAAGATCCTCGAGTAGAAAGTAATATTAAATAAATTCTAACAACAGCTTATCAAGCTTAAACGTGCTGCTGTTGTTCAGCCGCTGGTTTCCTCTTTCTGGTGCAAAGTGGGCCAAAAGCAAACTAGAGACACGGACTCGCGACAGAAAAGCCGATCAGCTGATCGTTAAGCAGTTTCATGATTGAAGTAGCAGCAAGAGAGAGAGAGAGGCAGTCGCTCCATATATTAGTTGTTAAGCTTAACGCAGGAATGCTTTACAAACATTCAGAGATGGACTTACACACTTGCTTTACTTCTCTCGGGGATAACTTTGTCGGAGATGAAATGCCGGGTTGCTAGCGAAGCTCCAAATGCTATCCAGACCACCACAGGTCCTGCATGCCACAGCCGCTCTATCACGTGATGCCTACTGCTCCGACGTGCTAACGTTCTGAGGTGAGTTACGGCGTGTTGCAAGTTTTGTGAGGTGCTTTCGTGATATTTAATGGATCGGATTACATTTTTTATTTTTCTCCGATATCCGATCCAGTAATTTAGGTCAGTATCGGACCGATACCGATACGTAATATCGGATCGGTCCATCTCTAATTTTAGACCCAATCAAAATTTGGCTTCATTAAAGTCTTTAGAACTTAGCAACAGTGATGTACCCATAGGCGTTTCCCTGGTTACAGGTGGTTTCCAGACAGTTGCCGACTGGTCTCTAGACCGGTGTGACTGGGCCTAACCAAGCATGAAAGACTGGAGTGGTGGTGGTTTGCATAGTGGGTTGGAGTGTGGAGTAATCATAGGCAAGCTAAAGCAGGTCAAAAAGTTGGCCATATATGAAATTTATCAATTGGATATGGAGAAAGGTGTCAGCTGATCCACCAGGATTGATGCTAAGCTTGACTTTGGGGGCTACTAAAGTAATGCTACATTTAATTAGACACCTAACTATATTTTTTATAAAATTACAAACACATTTTATGTTTCCTCCTTTTAAAAGAACAAGCTTTTTTGGCTGTGGGGTGGTGTTAGACATCCACTCCAGTTATACAAGGTAATGTTACTCAGCAGCATTTGTTAAAATATTAAATGCATATGTACATTTATTCTGATGTGGTTCTGCTCAGTGTGTGCTGAACGGGGAGCTCATTTGTACAAGCCTCGGGACAATCACAACTTATGGTTCCCACATGCTACAACAGCATTGTGATGTAGTGTTTAACAAGGTCACATCACAGGAAGGTCTTTGGCTGAATCTGCTGTTTGCCTGAGGAGTCTGTAGAGCTGTTGAGGAGGAAGTGTGCCCTTTATCTTTTCAAAGAAACTTGGATGAAAAGGGCTGTCTTTTTCTAAATGTCTTTTTGGTGATCTTAAAAGCCTTTTACTTTTCAATTTTTGAGCCATATCTTCACATTGTTTTGAGGAAAGTTGTGTTTTCAACATCTTTTTCCAAGTTTACCCTCGGTAGGAAGGAGCGCCTTTTTTTGTAAGTTACATTTTTACTATTTTTTTTGTTAACATAAGCAATAACTTGCTTTTTCTTTAAAAAACAGCTGAAAGGCTAATTCAGCAGCAACAAGTGGCTTTCGTTTCACTTCCTGCAGTCCTTTTGCTTCGTGTCTTTCTGTCTGAATAGCACGTGCTGAGTTCACTCAATTTATTAAGTTTTGACTCCGACAAACAAGCACACACTGAAATCTACAGTTACTTTTATTTTTATGCATTCATGACGGAAGCCTGCTGTGTCTTTAATATGTATAATGAGTTAATGAATGCCTTTACTGTCGCTGCAAAGAGTCAAAGAAAAGGGGCTGCCTGTGTTTGACTGCACAATAGTCAAAGAAGGAAATCATAAACAAACAGAATAGTCATTAACAATAATGACAAAAAAGGTCTTGAAGAAATTTAATATGTACTGGTTGTTGTTCTGCATAATAATGAAGAGTCGCGTGTTGATTTGAGGTCCTTTTTAAAAGATTCAAGCAGCCCCATGTGGTGGTTTTTCTTTGATTCTGGTACAAATGTTCTTAATGCAAGTAAGTGATTTTTTTTTCTGTAACGTGAGAAAAGGGAAAGCACACCTATATGTACGATCCAATGCTTTACTAACATGACCCCGAAATAAGGGGTTTGAAGCTTATTGTCCTTGTAGTCATACATTCCCTTTTTTCTTCTTCACTCTGGTGTCGATGCTGTCTGTAGCTACTGGAGAGATTTCATCACTCAACGTGATGCAGGGTTTTGCAGTATCTTTCAACATCAACATTCTTTTCGTGTTGACATCAGGGCCAGCGATCACAGACTGTATTAGTAAATGACTTTGGAGATGATGTAGATGAGGGGCACATTCATTCACTTTTATACTTCTGCCTGTCACATGCAATTAATTAACTCGAGCCAAGGTAATGGAGTTGCCGAGGCACTGCAGCTGGTCTTCCTCGCTGTGCCTCTGCACGTGTAGAAGGAGCTGGGATAATTTTATAATTACTTTGAAATCAGCTGAGTTTAATTTGGAGTTGTACTTTCATGCTCGTGCAAGAGTCGTGCTTTTAGATGCTGCGCCTCCTGTTTTAGAATGAGACTGAAATAATTCCAAATGAAGAAGTGTGATTGTGTGTGTGTGCATGTGTGAATTGCCTTCTGGGAAATTTGAGACTGTCAGTAGGCTCATCACATCAGCGAGCGTAGCCCGACTTTGACTACTGCTTTTTCACCCTCGATCTACTTTCACATGGCACCTTTCTTCTTGCTTTGTGTGAGTGCTGTGCCAGCACAGGAGAAATGCCTGCTTCAAGCTGTTTTTGGAGAGTAAAGTGGGAATGTAGTCAGCAGAAAAAAAGAAAGAAAATGGAATGGTATTCAAAACTCAGTTCACTGTCATCTTGTGCGTATTTGCTGTGATCACCTTTGCACCCTCATGAGATACACAGGCTGAGATAAGAGAGGGACACAGCTGTGGGTGTTTTTCAAAAGGAAAATGGACTGAGATGAGTGTCTGCAACCTCTAAAGAGAAACACAAATTCATATAGCCTCTAGAGCGAGATTACTGTGAGATGCTCCACCAGATTTTGTAGGGAGCACAAATGAGCCAACTACTGGGCTACTTTGTCGTAAACACTGAGATTTTCAGAATAACAGATAAGAGGAGGCAGAGAGGAAGGAGTCTGGCATTGCTACTGTGGTTAGCTCATGAGCTATTTCTTTGGCACCGTAAAATACAAAACTAAATATAACACGAGATACAGTATGCACCGCAGAAACCATGCAACACCGGAGAGCCTTTGGCAGACGTATATGGCAACAAGTATCTCTGGTCCTCCACTTCACTTCACAGGTTCAACCAACAGCACCTATACTGAGAAAATAATCTCATATCCACCAGGAACGCCAGCAAGATGTCACATAATTTAAACGGTACTTATTTTTTGCATCCATACTTGGCTCACCAAGCTAGAAATGACTGTCAAAATGAACAGTTAATGAATCATCAGATGTGACTTATTCGAAGCTGGAGATTGGTTAACTGGCGCAGCCCGCTAGATCTCCAAGTTAAAGCAAAAAGCAAATGTTCACATGGCCCTGAGTAAACTGATTACCCTATATCGATTTTTGAAGTAAAAAGAAGCAAGAGCCTGTTCTCGTTCCCAGGATGTATATTATTGCACTGGTGGTACAAGGCGTCCTTTTCAGACCTGGTTATGGTAAAAGTGAGGCACATCTGCTAACCAAGCACCCAAAAGTAGTTTTTAGTGTGAAAAAACTACAGAGAAAAAAAATAATGATAAACTGTAACAAATTATCTTCTTTTACTTTCTTCTAACAATATTAAGCAGTATTCTGATTGGATATTTCTTTGGTGGTTTAGCCTAGTTAAAAATATTTTTGAAGCGTTCTAGTTTTTGGTTTGATTTGAAATATGCTACTTGTGCCACTGTTTCTGGTAGTTCAGTTCCAATCAATCTTAACATTAAAGCACTTTTGCAGTAGAAAAATACTGACTACCAGTTACAATGCAATGTTCTGCTGGCAAACCTTGGGTCCTGGCATTCACGTGTAAGTTACTTTGACACCTACCACCCACATAAATACAGTTACAAGCCAAGGACACACAAACACACCCATGGCAACAGCAGCCTCTCCCAGCAAGACGATATGTACCAAAATGCCGCAAAAACTGTTAAAGCGCGACTCAAGAAACATGAAAGAGAGCCCGAGGTGCGTGACCCAGCACAGGCTGACTGAGCCTTCTTTAGAAGTGGCATAACAAGGATGATCCACCCCACAACCCACAGGATCCAAAGAACCTGCTGCAATGGCACGACAAAACAGTCCTCAGAGTTCCTGCCTCCAAGGGGTCAAAGGTGATCTGGCCTCACACAGGGAGCCAATATCACAGTTGATATTGCTGTAATGCTTGAGTGGTTTATATGGCCAGTTGTGTAAAGCTGTTGTATTTTCACTTATACTGATTCCAACCGAGAAAAACTAATTATGTTTGAAGGATTTTCAGCTGCAGCCGTTCCTTTCTTTTATACCAGTCATTACAAAGACGGCTTTAAGCTGCTCGCAGTGTCTTTGCATTGCAATTATGCTTTCAATTCAAAGGACGTCAAGTTAGAACAACTAATTTTTCTAGGTTTCAAAGTGATCTAACAATGAGATTTCACTTTAATATAATGATAAGGTATGTTTTACAATGTGCTTCTGAATCAACCTAAAAATATGAACTCATTTAATAATAATAATAATAATGGATACTTTATTGATCCCCATGGGGAAATTACTTGTTTTTCTCTGCATTTGACCCATTCACTCAGTGAAGCAGTGGGCAGTCAATTTAACAATTTAACAATTTAACAATTTAACAGTCAATTTGATATTTGCATTAGTTATTCGGTGAGCATTAGGCTTCAACTTTCTCTCATGCTTTCTCTCCCCATCTCTCTTTCCTTGCATCAGACTCTAAGGGGCGCCAGGTTCATCCTTTCGTTGTACATTTCTTATATATATTTGATCACATCTGTGTTTGGTTGTCTCCCTGTCTCCTTTCATCTTCTCCCTCCCCTTGGCTTTATTCTCTCTCATCTCCTCTGCCCTTTCAGCTTCTCTCCTCCTCCTTCATTCCTTGGTTTCCCCTATGCTTATGGCTGGTCCACTCGTCTGCTTTTCGTTTGCCTCTGCTCTTATTTTCCTGTCTCCTTTTCTCCAGCATATCCAGATTCTGGCCCAGTCACCCACCCTTTTCTCTCCATCTCTTTCTTTGTTATCCTGCTCATTTCTCTCCTTTTGCTTGTTCCCTGCAGCTCAGTCTTCATTCTAGCCTGAGTGGCCAAGAGATGTTGCTGTCATTCACTTGAATTTGCTCACATCTTGAGGGCCATTCAGAGCCAGAGGAAACCTGGACTGTGCGCAGTGGTTGACGATGGCTGATAAGGCCATTTCCTCAGTGAACATTTAAGTGGACATGTGGAAAATAGACAGAGGTTATATTTTGTAGGTCACACTAACCTAAAATGTCATGGTAACAGAAAACACCATGTTGGTCTTGGTGTATTTCATCTTTAATGTGGAAGACTAGCAATAAGCTAAAAGCAAACAGACTCAAGCAGCCTGTCTGAGCGTGAACAAAAACTGAAATCACAAGTTTTAAGATTATTCTTCTAAAGAGTAACAGAGCAGACTTTCACCTATGACAGCAATGCAGAAAACAGAGATGACCCAAAATGTGCTGTAAATTAATGATCCAACTGATACTGTAATTTGTGTGGTAGCAGTGAAGACGCACTGTAGCTAAAGTCATTAGCAAGTATCAAATTAAAGATTTTACATTAAACGTGTTAACAAAAAAATGACACATTTTGCACACTCAACAAAATTCATAGCATAACCTTTTGTTTTGTCAAATACTCCTGTACTCCAGCTAATTGCTAACTTTGTGCAGGGGTGCCTTAAAATATAGTGAAGATGGTGTACACATTTACCTTTTACTGCTTAGGGGCACATATGGACCTTTATGGCCCTCAGATAATTACCCATAGGACATACACATGTAAATTGTATCTCCATTCCAAACGCTGACCAATTAGTTTTTATTACATATACTGCACCTGAAAGCAGGTGGGGGAAAAGAGCAAGACAAAGTGCAAGACGCAGATTTTCCCAGCGGGTAACGCTGCTACTTAATGCCACCTCCAGCTTTTTAATACAGACTTTTATATAAGTAATTTTAATTTTTGTTTGGGGATGAAAATGACTTGATTGGATTTTGGTTTAGGTTAATGTGGACCTTTTAATGTTAACTTTGGCTTGTTTTGACAGCAGCAGTCAAAACTATGGTTTATATAAAAAAAACTGAATAAAATATTAGTTTAGTCAGGGAGTGTCATTATGAGAATCTTGAATTTTGTGCAGTATATATGTCAGAATGATTTCAGATCTTTCTACAGTGCAGTAAAGTAGTAACAGTAATATGACTAAATGCTCATCCTGGGTAAATAAGGGGAACTCCGTGAACAGTGAATGGAAACTTGTGTTCAGCTACTTATGTTATAAAATGACTACTTGTAGCCATGGTGAGTCCCATTTATCTTCTACGGCTCTGGGGTCGTTCTTCCTAAAGTCTGAGTATGAGTTCGTCAGGGTTATCTGCGCTGTGGATCGGAGTCTGCAAACACAAGCATGTAATTGAAATGGGCCTTTATCAGTCCAAGGAGAGAAACCTGTTATAAGAACTATGAGATTTAAAGACTTTTTGAGTATGACTCATACTGCAGGCTAAGTCAGGAAATCTCTGCTTGTGTTACTTCAGTTAATTTTCTTAGCTATGTCGACTGATTCTGGGGCTAAAAGTTTGAGTCTGTTGATCTTTGGAAATATTTAAACATGTGTTTAACAGATTTTCATCACACCAAAGCAGATAGTCTTTGTTCATCTCTGATGAATCTCTGACCTTTGCTCTAGTCCCACTCTGAGGTTGACATTTTTATTTTCAAATTTCAGTATATTTCTGAACTTCAGTTGGATACCATAGGAAAAGTAGTTTATCACATTAATTTATCTCATTCTTTGAAAAGCTTCCAAAGACTAGAAGAGCTTTTTTCTTCTGCCCACTTAGGTTAATAACTTAGGACATTCCCATCATTCTCAGTTACAGTCTGCTACAAATAAGAGATCCAATGGAATAATTAACAGTGTTGTACTTAAAACCTTTGAACATGTAAGCACAGCGAATCGAGATACAAAAGTACCTTATTGTTCCTTTAGTGGCACAGCATTATAAGATTATCACTGCGGTGTTACCATAGACTGTATATAAAAGATGGAACACTGCATCAACGTCAGCATTTAGTCTGCCACCTTTTATTGCAATTTAATGCAAATTAACAGACGATACCTGAAAATACTAAATTTTCACTCACACTAAGGCTCAACATTCTTAGTAGTATAGTATCACACAGCACACACCACATGTTATTCTCTTGTATGTCTTTTTGGAAGATTTAAACGCAGTCTCAAATTATTTAAATGTCCTGTTTATGTGAATACACTCTACAGTGGAAGGATAAATGAGGTAAACACTTGATTTGATGTATTTCTTTTGCAATAAGAAATAAAAATTACATTCAGCTCTGCCATTTTGAACCTTCTTCAAATAAACTCAAACTTCATGACACCTGTACTAAATCCTTTCATTTTTTTCAAATCTGAATTCTTCAAAAAGAATCTGCTGTGCTATAAATGTGTATTTATTTATTTTTTTGCCTGCAAACTGGTGAGACTGGTTTCTGTATTCCTTTTAAACTTCCAGTTCCTTGGCTCCGTGCAGCAAACTGAATAAACTGTCAAGCTGCCATTCTCCAACACACATATTTTCTGTTAGAAGTGGCAACGTGTGTGTTTCCTTTGTGAAGTACCTCATTTTTTGCTACATCCCTCTAAGAGGACATAGCAAACAATATCTGTTTTTGCTTTAGACATACAGAAAGTCAAGGAAGACCTTCAAATAATAATTGGTCTTTTCTTAAGCAAATGCCAGGTAAATTATTTGAGTCAGGAGAATAAGTTCCATGTCTCCCCTGCTAACTCTGCAGTCTGCATTTCATTCAGGAAGAGCCCATCCACGGCCATGTTTTGATTGGCTTTCTCTATGCTTGGAATAGAGATCAAGCAAATGCAAATGAAGTGTTGTGAGGTCTTGATGACACTTGAATTATGTTATGGCAACATGACAGGAAGCTAGCGAGACACCATGTTCGTGTGGTTTCTCTCACTTTGTCATTGTATGTGTTTCTGGGCCTGCCTTGATATGAGGAGCTGAAAGGACGGAGGGAAGAAAGACAGGGAAAAAAGTCTGAGGAGCGGGTGAAGAATAGAGGAAAGAAGAAAAGCAAAAGCTCAGGGGAGCTGCCCTTTCCTGCTGATGGATCTCAACAGTAGCTCTAACCGTGCGTGCGCATGTGTGTGTGAGACCACCTTAAAGTGAGGGGGCCGGGTGGTGAGGAAAGAAAGGAGAGCTGAGGGAATTGAGAGTCTACCTTTTAGCTCTCGGTAGCTGCAGCGAGGAGGTGATTAAAGGCAAATTTAACAACGGGAAAGAGAGGAAGAACAAATGAAAGGTATATTTTTACAATTTTGCACTTTGGGTCACATTTAAAGTTCCAGGAAAATTACAGCTTTCCATAAAGCCTGTGACATATTATAGAAACCTGTCTGACTACCTCTACCTTAAAATGGTGTCTCTTTTCTAAATAAATTCTTACAGCACTTTAAGCAAGGCATTCTGCAGTGAAATCCGAGTCGGAAGTCTAAATTGTAATAATTTTATTATCAACACGGCTGTCTGCAGGCACTATGTGAGGCTATTAAAACACTCTGCTTCCTATTTATGGACAGAATTTCAAGGTCTAGTGTAAGTTAGGAAAGAAACATGATGGGGATGCAGTGATGTCCTTTTGGCATCATCGCACAAGGTTCTTCAGTGCTGACTTGACAGTCATACAGCTGGAATGCTCAACATCACCAAAGTGCTTCTCTACTTGAAAGAGGCAGGCGTGTTTCCTTCAGATGAAGGTGGGGAGGTGAAGGACTTAAAGCTTCTTGGAATTTTGTTCACAAAACGGGGAGCATATGGCATATTATGGTAACAACTACAAGAACAGAGTCATGAACATGAGCAAATTATCAAATTAGATAGCTAGATTGACCAAGCTTATTCTTTAAAATCCACTATAAGAGCCCAGAGTAAAACTGCTTCTCCTCCACAATGAGGAAGCCTACAAGGTACTTGATGTGAATTCCCTTGTCTATCCACCTGGGTGAAGGCCCCAGAACCAGCCCAAGACTGGAGGAATTATATTTCTCTGCTGGCTCAGGAACTGCTGGGAATCCCCAGGTGGAGCTGGAAGTTATAGCAGCTCCAGTTGGTACCTGTTACAACTGCGACTTCAAATAGACTAGAACAGGGGTGTCAAACTCAAATACACAGTGGGCCAAAATTCAAAACTGGAACAAAGTCGCGGGCTAACGTTAATATTTATTGAAATGAACATGAGCAATATATAAGAATGAATCTTTTCTTATGGACTAAAACACGTTTTGCTGAAAAACTGAATATGGAACAAGCAAAGCTTAATAATAAACAATATATATATTAGCTGTATAATACCAGTAGGCCAGCTCTGATAGTAATTTGGTGTGGCTTCGTGGGCCAAATGTAATTAGGCTGCGGGCCAAATTTGGCGCGCGGGCCAGAGTTTGACACCTATGGACTAGAAGGTTTGGGTAACGGCTGTGGAACTTCACACTAAATCCCCCCAAATGCAGAGCTTGCTAGAGAGCATGTATGATTTCTATAATTGGAGCTTGCAACGCAGGGTTTTCTGGTTGTGTGGCCCGAGCCTAAAGAACCTTGAGATGAGTATTGTGCTATGATGAACTGGCGCTATACAGATACGCCGGTAAACCCTGGACAGGTCACCAGTCCATCGCAAGGAGATCACGGTAACACATACAGTATCCACTCCGAGGTATTAGTCACTTTAAGTTGGCCTACACAAACACATCTTTGATATATTATTTTGCACAAGTTCACCACAGGCAGGGTTTGCATGCAAGTAGCAGAGTTTTAGCTGCTGGTAGGTGAAATCTGGCAACACGAGATCATCAACTTATGCTGCCAGTTAGCAACACCTTGACTAATGAATCAACAGTATTCGGTTCCACAGAACCGTAAGAGGAGTAATGCGTGAGGTGCCTTAATAAATGAGTTCTGTGTAGAAATGGCTGTATGGAGTCAGAATTTGTCAACCACCAAATGCACTCCATTTATCACAGCAGAGGGAAAAAATCCCTTCTATTGCATCTTCATAGCAACAGTCTATCTGTTAATGCTTTTCAAAGCAAAGCCATCAAAAAAATAATTGCCATTCAAATTCTTTGTTCTCTCAGTGTTTATTGCCAACAGAGCAGGTTACGGGTTTAAGAGTCCCCACTGCATTTTCTCAAGGAGTTTTTCAAATGGAGCCACGGAAAAATGTTCACTGGGATACATCAGCAATATGCATATCACACGTCTATGAACGCATCTTTGTAGCTGCAGCTTCATAAGGAATAGGAACCCGAGTGCTCCTTTGTCACTAAGACTCGCCACAACATTTCTTCTTCTAATTCTAATTAGGGTGTTATTTACTCAAATAAAGTGTACAATGTTGGAGTGACTTAAAGGTCACTAAAACATGAACAAAACAAAACAGACGGTGTCACCTCCACTGAGGTGTTTGTGCAACTTATATATATGTCACACCTCTTGTGTTATTTTAGTATTGTAAAGATGGAGGCGTGTGCCTGTACACGATGTAATGATGTTCACTGTGTCTGTGTTTGTAAGTGTGTATGCTGGTTATATACTGTAACATCACAGTTCCGGGTTGTTATTTGGGTGTGCTGCAGAGTAAGTAGGACACCACACTAGTGATCAGAGGAGCCCCTGCCACTTTTTATTTCTTTCTTTCTCTCTTTCTCTTTCGTTTTTCTTTCTTTCACCCTCATGCACAAACATTGCTTTTACTCATATATTTTTCTGTCGATGTCATTGTCATGCAGTTTTCCTACTTCTGCTTCCTACTTGCTTACTCTTTCTTTATAAAATCTGTCTCTCACACACAGTGCAGAGACTCAGAGTCACAAGAGACAAGGGGGAGAGGGAAAAATGAAGCGAAGTAGCGAGATCAGGGGAAGAGGAGGAGGTGGAGGAGGAAACTACATTTCTCTCACGCAGTAGAGGAGATATGAGCAATTTTAGATGGAACTAAAGGACAGGCTGTGTGTGTGTGTGTGTGTGTGTGTGTGTGTGTGTGTGAGCAAGCGAGAGAGAGGGAAAGAGAGAGGTGTGAGAGAGAGCGGGAAAAGACATAAAAGACTGAGTATGGGAATGAAGTTATGCTACTCAATCTCAATAATCTCCTGATATCATTACATATCCACATTCTCCATGCCTGATGGCTGCCCGCTACATTTCTTGCAATTACTCACCGCAGTAACAACATTAGAGCTAATGCAGGGGGTGATTATGGCACCTCTGCTATTTGTTCTTATTTAGCTGGGCTGCCGCAGGCCGCTGTAATGGACGGGCATGTGCTCTCTGAGACGACCTGTTTGCCGTAGTTAAAGATTTCACTGGATTCATCATCTAATATAATATAGTGTAATCCAGCAGAGCTGAGATGAGATGAGGTAGCTTGCCAGGTACAAAGTGTGTCATTAGGGTGCATTTTCTGAACCATTTTCCATCATAGCTGCAGCTGTAATCTTATGGTGAATGTGCAGGTTGGTATGGGGCTTGAACCTGTGACCTTGCAACAAATTAAAGATAATATGCTCAAATTGTTTTGTACTACTTAAAATTAGGTTAAACCAGAAAATCTGATGCATAAGTTTAAAGTTTAATTCCAGTCGTTAGTTGCGGGATCCATGAAGCAGTTGTGGAATTAGTTTCTTTATTTGCTTTAAGATACAAAACTGTCTGAACACTTAAACATAATATAGACTTTTTAACCATAGAGTTAAGTGGCACAGACACCAAAAGCACATGTCAGTCCAGATAGTAACATTAGCATTGTCACTGCAAAGGTACCGTAACATGAAACATCGTATTATCTGCTAAGAATCAATAATTTATTTCAGTTCAGTTCAATTGAATTTGAGTTTTTTTCTGTTTAGTGCCAAATCACACCTACAGTCACCTTAAGGCACTTAATATTATATAAAAGACCCTACAATAATACGGAGAAAATCCCAACAATCAATTGATCCTCCTTCAGCAAACATTTGGCAACAGTGGGAAGGAAAAACTCCCTTTTAACAGGAAGAAACCTCTGACAGAACCAGGCTCAGTGAGGGGCAGCTATCTGCCACAACATAATGGGAGTGATGGGAGCAGGACAGGAGGAGAACCACTCAGTGAACAAGAAACAGTCAGTGCATCAGCCCCCAGAAGCCCCCAGAAGCCTAGGCCTGTTTCAGCGTAGCTGAGGGAAGATACAGGATCACCTGATCCAGTCTATCTGCTTTGTTGAAAAGGAAAGTTTAGCCTAATCAGTCTATAACTACGTACTCGTAGTTCATACTCTGAATCTCTCCCTCCTGCAATACTGTAAGAAAAAATTACAGTGAAAGGCTGACTAAGTCTCGTGGAGACGGTGTTGCTGAATGAATGCAGTCAGCTCTAATCACATCTGACTGCACATCTTATACCTGATCACTACTGCTCCTGTTTTCATTCTAATGGGCTTTGTTGTTTGGTTTTTAATCCTGATGTATCTTCACATCATTAAATATTCCATTAATTATTTGCTGTGTGCATATTGTGTGTATTGTAACTATTTCTGATTGAGCTGCTGACTGTGGTGGGCCAGGGCATTCTTGTAAATGACATTTTAAATCTAAAACAAAAAAAGCTAAAATATGCTAAATATAGTATAAAAAATGTGTCACTTCATGCCTAACCCTAGAGGTTTTATAAAAAAGTAAGTTGTCTGTAGAAATAATGATTTAGTAGCTGAAAACCACCACTGGGTTTATCTATTTAGTTGGTCTTCATACATCTCCATGTCTTCAACTGAAATCTATTTCTAAGCTATCTCATGTAACTGGGATGGTTAAAACACAGATCATATTGGATGATGTTAAGCTTCACACTGAATGCATAAAAATTCAGCAGTTCAACTCTAGATAGAAAAATAACCTAAACCCACTAAATACATTGTCTTTTGTTCTTATACTGTTTTGTGAAAATTTACTATTTGGATTAAAGCAATGCCTTAAAGCTTAACAATAAATAAATAAAAACTGTCACTTTTTCACAATAATGGAATACAGTCAAGCGGTTCAAGCCAGGTGTAACAATATTTGGTTTCTTCCATGCTGCTAGCATGGAAGAAACCAAGGCTACTGCTTCTAGCACTGCTAAAGTTAGCCAGACTCTGGAAACTAACCTGATATCAACAATTAAAACAAGATTCGATTAATTAGTAATGTAATTAAGTGTTTTTATAGCTATTAAAATTATTAAAAAATTAGTCACCAGAAACACAGAAGCCTGAATTTTAAAGAACTGGGTAAACAAATATGCCTGACTGTAAACTTTAGTTGCTGTTAAGCTGGCTGCCAGAGAGATAATAATAATAATAATAATAATACATTTTATTTGAGGGCGCCTTTCAGAAACCCAAGGTCACCTTACAAAAAACACAATTAATAAAAGGAACAGTAGTCATAAAATACATAAAATAAGTTAAAATTACAAAACAGAGCGTGACAACAGATAAAATCAGCATTAAAGCGAATAAGCCAGTTTAAACAGATGTGTTTTGAGCTGTGTCTTAAATACGGAGAGGGAGTCAATATTTCTTAGTGCAGGAGGAAGAGAGTTCCAGAGCCGAGGAGCAGAGCGACTGAAAGCTCTGTTCCCCATAGTGATAAGGTGTGAGGACGGAACAGTAAGATGAATAGCAGATGATGATCTGAGAGTGCGGGAAACAGTGGTGATATGGAGCAGGTCACACAAATATGAAGGAGCAGATTTATGGATACACTTGTATGCAAGAAGTAAGATTTTAAAATTTATCCTGGCTTCTATGGGCAACCAGTGAAGCTGCTGTAGAACTGGGGTAATATGAGCACTTAACGGAGTGCAAGTTATGACCCGAGCTGCAGAATTTTGAAGAAGTTGGAGTTTATGAAGGGACCTTTTAGGGAGACCAAATAGGAGGGAATTACAGTAATCAATACGGGATGTAATAAGACTATGGACAAGGATGGCAGCAGCATGGGGAGTAAGGAAGGGACGGAGTCGGTGAATATTACGTAAATGGAAGTAAGCAGACCGTGTTATGTAATTAATGTGAGACTGGAATGAAAGAGTATTATCAAGTATGACACCCAAACTCTTAACCTGAGGGGAGGGAAGGGTGGGAGAATTTTCAACGTTAATGGAAAAGCTGTGGGATTTGGTTAAGATAGATGGTGTACCAACAAGTAAAACTTCAGTTTTATTACTGTTAAGTTTGAGGAAATTGGAGGAGAACCAGGATCTAATCTCAATAAGACAGTCTGAGAGGGAGGTAGGTGGGAGGGATGAATTGGGTTTAGAAGAAAGGTAGAGCTGGGTGTCATCGGCATAACAGTGAAAATTTATGTTATATCTTCGGAATATATAACCAAGAGGAAGCATATAAATAATGAATAGAGATGGAGAAACTCCTTTTTTAATGTTTTTTTATATAACAACTTAGCTTGGCGTGGAGTAAGCATGGGTGAATGAGGCCTTGACTGGTCTGGTTTTCCATCATCCACTTGGTCATGAATTTCCTGTCCTGTCCGGCTCCCAGCCTGTTGTGGCAGATGGCTACCCCTCCTGGAGCCAGGTTTCTTCCTTTTAAAGGGGAGTTTTTCCTTGCCAACAAAATACTTGCCCATAGGGGGTTGTCTATTGTCTATTGAGGTTTCTTTGTAATATTGTAGGATCTTTGCCTTCATAACATTATGTGCCTTGAGATGACTGTTGTTGTGGGTTGGTGCTATATAAATAAAATTGAATTTAATTGAATTGGATTGAATTAATGGCCTGCTTTAATCCAGATGCTTCGAAAAGCTATAGATTTTAAACTTTAACAGGGTGTCAATATAAATGAAAAAAATAAAAGAACATATTACTGATTAGCAATAAAACCTTTATTATTAGAACTGTATTATTGGAACGGTAACATTTAGCAATCATACAACCCTGGGAAGGGTTAACTGATGGCACGCCCGGTGGGCCAATGGGCCGATGATTTTTTATTTTTTTTTATAACTGTATAAACAATGAAAGCTGGTGGATTGGCCAGATGCTGGCAGATGTGTACAAATAACTCAGTTGTTTGGTGGTGGCTATGGCGGAGCTGCCACAAGAGGCCAGGTGGATGAGCGAAAGGGGAGGCAGGAGGAGCAGAGACCCGAGGCGGCTGCCGGTCCGAGTATCAGGTGAACTGAACTTCAGGTAAGAAGTTATAACCTGCAGTCTATCTGGGTCAGATATAAACGAAGTTTAGGTGGAGTTTATTTTCGTTGTGCTGACTTTTTACAGTCAGTTACAATAACTCGGACTGCATTCTAGCTAGCATGACGGAGTTTATATACTGCTGGGTGGATGCTATGATGTTACTGATAGTGAACTTTATTTTGTTCATAAGGTTAATTATTATAGAGTTGCCAACAGTCCCCTAAAAAATGGAATCGTCCTGTATTCAGAGAAAATATTACGTGTTTCGAATTGAGCTGAAAAGAAACAAAGTTTGTCCCGTACTTCAGCTAGAATGAAAAAAGACACAAAGCTGGATTTATTCTGTGTCTTTACGCTGTCAGCTGCCTCTTCTTCTCTCATTCAGTCATGAAACTGATCAATGATCAGCTGATCGGCTTTTCTCTCTTATTTGTTTATCGCCCACTTTGTGCCAGAAAGAGGAAACCAGCGGATGTCGCGCTAAACAACAGCAGCATATTTAAGCTGATCAGCTGTTGTTAGAATTTATTTAATATTAATTTCTAGTATCAGCTGATGTTTGCTGGAGCCAAGCTGTAAAAGCTGCTGGTCATGATGTCGGTTTGGATATGTGGTGAGAGGGAAACATGAAGATGAAACCAGGAGACGTCCTTACTGAATCATCAGAGCTGAACAGGTGATGGAGAAACAGGTTTACCTTTTAGGTGACATGAATGAGTTGAAGAGAAGTTATGAACTGTTTCTGAGAGACAAATAACACCAGGATCCTTTTCTAAGTAGCTGACAGCTGGTAACTGTGCAGGGGCGGATAGCAAAGTTTTGCCAGGGGGCAGGTAGGGCATTAACAGGGAGAGGGGGGCACAAAGAAATACTTTTCTTTCGTATTCTTTTTTTAAAATGTCTCGCTTTTATTAAATAATTATCTGAATCTTGCAACCAAAGTTTTTATCTGATGTACCACGTTAGAAATCATACATATACCAACAAGACTGTACATCACTGTCACAACAGTGTTTGTTTTCTTTCAAAGGCTTTATGGCTTTTCCCATAATACCTGGTGGGCCGGTCTCTAGTCAAAATGCCCGGGTGATTTTTTTGTCGCAGTCCAGCCCTGGGCAAGACACACAGTGAATTAATCTCAGAAGGTGCATTAAAAAATAAATGGCCGGGCCAGCGGTGCACATCGCAAATTAGCTCGCATAGACACATTAGTTGTGCCACTTCCTAATGACGGTATCTTAGCTAACAACCCCAACTACCAGATTCAACTTGTAATTGGCTAAAAATCAGTTATCCTACTGGTGAGAGGGACGTTGCTAGCTGGCAGTTTTTTCAAGCGATGTTGAAATTTCCACATTCTGACACCTCAAATGCTTCAGGAGCTTTCTGCTCACAGCCACCCTGGGGCACACTGACAGAGGCGAGGCTGGCGAACTCCCAACTCTTGAGCCACGATTGCTCTTCGCAATTTCTCTGTAGGAAAGACATTTTTAAGTATTATGATGATGTGTCTCTGTTCCATTGTTAATTGCCTTTTTCTTGCCGTTTTTGTAGCAACACAGAACTTTCCGCAGTAAAATACGCATGAAGCAAACATTAAATTATATGCAACATTCTCTGACTGGAAGAAATTTGTTTAACATTTAAACCTTTTTTCTGCATATTCCAGCATATAAAATAAAATAGTTTTTTGCGTTTACACTCACTCTTTCAAATAAATGCAAGTGAAACACAGCAGAAAATAAATAAAATCAAAGACTCAGTGGTCCTGTTGCTCTATTTTCACCTGTATAGCAGGAGTTGGGCAGGCGGAGGTTTGCCCTGGTGCAGGTTTGTCGTAACAGTCAGTGGAAGGATCTGGGAGTTTCACATTCCCGTGGCAGTGTACTGTCGGTGCTTGCTTGGAAGTTTAGGGTTTTTTTTCGCTGTTTTTGTCACTTTTTACAGAATCAAACTCAAAGTAAGGTCATACTCTCGTTATATTATCCATTGTTGATCTGCACACAGCTGTTGCCATGAACATCGCACTCGCTTACATCATTGTCATGAGACACTCTCGCAAAAAAATCACGGTTATAGTAACGCAGTAATGCGGCGTGCTTACGGGAAAGTAACAGTAATCTAATTACCTTTTTTGCAATAGTAATCCCTTACATTACTCGTTACTAGGGCTGGGCCATATTATACCGTTCACGGTAATACCAGTACAATGCTAGGCAACGATAAGAAAATGAAATATCGCGATAGATATTGGGTAAAATGCTGAGTGAAATTGTTGAGTGAAACGGATGAAGCAGAATTGGTTTGTAAAAATGGTGCAACTTAACTGGTTTGGTGTTTGTCCGTCAGATACACAACAAAGCACATTTTTTCTGTAGAACATGCAATTGGGCCGTCGTTATTGCCGTATTTGTTGGACTAACGTGCTCGTAAATCTGGGAGCGATCTGGGTCCTAAACTCCATCCTTTAAGGTCCCGAAGTCAAACGAACATCACTGAGAGTTAAAAACTGTCTAAATTCTTTCATCTTTAATAAAACGATCAGCATTGCTGCTTTACCAGGTGTAACTATGATGTTTAACATCCAGTCATCCATGAAAACAGAATTCATTACATTTAACAGAGTTAGAAGTTAGCAGGAAGTTAGCGGAAGTTAGCTCGCTAGTTTCACTAGTTACCTAAGCATGATATTTGATTTGATTTGATATACCTTTATTAGTCCCACAAGGGGAAATTTCATGTTAAGGCTGCCGACCTATTGCACGCAATGGCGGTGCCATCTTACCCTCCAACCATACATACATTACACAAAAACATCACATGGAAAAGATAGGTCCGAGAGGTATAACAATGGAAAAAGCACCACATGAGGAAAGATAAGGAGAAAAAATAACTCCCCCCAGACTGAGCTCCAACAGGGCGATCAGTTTGAGAACAGAAAAAAAAAACACCTCTGCACATGAAAAAACTCTTAATACACCAAAGAAACACATGACAAGCAACAGGGATGGGTAAAGGGTGAGAGACAGCCAGTGTAGACAGTACATCCGAGCCTGCAGCATAACCGCTGGTCTCCTTGATCCACCGTCAGCATCGGAGGGGAATAAGCGTCGAAGGCGTTTGGAGGGGGAGGGGGGATGAGTGTACATCTACATGTGTATATATATGTCTGTGTGCGTGTCTGTGTATGTGTCCAGAGTTCAGCTGAGACAGTGTCCTTCCCCCTGCCAGGCTAAGTAAACAGTCTTCCAGCCAACCCAGGTGACCTTGCATAGAATGGGAAGAACAGTCTAAACACAGTCGTTATCAGGGTGTTGTTGTTCAGCTCCAGCCTTGAGCCCACAGCTGGCGCCAAAGGGGTATCCGCATGAAGTGATGGTGGTTTTTACTTTAGTGCAAACAGCTCATGAGAATTTCAAAGCTGTTCTAACAGACCAACACTGGTCTCTCAATCTCCCGTTGGAGAGCCGTGAGCTTCTCCATGATGTTATCAACCTTACGCTCCGTGATGTTGTCATTCTTGTGCTCAAAGAGCCGATTCTGAGAACTCACGACCACAGTGAGCTTCTCCAAGATGTAATCCAGTTTGTACTCAGAGATCTTATTCTGAGTATCCACGGCAGCCGTAAGCTTCTCCAAGATCTTATCCATGCTGCACTCAATGAGCCCATTTTGAGAAACTCCCGCCTCGTCCCATCGTTTCAATCCCACCGGGCAGCCTTGTGGGGGTTTGAACAGCCAGTTCCGCTTTCTTAATTCTTCGATAAGTCAGGGCCAAGCCAGCTCCGATCAGCAAGAACCCTGTTATCATGGTTCCGAATAGGTAGATATCTTCATCACTCAGGCTCACCCGAGCCCAGACTTCTCGTTGAGAAAAGGGTGTCAATTGCATTCAGGGACCAGTTGATCAAATCCATAATTCCTCTTTTAGGTTTTAGAGAACAGACTGTGAGAGAGTGTTCCAGGGAAAAGTAATACAAAAAACACGAGACTAGACAAGGACACAAGAGGCTAAGCAGGGAAGCTAAGGGAGAGGAGTAGGAGAGGAGAAAAGTGCGACCGCCCTCGTCAAGAGCAAGAGACAGAAAATAGCATGTTCTGACAGAGATTTCTAAAAAAGGTGGTATATAATGATGTGCTACGTGATCGCTAGCGACACATCTGTGTTAGCATAACATAAACAGTGAAGCTGGAGGATGAACGCTCACACTTTTCCACTCGATAAACGTTAACGTGAAGGTTCCTGATGGTTAGAGACAAATGCAATCGCATGGCAGGATGCTGTAAACGAACCAAACTTCAGTCAGGAGAACAACTGAGATAATCCATCCAAAATACGAGGTTAGTCATTAATATACTGCAACATGGGAATAGAGCAGCTGTGATAGAATACAGCATTACTGAATCAATGGTACAGAAGTGGAGGAAGCAAGAAGAATGAGTTGAATAAAGTTTGATTCATCTGACTGCTTTGTTTCGCTTAATGTGCCTAGTAATCCCGTGCACCTTATGGTCCGAAAACGTTTTTATTTTATTTGACGTTTTTATTTGGCACACTGCAGTTTCATGTTGCAAAGCACCTCTTTTTAACTTCAGTGGATATTATACATGGTTATGCTCAGGATATGTCAGCCCATTTCTACTGGAAATGCCTTTTGGTTAAACTTTCAGCAAGGAATTTGCATTTGCACAGGTAAATGTTTATATAGCTTTAATGCACATAAAAAAACAGCTGCTTGTTTAAGTAAAATAAATGGATGGGTTTTTTTTGCGCTAGTAAAGTTGTGGAGTTGTATTTTGTCTCGCAGAAATTATATATCGTGATATATATTTTTGGCCATATCGCCCTGCCCATACTCGTTACTTGTAAAAAGTAATCGGATTACGCGTTACTGCCCATCTCTGCCTTTTGAAAGTCAGAATTCTTGTTTCAGTCTCTTGCAAAAATGCCAGAAACCAGATGTGCGAGCCAGTTCACTCAATTTGTTCTCAACCTAGCAAAGATGCTGGCAGGTCAAAAGTTAGAGTATTCCTTACACTTGCATGAAAGAACAAAAACCACTGTATGGAGTATTTTGCCGTATTGCTGCATCAGACAGTGTCTTGGTTTGTTTTTTGTTGCAATAACTGGACTGCAAGAAATTACTGATAGACATTGTTTTGAACATGTAAGTTAGCCAAGCAGCTATTGACAAATGTTGGATTTGTCAATAGCTGCAAATTTTAGTTTCAACAGTTTAATTGTTGAAATTAATCAAATCTGCTATTGAAATCTTCAGGAGTATGTATCATGTTTTTAGCATTTGGAATTCTTTTTATAAGGACTTATTTTAATATTTGTTGGATACTCACAGTGTAGTATGTTAGTGGTGAAACTGTTGAGGTGAGGAAATTTTAATTGAGCAGTACTGGATGTAATTGAGGCAGTTAGTCACCTTATTTTTTATTACGATTTGCGACCTTTGAGTTTTAAGAGTTGATGTTTGACTTTTGTTTATTCAAAAAAGATGGCAAAAGTGAACAATAAATTCTGAGTTTTCCTAAACAGAAAAGGTGACTCTGTTGTACTCATTCCTTTTAGTTATATCAACTTATTCCTATGGGTGAATAAGTTTACTTTTATTTTAGTCAAAAGGTACATGTCAAATGTAATCAAAACATTGCAGTTCTGATAAGCTTCAACCTTTAAGTTCATAAACACTTCAGGTAATCAGTTGCCTTAATTTCTTTAAGTTCTGCTAACTTCTTTGGGCTTACAGTGTCCATGACATATTTTGGTTCATTTTGCCTTTAGTCTTTCTTTCTTGGAAGAAATGTAATCATAGTATTAACTCCATAAGAACAGCAATGTCACTGTGAGGATGTCTGAGTCTTTGAAGGCAGAAAAGAGCTGAAGGCTGAAAATTGTGCGCCATCAGACACTTGTGGGACTCATTTCAGTCAGCGTGCACAAGCTGATGGACGTAAGATGGAACAGTGTCCCCCACTCCTCTTTGAGATGGCCCTTCAGATGTTGACTCAAAGGAAAGATTCCCACTGCTTATTTGAGATGCTGGAAGGGAACATCCTGCTAGCTGCTCGCCAGAGACACCCATAGGAGAGCAGAATTTGAATTACGCTCAAAGTGCAACTTAAAGTCAAAGTGGCAAGACCACTGCAGAAGTCTGACTGTGGAGCGGCCGTGACGTTGGCACACCTTGCTGCTGCAGACACCACTGGCTGTTTAAAGACACGTTCACTTTGGAGTCGGAAAATGTGATTAATGTGAATTAAATTAACTCAAGTAGAAAAGAATGAATGTGGGGAAAGTCATTTAACTTGATAGTGCATTTTATTGGATCTCTAACATCATGGGGTGCTTTTTTTCAAACCTAAGAAAGCTCCTTTAGGATTTCAGCGTTACCACAGGCTGAGTAGTGCTGCTCGAGGCGAGTGAACGAACCCTGATGTGTAAATCTGTGGAGTGCCCAATCATCAATCATCAATCTGGTTTATAGAAACAGTGTAACCCAAAGCAAAACTGTTTTAAGCATTTCTCCTTTTCATTTTACACAGTGAACTGCTGATTGTCTGTTGGGTTGTGTATGAGTGCTGCCAAAACACTGACAGGGAAGCAGCATTGATGTCAGCTTGAGTCTGTATTGCACATGACATACTGTATCTATCTTTCTAGTTGAACAGCACCGCACACTCAGACAACCTGCTTTGTTTCCCCATTCTTAACAGACTAATTTGAAGGAATGGCGTCATTTAAGACAAATCATTTTCCTACCTGCTGCTTTAATATATTTAGAACAGATTTTTCTTCCTAATGATGAGAGATTATCCTACACATTTCATTACTAAAGCGCACTAGGGCACACATATTTATTATAATACTTACCTGTTATCAAAGTAAGCTCCTTTATCTCAACTTCTAACATTTTGGAAAGAGATGCAATGAGGTGTGTGTGTCCAAATAGATGGTCTTCCCTGTAAGAAAAAGTAAAGTACAAATGTGCACACATTATACTGTATTTAGAAAAATGAAAATAAAATGTGGGTGTTGTGATTATTTATTTTAGCCACTCCACTCACTCCTTTTCATTGAGGACTACCTCACATGTGCCCTCTGCTGCATCACAACTGAAATGCTCTTTGTGTGCAGTTATTGATCAGTAGGGCGGCTCCCCTAAATCCACAGTCCCCTTAACAATTGCAGCCTGGCTACCTGATCCCCACTTGTGCTTTTTACAGTATTGTCACAAAATTGTTCATTTTCTGTTTTTAAAGGAGCTTTATAAGTTTAGAAGTTTCTCCTACCAGCTGTTTTCTATATGCTCATGTTTTATACTCATCCTCAGACCAAAACTCTATTGTCACCTATTATGTTTTAACCTAATATTTAAATTGCAATATGAATTAAAAAGAGAAGTTGCATGAATTTCATCAAATGACACCAGGTATTATGGTCAGCCTAGAACTTTGTTTTGCGATGCTTTACTCATTGTTTCTTTTCATTCACTCTTTGGTTTGATTTTCAATCACTGTGAGAGATCATCGTTTTTTTCAGCATTTCATCCAGGTGTCAAAGTCGGGCTCAACAGTCCATGCTGTTTAATTTGCTTTAGCTTGCCCTCAGTCTATGTGTATCAACAACATGCTTTGCAACCCACCTCCACCCTCACTCCCCTTTTTCATTCTGTTTCTAACTTAATCAGAGTCCTGTCATTCTTGGCTGCTTTGTTCTGTGCTGGGTCTTGCTGCTGCTGCTCTTTCGATCTCATGAATTCCAGGTATGCACACAGAAGGATGGGCAGGTCCGGCAATGACTCATGCTGCAAAATATGAATTACTGCGCATAGAAATGTCAGCTTTTTTTTTTTTTTACCATTTACCTTTTTTTTTATCGTTTGCAATGTGGACCAAAGTAGTTATTACCATTTTGCGGTGAGACTAGGCTGATCAGACCCCAGATGTTAGGATGCTGTATATGCCCTTGATGTGGCTGGATTGCTTTTCAGTTGCACCACCACGCTGTCATGTCTCTGTTGCAGTTCAAAGTCCGCGTCAAATGACTTCGAGCATCTTCAACTAGTCTGCTCTTTAGCATCGGTGCTAATTTACATATTTTAATTCCTGCACACAGCACACTTATTTTCATAGTAAGTGTACATTAACATAAAAACAGAGCAGTCCTCCTGCCTCCCACACTTTGAACCACAGGTGTAATAAAGAGAAGAACAATGTGTCTTTTTCACTGTGTGTGTGTGTTCGAGCGATCGTCAGATACATGTCAGGGTAGTGGAATGATGTGTGTGCATGTGTGAACCATTAAATTAGCAGCTTTAAAAGCGCGACCTTTGAGAAAACTCGTAGATGTAAATATAAAGGTGGGAGGGAGACAGACTTGACCAGTTTTAAACATTTCTTACTACCAAAGAGCACACTGAAAAATCTTCTTCTTTTTTTTTTAATGTTCCAACAGCTTCTGAAACGAAACCTAATACAGGGAACCATTTCTATTTTACGTATGCTATATTTTTACCTCCGCACCAGTCATTATCTCACCATTTTTATTTCTTCTAAGTGTCTCGTCTGTTCTGCACTGCATTTCCTGTTGCATGATGGGTGCTAATAAAAAGGCTCTTTTTCTATTATTACCCACAGTGTAAAAAGGATTCAAGGGTCGCAGTGAATCGACAATGCACTGAACTTGCTGCTTGGTTTAGATGTATGGCAGTGCAGCTCTGCCTCTATCTCTGTGCTGTGCTCCTCTGCAGCCCACTGGCTTGTTACATCACAGTTCTGTTTACTGAAGCTGCTGCTTGTAGTTTGAACAGTGGGAGACATACCTGAAGAAGGCAGCTACTGCACAAACAATGTCCTTGTAAAGATGAAGAGACTGTAAGTGTAAAGTGATGCTCCGTAGCACGTATCATAAAACAAGCGATGTATCAAAGAAATTATACTTACTGTTATCTTTGCTGATTACCACACGGATATTATGGCACTTCCAGGTGTGCATAATGTACATCACGATCCTCTGCTCTAATCCCTCCTCAGTTCCATCTGAGATCTTATGAGGAGATTAGTTATGTGACACACTGGCTGTCCCGGATAAGAGCTTGTGAAGATGGTTAACAAGCAGCTCAGTTAACAGAGGGCTTACTTTCTGCTATGTGTGTTCTTCTGTAAGATGCAAAGTTGTTCTTAAAAGACAGGAAAAGTCCAAATTTGTTATTAGACGGGCATTTTGCTGGTTTCTGTTAACTGTTTTGTTGGGGGTTTAAACAAACTCTAAGTACAATTTCTGTCTACAACATTCATCACAAAACATTACAAGTTTAACAAAAACGCTCAGAGACTAAATATGTAAGAAAGATTTGTGATAAGTAAAAAACAATATAACATGCTTACTTCATAAGTTTATATTTGGCTGCTTCAGTCAAATAATACTTGTGCCGGCTTGCCTGTGGTATGTTAACAATTCTTGTGCCAGTGACAGGATGGGGGTGTTCATATTCAGTATACTGTATATATATAGTATACAACAGAGCATACAAGAAAGCCTAACTCCTTGGAAATTATATTATATATAAAGAAATTAGCAGTGGCTGAAGACTTCACAGTGCTATATGGTAATTAGATGTATGTCATTAGTACTGAATTTGAGCTGAGCTGTGTTATTGTAGATTGTGTAATGTAGAGTAGCATCAGGTCATTTTTAAAAATTGCCTTCCATTTCTGTTTTGATATAATCGTTGATGGATGATGAGCTGAGATATTTCCAGCACACATGGGAGATCATGCGGGATGTTTTTACAGTCACGCTGTCTCACTGACTCTTTAAATATGACCTTTGTCTTAGTGTTGAGCATCATCACAGTATGAGTCAAAGTCAGCAAGATAAACGAGATGTAGTAAAGATGGATGAGTGACAAGAATACAAAGAGAAGCGACAACAGTGTCGTCAGAGAGAACTGATCCCCATCTGCACACACACACACACACACACACACACACACACACACACACACACACACACACACACACACACACACACACACACACACACACACACACACACGTCCAAAAATGGAGGTGAAGAGAAGCTCCTGCAACAGATGGCTGTAAATCCCCCATGATGGCTCTTGGAAAGTCAAGACCTTGGAATATCATCACTTGTCCCGGCACAGGTTCTGATACATCAGATAGGCTGTATGTCAATAAGCATCTACCGACAGTTTAGGGCTTTCAATTTATCTCCAGGTGCTTATAATTCTGCACATGTTGTACATATTCACTGTTTTCTCACAGTCTCACTCACTCCATGCCCGTAGGATTCGGCCGCGGCTGTAGGCAGTGTCACTGCTTAGAAGATGGATGGATTTGCTTATGGATTCAAGGGAATACAGTGGGGTCCTATAGTTTATGTTAAAACATACACTGTATACGAGAGATGAAGAAGCAAATGCAAACTAATTTAAACCTGCATTCTTTCACATCGCCACCAGAGATATAACTTCTGGTTGCAGAGAGTCAGATTATTTAGAAGTCAGTGTGGGAAGGATTTAAAACCTCCTGTCAAGTTTATATCAGAGTCAGTGCTTCAGAACTTATACTGTAACATTATAAAGAAAAAAATGTAAATAATGATATAAAAGTGAACATGCTAAAAACTGTTCTATTACTAGATGTTTTAGCAAATATAGAGAGATCCAGCATAGGCAGTAGGGAGGTTGGCTGAATGCTTGGTTCATTCAGCTTCATGGGCTACATTGTCACTTCCAAAACTCTGTAAAATGATTCCATTGAGCATCAGCTCATTTGTTTTCATCACAAGATAAAGTGTTGAATTATAAAGTGAAATCTCTTGATATTTACTGAATAGACCAAATTTTGACACAGACACCTGTGGCTCCAAAACCACTATTATTTCACCAGCTAGCATAAAACAGGAAACTAATGACAAGTAAGAGGTGATCAGAAGAAAAACAATAAAAACCAGAATCCATTATCCATCTGAAGACTATTTCTTTTTAGTGTTGTAGTGTAATCTCCTGAAGCTGCAGTACCAGCAGAGGGAGATATTTTATTTAAGAAGATGAATGAAAAAAATCACAGGAAATGTTTTAAACAGACATTATTTCAATTATAATTGCATGTAAGTACATATTAGCCTTAATTGTTTCTGGCCTAGAAGGACCCTGGTCACTTGCAACTTCCTGGCCTTAAATCTCCCCCTGCTGGTACTGCAACGTCTGCATGCGTGTCCATTTCACGCCTTAGAGAGGCAAAGCCTGAAACGGACACAGTGGACTCGCATGTCTATTACACACTCTGCTGTAATATCAGGTTGTGCCGTGCCCATAAAGATGAATAGTAAGTAAGAGTTGCATAAACCTACCTGACAATCAGTACTTTAGTTCTGCCTGGCTCTCAGACTGTGTAGCAAAGTCTAATGTCAAGCTTTTGCTGTTTGCATGGAGCGACTCCTTGGCCAGTATTCAAGCGTTAGGCCGTTTGGTTTTGGTTAGCTTTGTAGAAGTATGCTGTTTTACTGACAGCTCTAAAAAGTGTAATTACTATTGTTGGACACCTGCACAGTCAATTCCAGTTGTTGAATTTGGCAGCAGATCGGTATGCTTGAAAATTAAATTTGGCAGTCTAAGCTGGATCGTAAGTAAAATAGACATGTTAAAGTGTTTAGGAAACATGTTGGTGAGGAAAACTGGACAAAAGCCAGCTAGAATCAGAGAATTGTTGTATGGGAGCTGGAAAATCCTTTTTTCTATCGTGAAACCAGTTCTACAGTTCCCTCATTCAGATTCTAAATTTGACCCTCCTTTCTTCAGTCAGTGTGGTAACTGATAACTTTTATATAACATAGAACACAGAGTAAATGTCCTTTTAACAAACTATTTGTCATTCATTCATGTCTTTTCTTGGACTCTTTACTAGCACACCTATCAAAGTTTTTCCATGTTTACTGAGGGAGGGAACCCCTTCTTCTAATCTTCTCCATAGTCGAATACGTCCAATAACCAACTATGAGGTTGCAGTCCTTCAGATAATCAGAGGCTCCCTAGTTGCAAGCTTAAAGGCAGTCAGGAGTAGACTTTCATATGATAAGGGCAATTACGAGACAGAGCGAACAGCTGGTATGGCAGGTTATTTCTCTAAACCAACTCAAACTGCTTTACTCCAGCAGCGAGCAGAGCTCTGCACTGTAAGTGGAATGATATGGCCCTCCACACATCAGTGAACTCAACAACCCACTGCCATTTCTTTAGATATGCTGACGTAGAAAGACTTTGGATATATTCATTTCTTAGAGGAAGGATCAGCTCTCCCACATGTCTGCAACAGTACTCACATATACTGCTTTTTTCTTTAGTCATCTCATGCAGTCACTGTTAAAATATGGACTCTAACAGCTTATTATATGTACATGTGATTGTTAACTGGTAGAGGGTAATGATATTATTATAAAAAAGATTGAGGAGCAAAAGTAAACAGCTGATTACTTAACTAAAGAGGTGATTTGAGGTTTTGCTATGTAATTATTTATTTAACCTCAACCTCTTAAAATCACCAGGTTGCCAGAGCCCTGGTGAGATTTTATCGGTTGCCTTAGTGTTTAATTCTACCATTGAGCTCATCAACCTGTTTACATTGAATGGAAGTCTTATAACAAACCTAACCTAATGCCAAAGAGGTTTTCTGTTGACCTATTGGATACTAAAAGAGTAAGCCAGCTAAGATTTAAAGAAAAATTAAGCCCAACATATTTAAAAAATGGAATCTATGTTCATGGATATATGCATCGTATTCAGTCCTGTGAAATTCCTCGTTGGGCACATATACAGTAAAAATACTCATGCATTCACATTTAAAGCTATTTCCAGAAAATAAAGGAATTCTGTTGGGTGAGCAAGCTGGATTTGGGTTTGCTCACCCAAATGACATTCTAGATCATTTAATACCGTTTCGCCCAGTGTTCCAAAAAGAATCATCCCAGAAGTTGCATTGACATGTGTGGCCATTTTTCAAAAGTAATTTCACAGTTTATCACTATTTCTTGGACCTTTTAGCAAACACATAATAGTAAACAGTGATTACAAGTTTCCCACCTCTGCCTTACTTCCCTCAATAAGATTGACAAGCTTGGATATTCTCTTGATCAACTCTCATATCATATTTTGAGATCTGAATAATTGCTTTGACTAGCTGAATTTTATAAAAAGAGAGATAATGATATTCTGGAAATTACTATCAAGGCAGCAGGACTGGTATACTTATTTCTACTAGTTTAATGATATTGAAGACTGTAAGTATTACTTTGAGCTCAATTTCATTCAATATAATTATTGGAATGATGAAAATGTGTTGAACCATTTTCAGGGAAATTCTTCTAATATAGAATGCTAAAAATAACCAACTGATGGTCAGAGGTAAGTGTCAGAGTGACATCGTACTCATTCTGGTGAATGGAGTGTCTCTGCATAATGTTCACTTAGAGTCAAGATCACTATGACCTCAAAAATATGTTTTGGCTATAATTTAAAAATTCATCAGCGAATTGCTTTACAATTCCTTTTTTTTGCCTGTCCCATTTGGTTCTTTAGCTGTCAGAATTGTTGTCTGAAGACCAACAAGTATACCCAATGATACCCTTGCCGTATTGGTCCATTTGATCAATCTTTGTTGTTATTATTTATTTTATTTTATTTTCAGTTGTTACAGACAGACATGACTGAGGGATAGGAAAGGGAGAAAGAAAGATGAAGGAAAAGAAAAACAGAAGGGAAGAGGGACAGTGAGAAAGGGCACTTAAAAAGAGAAAGAAGAGGAAAAAACTCTCCTGGATCACCTGTTGAGAGAAAAAGAAGAGAAAACAAGCAAAAAAACAGAGCAACATACTAAACACAACACCATCATGTTAATCTAGCTAAGTGTAAACAGCAGTAAATACTAAATATTGAATGTTGTTGTGTAGCAAGCAGGACCGACAGCGCACAATGTGCCTGGAAATAGCAGCCAATAAAGGTGTAGTTTATGTCTATGAACAGTGAACACCCGTGTGCACACCTGTGTGGATCAGCGTGCTTCTATTCAAAAGGTTTCCCCATGTAATGGTCTGCTAGAGGATGTAGAGAGCCATAGCCCCACTCCCATGGCATGAAGCAGGCATGGAGGAGATCCAGGCTCCAGACATCCCGAGGCCCCAGAGTGCGAGAGCCCAAGGAGGACCACCGGAGGGGCATCCGTGCCACCCTCCTGAGAAGAGCTGAGGAGAGCCCCAGACGAGGGGTCACCCAGTAGCCACGGAGCAGAAGCCAGAGGGGGCTGCAGTGGCGTGCCCGCCAGCTCTGCCGGCAGCCAGCTGTGCTAGAGTGAACCGAGCCGCAGGCCCAAAGGCCTGAGGGCCCCCTTTGCCCCGGAAGAGGCCTGACCGAGCAACAGGCACCAGGCCCCACCAAGTAGTCACCGGGAGTGAGCTGGTACATACCTGAGCGCCCAACCCCAGACACCAAGAACCACCAACGCACCGACCCCTGAGGGCATCTGTTACCGGCAGGGAGTGTGGTGAGGGGCCTTTATTGCTTTATAATTCCACAAGTTCAACAGGACAAGATGATAAAGTCAAAATCAAAAGTCATCTTTATTTTACCAACTAGTGAAATAAACTGTCTTATAATGAAGGTGCTGCTTGACTGCTTTCATGTCTGGTCCCCTGTGATGCAAGTACATACTGATTGATTAGATATGATTCCACGTGCAATCATGTGTCTTTAATGCATATGAACATTTGCATTTAGTAAAATATTACTGTTACTTTGCTTAATAATATCACAATACTGCTGTAATACCACATATTTTTCCTTAAAACCTTCATCACTTCATATAAATGTTAAGTTATTTAAACCTAAACTGTGGTTCACCAAAAATTACATAATAAGAAGATTTAATTTTTCAGTGTCAACTCTTAAACAATTAAGAGTTGTGTCTCAATATTTAATTTGTTAATAAATAAACCATAAAAGAAAGCTCCTAACATTTTGTTATGAAAGTGCTGTATTCCAAATCACTTTTAATGAGCTAGATAAATAAAATGGAGACACATGAAGGTATTTGAACACTTGTAGACAGTAAAGTTATGTTTTAAGTACAGTTCACTGGGAAACATGAAACGATTGTCCACACTCAAGCAAAGGAAAAGACCATTGCTCTATCCTAATCCATCCTGACTGATTTTTTATCTAATTTTGCATTTTGATTGTGTCCTTGACATACTGGTAGGATAAGAAGGTACAAGCAGTCCATTCACTTTGCACAAGGAGTCCAGCTCAACCAGAATGCAGTTGCAAGAAGGTTTGCAGTGTCTCCGAGTGTGGTAAAGATGCCAGGAGATTAAATGTGGAGAGCAGGATAGGGCTGTAGAACACATGTGACTTGTGTGTTGTTTGTGCGAGGAAGAACAGAACAAAGACTGTTAGCCATTTAGTTGGAATCATGCTTATAGCCTGTAGCCATCCAGATTGATTATCATACACCAGAGATAGGGGGAAACAGAACTAGCTGGTACGGCATTGGCTTCCTGTTCTCTTCTCAGGTGGGGAGCAGGTTCACACAATGTCATTAATCAAGGAAAAATTGACTGCCAGGAGCCAGCTGGAAGTGTCGTTCATTTTTTGATCTTTTGCTGGAATTTATCTTCTTATGAATTAAATAATAAAAAACCCCAAACAATTAGTAATCAGTGATGAAATTTGGAGTCCACTGTAATATACTTTCAGAATCAGAATACTTTATTAATCCCTGAAGAAGTTATCTGTTTACAGTTACTCCAAGACAGTAAAAACAGTAACTCACCAAACTACATTAAATAATACAATTAACTGCAGTTACAAAATATAACAAAGAAGCTTTAATAGATACAAATAGCTCTAATTATAAATATCCCAGTATACTACACAAGTTAAACACAAATGACATTGAGATGCCTCTATTATCATAATATAATTTGATATTTTCTCTGTAGAGAATGTGCAGATATTTGGGTGAGAAACTACTGCAGTGTGTACTTGCACTTCAGATGGAGGAATAGTACATTTAGGTAATCTTAGTCTCTCACTGAACATGTTCCTGTGACTGGTCAGTATGTCATGGAGTGAGTTGGAGGCATTATCCAGCACTGTCCTTATCTTGGAAAACATCTGCTTCTCCGACCCCACATTAAGAGAGTCCAGATCCATCCCAATAATGTTACTGACCTTGTTGATCAGTTTATTGAGACTGTTGGCATCCTCAACCTGCTGCACCAGCGTGCAACAACACAGAGGATGACACTGACCACAACAGACTTGTAGCAAATCCTGAGCATCGTCTATTACCCTCACAGTGCTCGCCGGCTGATGGGCGTAGACATGAGTAATGAGGTAGATGTTGGCAACCTCAACATTGATACTGGATGTATTTTAATTCACAGGAATTCTAAATTATAGAAACTACTTATAATATTTTTTGTATTTTAATCATATTTCATGAATCTAAAAGTAACAGGAACATTCTGTGAAATTTATTGGAAAAATGTTTTTTTTTCACAGTGAGAATGACACAGACACACATTATACACAGAGACAGACTAACAGGCTGAATGAACTATTCTAACACAGCTCTAGCAATATTAAGAAGTCTTTTGGGCCTGATTAGACATACATATAGATGACCTATTTGCTTGTAGTAAAGTTTATCTGTTTTAGTAAATGTGTTCCTTCTCTCAGTTCCTGTGTGTTGTTTGATATTTGTAACTGTAATACTGCTTGATATGATTCATCCTGCCAAATCATCTGAGCCATGTATACTAGCTAATTAGTATTGCCATCAGTGATGGGATTTCATTATCACCCATTCTGTCCGTGCATTCAGTGTTGGCAGCATTTCCTGCACTGCTTAACAAGCTTGACATTGTGCAGTAATATTAGAGTCCTATTCTGATTTCAGTAGGAAAATATTGAATTTTAACACTGAAAGGCATTCTTACTCGACAATATGGCCTTGGGCGGCTGGCTTGTCATTGCAGACGAAGGTCTGCCAGACCTCATCTTGACGTTTTTATATGCTTTAGTGCCATTGGAAACAGTGGAAGGAAACCTGCAGCCTAAGGCAAGTTGCATGCAAGATATGTAAGTAAAAACTCTGTTTTTAAATGCCCCCAAAATTATTGCTCTGGCTTATTTGCTTATTTGAATGTAATTCTACCAGGATTGAAAAATAGTTATGCAAATGGGATCGCTGGCGCTCCAGTGGGTTTTTAAGGATTAAGGAGAATTCATTCATTTGATTTTCGGATAAGAGGCAATTCAGGTTTTAAAAAAGCAAACAAACGAAACAAAACAAAACAAAACAAAACGAAAAACTCTTTAAAGCTAATGGTTGAAATCTGACTGCTTTAGAAATTATTTTTAAACTTTATGAATTTATGAATGAAACCTTTAAAATAAAGATGGCATACGGAGCTGAGAGAGTTCTTTGTAAATTCTGATGATTTTGATGTTGTGGCACTTGCATTTTGTCCTGAATTTGTTGACGACTGTTCTCCACAAAATAGCAAATTCTTACAAAGGAAAAGTGAAAAATGAATGTTTATTTTTTTTGTCATCACAGTTATTTGTCACTTTTGATAAATAATCCATTGCCGTCTAAGTACCTGTACCTACACACATAAATTAGCTTTCCTAGTTTTGTAATTTAGATGCTAATAAGTCATATGTTTTTTTGCTAAGCTGCTTAACATTGACCTATGAATCATTTAAGCATAAAAAAAACAATCTAAATGAAGGGATAAACTTGTGTTGTGGCTATGTGCAAAAGTGCATCATCTGTTCCTATTTCCTTAGTTGAGATTACACAACAAAAAAGCCAAATATGATGCAGTGTGATAGGCGTGTAATTGTGTTTTTGTAACAAAATGATCATTCAAAAAGGGTTATAAGCTGAAAACTCCTGGTGTGCAATGTATCCTTAAAAAATCTGAGCAAACTGGTCAAGTGGAGTACGAAAACGTGTAAAGCCGGGGAAAAGTATTTGAAAGTCCTTAAGAAACAAGAAAGGAATCCAACAAAGACTAAGATGCAATACCATAAGCATCTGATTGGTAACGGCTTCATTTTTCAGCTTGACAATGAAACCAGGCAGAGTCCCAATTAAGTAAAAGCATTACTGGACGTCATTCCCTTTTCCATTAGTACCTACTTGGATCAACTCGGCAGGGTCTGACATGCGCTTCAGGGTTTTCCATTAGGTCATAGTAACTGGTCCGAGGTACTTTTTTATTACCTGCTCGCCTGGGGTTTCAGTCCACGCAGGTACCAAAATGTGACGTCGTCAGGCTGCATGCCACCGATTGGCTGGTCAGTAGCTTCACTCAATAAGTCATGAAATGCCTACAACAAACAACGCATTGATCATTGATCTGACGAAAAGCCACAGACTGAACAGCAGGTATATTCTTGCATCGATGTCCACCTTTTTTGTATTGTTCGTGTGGATGCTCGGACATGCTGCTACAATGACAACCTCGCACGTTAGGTAGTACTGGATTGTAATTGAAAACCAGTCGATCCAAGTTGAGTCGTTGTAATCCATGAGTCGATCCGAGTAGTTACAAATGGAAAAAGGGGCTCAAGTGTTGGATCAGCTTGACAGAGAACGGAACAACAGGCTGCCAACATCTAAAGAAGACCTTTGCAATGTCCTACAAGATATAATATAGTTAATATAGTTCTGTGTAATCATATTTGTCTGTATAGTTCTGTCAAGCTTGCCCGGGGGAACACCAAGGCGTTCCCAGGCCAACTGAGAGATATAATGTTCCAGCGTGTCCTGGGTCTGCCCCGGGGGCCTCCTCCCGGTGGGACATGCCTGGAACGCCTCACCCAGGTGGTGCCCAGCAGGCATCCTTGTCAGATGCCCGAACCACCCCAACTGGCTCCTTTCGATGTGGAGGAGCAGCAGCTCTACTCTGAGCCCCTCCCGGATGGCTGAACTTCTTACCCCATCTCTAAGGGAGAGGCCAGCCACCCTTTGGAGGAAGCTCACTTCTGCTGCTTGTATCCGCGATGTTGTTCTTTAGATCACTACCCACTAGAGATGGATATCGTTTAGGTTTTATCCGATACCAGTGCCAAACCGGTACTTTTGAAACGGTGCCGGTGCTTAAACAGTGCTCGAACTGGTGCCTAAAGAATCAAGAATACAAACTTTGTCCAAAAACCTCTCATGTTTAGCTGTTTTTTTGTAAATGTTAGCCTTTTCTGCAGCTATAGGGCATATATGGTATCACTCTTGGCTCGAAGCAGTGCTTAAACAATGGAAAAAAGACAAACTTTGTCCAAAAACCTCTCATGTTTAACTGTTTTCCACTTTTTCTTTGGTCATTTTAGCCTTTTTGGCCAGGGTGAAGGGAGCGTGGTTAGCCTACTCAATGTAAATTACACACGAACATTAAGCTACTTGCCCAAAGAAGAACGGCTGCTGCTGCCATCATCATCCGTCATCATTTCTTCATACACCATACACATCATACACTGGCAGGGCTAGGGGCCAGGACTCTACTCTTCGGGTTCTTGGGGGATAACTCCGGGTCCGATAACGGGCACCACACCCGCAGTAGATGTGCTCGATGTGAGGCCTCGCAACAAGCTATCAAATACGATGCATTTCTCGGCTTTTAAAAAACGCTATGCATCGCCAGGTTCGTCGTCAGATTCGAGGTGTTACCTCCTTTGCACAGTATCACAGTACCACCTTAAAGCACTCGTTGCAGGCTGCTGAGTTTGCATCTTTTGCTGTGAAGTACAGCCGCTTCGCCTTGGGCATTTTTAATCTGTAGCTCTGCTCTAAAAGAACGTACGTACCTGGGCCCACCTACTATCCTTGCAAAGGCAAAATGATTGTCTAGAATCCAAAGTGTATGACATCTCAGGAAAAAAAAAAAGCACTGAAATAAAACACCGAAATGTGCGCTTCTTTTCGGTCTGGTTACTACCGTTTATGCCATTACCGGTACCCATCCTTACTACCCACAACTCGTGACTATAGGTGAGGGTAAGGACATAGATTGACCGGTAAATTGAGAGCTTCACTTTCACACTCAGCTCCCTCTTCACCACGACAGACCGGCACAGCGTCTGCATCACTGCAGCCGCAGCACCAATCCGCCGGTCGATCGCCCTTCTCTCGTCATTCGTGAACAAGACTCCGAGATACTTAAACTCCTCCATTTGGGGCAGGAAGTTGTCCCTGACCCAGAGTTGGCACTCCACCCTTTTCTGGCTGAGGACCAAGCCTGGTAGAACTATACAGACTCTGTTTTTGCTTTATATAGTGTATTTATTTTTATGTTTTCAAATGTTAATAAATCATTCCACAATTTGTCCATTTCCTAAAGAAACTGCAAAAATATAACCCAAGCAACTTACAGTAATAATAAAAATAATGCAACAAACAGAGAACGGGACATTTTAGGTAATAACAGTAAGCTTTTCTACCTTTAATTCTTTTTGGTCTGTGTGTTTACTTATTATCCATATTTAATTCCATTTTTATAGTGTAGGATTAGATTTAGGATTTCATTTATTTTGTAATTTTAACTATGTAACTCCAGTAGCTACAAAAAGTCCTTTGATGAAAATGTGAATTAGGCAGAGCATCAAGTTGTATATTTTGGCTGGCACACTCATATTCAGGTATAATATGTTCAGTAAAGCAGAAATAAAAGGAATAAAGCTGTAAGAGCCCTGACCCCTGACTTATCCTTTTTATGTCATCTATGTGGAACCGTCTCTTCTCACCAAGCATTGTAGGATTAGCATCTGACCTGTATCACCCTTATAGAGCTGCTGATAGCAGTCTGTAAAGACTCCTATTGAACAGCGCAGTTTAGCTATTCCTCAACAATCCTCACAAGCACTCAAAACACCCACACTACTTTCCCACCCCCTTTATATCTTCTTAAGAATGTGAGATTACCACATGACACACAGCACCCTGAAATCTCCCAAGACAGTGTTATTTTAAGTCTATCTCTGTAATGACAGATATGAAATAGATGAGATGGATAAGGAGAAGACGAGATGCACATCATCCTTTGTCATCATCCAAACGATGAAAAATGTAATAATAATTAAAAGCTTGGCAATTTTTTTCCCCTGTTCAGGTTATTTTATATCAACATGCCACATGACCCTTCTCCTGACTAGGGAGAAGGGGGGTTGTGCAAAATTTTTACAAACAACCACCTACAAAGCAAATGTAGGAAATGCGTTTTTTTCTGTATAATAAAGCTTTTAGAGCTTTTCTTGTCAAATATTGTATAGCTGTTTGGGTGAAGCGGTTTCTGAAGCTGTCCATCCACCCATCAGGCCTTTCTGATTTCCTTTGCAACTGGATCTTTATAAGCACACAACAAAAGGAGTGTGGTATTTGATCCAGCTTTCCTCCACTTTGGAACAAAAAGTGCTTTGTACAGTAGTGTCAAATGTAAGACTAAATTTATAGAATATCCTATCTTGTTAAAATGTTATTTCTGACTTTTGTTTCTGTTTCCAGTCTAATCTCTCATCTGAGAGTTAACTGTCTGGACAATATTCAGCCTAAACAACATAAATAAAAGAATTCCTGTATGTTGTAGTGATGATAAAAATAATAATAAATTATGCTGTTGTGTGAAGTGGATTTATGAGAAAATAAAAAAGAAGAAAGAAGACAAGCCAAATGCAGGTAAACTGGTAATTCTAAAGTGATCATAGATGTGAATATAAATGTAAATGTCAGTGTTTGTCTCTGTGTTAGCTCTGTGATAGACCTGCATCCTGTCCAGGTTGTACCTCATCATAACCTACAGTGTAAAGTATTTTCAGCGCTTACCTTGTTCCACAGTTTGTTATGTTACAGCCTTATTCCAAGATGGATTTCATTCATTTGTTATCTCAAAATTCTACACCTACTGCCCCATCATGGCAAAGTGAAAAAAGTTTGTGGAAGGTGACAGAAAACTTTCTGCAGCGTTGAAGGTCAAAATGTGCACAGTGGCCTCTGTCACCCATAAATGGAAGAAGTTTGGAACCACCAACTTTTCCAGCCAATAGAGTGATCTGGGTAGGGGTGTTTTATTCAGGGAAGTGACCAAGAACCTGACGGTCACTGTCACAGAGCTCCAGCATTGCTCTTTGGAGAGAGGAGAACCTTACAGAAGGACAGCTTTTTCTGCAGCACTCCACTAATCAGGCCTGTATTGTGAAGTGGCCAGTAAATGGTACATGAAAGTCTGCCTGGAGTTTGCCAAAAGACACTGGAATGACTCCCATTCTTTTTTGGACAGCATGAACTGGAAGACTAGTCATGGTCTAGGGAAACATGCATTATTATACAAAGACATTCCTGATGATAACCTGCTCCAGAGTGCTCTGGATCTTGGACTGGCAGGACAACTACCCTAAACACACAGCCAAGATAGCAAAGAAGTGACTCTGGGACCACCCCGTGAACATTCTTGAGTGGTCAAATCAGAGCTCAGACATGGATCTGATTGAACATATCTGGAGAGATCTGAAATTGGCTGTGCAGTGACTCTCCCATTCTCCCCATTCAACCGTATGGAGCTTGACAGATTCGGCAAAGAGGAATAGTTGAAATCTTCCCTAAAATAGTTGTGCCAAACTTTGTAGCATCATACTGAAAAAAACCTGAGGCTGTAAATTCTGCCAAATGTACTTCAAAATAGTATTGTGCACAGGGTGAGAATTTGTCATTATGGGGTAAATGAATGTGAAAAAGGGATTTGATCCATTTTAGAATAAGGCTGTAACATGACAAAACGTGTAGCAAATGAAGTGAAGTGAATACTTTCTGGATAGACTCTATTCAAATTTACCAGATGTCTTCTTCTTTTGGGTGCTCCCTTTAGGGGTTGCCACAGTGGATCATCTGCCTTCATTTCACCCTGTCCCTAGCTTTCTCCTCTGTCACCTTCTTCACTACATCTGTGAGTCTTCTCTATTGTTTTCCTCTTGTCCTCCTTCTTTCATTTCTGTATTCAACACCCTTTATCCAGTATATCCACTATACTCTGTCCAAATAGTACATCGGAGTTGTCCCTCTCATCTACTAATTTCTTATCTTGTCCATCCTTTGCCTTTTTTCTGTTATCTTTGAATTATTTTGATAAACATTAGGTGAATTGTTTTTAAATCTTCAGCAGCTTTATAATTCAGCTGTACTCAACTAATGGAAATAACCACTAAGAGATTACACATTGCTTTTGGACTCTACTTTTTGAAACTTTAACTTTTTGAAACTGGCCATCATGCCAGTTTTTCCGAACCAGAAGTGGCCATATTGCTTTTGGGACCAGTATCAGGTGACCATTAGATGCCCTTCATGTTAGCACTTGGTTTTACTTTGTCTTAAATGTTAATGGTTACAGTAGTGTGCTCAAATGCTTAGTTAAAATGCCTGGGAAACATGTAGTCTGCACACTTTGTAATGTTTAAATAGAGTCTGAGTTCACCAAACCAGGATTCACACTTTCTGATTATCTTAATATATTTTATGTATAAAACCTTAATCTTGCTTTATGACACTGTCTCATAATACATGTATTGGTTCAACTTTTGCATAATTGTCTGAGCTATGAATGAAAAATGTGTTGCAGGTCTAAGTGTTTCCATATGCCAAAGGCACCCACATTTTTCTTTGGGTTCTTAGCTCCAAGAATGCAACTGAATGTCATGTCAGTAAAAAATTGGGTCTTGGGCTGAAAGCAAGAAAGTGGTATATCCAACCCATATTTTAACAGAAACTTTAGGAGCTAAAAGTCCCTCTTCCTACCTGCAGTGTTGACAGTCAGACACACAGGTACCAAGTTGCCCCAGTTTTGAGTGCTACTTTCCAGACTGCTGTCTGGAAAATTGGAATACCTATTCCTTCCAGCTGAGTGTTAATGTATTTCTCATGCAAAATGAAAAAACAAAGTCAAAGTAAAACAAATGGTCATTAGTTAAAAAATGGATGAGCAATGAAATAGATATTTTAGATATTCTATGAAAAACAACTACCTTTTGCCACTAGTAATCAAAATGGGTAACCGAAATTGCCTGAAATATTCTACAGAACTTATATTTTCCTTTTTTCAAGCTGGCAAATGTGTGAAGGTTTTACCACTGGCAGTGCTTCAAAATTGAGTTTTAAGAGTATGTATCGCATTTATTTCTAATGCATACACATTGATACACATACGGCAAGCTTTTACATCAAGATTTTAAAGCCTTTAAATGCCACAAAACTGATTCTCAACTTATTTCAAACTGGATAGTGTGCTCATGTACACAACTGTCCACATCTGTCGCAGCTGCAGTCTTCTTCATTGTTGACCCTCACTGTGTCTGTTTGGTTGGCCAGCAGCAGGATATTTGTCACGGTTTGCCGGGGCAAGCCGTGTGGAATATTTAGGACCAGCACGGGGCAGCTCTGGTGCAGGTGAGTATTTATTAACGAAGGGAAAAACAAACAACAAAGGCAGTGGGAAACGAAGATGCAGGGAGGTCCGGGGAAATACACATGGAGAGTTGCAGGGAGACCGAGGGGAAACAACACAGATGAACCAGCAACTACCATGACAGAAGACACAACTTAAATACACTCAGAGAACACAGGGAGATTACACACAGGTGGGGAACACAGCTGGGAGTGATTAATGTGACGAGACTAGGGAGGCAAACTGAAAACACTCACATAAGACGCAGACCTTCACAATAAAACAGGAAACACATACACGCAATGACATAACACACCAACTTAACACAGACTGGGGGACACAGAACATAGGAACATGAACCATGAAACAGAAGAGTACAAACACCCAAGGTAACCAAAACCACAGAATACTAATAAACTAAACATAAACACGGAGACTCTGGACCATGACAGGACCCCCCCTCAAAGGCTGGCTCCAGACAGACCAACAAGAAACAAAACAGCCAGAAAAAAAAACAGAAAACAACCCAACCAGGGCGGGGGTCCAGGACGGAGGGCACGAGGCAAAACAAAACAGGAGCACCAGAAGGCCAAAAGACAAAAAGAAAAACAAAACACGAGTCCAAAACCAAAAGAAAAGAAGCACACCAGAGTTCGGGAGGCCGACCGTGCGGAAGGCAACGGTGACGACGACAGTACTGGTCCGGGGGCCGGCCGTGCGGACGGTAACGGCGGCCACTCAGGCGGAGAGGGTCCGGGGGCCGGCCGTGCGGAAGGCAACGGCCACGACGACAGCACTGGTCCGGGGGCCGGCCGTGCGGAAGGCAACGGCGGCCACTCAGGCGGAGAGGGTCCGGGGGCCGGCCGTGCGGAAGGCAACGGCGGCCACTCAGACGAAGAGGGTCTGGGGACCGGCCGTGTGGAAGGCCACGGCGGCCACTCAGGCGGAGAGGGTCCGGGAGCCGGCCGTGCGGAAGGCAACGGCGGCCACTCAGACGAAGAGGGTCTGGGGACCGGCCGTGCGGAAGGCCACGGCGGCGTGGAAGCCAGAGGTGCCGCAGACTGGACGGATCCCTTCGACCCTACAGTGACGACAGGAGACGAAGGCCGGAGCGGTCCCTCGGACCCTCCAGCGGAGACAGGAGACGAAGGCCGGAGCGGTCCCTCGGACCCTCCAGCAGAAATCACCACTAAGCCAGCAGTCATGGAGGCCACTAGCTGACACAAAGGCGACTGGCAATGCACTGAGCACTGGCTCTGCCCAGGCAACGCTGACATGGTGCAGTTCTCAGGCGGCTGCTTAGACTTCAGGGGTCCAGAATCAGCTGGGGACTGAGACCTAGCCTCTGGGGAAGCCCTGGAGTGCAGAATGGTGCCTGAAGCAGCTAAAGCGCGAGAAACACCCTGACTGGAACTTAGACTTTCTCCCTGCATAGAGTGAGTGTGTGAGACCGGTGACACTGGAGCTACGGGTAGCGGGGGCACTGGAGCTACGGGTAGCGGGGGCACTGGAGCTACGGGGGCCTGAGCTACAGGTAACTCTGGAGGCACAGGAGTGCGAACTGAAAGTGACACTGGAGGCGCTCGGGACTGGACCGCGAGTGGCCACTGGGCGGCTAACTGGGAAGAGTGTGGCTGCGGGGCCGCTAACTGAGAAGTGTGTGGCTGCGGGGCCGCTAACTGAGAAGTGTGTGGCTGCGGGGCCGCTAACTGAGAAGTGTGTGGCTGCGGGGCCGCTAACTGAGAAGTGTGTGGCTGCGGGGCCGCTAACTGAGAAGTGTGTGGCTGCGGGGCAGCTAACTGAGAAGTGTGTGGCTGCTGAGCAGGTGATACGCTGTTCACACAATCATCCGCCGCACAGAACACAGCCCCTGAATGAACAGTCACACAGTCCGAAAACGGAAAAGAGTCCTCACTCACCACAGCCGGCGAATTAGAAGCCCGGACGTCCGGCTGTGGGGTGGCGCGCCGGCGGCGCGATCGGCGTTTCCTCCCCGCAGACGGCTCCGACGGGCCCGGCAAGATCACATCCGGCGAGTCGGGCAGCGAGGCAGGAGTGGCTGAGAGAAGGTGCGGTGTGTGCTGGAGAAAAGCCTGCATGGTCGGAGGAAGCGACTTCAGAGGCCATGGCAGGCCAGAAAAGAGCTGTTGTAGCCGACTTTCCACGGTGCAGCGAAGCTCCTCTGGAGGGTTCTCTAGCCACAGCCCGAGGAGAATCTCCACGTTATATGTAACGTCGTCCCGGAGCTCCTCGGACGGATATACTGCCGCTGGGTCCATGGTGCCTGGTTCGTACTGTGGAATATTTAGGACCAGCACGCGGCAGCTCTGGTGCAGGTGAGTATTTATTAACGAAGGGAAAAAAACAAACAACCAAGGCACTGGGAACATGAAACTGGAACCTAAACTGGGTAAAACTAACAAAACAAACCAGAAACGAAGATGCAGGGAGGTCCGGGGAAATACACATGGAGAGTTGCAGGGAGACCGAGGGGAAACAACACAGACGAACCAGCAACTACCATGACAGAAGACACAACTTAAATACACTCAGAGAACACAGGGAGATTACACACAGGTGGGGAACACAGCTGGGAGTGATTAATGTGACGAGACTAGGGAGGCAAACTGAAAACACTCACATAAGACGCAGACCTTCACAATAAAACAGGAAACACATACACGCAATGACATAACACACCAACTTAACACAGACTGGGGGACACAGAACATAGGAACATGAACCATGAAACAGAAGAGTACAAACACCCAAGGTAACCAAAACCACAGAATAATCCCATTGGATCTTGAGATCTTCTGGTCCATATGCACCACAGATATTCTTTTGTACTATCTCAGCCACTTAGTTGTGCCTCTCAGTGTATGCACTCCCAGCTTGCATCTTACATCCTGCTGCATTGTGTTGGATAGGTTTGGAGGCACCTTTGCGCAGTCTGCAACCTGGGTCCTGATGTCTGAGGTGAATCTGTTTTTGTGTTGCCATGATCAGAGCTCGTGTGGTGTGTTTTAAGCCGGCCTTTTCTTCTTCCACTGGCTTTTTTAATCAGCCACTTCCTCTGTTAATGTTACATCCCATGATGGGGCTTGGTTGTTACTGTCTTCCTGCCTAGGTATTTTTGGAGCAGCTCATTTTGAGAGACAATCTTTCGGATGTATTTGTAAATGTTCCTTGTCTCATTCTGGATTGTGGCTCTGACAATTACTAATCCTCACCCGTCCTCTTTCACTTGCTTAGAGAGCCTCAGGGTGTTGCCGTTCTAATACCATTATTGTAGGTCCTAGCACGGTGGATCAGTGAGCCAATATCCTGCTCAATCCTGCCACATGTTTTTGAGCCTTTCAGACCAGTCTGGTTTGTTTTGGATCATTGTCATGCTACATAAACTGAATAAAGTTCCGTTTCAGGACAGACAGATTGCTAAAAATTCTCCTTCAGGATTTTCTGGTAGAAAGCAAAATTCATTGTTGTGATCAGTTACAACAAGTTGTATGTGTCCCGAAAACCGCAACAGAAGCACAGAGCATCACACTATCACCACCATGTTTGACTGTTTGCATGATGTACATTTTATAAAATGCTGTGTTAGTTTTATGCCAGGTAAAGAGGACACAAAACTTCCAGTTCAGCTTTTACTTTGTCAGTCCACAGAAAAATTTGTCTTGGAGATCATCAGGATGTTTTTTGGAAAACATGTGTCGAGTCTTTGTATTCTCTTTGGTGAGCAGTGATTTTTGTCTTGGAAGTCTCCCATGGATGCTATTTTTGCCCAGTCTCTTTCTTCTTGCAGAATCATAAACTTAACTGAGGCAAGTGTTGACTTACAGTTCTTTAGATGTTGTTCTGTGTTTTTCTGTGACCTCCTGGATGATTCCTTGACATGCTGGAAGGTCAGCCACTCTTGGAAAGGTTCACCATGTTCCATATTTTCTCCATTACAGGGAGTGCAGAATTATTAGGCAAATGAGTACTTTGTCCACATCATCCTCTTCATGCATGTTGTTTTACTCCAAGCTGTATAGGCTCGAAAGCCTACTACCAATTAAGCATATTAGGTGATGTGCATCTCTGTAATGAGAAGGGGTGTGGTCTAATGACATCAACACCCTATATCAGGTGTGCATAATTATTAGGCAACGTCCTTTCCTTTGGCAAAATGGGTCAAAAGAAGGACTTGACAGGCTCAGAAAAGTCAAAAATAGTGAGATATCTTGCAGAGGGATGCAGCAGTCTCAAAATTGCAAAGCTTCTGAAGCGTGATCATCGAACAATCGAGCGTTTCATTCAAAATAGTCAACAGGATCGCAAGAAGCGTGTGGAAAAACCAAAGCGCATAATAACTGCCCATGAACTGAGAAAAGTCAAGCGTGCAGCTGCCAAGATGCCACTTGCCACCAGTTTGGCCATATTTCAGAGCTGCAACATCACTGGAGTGCCCAAAAGCACAAGGTGTGCAATACTCAGAGACATGGCCAAGGTAAGAAAGGCTGAAAGACGACCACCACTGAACAAGACACACAAGCTGAAACGTCAAGACTGGGCCAAGAAATATCTCAAGACTGGTTTTTCTAAGGTTTTATGGACTGATGAAATGAGAGTGAGTCTTGATGGGCCAGATGGATGGGCCCGTGGCTGGATTGGCAAAGGGCAGGGAGCTCCAGTCCGACTCAGACGCCAGCAAGGTGGAGGTGGAGTACTGATTTGGGCTGGTATCATCAAAGATGAGCTTGTGGGGCCTTTTCGGGTTGAGGATGGAGTCAAGCTCAACTCCCAGTCCTACTGCCAGTTTCTGGAAGACACCTTCTTCAAGCAGTGGTACAGGAAGAAGTCTGCATCCTTCAAGAAAAACATGATTTTCATGCAGGACAATGCTCCATCACACGCTTCCAAGTACTCCACAGCGTGGCTGGCAAGAAAGGGTATAAAAGAAGAAAAACTAATGACATGGCCTCCTTGTTCACCTGATCTGAACCCCATTGAGAACCTGTGGTCCATCATCAAATGTGAGATTTACAAGGAGGGAAAACAGTACACCCTCTGAACAGTGTCTGGGAGGCTGTGGTTGCTGCTGCACGCAATGTTGATGGTGAACAGATCAAAACACTGACAGAATCCATGGATGGCAGGCTTTTGAGTGTCCTTGCAAAGAAAGGTGGCTATATTGGTCGCTGATTTGTTTTTGTTTTGTTTTTGAATGTCAGAAATGTATATTTGTGAATGTTGAGATGTTATATTGGTTTCACTGGTAAAAATAAATAACTGAAATGGGTATATATTTGTTTTTTGTTAAGTTGCCTAATAATTATGCACAGTAATAGTCACCTGCACACACAGATATCCCCCTAAAATAGTTAAAACTAAAAACAAACTAAAAAACTTCCAAAAACATTCAGCTTTGATATTAATGAGTTTTTTGGGTTCATTGAGAACATGGTTGGTGTTCAATAATAAAATTATTCCTCAAAAATACAACTTGCCTAATAATTCTGCACTCCCTGTATAAGAGGGGGTGGGAGTGTCATCATTTAAAAAGTTCATTTTGTAATTACCTAGGTTATCTTTGTCTGTTGATGAACTCTACATTTCATGTTGACCAAGGTGATCAGAAAGAGAAAACTGGTAATATATAATGTAAGATGATAAATCACAGGAGTGTTGCTAGCTCTAACTTTGGTACAGTTTAATTTATGTGTATTGTTAGATTTCACTGGATAATGACTACTTTTGACTAATGACTAATTTTAAATGTTTTAGATTTTAGTTTTAGATAGTTGAGGGCTGGAAAAAGCTAAACTACTCAACCCCCATCTGTGTAGGGGCTAACTGAGCTGGTAAGTAAGATTGTTATTTAAATAGCAAATTGAGTAAGACTTAATTTTCAAAGAAAAGCCTTTCCTTGGGCAGTTCAGATGTACTGTGTACTGTGGTGTAAATACACTTATGTTTGGCAGTAACATAATTTTATTAGATCTTGTCATACCATTTTAAACATTCTGCTTCATTTACTCACTAAAATCACTTCAAACCATTTCATCTCACTCTGTGATGTCATAACTGCTCTGAGTAATACATTTTGATAATCTTTATGGATCTGCTTTTTGTCTTTCAGCCAGTGTTGGTCCTTATAGCTTGAGGTTGTTGCAGCTACAGCACATGTAGTCTTCATATTTTAACCAGGGATTAAAGCACAGCCACTTGTCTGCATTTGTTGGTATGTTTTTTTAATCACTTGATGCTATAAAGTAGCAGTGCATAATAGTCTTCCAGTGATGGGAATGGATTTTATTCCTCAAAGATTAATAAGGTTCTGCTTTAACAATGAGCATCTAACTGTTTATCAGTAGTCAGCTGATAACACTGGGTTCACAGATCATTTTTCATCCCTTTTTTCTGATGTTATATAATGTGTTTCCTGTAAGTCTGTTGTTTTTTTCTTTCATATTGCATATGTGTGATGAGTATCTTACTATAATGAGTGCACCATATGTATGTCTGCATGTATTTCCTCTGTAATGAATGGGTCAGTCTGAACAAAACTTATTGTCACACATACAGCAATTATCAACATCTATATGTGTAAAAACATTCTTATAAGTTCCAATTATTTACACTTTCATATTCATCACCCCCTTGTTTAACATGTAACGTAAATGTACGCCACCTTTATGTAATTAAAGGCCTGACAACAACTGCTTGCAGAGAGGGTGTTTGCTAGTGTGTTTAATCGTACTTCATGTCATCTGCAAAAATCATCAGAGGAATTTCTGGGTCATAAAATTTTTAACATGCACACCTGGGTCAGAAATACAAAGAACTACAAAGGACTGCACCTGCTTTTTTCACTGATAAACACACACACCAGGGCTGCACGATTTTGCATAAAATGAGAATCACGATTTTTTTGCTTAGAATTGAGATCACGATTCTCTCACGATTTTCTTTTCCAATATAAATATTTATTGCACTTATTAACTGCACATCAACTTCGTAACAGTTGAGACTGAGCATAAAAACAATAAATAAACATAAAAACAACAAATGTCTCACATTTTGTCGTTGCCGCAAAATGTTGTACTGCTTGAAATTCCATCTCCACCGTTGCTCGACGCTGCGTGTATAGAGCAGGTAGTGCAACAATAGAAAAATAGTTGCGGGACGGCACTGTGTAGCGTTTGTCTAGGGTGTTGATCATTTTCCTAAATCCCTCGTTTTGCACAGTGTTGATGGGAGCCATATCTTTGGCCAGGTGATAAGTGCTAGCCTCCGTAATTTCTTTGTGCCTGCGGGAGTTCGACGGGTATAGGGAAGCGCTGTATAAGGTTCCCGTTATTGATGTTTGGGTGGTTGACCAGGACGGATTTTCTCCTGTCACTTTCTCGTCATCCCTGACGTGCTCTCCGTTGTTTTTTCCCTGCCAATTTTAGCAGCCAGCTTCTGTATCACGTGGTATAAGGCTCCGCCCTTGTCATTTGTTGAGCAGGAAGAGTGAGCGCTTGTTTTGTTTTTTGTTTTTTGTTTTTTGAGCGCTTGTTTTCATGTAGATTACGTCCCGGATCAAAATCGTCATCGTCATCGTCATCGTCTTTTTTTTTTTTTTTTTTAAATCGTTGTCATTTGGAAATGAGATCGCACATAAGTATGAATTGAGATTGCGATTTTCTAACGATTAATCATGCAGCCCTAACACACACACACACACACACACACACGCAAACCCTCTGTTCTTGATTCTAGGTGTAACCACAAACCAAGAGTGATGTGTGTAAGGATGGTGGGGTGTGTCTTGAAAAGGGCCGGTGATTCATGCTTTTGTCATGTGTTAACCAAAAAAAGGTTAAACTCCTTCAATGTGTTGCTTTGTGATCCTAACATGATTGTTAATATTAGTGAATATTCAGCTATAAATTTTAAACACCGTTTCTATTTTCACAAAATATGTTTTATTGCTTCTTCCTTCTTTTATTTAGACTTGTCTTAAAAATGCACTATTGTACCGCCTTTCTCTTTATTGGCACACCTCCTTAGATGCTTGGGTCATATATCAAAACGACAACGGTCTGGGCAGTGGCCTTGGAAGGAACAGATCTCAAAGCATGCTGGTTGCTGTAGGAGTGAAACAGTCTTTTCTCACTGTCTAGAGTCAACAGTATTCACCTTCATTTAAAAAATGATTGCACCTATCTTAGTTTATTATTGTGAAAATACTCCTTTTTCATAGCCACATCAATCAAGGACCCCTGATTCCAATTTTCTTTCAATCTTTCCATTGTCTCTGAAAAGTTTTAAATCCATTTGATCTGACTTGAGTAGAAAACTAATTATGAGTCTCGTGGTTGGGCCCTGGTGAAAATGACATATACAGTGAAAAAGTATTTTCGATTTCCTAGTTTTTCACTGTCATACTTACTAAATCGATAATACCAATACCAATGCTGATATTGGTATTGGATCAATACTAGCACCTTGAGGCGACTTTTGTTGTGATTTGGCGCTATATAAATAAAATTGAATTGAATTGAATTGAGGGCAGCACGGTGGCACGGTGGTTAGCACTGTTGCCGCACAGCAAGAAGGTCCTGAGTTCAATTCCAACATCAGGCCGGGGTCTTTCTGTGTGGAGTTTGCATGTTCTCCCCGTGTTTGCGTGGGTTCCCTCCGGGTACTCCGGCTTCCTCCCACCGTCCAAAGACATGCAGCTTGAGGGGATAGGTTAACTGGAAAATCCAAATTGCCATTGTGTGAATGGTGTGAATGTGCGAGTGAATGTGAGTGCGAATGGCTGTCTGTCCCTGTGTGTTGGCCCTGCGACAGACTGGCGACCTGTCCAGGGTGTACCCCGCCTCTCGCCCTATGACAGCTGGGATAGGCTCCAGCGCCCCCCGCGACCCTGAAAAGGATAAGCGGAAGCGAATGGATGGATGGATGAATTGAATTGAATAGTATTGATACACTATTTGTATCCGTTAAGTTCAGTATGTTGTCACGGCACTGGGTCTGTGACCCAGTGTTTTGTGTGTTTTAGTTTCATTCTTTGATTATTGTTATTTTCTCAGTGTTTCCTGGTTTATTTGGAAAGACTGTGTGTCTTTGTCCTTGTTTTCACTTCCCCTGTGTTGTCGTTATGTTCATGTGTGTCAGCTGTTTCCTCGTGTGTTTCCACTTCCCCTGATCACCTCCTGTGTGTATTAGTTGTGAGGTCGTCTGTTTTCCTTCGTCTCGTCAAAGTATTCATAGTCATCTTAGTCTTCACAGTTGTCATAGCTGTTTCATAGTTATCACCGTTTTCATAGATTTCGTTTTTTACAGTTTAGGTTTCAGTTGTCGCTCCTGTTTTGCCTTTGGTTGAGGGGTTTTTTCACGTCTACCAGCCAAAATAAACGACACGCTTTGTTCAAGACTGCAGTTCCTCTCTCAGTGTCTGAATTTGGGTCCATTGTCAGAACACACCGGTGTACCCCGCTGTGACATATGTAGCTCACTGTGTTAAATTTTTTTTACCTGCACAACATGCACTATGAAAAATGTCTGAACCTTTTTGCGTTGTCTATCACGTCTATTGTGTGTAGCGCTAACAGCACATTTAAAGAATAGAAGTGGAAAGTGCTTTAGAGACATTTACACATTTACATTCCAGGCCTCCAAAAAACAATTTTTAAAATACATGAATAGCTGAAAGCTGTGTTTTGTTGTATTAATGATTCATTTGGAAAATAAAAATTACTTGATTTAGTGGTCATTAAAATGTGTTCAGAATGAGCAAATTCATGATGATTAATCTCATATGTCATGACACACTGCTGAATTTATAGGTTAAAAGTATGAGTATTGGCATTGATATTGGGAATACTAACCATGAATTTAGTTGGTATCTGATCAATACCAAATTTTCAGTATCACACAGCAGGAGTTTGAGATCATCGAACAAATTTTAACATGAGATAAAGATAACTTGAGTATATAATACAATACAAAATGCAGTTTTCAGTGTTAACTGATTTAGAAAGAGAAAAAATCTATCCCAAACTAAATGTTTATGTTTTTCAATTAATTTTTTTTTATACACCGCCAAATCACAACAAGAGGCGCCACAAGCCGCTTTATATTGTAAGGTAGATCCTACAATAATACATACAGAGAAAAACCCAACAATCATATGACCCCCTATGAGCAAGCACTTTGGCGACAGTGGGAAGGAAAAACTCCCTTTTAACAGGAAGAAACCTCCCTGAACCAGGCTCAGGGAGGTGCGGCCATCTGCTGTGACCGGTTGGGGTGAGAGAAGGAAGACAGGATAACATACAGTGAAATACATTGTTTTACTCAATGTCTTACTCAAATAATCACAAATAATTTTATCAGAAATAATAAAAAATTAGCTTGAACCATGTTCATATTTTTAACGTACAGATATAGTTGCTTAACATGGCCCACTAGTCCATGACAGGATGATGGTGGATCCTTGGGAGATATGTGTCCATACGAGATCACCTGCCAATTATATTCTCAGTGTAGCTAAACAGGGATCAAACACAGCTCTAGTAGTACACCTCTAAGCAGCATATAGGTAAACCAGTCATCAGGTATTCTGTTTCAGCGGGAGCAGCCATAATGGAAACTTGTATATTTACCGCCCGCTATTCATGCATTTTAAATTTTCTCAGGGTTTCTATAATTATCATGCACTCATAATGCTGAACATTGCTGTAAAACATGAATATATACTAGTTTGCAGTAAATATAAACGAGAGGTTGCTTGGAATGAGCCAGAAGGTAGAAAATGACACATACAGCCTGCAGTTATTGCTAATTAAGATTTTTGAACAGATTATTTAATGTAACAGAAAACGTTTTTATTTAAAACTAAAATCTAACTTTAAATATGAATTAAAAATTATTATGTTGTGTTAGAGAGTGGGGCATTGTAAATGTGTTCCAGAAGGCCGAGTGAGATGGCTCAGAAATCACAGTGCTGTGAGTGTGCACTGTGTTTGTGTGTGCAGTCTGCTTTGGGCTCGGTAGAATATAAAATCGAGCAAAACAAGAAAATTACTAGCAGAGATAATGTGACTATTATGTGATTTTTTTCAAGCAGCTGGAGGTGACTAGATATGTTTTTATATAAGACTGAACTCTGGTTAGAAATTAAAAGAAAAGAAAGTTAAAAGAAACTGTACAGCCTGTACACTTCTCCATGAACTGCCTGCGGATTGTTTTAGGGTTTTTTGCTAGGAAGAGGGTCTATGAAAAAGTTGTAGGCTCTAAAAGTGCAGTTAAATCACTTTCAAAAACAATGGCATGAAGAGTTTTCATGTATTTATTCTTTTTAAGTTTAGGGGTGTAGTGAAAAGACAAAAAAATCTGTGTTTGTTCTGAAAACCAGTTATTCTCAGTACACTTTTAGGAAGCTTAGAAGGAACTCGGTAGATATGTTGTTCCAAGTATCCTGGAGAACTCGTTCTTCTTAAATTGATTTTTTCTGTTTTGTTGGTGCCAAACTTTATGCTGCACGCCTAGATCTGTCTCACTACGATCATGTTTGAAGTCATCATCATGCTGTGGGATGAAATTGGGACCAATCAGAAATGCCCTGATGTACAATGCTTAATTAATATATATGTATGTAAACCTTTCCCTAACCCTAGTACAACAACAAGTATAGACACACAGTGTATGAGGGAGAGTTTGCTGGGGAGTCCACTTCTGGGACAATTGTTTTTCAGAACCAGAAGCTGCACCCATCTTTTAGAATACAATGGGAGGTTTCACTATTTTTCAACTAAAGCATGTTCTCTTCAGAATTAGAATTTAAAAAAAAAAGAAAAGAAAAATATAAACAGGAGTGTTTGCATTGGTAATTTATATCAACATGCTATAAAAATGTCAGATAAGTACGTAGATTATTGACACAATATATTCATGTGCATGTCAGAAATCTTCTCATGTCTGTTTTTGTCAATGTCTGTCATGCTGTGTCTACTCTGTGCCTACCACTGTCCTCAGAGGTAAAGACACTGGTGAGCTGGATACAGAACAGGGCACAGCAGATGAACAGAGAGACACTAAAGGGAGAGAGTACACAAAGTGGATTACAGTGGAGTTACATCATTGTTTGAATGCAGCATGGCAGTTTATTTGACACACATTATTATCATAATTTTGTATTGACATCTGCTGTCAGTGACAAAATTTCCCATCGTAAACATTTCTGAAATGTCATGAGAAAATCCTGCACAGCTTGTGCCGCTATGCAGATGCCCAAGCACTGCAAGGCCATTCTTAACCCTCCTCTCGTGTTAGGGTCGGCACCGACCCATTTTAAATTTCAAATGCATAAAAAAATCACATACATTTGTTTATTGTATCAAGGCCTTTTGACTTTGTCAGGAACCTCTATTTCTACAAAATAAAACAAAAAAAAATATTTTCACTAAATTATAAAATGCCCTAGTTGAAATTATGACCTTTGTGTTGTTAGGGTCGGTTTCGACCCAGGTATAATATTATGAGTATAAAGCAATAATTAAAGCCAAAACTGAAATCATAAGTGCACTGTCAGCTAAAACACTTACAGCAAGCGACTCTCCTAATCATATGAGCTTTAGGGGATTCTTATTTTGCATGTTTTTTTGCAGTATACCTGCACAAAAACAAAACAAAATAAACACGGGCATGTGAGGTGAATTCACTATTTGAGTGGCCATTTGACTTCCAGAGTGCACATTTACAATTTGCAGCATACAAAAAATGAGAAGAAGATTCACAGTGAGCTAAGTTCAGGATCATACTTTTGGTGAAAATGAAGGAGAGGACACAGAGCAGCATAGCGATTCAGATGGGCAGGTTTCTACAGAGGAAGGCAATGTGGACTATCATCCAGAAGACACAGACACATCTGATCAGAGGTGGAGGTCGCTGGTGCTGAAGCTACTCCTGCTGAAAGATTCAAGTCCAAAAATGGTAAGATCTTTTGGAGCTCAGTACCTCATGATGTACATGGCAGGGCAGCTGCTGCAAATGTCATCAAAATGACCCCTGGAATCACAAGGTTTGCTCTGACCAAAGTCAGTGACATCAAGAGATGTTTTAAGATATTTATGCCATTGTCACTAAAAAGAATCATCATTACTATGATAAACCTTGAAGGGAAAAAAGTCCATGGCGACATGATGAGGAATACCTGGATGCTTTCGTTGGTATTCTTCTTGCTGGAGTGTACAGATGCTGCAATGAGGCCACTGATCGTCTATGGGATGCATCGACAGGCAGAAACATTTTCTGGGCAACGATGTCACTTCACACATTTGATATCATTTTGATTCAAGAGTCCTCAGATTTGACAACAGAGAGACCAGACCGAGGTCTGACAAGCTCGCTCCCATCAGGGATGTCTGGGAGAGATGAGTGCAGCTTCTTCCACTGATGTTCATCCCAGGGCCAGTGACAGTGGATGAACGTCTTGTCCACTTTTTGAGGAAAATGCCCCTTCCGGCAATATATACCCAGTAAGCCAGGGAAAAACGGCAGAAAAATCTGGGAAGCCTGTGATGCAAAAACCAACTATGCCTGGAATGTACAGATTTTCACAGTCAAAGCTGTGAGTGGCACCCCTGAGAAGAAACAATGAAAATGTGTGGTCCTCCATATGACCACTGGACTGCAGGATCACAATATGAGCTGTGATATTTTATTTAATTTTTTACCAGATATGACCTCGGACAAGAACTTCACAAAGGAAACTGAGGTGAAGCTGTATCATTGGGAAGTGATAAAAAGCCCACAATTACCCACGGCTATGACCAAAACAAAGGAGAAGTGGACTTTTTCTTTTTTTTCAGTTTATATTAAAGGTCTACTGCTGAAAAAAACAAACTTTTTTTTGTCTTTTCTTGATGTAAATGTATATGGGTCAGAATTGACCCGTAACACCATAGATGTTATTTTAGTTATTAATCTTAAAATGAAAAAAATCAATAAAACAGATTTATTTAAGAGCTGTGTCCTATACCCCTCAGTAATACTCAGGTAACACAGAAAAATTTATTTATTAATATGATTCTCTTGAGGTTAATTTTACAATTTTTTTTTTATTGAAATTGAGGGGTATAGTGACAAAAAAAGACCCAGAGGCCCACGCCAAAAGTATTAAAACCAACATTTTCATGGATAAGGAAGCCTAACAAGGTAACCAAGAGATGAGAAACAAATTGGATGAGAACTTATTGTTTTTAGTATGTTTTATAGCTGATTTAATTCACGGGTCAAAACCGACCCGCTAACATAAGAAATGATAACAGAAAGCTAACACGAGAGGAAGGTTAAATATTCCTTGATGTTCTCTGCAGCAACCCAAAGCTAACACAAACTTTTCTGCCAGTTAGTTATTTAGTTCAAACATTCTTTGAGACCTGCAGTGCCACTGCAGGCCAAAGCTACAAAGAATTTTAATGCTGCCTGTGGCTCGGTCAGTCGTTTATCAAGAATGCAGTTAGTACTGATAGCATGTGCGTTTCATTGCAGAATGCTTGTGAATGAGTATTATTCAAATATTAATATAAATTTATGAGCAAAGGATTTCATTGCATGAACACCTACTCCCATGAAATTAAATCATTTTCTTGTGAATATGTTTGATCTTGTACAGGACATTTGACTTTTAATAATATTCCATGCAACCACGCTACATTAATTAGCCTAAGAATAATGTGTCGTAACATAGTCAAACTGGTATTTTATCTACTTACAGTCCTCATGCAGCTAATACTCTTCCAGTGTGGGCTGAACCATACCCCATTAGAGTGGTATGATTAGCACGTCTGACAGTTAAGTAAGGAAAGATGTTAATCATTTCACAAAATGCTAAAACAAAGGAAATATTCCTAAATGCAACAGCTCTTAGTTCAGGATTTATTAGCTTGTGAGAGAGGAGCAATGCCTATACACCAGTGAACAAGTGCACATGTACACAATAGCATTTATGTCAGTGGCAACAAATCAAGTGATATTCTACCACCGTCCCTTAAACTTCCACATGCGGACAAGCATTGCTGATTGTTAATAATCTCCTGGTGTCCAATATTTAGGCAGCCTGTGGGTCAAGGAAATGCCAAATGAGACATTTTGTGTACTGATAGAATAGCACTATTTGAGAGAACAGCTGGAATTGACACGCTGAGGTGAGACAACATGTTCTCAACCCAAAACATAACATAACAATGCTATGTGACAAATCGTCGCTATGTTGTGCGTTTCGAGGCACGAAAGCAGGTTGGAGTGAATCTATAAATGTAAGGTTAGGGTTAAGGTTAGGGGTAAGGTTAGGGTTAGGGCTACAATAGAAAGCTGCAAAGCGAATATAAAGGGAAGCACATAGAAAGCCGTGCTTCAATCTCCAAGAGCGCTTCATAAGGACTTCAAAGGACACACCTTTTGTGTCAGGCCGTGACCAATCATCGGTATGTTGTGCGTTGGGAATGAGAATGGTCTGGGTGAGAACAGGTTCAATAATCCTGGTAGCTTGTGTTCCAGGTTTAGAAAGATACGTCATTAATATTGTATTTGTTTATATATGGGTGTATATACTGTCATGCATGAGTCTATTCAAAATGATAAATCTAATGCCTTGTGTTGAAAACAGAGGCAGAACTCTTGACATTGACTTTTGTGCTTGTGGTCATTTTATCCACTTAATCACAGTCAGTGTAATGTCTACAAATGCATTAACATTATCTTCTAATATTATTGCACCAACCCCTCGTACATGATGTGCAAGTTATTTAAGCTTTGACTGATCCCTCTGGCACACACATATCATACATCGTGCCAACAGCACATCAAAGCCGTATCGCTCATACTCTTTAGGAAATCGTATATGCAGTGCATCTCAATCTCTGCTCTCCGTTTAAACATATAACACGTCAATACACTCAAAGGGAAATCTTTCTGTACCCGTGACTGAGACATATGTAACAGGCTTTCAAGCTTTGAGCTGGGTTAATATATGGATAACAGGATGCCTTCTGAATGAAACATGTGCACCTGGTTCACATTACTTTAACTACCCTCTTTCCTGATAACAGAAAATGTAGCGAGGATTGTAGACGCACTGAGGTCATGAGTCACTCCTTCACCTGCAATACACATTTGCATTTTCAGCAACTTTTATGTAGTTAAAGCAGTTCTTTCAAGATAATTTCTCTTAGAAATCCACTTCTTTGAAGTGTTTTTTCAGTGGACTTAATGAGAAGTAAAATAAAGCAGTAGGTTGGTGATTTTATTTCCACCTGTACAAAGAAAATGTGCTTTTGAATCCCAGCAGCCTAGAAATAATGCTGACGCTTGCTAGTTAGTGTTAGCTAGTGTTGCTAGTTAGTGAATCTAAAGATATAGCAATCCATCTAAGATCTGTGGCTACCAACATACCAAAAATTCCTCCTTAGTTGTAGATTTTAAGCTCGCTTGCTGAGTAAATGTGTACCGACAGCCATAGCAACTAGCTATCTTAACAATATAGTGGCTATAAATTGTATCTACTGAAATTATAAAACTGTTAATAGTTTTTGTAAAATTGGCAGTTAAGTATTTTTATGCTTTGAACATGGAACAGATGTGTTATTTACATAGTCCATTTCATATGTAGGTGGATTCTGGTTGCAGAGGTGTATCTGTCTCCTGCCTTTTTTGAGTTTCAAGTATTCATGCTAAGTTAAATGCTGTCCTGAAGGTCTACTAGTGGTTCTTGTAGTAAATTGAAAGCTAGGGTCATGTTCAGCTTAAAGTCTAAACCAAATCTAGCAAATCTATAATATACCACCTTGTTTGGTATATTATTATCATTCAAAGGTGGTGTATATATATACTACTTACAGCATCCCTATGCACACATCTTCCCTCAGCTCATACTTAAACTACGAATCAGACACTCTGTGACAAGTGTATTGATCACAAACGTGCTGTTATTGTGGCTTAATTTTCATAAGCGGCTTAGGCCACAGTTTTGCAAACTAAACAGTTATGAAAATTTATCAAGTGCCAGTGTTCCCTGGGCATGAAAGGAATGAACCACATATGCTCCTACAACAGCTTGACAAGCTTAATTAATACAATAAAAAATCTTGGTGTCACAGTTCTCCATTAGATACTACATACAGCAAAGGTGAGGTAGACCCAACTCTTGTAGGGTTAGGGTGCAGAATGATGTATTTCTGAAATTAAACAAGAAACACAACTCCATGTTAAAGCATTTTCGCCTAAAACATCTACTGAGTCATCAGTACCGGTGTTTCTTCCATCACTTAGAGGCTTGCCTTTTTGGAAAGGCTTACTCACAGATTACTTGACCAGGAGTCACACAGTAGGTGGTTGAATCATTTCTGATTAGATTTATCCAGCATTCCAACGATAGCAAAACACATCCTTCTAGGACACTCTACACTTGCATGGGACTACCAAAGGTTGGTAAATCTGTGTTGGCATGCACATCGCATCTCTCCCAGGAGAATGTAATGGTTGAACAGCTTGCACAGAGGCTGGTTTAGGAGGAATAAGCAATTCACCATAAACCCCTCAGGTGCATCTGTCAAAGCTTTTGCTCCGTTATGTATTTGTCTGGGATACCTTTAATGACTTTAGACTACATAGGATAGCTGGATGCGGATGGGCCAGTTATACAGTCTGTGGTGAAGCAGGCTTAACCTGGAGATGTAGCTATGACTGTAACATCTGCTGTTACCAATGAGATTGTTGGGGTCTTCAAAGCTGAGTCTCAGATTGAGACTGACCCAGTGAGACCGCCTTATTAAATGTAGCGAAATCTTTACTGAAATTTTAAAAACCTTAACTCATCCATTGTACAATGTGTTCAGTGTACTTTAGATGAGAAAGTACTCGGGCACCATCGTCAAGGTGCAGATAATCTTCTTTCTTGCTGGCTCCTGCATGTATTCGAGCATGCACAGAGAAGATGGTAGTGTAACCCAGGGCCTTTGGTGCTATCTTGTCATTGTAACGAATGTGGCTATTTGAATCCAGAGTATCAGAATCTATGTTATTGATGCAATTTATCTTTCAGTTCATAGTTAGCTCTCTAGATTGCTACTAGTGTCACCCTGTCAAGCAATAGCCAGCATAATTCCAAGAATATTTTTTAAATGCTTACCTGTTACTTTCTGGGGGCATTCAACTAAAATAATCAGATTTCTATGAATTCATTGGTGATTAGAAAATGTTTGTCAATACAAATGCAAAGCATGAAAAGAAAGCAGGAAAAATACAGATAAAGAGAGTCATTAGGTGCTCTTATCTCACCCAGAGCCACTGAATGTATTCCAGCACGAACTACGAGGCAGTCTTTGAGCTTGATTTAAACTTCCGTTCTGTTTTATGTGTATATGTAACAGATTTTTTCTGATATGACAACTGTGCAACCAACCATCTAAAATTCCAGTGATCTTTTATTGTGCCCCAAGTGAAGCTAACTTTGTTCTGTCCTAGGGCTGCTCAATTAATTGAATTTTAATCACGATTACGATCTGGGCTTTCAACGATCATTAAAAATGACTGAGCCGATTATTAGCACCTCCCGCATGCTTTACTCTCGCGCTGCTCCGTGTGGCAAATCAAGCGCACCTCTCTGCATTTCGAACAGGCGTCACAACAATTAAGAGGACCCCAGGGAAGATCGGAAAGCTCGGAAAGCTAAGCAGAAGTTATTTGGAGAGGAGAGTGACTGCTGTTGGTTGAAAAGAGAGGTAAAAAAAAAAAAAACTTCAGTGGTGTGGAAACATTATGGGTTCGCGGAGTCAGACGTGGATCAAGTAGACATAGTGTGCAAACTTTGCTACGGTGTCGTAGCTGCACCACAGAGCAACACTGCAAAGTTCACTAAACATAGATGTTTACATTTTTCATTTATTTCTTATATTGCAAACATTTGCACTGTTATCAGTATTTGCACACTGTTTTATATTAATTTTTAAAGTCATTATTCAATACATTGTTATTGTTAACCCTTTAAAGCCGGTCAGAGCGGCATGCTCCGTTTTGTGTAACTATTTTTAAATCCCTGTAGAACCTGAACCATGTAAGCTAGCGCAATAATTTTTTTTGCATATGAAACTTACATCTTATGCCATCAGCTTGTCCCAGGTCACGGTTTCCTTCCACATAAAGCTTTGCAAAAATTGCATAAAAACCGCTTGCAGGAAAACATAATATTCCAGAAACACGCTTTGCCGATCCGATCAGCTGTTCGTAACACTTCCCACAGTGAAACAGACGTCAGCTCAAACTATCGCATGTCCACCATTTCCTGTCCGAAACTGGAAGTGACACCATATTCGCGGAAAATGTAGTTTTTTACTTGTAGGCCTTAAAAGCCTATACTGGTGTTTTTATAAGTCATGTTTGACTTTTCTGAATAGTTTCTGGGATGCTTAGAACTCAAATTGCACTGCTGGAAATAGTTTATTTTGATGCACATGCTGTTTTCTTTGCAAATTTGCATCATAGGATTGTTTTTTCGTTTTTCCTGCAGTATATAAAAATTGGTGTATCTCCAAAATAAAACTATGAAGACACTCAAAATAAATTTCCTGTTGTTGTAAACAATTTTTTGCAACTTTTTTGTATTTAAAGTTTTGAGGGATAAACCTCTTAAATTTCCCCAAGTAGAAATATATGTAAAAAAAAACAAAAACGATTTTCAATTTTTTTGTAGTTTATTGCACTTTTTTGTAATTAATGTAGTTACTATGGACTTAATGCATACATATTATTAAAATATGGGCTATAACAGTTGTATTGATGTATAGCAACTTGAAATGCTCCCACTAATGGCACTACAACATGTAAAAAAATAATATAAGCTCTGGTGGACTTGGTCCTATGATAGATCTTAAAGGGTTAAATAAATATCGTCAAATAATCGAGATCTCAATTTCAGTGAAAATAATCGTGATTATCATTTTTGCCATAATCGAGCAGCCCTATTCTGTCCAAATCAACCCTTTTAGGAAGCTTGTGAGATGGGGTTTAGCAAGCAACATGAATGCTTGGTAAAGGACATACATTTAGATGAAAGTACCGTATTTTCACGACCATAAGACGCACTGTACTAAAAGGCGCAGTCTCAGTTATGTGTGCCATTACTGTATTTAACACACACATAAGGCGCACTGGATTATAGGGCGCATACAAGTACCGTATGCGTATTTAAAAATAAAGCGGGAGCAAACCTGAGTTCTGTACCTTACTCACATTTCTATTACCGGTAATCGTCATCATCAACAACACACAAGCATACAAGTGTGCGTATTTAAAAATAAAGCAGGAGCAAAACAAAGTTTGGTACTCACATTTTTATCATCAATCAAACCCATCGAAGTCCTCATCCTCTGTGTCTGAATTGAACAGCTGCACTAAATCTCCATCAAACATGCCAAGTTCACTTTCTTCACTGTCAGAGTCACTTTCCGTGCCGTGCGGCTCCTCGGAAATGATGCCGGCTTTTGCGAAAGCTCGAACAACAGTCCCAGCAGACATGTTAGCCCAAGCATCTACAATCCATTGGCAAATTGTGGCGTAATTCGCCCGGCGCTGCCTTCCACTCTTGGTAAAACTGTGGTCACCATCGGTCATCCATCGCTCCCAGGCCGCTCGCAGCCTTACTTTGAACGGGCGGTTCACACCGATGTCCAGCGGTTGGAGTTCCTTTGTCAGGCTTCCCGGAATGACAGCAAGCTCACAGTTCATTTGTTTCACAAGTTTTTTTTCACATCGGCTGTGAGATGGGCACGCATAGAGTCACAGATCAACAGCGATGGTGATGCGTGGAAAAAACCACCTGGTCTCCTTACATACACCTCCCTCAGCCACTCTTTCATCATTTCCTCATCCATCCAGCCCTTTTCATTTGCCTTAATGATGATTCCTGCTGGAAACTTCTCTTTAGGCAAAGTCTTTCACTTAAAAATCACCATAGGCGGCAGTTTCTGTCCATTAGCATGGCAGCCAAGCACAACAGTAAAAGAAGACTTTTCATACCCCGTTGTGCGTATCGCTACCGTGCTGGTCCCCTTCTTCTCCACAGTGTGACTCACCGGGATGTCAAAAGTGAGCGGGACCTCGTCCATGTTTGTGATGTGACTGGGCTGGATGTTTTTGTCGCCGATGTGTTTGCTGCAGTTGGAGCGGAAGATGGCCAGCTTTTCCTTATAATCCGCTGGAAGTTGCTGCGCTACCGTAGTCCTGGTCCGGATGGAAAAATGGCACCGTTTCATAAAACGAAAGCACCAAGACGGACCTCCTTGGAAATGTTCAATGTTCATCTCTTCAGCTAGTGAAACTGCTTTTAGTCGAATGGTGACCGTCGAAACGCTTCTCCCGGTCGTTCTTTGCTCGATGATCCACCGCTCGAGTCTTTCCTCCAACTCGGGCCACCTCGCCTTATGTCCGCGGAAACTCAGCTGCGTTTTCTTGAACTGCCGGAGCTTGTTTTCTAGCTTCCTCCATTTGCGAACCATCGATTCGTTAATCTTAAATTCTCTTGCCGCTGCTCGATTTCCATGTTCCTCCGCATAGCTGATGGCCTTCAGTTTAAACTGTGCTTCATAAGCGTGTCTCTTTGCCATTTTCAGGGTTGTTAAAACAACGATGTTCCACATAATGCACATACCTGTCCTTTTATACAGGTATGTGCGATTGTCCGGTATATACGATCAACGCCCACACTTCACCCTTTAGCATTCTCATGGTGTTCTCTACTACGTCCTCCTTACAACACACAGGGCGCACTGCGCTATAGGGCGCGCCGTACTTTTTGAAGAAAATCTAAGACTTTTAAGTGCGCCTTATGGTCGTGAAAATACGGTAAGACGAGTAGGAATAGGTGTGCTTCAAAATTTTGAGTGAGATAAGTACTCGTGTTGAGCTTATGTTTGTAGAATTTCAAAGAGACCGACAAACTGCAGTACTGATACAGAATGTATGTCTGATAAGGGTCTTTCATTATGGCTTCCGTTGTAGCAGGACCTGATAATGAAATCATTTCAGAGGATAAATTGCTTTTGTAAAGAACAAGAAAGGTTAATGTGAGCGTTTGCAGGCTTTGTGACTGAGTCGTGTGTTCCCCGCTGTTACACATCAATTCTGAAAGTAGCAAAACTCATATTTGTACAAGTAACCAATCTACTTAATGGCTATTGTTATCTGGGAGAGGAGGATCACTCCAAATTGATTTGATTGAATGAAGGGGTTTCAGAACAGCCTTACACCTCATCCCCACGAGTGAGCTCCACCCCTGACAGCTTTGTTCTGCTCCCAGTTATCTACCCTTAAGCTTCCATTTTTGGCACATTGATAGCAACTCCATCCTCCATTCAGAACAGCAGTCACTCCACTGTTCCCTAAGAGCTCATGTTCTCTCTTTTTGCCTTGCTCATTCACAGCTGCTATTCAATTTTTCATTATAATCTTCTGACTGTCTCTCTTATAGGTGTAAAATGTGCTTTCGGTTTATTCCATGAGCTACGTATTTTCGCTCAAAGAAACACAGAAAATGAACTGGGGTTGTCAGGTTACCAGCAGACTTGTGAAAGTCGTTCATCCAACCAAAAGTAGTCCAGCAAATAATCCCTTGATGAAAATATCTCTTTGCCTTACTTTTGAATATTTTCATAGGTTGTTCAAAATCTTTGTGACTGTGAGACTGTATCTTTGGATGGATCTACAGGAGCTTACACGCCATGAGTTCATTTCAGTTTAAATAAAAGATGAGAAACAAGCAAAAACAATATTTTTCCATAGTTTACCTCTCTTAATTGTTGTCAACAAGATTATTGTTTACATTAAAACAAAACCTGTGTAATACCCCATAAACTACTGGTTACTATGTTTAACAAGGGTTATTCAATCAGATAGAGTTAGAGCGTTTCTCAAGCTCTACAATCTGTGGCGGAATAATCCATATTTAATGCTTTATTGAGCATTTGGGGCAGCAGAATTGTGTATGTGGGAACGTAAATGTTCGTGGTAATGAAGGGACACATTACCCATAAAAGCTGTTTGGCTCATTGATGTATTTTAATAGTTCCTGGACAACAATGGAGCCCATTTAGCACTGAAGAGTAAGACAGACTTTTTACTAGTTGTGCATTCTTTCAGTTTGGTGGTTGATAATACAGATTAACCCAGTATCCGACAGCTTTTGTCATCCACCATACAGTAACCCATGCTACAGTGCAGATTTAAACAAGTCTTTATCACTTAACACGCACGTTTCCAGAAAGCTCTTCTCCTTTTAAGCTCCACATATCTGCAGGCAGTGCATTTTGACTCTTTATCTCCCTTTTCTCTCTCAGTTTTTGTCTCTCTCTCTTTTCCCCGCCATTTGAACCCGGTTACATTTATTAATATTAAAAAGGATGGTTGGTCCTCAGGGCTTCCTCCCTCCGTCCCAGTCTCTGTCTCTCTACTCTCATTACCTGTCTTAGTCTTTGTGTCCTTTTTTTCTTTATTAGTCGATTGTACGGACTGTGTGTGTGTGTGACATCACCCACTGGTTTCACTGATTTCCACAGTTTTCCTTTTTAAATAGTCTTTTGTCTTTTAACATTCCTACGATGATTTTAAGGGATGTCAACGGTTCAAAAGCTCAGACTGATACCTGAGACCAAAAGGCTAAGTAGTATGATATAAATGACAGAAATGCATCAAAACTTAGTCCTTGTTCTGTGCTGCCACTTAACCCTTTTTATGTTCAAGAGGAATTTGTTGCCACAAGCAAAGCTGTATCCTTAGTGTATATTTGTAGTCCAGTTGCTAGCAAATCCTGAAAAATGCCTGTGACATGTGAACTAAAAGATATTGAGAGAACTGAAGTTTGTGGTGTATGAGTTAAACTCATGGCCTGTAGAGATTTGGTGAAAAGCTTTAGTTTTTTCCAAATAATTTTAGGATTTAGGATGTTCTTCATCTTTGGTTTGTTAACAAATGTGTTAACGTTGTAACATCCTAACATGGTGAGCATGTTAAACATACATATTAGCATGCTGACAGCAATTAGCTTAAAACATCAATATGCTTAAGTACAGCTGCATAGAAGCATTAGCTTAGCCACTGACTTAAGCCATTCGGATGAGATTTATTTCTCTGGGGGTGGCGCCATGGTCAATAACTTTAATCCAGTATGTCTAGAATCATTTTTTATTTCTGCCAAACCAAAATGAACTCTGTTTATTTAGAAAATATGATGCTCCTCCTGTATTTCATAACCAGTCTAGAGCAGCATATTTGTGTTTTAAAGATCTCTAAACTATTTCTGTGGGATAATCTTTTTGGATTTTATCTGTCTGTTGGGAATCTCTACTTGTGCTAAAATAGCAGAAATTTGAGGAAAAGTTTTATTTGACCTACTTGAAAATCAATATAACAATCAAATGAATTTAAAGCCGCCAGCTGTTGCAGAGGCAGTTCTGTGTATTCATACATATTTTCACCAATATAAGTATGTTTGTAACTTACCCATGGGCATACAGAAAAGTATGAATGGCTTACTTTGATACTGTGAAATACTTGGGTGCGTAACTGTTCAAGCAGGTTCTTTTGTTCTATGATTTCTATATTTGCCTTTATTTATTTTTCTCTGGTTCTGTTTTGTCAGCTGTCCATTTCTATAATAAATTTCAGCTTAGATTGAAATTGAAACAATGAAGTGTTAATGTTTAGTCTTTTTTGTATTTACATCATAGCACTTCAAGATTAAAAGAGACCTGGACCGACATGATGTAATCTAACACAGTTGACAATCTGGATTTTAGATGCAATGAAACTACAGGAGTCCTGACTAATAGCTGCCACCATTATTTAAATCCCATACACAACACAATAGACATATTCCACTTTTTAGACCCAAGTAATTATTTGTTTCCTACAGAGCTTGATGTGTTTCCTGACATACAGTGGGTGTCTGTGTGTCACACACAGACCTACTTACACAAACAAACAAAGCTTGGTGATATAACCGTGTGCGGATATGTGCCAAGCAGGGGTCAGGATTGCACTCCGCAGGTCAGGGCTGCCACATCTGTCACTCCACTTCTCCCCAGAATATGGTCAGAGAGGGATGGAAGAATGGATGAGGCTGGAGAGAGAGGAGAACAGACTGTAAGAAGGGAAGGGTGGGGGGATAGCAGTAGAGGCTGTCAGGAACAGCTCCCAGGTGTTAATCAGTGTGCATGAATTTTAAAATAGAGTGCAATTGGAGAAAGTTATATAAATAAGTTTTCTGATCTAAATTTTGTGGACCAAAACTTCAATCATTCAATTTTTTTTCTTTACCCATTTAGCTGGGTCTTAGCTTAGATGACTTGATTACTTTTTAGAGCAAAATGACAGCTGTTTCACACTCTGAATTGTCATTAAGCCTGGAGATGAAAAGCATTATGACAGTTAGTGATAAGCCCTGGGGTGAGAGAAAGACTTTGTGTGCATGTGTCAAAATTACAGTTGATTTAGTAATGTCATCTAAGGCTCTGTATGCCTGTGAGCATGTGCGCATCCTTTCCCTATCTGTCAATTGCATTGCTAACACATGTTGCCCCCATCTGGCTGCCTTAAACATCAGCTATCATTACCATATTTCCAGTCCCATTCTTTGTCCAGCTTGTTCTGTTCTGGACAGTAGTAATCATGTGACTACAGAGGATTATCTGATAGAGAGCAAAACTCTTCTGATTATCTGAACATCTAATCCTACAAGAGTCTTGGGTTTACAATGATCCTGCATTACATGTTGAGATAACACAACAAAGCCTAATTTATCACTGACACGTGCTTTGGTTAAAGTGAACACTGAAGCCAAAAGATTTATTACAAACATCTACTGGTAGTCAAATTCCTCACCCTTGGCTAATTAACCCGTAGCAACCATATAAAGTTCAGAATTGTTCCCTCCCAGGTGCAATATTTCAGAAAACATGCTTGTTTCATCATGACATCATCATATTGTTTTTAATTACATGTTACTATGTGCTGCTACATTATAAACCTTGGATATGGCAGTTATCATAGCCACATGGCAATTTGACAAGAATCAAAGAAAATTTTCATGCTCTTGTTTTTTAAAAAACACCTTTTAAAATGAACAGTCTAACTTTTAGAGGTTAAACGTTTCAGACAGCAGGGATCCTGCAGTACAGGTATTGCAAAATTAAAAAAATATGGAAAAAAGAGGAAAATTGTTCTCTTACACAGGAATGTTCAATTTAGTTGTTTAAGGAGCTTGGAAAGATAAGCGTCTGGACTTCTTTAAGTTTCCTTTAAGACGTTTCACCTTCTCATCCGAGAAGTTTCTTCAGTTCTAAGAGCAACTGGTGGAGAGTCCCTGATTTTAAGCCCTATGGGAGAGTCCCCAAGAGGGTCATGGACCTCCGATTGATCCTCTACCTAATCACACGAGCCAAGGTGTGAAAACCGGCATGGGTCACAATCAGCCAAGGTTTTGCGTGTACCCATTGTGAAGCCTAGCCCCATCCTATCATGTGATTTACTGAGGGCTAGGTTTCACAATGATCCTCTATGAGCAAACACTTTGGCAAAAGCGGGAAGGAAAAACTCCCTTTTAACAGGAAGAAACCTCTTGGAGAACCAGGCTCAGGGATGGCTGGCCATCTGCCGCAACTGGTTGGGGGTGAGGGGAGGAAGACAGGACGAAGACACGCTGTGGAAGAGAGCCAGAGATTAATAATGACTAATGATTAAATGCAGAGAGGTGTACGATGAAATATTGTGTCATAATAAAAGGCATAAAACTACTTCACTTCTAGAAAGACTTTGATTTTTAAAATTCACAGTACAGTTTAATGCAACTACAAGGTAGAATATGCAAGTATATCATTACAGTGCTAAATGAGATCAGACACAACAGACTTCTAAGTGCTTAAAGTATGCCGTGTCTTTTTAATCAGAGTATATCATTGAGTCAATTAAATGTTTGAGATATTCCCATTGGACCAGTTTTATTTGATACCTTTTTTTAAAGTGTGAAATCTTTATGTTAAATCTTCTTTTTTAAAAAAGAAAAAAAAGAAACTTGGCTTATCTTTGTCTAATGTTACTATTATTGTTTGATGACCTGAAACATTCAAGTATGACAAGAAGAGAAGAAGAAATCAGGAAGGGGCAAAGACTTTTATCACAGCACTGTTCATTAATGGAAACCAAATCAAATGAAGCTCAGTCTCGCCACTTCAGTCAAGTATCTACTCTTTTATTTCCAAGTGTATATGCTCGAGCACAGAGGGAGAAAAAATGGTTCCATGTGGTCTGCACTGTATATTGGGTATGAGGGGACATCAGTGATGCCTTTCAGCATTCAGTTCCAGTTCATTAGAGGACCAATGAAACACAAGCCTTTGTGCCCTAGTGAATGTCAAAAGTGTTTTATTCCTTTACAGTTCAGTTAACAGAGTTAGTGATTTTTTTCCTCACTAATTGTTTTGATTTTAGCTTTATTATTAACTTTGTATTGTGGCTTTGATTCACTTATTAGGTACAGGCAACAAAAACGTCTTGGCTAGGTTTGGCACTAAAGTATTAGGGCAGCTTTAGGCAAAGAAAACTATATTGCCAGGTTAATACACTAAAAAAGAGTTACGTTTAGGTGCTGAAAATGACTTGGTTACTTTTAGGAAAACATTGAAACACCCCTTCCATTCATCTCACTCGGAACACACGCCAAATCTACCCAAATAACTGACACCCTGGGAATGAGAATGAGCTTAATACTCAGCATTCACACAATAAACACAGACTCAATTACAGGATCCTTATATTTACAATGTTAATTAATGCTGTTATTATGTTATCAACAGAAAATTCAACAACCATCATGAAAATATTTTAAGTGTAAAAGTAAGATGTACTACTTTATTCCGGGGAGGTATATTTCTGTTGCAAGGCTCAGCTTAGCCTGTGGGTCTGCCAAGTTCTGGTATTGTAAATTATGTGCAATAAAAACGATGGAGAGAACTTTTGAGTCACTTTTAAGAAGTCCATTTCTCCGCCTTACTTGTACTTGCAGATAATAACCTGGAGACTTTAATGAAAGTTCTTTTTTTAGTTGGATTTTAATGAAGCCATATGTAAATTTAAATCTCCCTAAACTCCACCAGCACTTCTGTCCCATCATAATGAAGCTCATCTGCTCCCTTTCTTTCTGTTTTTATGGTTTGATCTTGTGCCTGCATGTGCACAGGCATGCACAGGCGCTCACACAATAATTGCTTTCTTTTTTCCCTCTCGTTCCAACACTAGTTCCATCCTTCTGGGGTCTGGTGAACTCAGCCTGGAACCTGTGTGCCATTGGGAAAAGGCAGTCTCCCATCGACATCGAAACCAGTCACATGATTTTTGACCCGTACCTGACCCCTCTCAGGCTCAATACAGGAGGACATAAGGTAAGGGTCACCAAATGAAAATGCTTCCTAATGGTTTTCACGTAGCGATCGAGGAGCTTTAGCTCATGTTTTGAGACAAAACTCATCAAATGTCGAGACACAAGCAGGACTGTCCTTCTGTGACAGTCGCTGGGCTTTAATTCATCAGGGTGAAAGAACACAGACCAGGACACTACCTCTAAATCAAGAAGCAGAGAAACTTTGGTCAGAGACAATGATTCATCTATATCCAAAGGCTTTGAAATTCCCAGCTGCATTTTGCTGCACCAAGGCTCAGGAGGCATTACAATTTTAGCCCTTTACACAGCAATCACAGTTAATCTTTGGAGGAAAAATCCTCTTTAAAGCACCTAAAATCACAGTTAAACACAGCTTGTGGGATGTTGTACTTTTCATCCTGGATTCATTATGACAGTTTGGAAATGTATTTTAGTTATTGGCCATAATAATGTCAGTGTGGGGAAAAGGGGTCTGGCTACAAGAGTGCAAATTTAGCTTTGTCACAAATTTAGAGTGGGCAAGACTTCCAACACCCTGCCTCAGGTGGGGGTTAGCTGGTGGTTCAGGGGCTGGACTGGCCTTGTCCCGGGGTCGCAGCTGGCCTTGGAGGTGGGTTGGGGGGTGGTCAATCTGCCTGCACGTCGGATTGATGAGGATGGGTGTGAACCTTTCTGCATTTTAGAAATTTAAGGTTCTGTCTGAAGGCGGAACAAGGACATATTTTGTAAAAGCAGCTGACAGAAACCGAGAAAGGGCTTATGTGTTAATACATAAGCCCTAGGCTATTTTTTATAGAAATTTGACCTGAAATTTCCCATTCAGTCATCATGAACAGTTACAGAACTGTAAGTACAAACTGCACAACTACGGGGCAAAATTGTTCCCAGTTAACCTCTGGGTGGTCTTGGGTCGATTTGCGGCTGTTTTCATTTTTCGTTTACACGCCATTTGCACTGTGTTGAATGGAATATAGCGAAAGTCTGCAAAAAAAAGTTTGGTCCCATTTACTGTTAAAATTTCAGTATGACTTCCAGAAATTAGCTTCAGTGGCTAAGCTAGCGAAAAACTCACACTATTGGGCTTAGTGGTCGATTTGTGCCCCATTGAAACCCATTATAAACGCTATTTTTCACGGCAAAAAAATTACGGTCAAATCGATCGTGATCGGTAATGCTTCCGCTTCCGCTTGCAGTACTGGCCTTAGAGTTGTAATTTTTTTATTTGTCCACCGGGTGGCGCCCTTGCTCCACATTTGACCCGGGGCTGGAAAACAGCGGGCTGCTTAAAGAGACCTGCGGGGAATGAAGCGTCATTTCCGGCGTGCTGCAGCGGTTTCGCCCGCTGATCGTGCGGGACCATTTTTTGGTCCCTAGGACCATGAGAGGGTGCTTTTTTTTTTTTAGTCAACAGGAAATGACGTATTTGTTGTCACGTGGTATCGGACGTGTGGGCTGGAAAAAGCAGTCCCCGGTGATCGTGCCCCGGTGATCGTCGCGACTTACCCCGGCAACATGCACTTATTTCGGCCTAGAGGAGGAGCATTTGCCGCCTGGAGACCATTTTCTGGTCCTGAAAAAAAAAATAAAAGGCGATCGAAATGACTGTTTGTGCCAATCTTTAGTCCATCTAAAGGCCTAATTATAATAACAATCAAATATTACTTCAAATGTTTTTTTGGGAAAATATTTAGTTTTTTAGTTTTTTTTTTAGTTTTTTTGTAATTTAAAGGGTTAAAACAACGAAAATATAATTAAAACTTTATATGAATATTTCAGGGAGAAGTAGTTTTAAAAGACTGACCAATTTAAAGTGAAAAAAAAAATTAATATTTAATATTTTTATTGCACTTTTTGGGCGTGGTCGATAGTGTGCATTTTATGAAATGCGCTCCTGGAAAAAAAATAAAAGGCGATCGAAATGACTCTTGGTGCCAATCTTTAGTCCATCCAAAGGCCTAATTATAATAACAATTGAATATTACCTCAAATGTTTTTTTTGGAAAATATTCAAGTTTTTTGTTTTTTGGGGCAAAAAAAGCAGTGCGCTCATGTGACGAAACCGGGATATAAAGGGTTAAAATCCGCGAAATGTAATTAAAACTTGACATGAATATTTCAAGGAGAAGTAGGTCTAAAAGACTGGCTAATTTAAAGTGGAAAAAAATATTAATATATAAATTTTTTATAGCACTTTTTTGGGCGTGGTCGATTTGTGGCTCTAAGACCAATAGTGTATGCATTTTTCTAGGACCCCCCCAGAGGTTAAACCTGTAAATTAGAGTGAAAATACAAGCCAGCCGTGGTGATGCTTCTAAATCTGTTCTGAAAAATTCTCACCTGTAACTCCACCAAATGTAATACATCAGAAATGAAAGCACAATAAATGCTGCATTCATTTCAGTCGGAGTAATACCAGACTACTTTTTCACTTCAGTGTGCCACACTCTGAAACCCTCAAATAACAGCAGCTGGTTGCAGTTTAATAACAGAAAAGGCTCACTCCTGCTACAGGGACCACTGGGGTTGAAAGGGATACGGACTGTATTTGAGTTGCAGTGCAGGAAATTTAGGCTGGGACAACAAACCCCCATAAGGCCAGATAGTGAATTTTTCTTAAACTTCCCTCCTTGTGATTTGTAAAAAGAGGCCAAGACTTGACAAATGAGATGTTTATAGCAGAACATTGTTACAGTTGCCACTGTGAATGACATACAAGTAGCTATTCGGGGGCAATAAAGAGAGTAATGTGAGGTCATCAAAAGGTATTGAGAAGCAGGACAACAATTTAACTCCTCGTTTAAATTAGTCCAATTTGCCCATAGACAGGTTGCTATGGTAACTCAGAAAACCATTATAGTTAAAAACTGGGGGAAAAAAGCAATCTTAAATGATAGTGTGTAATGACAAAATAAACTAAACTAAAATATCAAATACTGAAGGTATTTAGTTTTAGTCTTCATCAGCCAAATTTGTCATTACATTAGAAATAAGGAAGCTTTTGCGCTCCCAAAATGTTCATGTTAGCTGAAAGAGGCAGCTCAGCATGATCCAGCCTATGGTAATCTGTTATTACTGGATAAAAGTGGACGGTTTTCAGCTGTAAGAACATGAACTTTTGAAAGCTCATGTTCAAGGTCATCTACTCAGATATGTTGGGATAGACAGAAAGCATTAACTTGACTTTTAAACTTACCTGAATTTTCTGTCAAGGTTGGTGTTGAGAGCTTGGTCTCCAGCTATAACTGAGCAGTTTTCAGTTTCTTTGCCTTTGGGCAAAGAAGGTTCTGGCAGGTTCTCCCAGAAACAACACTGGGAGAACAATGCCTTTATTTCAACATTCATTGGATTGCACACTGTGAATTCATCCCTCGGGGAAACTGTCAACATGCAGGTCTACTGTAGTATCCTGAGGGATCTGAGGGATAAATATTCAGAGAAAACCTTTTGAATTGTGATTTAAAGGAACTTCTGAAAATCTAATAACTGGAGCTACACGAGGTTCACGAGAAAGTATCTTGAATGTGAGATTAGCCAGATTTAAAACATGTAAGGATTGTAATATTTATAGGCCTGTTCTCAGAACTATTTGACATTAACATTGTTCCTTATTCTTAAAAACAAAACAAAAACACAACTTTTTAGCTGCATATATATGAATACAGGGTAATAAGATACATTAGCCAACATAACACGTGTAACTTATGAGCAAATCCTTAAATAAGCAAAGAAAGTACATTGCACAAATCATAGGTGATGAACTATGAATTTTACAAATTTCTCTTGCTTTAACCTGTAATGTAATTATATTTGACATCTACATCGTTGGTTTTCACTTTTCCCTTGAAAGCAGTTCACTACCAGCATTCATTAAATAATTGTTCTTGTGGGACTTGCATATTTCCTTTATTTTCAATAATCCATCCTGAAAATAAGATAAGATAAGATAACCTTTATTAGTCCCACACGTGGGAAATTTGTTTTGTCACAGCAGGAAGTGGACAGTGCAAAAGTTATGACGCAAAAATTAGAATACAATAAGAATAAATACAGTACACAGCTGTACAGAATAGAATAAAATAATATACTATATACAGTAGAATAAAATAGAATAAAAATATACAATAAGATAAAAATAGAATACGAATGCTATATACAACTGAGTAAAAATACAACGATGCCAGAAAAGATTATTGCACTTAGTGTTATTGCACATGTGTGGATGTGTGTGTTTGTTCAGTTAAAGTCTTTGTTGTGGAGTCTGACAGCAGTGGGGAGGAAAGACTTCAAACGTAATGTACATTTTTAACATATCTTCCTTTGATTCAGGACGTAGTCTGTTCTGAATCATAAGTCATTATTTCACAACATAATGTCTTTATGAAAATTTCACTGCCAAAGGCTGCTTTGATCTTGAACAATATGGTGCTTTGCTGTTAGATTTCATTGTTCCCTTCCAAAATCCAGATGCTTTGGTAGCTCAAAATGGATTTAATGTTTTCTAAGGTTTGATGTGATGATGACTGTGGGTGATTCATATCCACAGTTTAATGTCTGAATACTGACTGCCTTCAAGCTTTCTCTCGGAGCACATGACACACATTTGTTTACTTTAGGAATAATGATCATTTTCCTCTGGAACTTTCAAACTTGAGAAATGCTGAATAATAATAATAATAATAATAATAATAATAATAATAATAATAATAATGATGGTATTCTATGTATGTCCATATGATTGGACAAATGAAATATGTCTATAAACTACTGAGGTTACCAATGGGTGTAACTTGTTTATGGTTTAAACTGATTAAAATACTTACTTCAAATAAAAAGCTTTGTTTCTTTTTCTGTATGTAGAAACTGCACGATCGAGGCTAAATGGGATGCTTAATTACAAGATGCTGAATCCTGCCCATTGATTACATGTTTTTTTTCTTTCTCTGTGGCACTACTTGGACTTGGTACTTAAACACTGTTTTGTTTTTTTTTGTTTTTTTTGTGTCCCGTTTGGATCTTTAGCCATCAGAATTGTTGTCTTAAGGCCAAGAAAGATGCCGGATTTATTTTACCAAGTGGATCATCATGGCCTTGCCATATTGGTCCATTTGATTGACCTTTATTATAATTATGAATTTATTTTATTTTCAGTTGCTACAAACGGGACAGACATGTCTGGGGGATAGGACAGGGGGAAAGAATGAAAGAAAGAGAGGGAGAGAAAGAAAACCAAAGGGGAGAAGAGACGGTGAGAAGGGGGGGAAGAAAGAAAAAACAAAAAAACAAAACACCTGGGTCACCTGTATGGAGAAAAAAAACAGAAGAGAAAGCAAACAACAAAGAGCAACATAATAAAAAAAACAGCACCATCACAATAAACTAGCTAGCAGTAGATATCAGTAGATACTAAATAATAAACGATATTGTGCAGCACGCAAGATAGACAGTACACAATATGCTTTGAGGCAGCAGCCAAGAAAGCTGTAGTCCACGTCTGTGCATACCCGTGTGTACACCTGTGTGCATACCTGTGTGGATCAGCATGCTTGTATTCCAAAGGTTTCTCCATGTAACGATCTGCTAGAGGGTGTGGGGGGGCCACAGCCCCGTCCTCCAGGGTATGAAGCAGGTATGGAGGAGATCAAAACTCCAGACATCCAGAGGCCCCCAGAACACAAGAGACCAAGGAAGACCAACAGAGGGGCAGCCGCGCCACTGTCCCAGTAAGAGCTGAGGAGAGTCCCAGATGAGGGCTCACTCAGCAGCCGCGGAGCAGAAGCCAGGGGGAGTTGCAGTGACGCGTCCGTGAGCTCCGCCGGCAGCCAGCCGTGCCTGAGTGACCGAGCCCCAGGCTGAGAGGCCGGGGGCACCCCACCTCCGAAGTGGCCCGAGCGAGCCCCAGGCTCCAGGCCCCGATAAGCGGCCGCCAAGGAGTGAGCCGGTGTGTACCCGGACGCCCACCCCCAGACACAGTACTTAAACACTGCTGATATAATATTTTTAAACATATATCCATGTAGCTTGTTTCTTTATTAGCTCGCCCATCATGTTCCCTTTTAAAGAAGCTTTTGTAGGTGTTCTTTGAAACCTCCAGAAAATATCAAAGTCAGCATATTTGTGTTGTTCCCAGACACTTTCCAGAAGAAGACTCTTTTCCACCACAGAAACCAGGGTTTAAATCAAGAATAAGGATACAGCATTAGCCCCAAGCGGCAGCCTCTGACAAGTATTATTTTCTGAAGGATGATTTTTGGTTATTGTGCCCCAGCATGGCTAAAGGTTAAAAAGGAATGGATATGTGGAATCCAAATTCTGCCAAGATTTTTGTACTTGAACGCAGGCATTCCAGATTGGGCTGACATTCTTGTGCGTACCAAATACTTCAGGAACCTCAGGAGATGTTATTACATATGGCTTAAACATACACTAATTTAAAATTCTGTGGTTTAAAGATCAGGACAAGTGTGACGTACAGAAACATAGATGGATGTTGCCGTGGAGACGTCAGTTACTGACGCGTGTACCTCCAGTTTTGAAGGTGCTAATGGATTTTTGTCTGTTGTCATTTTCAAGCTTTAAAGCAAAACGTGATTAGCAGGCGGTGAATCTGACTACAAAGCTGTTTGTCTGTAATACCTGCTCCTGCTAATCTTCCACCCTAAAGCATATCTTGCTTTACGTATTTGTTTTAAATGAAGCCTTACTGTAATTTACAAATTGGAATTATCATGTTTCATTGATGAAATCGAATCTATATTCAGTCTGTGTACAAAAAATGAATTAATGTACTAGTTATGGCAATGCTGCACACTAATGTTAAATATAATTAAATGGAGTGATGACACATCTTGACACATATAGATGTAAACTGCATATATATGAAGGTGAGATGCTTATGCTTGTCTACTCTTGGATATTTTGCTTAAAAGCATGTTAGACTAATTTATTTGATAAACATTGATCACTTCAGATTCATTATGCTTGGGTCATGGCAGAAAACCTCTGTGTGCACTTGCATCTTTCTGTGCACTTATACTGGAGTTAGCAGTCCGATAGCTGCTGCTGATACTTGGGACGGGCTAAATTCAGAGAAGAGGTTTCCCTGCAGGGATCAATAATGACACCCTGATCATATTTTTTAGGATCAGTGAGCATTACAGTGGTTATGCTCTGTGTAATCTATTACCTATTAAATACATTTTCATATTTGCACAATGACAATTTTAGTCTCTGATTTTTCTGTGCAAAACACTTTTTTTTGGGATGTTTAAATTTACACTTATACCTGCATTACAGTGTATTTTATGTTTGTTACTGTATGTGTCACCCTCCTAAGTCTTTCAAAGACTGTAGGCGAGTGGAGACAGATAGAGGGATGATTACACTCTTAATACAACAAGTGTAACAGAAAGTGCCCACTTCATCTGGTAAATAGCAAAGCCAGGCCACTCATCCACTTAGCTCTTACATTATCACTAGTCTCTTATCTGAGGTTTGTGTATTGACAGCAGTGATACTTAATCCTGCAAGTTTTAAAATCAAGCTTTCAAGCCCCTGTCAGCTTAGTGCAAATTGTTCCCTTTGGAATTTGCTCTGTGTTTAAAGTTATTATGTGTAAATTCTGAACAGGATCGTACACTGTTTAAATCTGAACTAAGCATGCGTTACGTCTCTTGGGTCCTTTTGTTTCATTTCTGTTTATTTCAATTTATAGTGATTAACATTTCACTATAGGACACAGAGAAATCTTAAAGAAACATTAACCCCATAATGCTCTATTTAAAAGGTCTATCCTTATAATTCCCCATGAGACTTGCTCATTGTGATGAGGGCTAAGAAGTGTCACTGGGTTGAGCCCCCATGTTATTCCCAGAGGGAGCAGTGTCAACCACTAATCACAGTCACTGTGACACGCTGTGGTTCAGACAAATATGATATGAGATCAGATGACTGACAGTAGTAGCTCAGGCTCTGCTAATCCAAAGCACCAGGGAATGTAGGTCGTCTGGGCTAATGAAATATCAGGATTACTGAATCACTGTGCCAGGGCTCATCTGAAATAAATTTGTTGGAGTTTTTGTTAATATGCATGCAAATGCGCATATCAGTCCCTTCGTGATCTAATTTGTGACAAAAATAGAGCTTTTTATTGTGTGTTTTCTTTTTTCTCTTCTTTTTAACACAGGCAAGTGATTGAAACTATGACAAAGCACACAGCTAATCGTGCAAATATCCTCTACAATTATTGATCAAAAAGGAAAAATCATTTTTATTGCCCTATCTTGCCCAGAAATAAACAAGAAGTGGAACCCTGAGATACAAGGACACATCATAAACTACGGGAAAGGGAAAATAATAATGAGCAGAAGTGCCATGGGGTGGATGAGCGATACTACTCTGTCTTACCTGTCTGTCAGGTAACTACTTCTTAAAGTGCTTGCTTAAAGTGGCAGTGGTAAGCTTTTCATTCAGATTTATTGCTTTCTGTCTTCTTAAGCGTTACCACCAACTACAAGGAGCAAAGCAGGACGTTCATTGTTTGTTTGTTGTTCCATTTTCCTGGGACATTTTTTACCTCGTTGTAGACAGACGTATATAGACAGAGTGAGTCTCATGGAACTAATCTAAATGTCAGTGTTGCTTTTTTCCTGTACAATCTGCAATCACTGTTTATTCTAACTGAACTTGAATAAAAAAGGAGTCCTCATTAAGTTGTGCAGGTTCAGCATTTTATATAACTGGGTCACTAGCATTCAATTAATGGCCTATCAATTGTCTAACTTATGTCAAGCACAGGTAATGACTTGTGGACTAAGGCAGGCTCACAAGTTATGCCGATTTTCAAACTAATAAATTAGATTTAAGGACAATATTTCCATCTGAAATGTGCAGGTATGAAGTAGTCTAAAACTGACATTTTCAGCATAATGCAAGTGCCTTGAATGTACTTTCCACCACTCTCTGAAAAACAGCAGCATCCCTTAGGTTGTGAACAGCATTTGGTATGAGCAACAGCTTCTTATTCCAGCGCTGGCGATCCCTCACTAAAACAGGGTGTTATAACGATGTAATATGTTCAGCTTTCTGCTTGAATCGGGGATCAAGACATTAACAGCTTGTGACTGCAGGCTGCAAAAACTCTTAGCACCTTTTAGATCCCTCCGGTGTTGTTGTTCGAAATGGTTTCAGACAAAGTGGTGTGTGTACAGTTAGGTTCCAGGGGGCCTTAATCCACCCATGCATCAAATCCACAATCCATGTTGCTTACCACACTAGGCTTAACAGGACCTGTCCTGTGGGATGGCTTTAGCACACAGATGTTTCATTGCAGGCTCTCTGCTTCCTTATTTAACAGTAGATCAGAATTCTCTGTTCTTTTGTGGCAGCCAGGCCAGCTGTATTATGGGAAAGTCATGCAGGATTTTCTCAGAGCTGCTTGATGAACTGTGAAACCATGTGCTCTGGCTTTCCTACATTTCTGGTGTGGGATGGTTTTAGCAGTCGGCAGTGTTCTTTTTCATTCATTTGTTGCAAATAATGTCTTCTTAGATTTCAGTCCTGTGACAGTAGTGATCTGTATCACAGGAAGCTCATGCTGGATTTGTCAGATGACTTCAGACATTTTCAAAGCTGTTGATGGCCTATACTGAGGTTATATGTTATGTGTTATATGCAGTGTTGAGAAGGTTACTTTTAAAATGTATTCCACTACAGGTTACAGAATACATGGTCCAAAATGTAGTTTGTAAGGTATTCCAAATACTTTGGATTACTTGATATATTGTCATGCTTTTTGCAACTGCATGAACGTACTATTGCTGTGTGATTTATTACTATTACTCAAGGCTACTCGCCACCGAGCTAACATTGTTAGCTGGTGTTAGCTGAGGTTAGTTCATAGACTGCAGATTGTTAGACTTGATGGAAAGCATTAACAACCTGCTAGCTGCAAAAATTCATGTGCAGCTCTGAAAGCAACACCAACTAGATTTATAAATCTTTATATAAAATGAGTAACAGTAGGGTGGCCATTAGGTAAGGCTGCACTGTTTGCAGTGATCTCGTATTGAAAACTATTTCTGTATCAGTAATATGTTTTCTTTCTGTCTGTTTCTGTTAGTAATAAATCACACAGCAATAGCACACCGAAGATGTTGAAGTGACACATAACCCAGGTAGGTAGCACAACTACAACAAGGTAGTTGTGGTAGGCTAACATTAGCTTTTAAAAAAGAACTTACTTCCAGATGTTTCCTTAGGTTGGAGTCTTTTGACGCTGAGAGCAGCTCGGCTGCTGGCAAACAGAGTTTGCATTTCACGGTCAGATTTCGCCCATCCCTTTCTTCTTTAAATGTAAAACGGTGTTGGAATTTCCAAGTAAGAAATGCATTCCTGCCCATGCATTGCTGTCTCTGTTGCACTGGTGGGTCCGTTGTGACTGACGACACCAACATTAACAGGACACTTACATTAGAGCTTCTTAATGTGTGTTTTGTTTGGGTTGCCAGCAAAATTACCAAAATTAGATTAAATGGTAACTGTAACGGAATACAGTTACTCATATTTTGTATTTTAAATACGTAGCGCCAGTGCATGTATTCAGTTACTCCACAAGACTGGTTATATGTTCGTACACTAGATTTACTTTGCTCATAAAATAAGGCCACATACAAATTTCTTTTTTAAAAATTTCAGTTTTATTCTGTTTTTAACCATAAAAGTGAATCAGAATGATTTTAAGGTGACAGGCACAAGCTTGCTCTCCTACAGTGTGGATGTCTCCATATGAGCAAACACCTTTATGTGGACCACTGAGAAAACAATAGTTGTATTTGTTGTAGGGGAGAAGCATGGTAGTTACAGCAAAAAGCTCCAAGACTGCAGAATAAAAAAACAAAAAAGAAACAGCACACTTATCCAAAGCGTTTTCTTGTGAGTGACAGCGGCTTAAAAGAAAGAAAAAAAAAACCTGCTTGGGCTACAGTAACCAAGGTAGTGAATGCTGTAGCTCAGGTAAGAAAAAACAGGTTAAACACTAAACAAAGAGTATCAGACCAGAGGAAAAACAGGGAAATGGGCAGATGACATGACCACCTACTGGACAATCATTCATGCAAACACTTTCAAAAAATACATATGGTTTTAACATGGTAAGTATTTAAAAGTGTTGTGTGAGTAACTGAATCTGTGACTCATTACTTTTGGAAAATATGAATATGCATTTAGAGGTGATATGTCTAAACTGGCATATCACCTCTATGAGCTGATAGAGGTGATATGCCAGTTTAGGGGGGATGTGATAAAATCTCTGGTTTAAAAATACAATTCACTTAAACACGGGGAGATGTGACAGTGGAATCTTGAAAAGTTAAAGCATGTGGACCTGTGACAGTGCATCCCAAGACAGTATTGTGTGGCAGAAAGAATCTCTTTGAATTGGTGCTTGGGGCTTTTTGTTGTTGTTGTCATGCTGTGAGGGAATATAATTCATAGATAAACAGGATTCATTATTTTGTAAATAATATAGCTGTAAATAACTAAGAGCAGTTTGTTTTATGTTTTATAATAAAAAAAACAAATTTAATACATTATTATTTTTTCATTTAACCTTTTCTGCATCTTCACTTGTAGGTATGTAGGAAAAACTAAATTCTGGCATCAGATGACATTTCAGTCTATACTTGAACAGAACCGTGTGAAGCTCTTGGGCATTCTGTGTTGCTATCAGATAATTACTCACAACATTTCTCATTTAATGTTATTACTGCTGTCTACACAGACAGATAGACTCTTGTGTCCTCTCCTGTGTTTTCCTGGTTCTAAATGAGAAAATTAGAATTAAATGAGATGACAATTCTGCTTGATATCACTATATTGCTCTTCTATTTTCCCTGCTACCTTTCTTCTGTTTAGGGAGACAAAATGCTGTGCATGCTTGTGTGTCAACTCCTCATGAATTAATTATTAAACCCGTAATAGCTTAGTTCTGTTTCAGCAAGATTTGTTTGCATGTTTAAAACAGATCCCACATATCGTCACCTGTTTTAAGTGTTAAAGGACGTCTCCTGTCTGTTATATCGAGCCTAACTGAAAACACAGAGGACAGGAGACATTACCTTAAGAATACTTAAAAAGCTAGAAGAACACTTTGAAAGACAGGCTGTCTCACAACATGGTTTTCAGACAGAAGAAAATCCCAATATTGAACCTCCTGTTTGCATGCATGTGCAGGAGCTGGAGGACAGGCTGTGCAGCTGCAGTCGAGATCACACCACTGTGAATGCATATGTGTGTGTGGTAGGAAAAATTACAATTATAACAAAATACTCACTGCCTGTCTCTTATAATTCATATTAACATTTTGGGAGTGTAAACAGACCCGCTGCTAATAAAAACGCCTCTCCCTGTCAGAGGCAGTCATGCCTGAGTAACGTTGTGTCCTCTGCTTCTTTCATATTTTTATTGTTTTTTTTTGTTCGTCTATTTGTTTATGTGCTTTTTTTTTTCCAAACTGCTGGAGGTGCTAGAAAACAACAAAGGAAAGGTTAATAGGATTCATCCTCTGAGTGGTGTATGGAACCATATAAATGTTTTTGTAAACACAGTTTTTGCAGACCAACAAGGTAGAAAACAACCCTCTTTTTTTCTGAATTTGTTTCGAGGTTCGGACACTTTACCCTTCTCCATGTGTTGGCCAATAAAGCTACTGTCCGCCAGTGAGCTAATCACATCAATTAAAAAATAATCAATCAATTAATAATAAAATTAACCCAAAACCATCAATGTTGGACAGGTACACGTTTTTTTTTTTTTAGTAATTTTGCCTTTGTGCACCAACTCACTGGATTTCTTTTTAAATTAAACAGTAGAAATGTGGCTTTTGGCTTTTGCAGGGGATTTAATAAAAACATGCCATTAACTATTTCAAAATTGTAGCTGTTCTTATAAAAAGCCATAATGGGTCATTGTCCCAAAAATGTCTGGATCTTATTGCATAAATTTAACAGTAGTGGTACCTGGTGAGAAATACCGTTCACCTTGCCAGAGCTACGTAGGACCACAGAGCTGCTTAATGTGATTTGTTATTATTGCTGCTGCATGTCACCCCAGGATAAGCACAATGCTACAGTTCTTTATTACAGTTCTCAGAGTTTTGATGACTGAGTGCCATTTATGGGAAACTGTGTATGATTGAGGGTTAGGTTTCCCGAGCTGCACAGGAGAAGCACACACGCACGCACACACACACACACACACGCACACACGCACACACACACACACACACACTAGTTTCTGTGGGAGGTCGTTTGTACAGAGTAATCTGATTAAGAAAATCGTTGATAGTACCGTTTTTTGTGATGAGGATGTTTTTTTTTTTTAAATCAGGGTTTGACATTTATGTGTTGGTTTACCGTTTTTAAAACTTTAGTAAGGCTGGTGTTAGGCTGCATTGTTAAAAAATAGTTTAATATGACGACTTGTACAAAGAGGATCTTAAATACAAAGTTTTGCCATCTGTAGATAGCACGATGCATGCTTAGACAAAGTAGTTTGTGTTTGTGAGCTGTGTGAGCCACATAATTATTACTTAAGACCTTCATTGCTGTCACTTGGATTTGGTGATGGTGAAAGGCAGTGGACTCCCTGGACAGGTTGCCAAGCTGTGACAGAAGCATTCAAAAGCGTTATTTGGCTTTGTGTCTGCCTTTTCCCTCACCAAATCCTGACATCTGACAACAATGACTCATTACACACAATGCTGTCCAGTTACTTACACTGTGTGATGTTCCAGTCTAACCATATGAGATGGGCAGGATTTCTCTGACGGTCAAAGAAAACTAAAGGGGTCTTAGAGGTCTTTAAAAACTGTAGTAAGAGTTAAATCCTCTGTTTGAGTCTTGTTTCATGATTAATGCTCTTGTGCATCTGCTGAGCGAGAGCACATAACATGACCATCTGCGCTGGCGCGTGTGCATGCGTGTGTGTGTTTGGAAATATGCTGGAGAGAGAGAGAGAGAGAGAGAGGGAGAGAGAGGCAGGCATGCGTACAATTTATGTGTGAGAAAATTATATCAAAGATTGAGGGGGAATGTGAGCGTGAGTGTTTGTGTGACAGATTGCTTCTGGGTGTATGTGCAGGTTAAAGAGTCAAAGAGAAAATTGGACAACTTTGACACTGTGTGTGTCTGTCAGTGCGTATGTGTGTCTGTCTGTGTGTGTCTGCGTGTGTAGTATGTTATCCAGTTATCTGGGCCAGCCTCTCTTTCAGCCTCTAGCTCCTTGTAAGCAGAGTTTCCTCAGAAGCTGGTGCACAACAGATTGGTTGTTTTGGCTCCTGCTGTGAGCAGCAGATTTCTTTGTTGCTTGGAAATACACAAACCACATTTACATAAGTCTTTACTGTATAATTCTCACTGTTTCCACACATTCATATAGGTGCAAAAAGATATTATAGACTCACCAATTAATTACTGGAGAAAAGTCAGCTGAGGAATGTGTACATTTGGGATGTCGAGGATTACATGTATAATAACAAAAGGCAGCAGTTGCCCGTCTTCAGGTCTTGCCATCCAAAGCACAGACTTAATTAATTATATGAGAATGGGGCCTCGGCCCTCCACCCAGGAGGGACGGCCCCAACTTCCTGTTCTTGACTGACAGAAGTGGACCTCTTTCCAGTCTTCTGATATATCTGATCCACCTCAAGCATCCCCATGTAGGGCATTCAGATTTACTGAAGAGCCCTGTTGTGTTAACTTCTTAACAACCACCAGGGGTAGTGTTAGGGATAGGACTAAGCTACACTGTTAAAAAAAACATATTAAAAAACGGTAATATTCCGGCAGCTGGGGCGCCAAAATACTACCGTAAAATAACAGAAAATAACTTCCTCATAAAAATGTGGTTATTTTCAGTAATGAAAATAGTTTGTTGCACTAATTTTGCATGGGATTATGTTTTATTACATTAAAGTGATTTAACGTTAATTTACATTTGAAATGTGAAATCACAGTCTATTTACGTAACTTTAATGATATTCTAGAAGAACAGAGCAAAACTGTAAAATGCAGTAAAATACTTTTATATTAGGATTCTTTCCTACAGTGCTGCCATGCCCGCGACCTTGTGGTAGTTAGTTCACATTCATTGGCCAATGCTTAGCGTCATGTTATTATGTGTCCCAACATCCAATGGCATGTCACATTGTTTTCATGCCCACACCCTCACCCCAGGTGCAGAGGCCTATTTCTGTTCAGGAATGTTGTGAATACTTTGAGATTTATATTAATTGCAATTCCTACCTCTACATTTATTTTTTAAAATATATAATTAGCACAGCGTGGCCGTGCAATGTTTTATATGTTTTTTTTAAAGTTTTTATTCCTATTAATTATATGTTCACTTGTTGCCTCTGAATTATTGAATCAGACCTAGATGACATGACATTTTCAGCAAAATTAGAATTCAAATACTCCTTTAATTATTGATTATTCTCATTAATTTTCAATCATTTTATATATTTTTCCATAGTATTAAATTTGAATTTAACAGATCATTCTCTCACATAACAGACAAATATTTGTGAAATTATGATACATTTCTGAATGTATTTTTACAAACTAAATATACATATGTCCAAAAAAAATATTTAAAAAACAAGTAAATTGTGTTTTACTATATTTACAGTGATGTTATTTTACCTTTGACATTTAAAATCACAGTCTACTTATGTAAATTTAATGTTATTCTAGAAAGGCAGTACAAAACTGTAAAATATACAGTAAGATACTTTGACATTACTATTTTTTGGAACAGTGTATATCTATACCAAATTGAAATCATGTAATTGAAGACCTTTAATAACAACATGCATGTGAGAGACTTGATTAAAAAGGTGACATATTTTAAGTTGAACTTGTTTATGTTGTAGCAGCTTAAATTACTGATTTATATTTGCTTGAACTAATCTCTGCTGACCTCTCTCATTAACCCTTTCCCCCCCTAAGGGCTGCTCCCTGTTGGGAATTGTTCGTCCACGCCATTCTCTATTGCATATGTTTAAATCAAGGCCCGAATTCAAGCCTTTGAAAGTTTGAGTTCAGTCCACATATTACGTTGGGTTTACAATTTCAAGAGAAGTCGGAGACAGAGTGCTTCTTTAATGAGAGCGCTTCCTAAGACAGCGTACTCCTTTAGACACTGTTCTAAAGAATATCGTATGATTTGCATGACCACTTTGAATCCACACACCAGGAGAGATATAGAATGGTGGGCGGTGAACAGAGGCTTTCAGTAAGTCACCTTACAGAAAGAGCCATGCAGCTACAGCAAATACTTTTTTTCTCCTTGAGCCAAATCTCAAAGGGATGGAGATATAAAGGCAGGTTTCATCATTACAAAGGAAATAGCTGAGTCAAGGATTTACAGAGACACTGCAGACTTTATTTGGAATTTTTTTTCTTCTCTTTCTCTCGCTCTTTTTTTTGCAGGTCAAAAGGCTGGAACAGATCAACTGTAGATATTTAACTTTTTTATTATTAAAAAGTCCCACAAAGCCACTGATTTGTGGTGTGCAGAACTTTGAAAGAGGCTCTGTGACACAGAGAAATATGTGCAAGAGACATGACAGAAAGTTAAGAGATATTCAGTTGTCTGCATGGAAGCTTGTAATCAGAATGCATTATTTAGCTTCACTAGTATGATGGCTAAACAAGACAACACTGCTCTGTGGTAGCTGCATTCTGAATTTCTCATTAGATTAAAGCTTTCTTACTAAAAAAGTTTACCTTGTTTAAATGCGGGCAATCTGTCATTCAGGATCATCTTCTTATTCACCTCTGGATCACTTTACGCATAGCTTGATAGGAGTCTGCTCCACAGCTTTGAAAACGTTTAAGCTTTGTTTGATTTTAATTGGAGGAAAATCCAGTGACTGGTCAGCTTTTGAGCAATATGGTGTTGATAAAAAACAAAAACCCGCAGAGACAGCATCCCTCTCTATTTTTAAGATCGGACTTTCCTTTGTCATGAAGCTTCTAGTTAAGAGTGGATGACGTGACCCTAAACCATCCATTAGTTATGCGAGACTTCATGTGACACATTGTAATGCAGTGAGCACTGCTTCTCTGCTCACCTCTTTTTACCCATGTGTGTGTTTAGACGCCACTGCAGCATGTCATTAATTAATGTCATTAATTGGTCCTATTTTTGTCCCGTCTCCCTACGCTCGTTCTTCTTTTCTCTGCCTAACCGGCTGCAGCAGATGTCTGACCCGTCCTGAGCCTGTTTCTGTTGAAAGTTTCTTCCTATTAAAAAGGAGTTTTTTCTTCCCGCTGTTGCAAAGAACTCACAGGGGAATACTTTAGCATCTTTACCTCACAGTGTAAAAATCTCTGAACCTTATTAGCTGCCACAGCAATCAAGAAAATGTTTTGTTTGTATATAGTTCTTTATATTGCTTTCTTATTGTTCTTTTTTAAACAGCGACTTTTATCCCTTGCTGTTAGTTGGTAGTCATCAAATAGAATTTGGTTGTATCGTCCTACAATTTCAATCAGATAATCATATCTTATATTATTAATGCACTCTGCCATGATTTGTTGACAACCTTTAGAGTTATTAATACTGAAAAATTTAAAGTGATGCTTTCAACTAATTAACAAACACTATGTAGTATATCATAGATGGATTGCTAAATTTAGCATTTAGCTATACTAATGATTCGTAAATATTCCTCATTTTATTGTGTGCAGTAAAATAATGGCTGCATGATGCAGAGTTTGATTTTCAGAGTGCATTTGCCTCATTTCCTCAAAGCACCCAAACTGAAAATTGATTCGTATGAAGCATATTCTTTCTACTGAGATGACTATATTTGATTTGGGGCTGAACTGTCCCTTTAATGGACAATCGACAACAATATTACCTTGCAATCTATCTTGCGTCAACTTGTGACCATGTTCCACTGAAAAGGACTTTAACTTCATTACATCCGACGCAGTGACAGGGCGACCTTCACATTCACAGCAAAGAGACGCTACAGAAAGGTGCGATAAGACCTCCAAATATGACAAATGACTATCTTCACAAAGACTTGCTCTGCAGCATGCTGACATTTTACTAATAGATTAGACAGTACATGTGCGTGTGCATGTGTGTGTGTGCATGCGGTTTTGAAGTGACAATTCATTAGTCTTCTCCTCTCTGACTCCACCGCATAAATGCACGTAAAGGGAAACATGCACACACCCACGCAGTCAAACAGTAATTGATCAGTGACGACAATCTCTCATTAAGAAACCCTGGCACAATTTGGAATTTATTAAAAGCATTCAATTTTGATGCAAAATTAATTGATAATAATATGAAAAAGTCCTCCTTAACTAGATGCAGAGTTTAAGCTTTGAGGCCAAGAGACAAATTAAACTCCTCCGTGTTTGTAATTGGTGATTGTGGTACATTTGCATCATCCATTTGATCTGATTTGAAGTTCGCCTTGAAGAGTTTGTTAGTGTGGCAGAGTGGGTCCTTGTGCTCAAATATCCTCTTCTGAAATACTTTATTTCTCAAGGAAATGCTTTTAAAAACTAATTCAGACATCCTTCACAGAACTTAACTTGCTTTAAGCAGAAGCTATAACATGCTCCGAGTTGAGGAAAACGGGGTCAAATTAATAATTGATGACTTGGCTTGTTTTTGTGAAGATGTCTTTAATGCACAACTGTGAAAAAGAGCTAACAAAAGTTATGTGAAATTGCACAATTCCATAAATTCATTCCAGTTTTGTTTATATGAATAACACAAATATCATTGTGAACCGGGATTGTAGTCCCAGAAATAGGAAAAATAATCCAGAACAAATAATTAATTCATCTTTTTCTGATTTCTTAAGCAGAAATGGTGAAACAGCATAAAAGGCACTTTGACGCTCACCCAGCGTCTTTGTTGAAAGTAATAAATAGATTTAGCGTGGTGGGTGTTGGGCAGTCTTGCTGACAGGTATGCAGACAGACACTGAACACAAACTGAAAATCTGAGATCTGTAGACTCATTTGCTAAATCCTCTGGTAATATTTTAGGTAATTTGTTATTTTTTTCATAGACTAAATGATTTGTTGATTAATTAAAAATAAACAGTATTTAGTAAAACAACACTGGTCTGCAAAAATATGTTTAATTTGCTTACTGGGAATAGACCAGATTTTTATTTAGTTTTTTCACACTGATTTCAGATATGAAATCCAATTGAAGCTTGCACGTTAGGTTTAAAAGGACATATATATCACTGGCATTTTTGACACTATATATATACATATATATTTGACACAATATCAGTATGGTATATCACCACAATATTAACATTTAAACTACTTCTCACCTAAATTGTTTTACGTTTATTCTGAAAACAAAGCAGTAAACAATACCAAAGATGTGTTAAAGCATGTTTCTGTCAGTTTGAAAGTTAGTATGCTCACAAATGTTTGAGGCACTTGCTTTTTGCATACTGCACATCCATCTCTCTTTGCAGGAACTAACATAACTCAGCCATCGTGCTCTGATTGAATTTTTCCTGTCGGCTTTCCATTACTTTTATATCTTGATGAAATCTCCATGCTCATCACTGACATCACCCAGATTTGGTGGGAAAAAGTTGAGATGAGAATGTAAAATGCGCATCTTCAGTGACATTCTGGCACTCATTAGCAGATATGCTTTCAGCATGTTATCCACAGGCTCAGCATAAGTCCCTGCTCTGTGATTGCCAAGAAAGTTTGGACAACTTGCACCAGTGCTTCCCATGCTGCTGATTCAGTTAGCTTCAGTTCTCCTTTGAAGTCATTGTTGAGCATCGGTTCACAGATTTCAGGGCCAACAAAAACACCTGGCTTAACATTGGCTTCGCTTTTCTCAGGAACAAACTTGTATCTTAAAGCTGAAATGGATCCTAATTTTCCAATTCTTGGAACATCATAACTAAAAAAACTGAAAAGACGTGCTAATATGGCTTCTACAAGTGATTTTATCAAACAGTGATTTGATCTGTGCCTAAGCACATTGTTTAACACTTGCACACCACCTTCAGTGGACACATCAGGGACACCTCGGGTTCAGTTTTGTAAAAGATACTTTAATCGTATGCACCAGGTACTGGTCCACCAACCTTCTGATTGGCAGACAACCTGCTCTATCACCTGACTCGTAGTCACCCCGAGTTTGTGCAGGTGACATTACTCCCATCCAAATACTAACCAGGCCAGACGGTGCTTAGCTTCCAAGATCAAATGAGATCTTTTTATCACAATAATTATGTCACATCAGCACCTGAGTGCTCGTCAGTATCTGCATGGGCAAAGTTTTGGTTTGAGCGAAACCTGTTAGACACTTTATTTCCTACATTATGGCTAATTTCTGTGCACCGATTTGTGCATTTTGTGAACTAATTTATTATAGAAATGTCTTTGGTCATTTATATCAGTGTTGATGACTGAGTACCAGTTTAGTGAGCCAGTATATGAATGAGTATTGCAAGAGAAAAACACATATATTTAAGCATGCCTAATTTGAATTTTGTAGCCTGTTTCTTTTGTTATATTGTGGTCATTTTCATGATGGATTGTATTTATATATCTCCTGTTGTATTTGTTAATGTTTCCTGGGCTCCATAGCAATACATCACAAGTGTTCCTTCCTTTGTGCATGCTAAAAAAAATGATACAGATATTTGTGCAAAGTTTAATGAGTTTACATCTCAGATACTATCTTGTGAAGTTAGACAGAAGGCAAGAAGGTCAGGAAAGATTTCCCATTGTCCTGCCATTTCATTTAGCCTCTTTCATCATTATAAACGGGCCCATCTGTGCACTACACCAGTGGAGTGGGGCAGTTTGTGATGGATCACAACAGTTTGAGTTTTACCAGTAAAGACTCATTATTATTATTATTATTATTATTATTATTATTATTATTATTATTATTATTATTATTATTATTATTCTGAATCACAATTTGGGAGTGCCCCAAAATCTACATCTTTTAAATCTAGAAAAATAGGATAACTTGTTTGAATATAAAGCATAGATGAAGCATAAAGTAAAGCATAGTAATTGTGAGGTGCAGTAGGAGAAGCCCCATGGCACTTCTAAAAACACCTATCCATGATTGCAGATGAGCTTCACCTGCAAGGACAAAATTGTAGAGAAAATCCTCAGCACGTTTTATGTGGGTAGACTGCACCTGTAAAGTCCTGATTTTGGAATTGTTAAAGAAGTAATGGTGAAATCTTCAGGAGTAATCAGCTATAAAAGTTTCTTCAGTTTCCTGAACATGTGATGAGGAGAGCGATCGCAGAAGAGTAAAGAAGGTGCAGGTAAAGACCAGACAAGAGAAATGTCAAGAGCACACGGAGTGGAAGGAGAAAACAAAAGAATAGACAGAAAGAAAGTGTTTTGGAGAACACGACTAGAGAGGAGGTTGGTAGAGATGAGAAAGGAAAAAACACGGGAACAGACTGGGAGATGAAGGAATAGAGTAGATGGAATTAGACAGAGGTGAGCAGGGGGTCATTCACACAGAGAATTAATCATTTTGACAGCCTATCTGTCTCCCTCTCTCTGCCATTTATACACACACATAAATCACATGCTTTCCCTCAGCCACTTAACCAATCCTTGCTGTAGAGTACTAACACACAATAAACTCGAGACTTTCAGTTCAGTAAACCTTCTGAGGTCTTTATACAGTCAAACAGATGACGAATAAAGAGAAACCCTTAGTCAGAGCTTTTGGACGTTTACATTTTTCAAAATAAATGATGAACATGTCATTTATATGCATTATGTTAGTCTTCTGTGCTGTTCCAGAATGTACTGAACTGTGACTTCTCAACCGACCTCACACAAAATTGTCAACTTTGTCTACTGGTATTAAATGATGGTGCATTGCCCCTGTTTGATAAACAGTATATTAGCAAACACAACCTGGTCTATAAAAAAAGGGACACTGTTTTTAAATGATCTTAAACCCAGTTTATCTGCTGTAAGCTTAGATTGGATTTACAGAAATATCTGTCCTGCCCTCTTTAGAGTCAGTGCAGGGTCCAAACTGGCGATTCCAGTGGGCTTGTCACTATGTTTAATGTATGTTTTTAGCATTAATTAATATGTTTAATGGGTATTTAATCCAGCTGCTGATTAAAGATGTGACCCTTGTCTCAAAGGAAAACCTTGACTTGACATAAATGATTTTCCTTCTTATTATGTAGTGCTATTATAGGCTGTCATCTATGTATCCAAGTGCTAAACTTTGCAGTTATACGTTTCTGTCGCAGCTCATTCACTGAGAAACACAATCTGGCCAAGGTGATACTGGACGTTGGCGATGGTCCTCTTTTAGATGTAGAGATGTAGTTAGATTGGCCATTGAATATGTTGGACTTTTATCAGCCTGGAGACTCAAGTTAAGTTGCCATTTCACCACCAACTTTTAACTTTGCTTTCACTCAGTGGTTAGTTTTGCTAATTCATTTGCTTTTGTAGTTTTAGGTGATAAATGGTTTGGTTAATGGTTTTGGTTAAAAAGTGCTTCATCGCTCCATTAATCCTCTACGTTGATATTTATTCAGTGCAAAAATTACTTTACAAATGTCTATATGTGATGAGTTGAGAGTGGAAGACCATTCTCACTATTGTCAGAACACTGTGGTTACAAGACAATAACAGTAACAGACTGAACTATATATAAGAAATAGCTCTAATATATACAAATAGCTTAATTATAAATATCCAGAATCTTACAGAGCTGAAACATGACTGTCATTGGCTGACGTGCCACAGCATAGATGTCAAAGGCACCTTGTTGGCTTCAATCTCCTTTACACCCACTTAGATCTCACTTAATACTGAGGACAAAAATAAATCAAAGAACATTTTTGTATGAAGTCCCAGTCCCAGCGTTTTCCTAATAAAGCCTTCCAGTAAAATACTGGCCAAATATATGGCAGTTCAATATAAGCCATGTGCAATATATGGAAATCAGAAAAATGGTGAAGTCAACATTTGCAGGAAAGCGCAGGAGTCACCTAAGCTAGCTATGTGCACCTTTCAAGAAAATGATTAGCAGAACCTAAGCAGCTCCGAGGTGTTCATGCTGATATTGTGACTGTTTTCCAACTTTGTTGTGAGAACACAGAACATGTAATTATAGATTGGATCAACAGTCATGATGTCTACTTCAGGGGAGAAAAAAAATGTGCGGAAAATTTGAGGGAATTCCAGTAAGCTTGCTTGAACAGCACGTTTGCATTTGATATGGTGGACAAATCAGCCAGTGGATCTTTATCCTTCTTCAACACAAATTAGCCTAAGAACTAAAATGTTACACCCTCCACTAAGTTGGACTCAGTACTTGTTATTTATGATCTTCCTTGAGTTTAAACATCTGCTAACATTAAAAAAGTAAATAGGCCAGTTTTCAGTAAGTGGGCTGAAATACCTTTGAGACCAAATGACCCAGAGACCACGAGAGATTCTACTGACCAGTAAACTTTCAACTGAAAGCTCTTGAGGCAGTTAAAGCTTTTCAAGGCCACAGATATTCAGCATGCAGGGTTTTCAGAGCACAGAACGGTAGAAATTGTAAAAAACGAGCAGTATTTGATCATCCTGATTGCAAAGAGAGGGTTATTTTGCAGTAGTACAGTCTTTCAGTATATGTTAAAGACTAATATCCATTTATTTAGAGATGAGGGTAAACTGGATGATGGTGAGGAACTTGTTTGGATGTGAAAAAGCACTGAAAAAGGTATAATCTTCAAAACTAATAAAGCAGATGTTGGTAGTCTCTCCCAGGCTGAAGGTTACATGGGCCATTGCTCCTCTTCTGATAGAAATCAATCAGATTAATGATTCCCTCACGAACCATTTCTATGAGAGCTACATAAAAGCACTGTTTAGATGTCCTGGGTCTTCTAATGAGCAAATAATTATTTCAACATGTATAGAATAAAGCAAGGCTTTATTAAAAACAAACTATTTCAAGGTTTCCAAGCTGCAGAATTAGTCTTTTTGCTTCTGTGTACTCATAAAGAGGCTTAACCACAGAACTCATTCAGTGATCTCCTTCAACTAAAAAATGGTGATGCTTTTATCAAAAGAAAAAACAACAACAACGGCTTCAGCGGTGCTTACAAACATTTAACGTTTAATTCAAAAATTATTTGTGAAAGGTGAACACACAAGGCTATAAATATGTAGCATGGAGATCAGGACAGATAAAATGATACAGACATACAGACTAAATGATAAAGACATCCGGCTTTCAAAATCTAGAGCTGAATAGTCAAAGCTTTTCCCGGGAGTCAGTTTGACCCCCTCCGGCAACAATTGCAGCAATGGCAAGTATGTCAATTCTTGTTTTTTCTAATAATGTGTTACATCTTTGTGTTTCAGGTTCAGTTTTAGGGGTCTTATTATTTTTAAAAATAATTTAAACTATTTTGTTAGAGGTCATAAAGGCAAATATATATTTTACTACTAGCGAACAATGGGTACAATAAAACACAATAACCAACACATCCAAATAGTTTTATTATTATAGAGCAAGAAGAGGTTAAAAATGAATTTTGTATTATGTGTTGTTTGAGTGATGCTAAAATAAGGAAGGTATAAAAAATAGAGTGCTCACTATCAAAAAGAGTGAACTGTCTAAATAAATACACAGTTAACTACAGTAACAGTTAACAGAATATGTACACATTATACAATTAAGTTGTTTTTGTGAAAGTTGAACGGTGACAGTCCATCACTCTGCCCAGCCCTGCCTCTTCCTCCACCAGACCTGCAGCTGCTGCAGTCTCTTTTTCCACCGTAAAATTTGCTCTGCTGCATCTGCAGCCCTTCACGTCCTCAGCTCTGCTTCTCAGGCCTGACTTGGCCGGTGTGCTTCACGAGTTACTCTTCAGTTGCTCGGATTAGTTTAGCACAGTCTGGTTCAGCTATGGGAATGAAACCCAGCTCAGTATTCCATCTCTGACCCATTCAGCCCTGTAATAATTATTCATATATCAGTCAGCTAGCTTTGGCTTATCAAATAGCAAACTTTATATCAAAATGTGCATAAATAATATGTGTTGCTGGGCAGCCAGGCCTGCCACAACTGTTGCATGCAAAATTTCCAATGGTGGTCATAACGACTCCTCTGGCAGTTCAAAGAATAAATTATGAATTGAAAAAAAAAAATTCAATAAATAAATGTTTTTTATTTCCATCTCATATAAACAAAAATTCAAGATTTATTAATATAACTTACTTTGAGAAAAGTTATAAAATAAGTGAAGATGCAGTTTATATATAATTGTTGCATAGCATCGAGCCCATTAAAAAAGTCTGATTAATAATTGTTCAAATAAATGAAAGTCTTTTTCTAGAGACATTTAAACAGCACTTTTGACTTTTTAGCCAAATCTCAACTTTGTTTCAGTGTTTGTAGTCACTGAGTTTTGAAGTGGAACAATTTCTAAAATTAGAGATTAGATGAAACTTTATTAATCCCTCGGGTGGGTTTCCTCCGGGAAATTCAGTGTATTTTCAATAAGCATGTGAAAACACAAATGGAATTTTTTATGGAATTCAGTGAACGAGCAAATCTAAAAACAATCAATGAACTGAATTGAAATAACTACCATGGCTCATAAAATTAAATCTAATTAAATGTATGCACAAACTTCTGAAACAATATAAGAACTTCCTCATCTGTAGATTTAGATTTTGAGGTCAGTTTTAACCACAATATTGACGTAAACTGAGTTACATAACTGTACTAAATTGATGGTTAACATTTTAATTTTGTAAAGTGGTGTAATACAAAGAAACACCTAAATCCAGTACTTCCATACTGGATTTTAAAAATGGTATAGTCATCGTTTGTTGAATGCTACGCTAGATTTGGAAGATAAAAAACACTTTGATGTTTTTACATCCACCACAGAAATTTTCATATGTAGACTGAAGAGTGCTTAATCTAAAAGCTGAACTTCTGATCTCAGATTTGAAACTGGCAAAGTTTAGAACTTTTATAACTGGATTTTCTTTTTAATCCAATATACCTTGCATAGCTGCACATTCTGCCTCCAGTTTCTAGACTCAAAATAGATGACTTGCCAAAAAAAAAATCGTGCTTTCATTTCTAGTACTGTGACTCACTGACTTTTAGGCTCACTGTAAACAATCACGCTATATAAATCTTTAAATGAGGAAGTGAAATTAACTTTGAAAATGTTTTTGTTGGAATTAGAGTACATCAAAGTTAACGGCTAATCACATTTCAGAGTTCACATTACAATAGACGAGATCAGGCTGCTGCAGATGAAGCAGTAAACATCTTTTCGAAGAAGTGTGGATTAGCCTGGTAAGAGATGCTCAGCCCTGCAGTGTTGTGGCTCTTTATCATATGCGCGTAGCAGAGATCCCTAAGGGAGAAAGTGGTTGGAAAATCACAGGCCTCTAGCAGCATAATGCTGTGAAAGAGCAAGGAAAGCAGAGCTTTCTACTTAGCGTTCTACAGCGTGATAATTAAGCCCATCGTGTCAACAGAGGGATAGCCAGAGAGCTTGTCTCTAATAGATACTGGCAGAGCAGAGGACTTAAATTAAAACCTCAGCCCTCACTATGTGCTTATTGGGTTACATGCATTATGTAGTGGCCTATTAGAGTCCAGGCCCAGGTGGACTTTTAAATATTAGCATTTCATTTCCCTTAGTGTTGCTCCGAGGAACTGAAGCTCTTCCTAACCCATTTCTTTATCTGCCCAAAAGTGTTTCACTGTCTCTCAAACTCTCCCTCCAACCCATTTTTCTCTGTCAATCATTGGTTTGGCTAATCAGTGCCCAACTCTGTCCATTTCCTTTTCCATCACAGTTTTCCTTTCTTTGTGTTAGTCCTGGTAATTCTAGCTTCCTTTGTCATTCTCTTGTTGGTTCTGTAATTGTTTGACTGAATGATTCCTAATTTTTCATCATCTCGTAATTATTTTTGAGGGGTTATGATGTATGTGGCTAATGGTATGCAACTTGCTCCCTCTTATAGAATTTCTTTTCACTAAAATGATAATCTGTGAATTTCTTATTTGTATTAAAGGCAACTTCAGGCCTTTTCAGATGCAAAATGGTATTAATGAAAAGTTTCAGTCTGGTTTTAAACCTCGCCACAGCACAGAGACAGCCTTACTTAGAGTTTTTAATGATCTTCTTTTAACTGTTGACTCTGGCTATTCCGTGGTTTTAGTTTTACTTGACTTGACTGTTGCTTTTGACACAGTTAACCACAACATTCTTTTATCAAGATTGGAACATGTTGTTGGTCTCAAAGGTACGGTTTTAACTTGGTTGAAATCCAACCTCTCAGAGAGGTCGTTCTCTGTTGCTATGGGGCAACACTACTCAGCTTCTGCCCCTATTTATTGTGGTGTGCTTCAAGGGTCCGTGCTCGGTCCTTCTCTTTTCTCTTTGTACATGTTGCCGTTGGGATTAATTTTGAGAAAATACAACATCTCTTTTCACTGTTATGCCGATGATATCCAGATTTATTCACCTCTGAAATCTGATGTGTCTGCTTCTTTGCAACCTCTGTTCAACTGTTTGCATGAAGTTAAAATTTGGTTATCACATAATTTTCTTACATTGAACGAGAATAAGACCGAAATCATGGTCTTTGGTAGTCACACTCCGCTAGACCAGTTAGCTGATGCCCTAGGCCCTCTCGCTAGCCATCTCTCGCTCACTGTAAGGAACCTTGGAGTGTTCCTGGATGGCTCTTTTAAACTTGAGAGACAAGTCTCCACTGTGGTAAAAAACAGCTTTTGCCAGTTGCGTCAGATATCTAAAGCAAAGCCGTTCCTTCCTTTAAAGCAGCGGTCCCCAACCCCCGGGCCTCGGACCGGTCCGTGATTCATTTGGTACCAGGCAGCGAGAGTTGAGGCTCAGGTGTGAGATGTATGGTTTTCAGGGTTTTTATTGGTTTTCAGCGTTATTTTGTTATCGTTTTTATCTTTAACTCGGTTTTCCTGGGTCTTTTCACGTGTGTTATGAATAAATCTTATTTTTTTCGGTACCGGTACTAGTTTTATTTTGTTGTATTTTTCCGCAACACCTTAAAGGCCGGTCCGTGAAAATATTGTCGGGCATAAACCGGTCCGTGGCGCAAAAAAGGTTGGGGACCGCTGCTTTAAAGGACCTTGAAAAGCTTATCCACGCATTTATCACATCCAGATTGGACTACTGTAACTCCCTCTACTCGGGCCTCCAACACTCTTCTCTTTACCGGCTTCAGTTAATTCAAAATGCAGCTGCGTGTCTTTTAACAGGTACGAGAATCTATGAACACATAGCCCCAATTTTAGCCATACTATATTGGCTCCCTGTTAAATATCGCATAGATTTTAAAATTCTTTTGTTCACTTTTAAAATTCTGAATAATTTAGCGCCCAGCTATCTCTCTGAACTACTCCACTTATACAATCCCGAACAGAGCACTTAGATCATCCAATCACATGCTCCTAGCACAACCTAGGTCTCGAATGAAGTCGAGAGGAGTGCAGGCCTTTGCAACCGTGGCACCCAGACTCTGGAATAACCTCCCTGTTCATGTCCGTACTGCAGAGTCTATCCAGTCTTTTAAATCACGTCTTAAAACTTATCTTTTTACTTTGGCCTTTGATTCTAACTAGTTGGCTGTTCTAGCTTATTGTGTTGTTATCTATTGTTTGTTGTCCTGTTTTATTGTTCGTTTTAATTGTCTCATGTTTTTACTGACTGTGAAGCACTATGGTCAATACTGTTGTTTTAATATGTGCTATATAAATACATTTTGATTTGATTTATACTCTCCCCAGTTCTCCACTGCAGCTTTCCATTCTTTCTCTTCTTGTACCGGGCTTATTTCCCACCAACTAGCCTAGTCATACTTGGTTAGTTGGTCCCTCAAACAGGCACAAAATGCTGTGGAACTAGAGAGAGGAGACGCCTTAACGCCCACTCACATTCTGGGCCATCTGACCTCAGGAAATCACAGTAGGGTGGGGCCAGGTTTCACAGTGAGCTCACCCGAAACCCTGACTGATTGTGACCCACACCCAATTTCACACCTTGGCTCAGGCAATTAGAGGATCATCAGGGGGTCCTTTTGTCCCTCTTTGGGGAGATATTCCCACTAGGTTTAAATCTGGGACTCCCCACCATTTGACCTTAGAACTGAAGAAGCTTCTCGGATGAGAGGTGAAACGTCTTCAAGTAACTTAAAGAAGTCCAGACGCTTTTCTTTGCAAGATCAGGGTCCAACTTTATATATCTGTTTAATTCAACCAAAGTTCTGATGTTTCACATGAATACCACTTCACTCAGAACATTTACCGATAATGAACCAAAAACTTTTAATTTTTTTCCTTTTCATCTCATTGTTAGTGGGGATTGAGCGTGCTCCGAGGTCCTCATTAAATTTCCTCTCCAGTGCCTTAACCATTCGACCATCGCATCTCTCTTTTTTCTGTTTCAGCTTACCAAACCATCTCCATTCTCTTCTCTTCGTTCCATTAGTTTTATTTCCAAAAATGCTCCCCCTTTCCGCTCATATTTCCATTTCCTACAAGTTCTCCTTTAAAATCTCTGTGTCACTTCATGTTATTTTTATCTTTAACCCCAACGCTTCTCCCTGTAAATACATTTGATGCAATCGTATGCTTGATGGAAACCACAAAAAGGCTTTGAAGATTTTCCTCATGCTGTTTTGATTTTCTAAGACCACACATCAAACAGCGGTAACCTGTTTGTGCAGAATTACTTGAAGTATGTTTGATTGGTTTTCATCAATCCAGTATAAGGAACTCCTACATGCATTTGGCAAGTCCCAGTTGCTGTGCAACAACACTATCGTCTAATGCAGATTTGTTAGAAGATGTGGAAGTGACTTGAGATCTTAGCTTGTCTGTCTGTACACACAGCCTCTCTGCTGTAACATCAGAGCACTCTGTGTCTTAAGGATTTTTCACCAACATACAAAGACAGAAAAAGTTGGTGAAGTCTGAAAGTTTCTGCATTTTTGGTTGATAACTTGGTCTTATCTTGATACTTTGAACCATCCATGTTCTACCACTTGTATAGGTCACAGCAACATAGTCAAAGCAGAGATGGTTAGATCGCACTCCTCTATCCTTTCTTGGGGATATGAAGGTGTTCCCAAGCCAGCCAAACAGATGTAATGTCTCTAGTGTGTTCTTGATCTGTCTGGGGGTCAGGCATGCCCTTTTTAGTTTGGATTCACCCACGAGGAATTACAGATATCGGAACCACTTTAATAGGCTCCTTTCATGGAAGACCATTTGCTCTACTCTGAGCTTTTCCCGAATCACTAAGCTCCTCACACTATCTATAAGGCTAAGCCCAGACACCGTTTGGAGAAAGCTCATTTCTGCCCCTTGTATCTTTGATCTTTGGGTTGCTACTCACCTTTACGCTCAGTTCTCTCTTTGCCTCAGTAGAGAGGTACAGTTTCCACCTCACTGCAGATGCTGCAGACTACTTGAAGGAGCATTTCCCACTTACTACAAGGTGTTTAGACAGATTAGACAAAGGGTAAAGTTATTTAGCAAGAATATAGCACTGTGGTTAGGGGGAGGAAAAGGTACTGTACACCAAAACTGAATCTCAAATTGGTTTGTTGTAAATTTGCAGCACACTATGCATGCTAAGCATAGCTAAAAAAAACATGCTAAAAAATCACCTGCCAGTAATTTTATTGTTACAGATCCACTATCCACTTTACTGCTGCTCTCTTTCCCCTCAGTAACTAGTTTGCTGCAGCCATAGCTATGCACTTTGTGACTGACAGTGACACTGTCACACTCCTGGAATAAACAAGGAATTAAAAGCTTTATGAAGACATTGTACAAAATAATGTCTGGGCAGCAGTCCAAGACCTGGAGCTTTGGAAAGGTTAATGCCACAGGACCAGAATCACACATGTAAACCAACAACAAAATGGTTGGAAAATCATTTTCAGCCTAGCTGTAGCATGACCTGATGAGGGTGGTTCAATTAAGACAACATGCTGGTGAACTGTGAAAATGTTTGGGCCAGTAGCCAACAGTCTGCTGATGTAACTCACACACCTTCTTATAAACAGGCCATTCTTCGACGTAGCTCGCTGAATTCAAATTGGAGATTTAAGATTAGACTATGCAAATTTTCCAGCACAATACTGGTACATGTGTAAATGAAAATGCATTTATCTTTATGCTTCCTGAACCTGTCGAGTGACGTAGAAGAGTGAAAATCATCCATTTTTAGATTCTAAATCCCTTCCGTGCTTTTCTTCAAGGATTAATGCTGTGAATAGATTCCAGGCTGGTGAGTAATTGTTTAATTTTATACTACCCCAGCAGTGGTGTGTCACAATTAAACTAAAGCTGAGTGCTTTCTCCTCATTTATTATATACAAACAGCGGTAATGAATATGTGATTGCTGCAGTGTCATATAATATGTATGATAAATATGGTTGGGAGTCGGGTAAAGAGCATTAATACTTTACGTGTTGCCAGGGGTGTTGTGAGGAGCTGACAACATACAGCTCTGGGGCTGTTTTAGCAACACGAAAAGCTGTTTTAATCCACACAAACATATTCGCTGTATTCTTCATACACAGAGGAAGGGATAAGGGCACCTAGCACGCACAAAATATAAAGGTTTGGTGACTGAGGCACTGTTAACCAGACAGAAAAAATATGCATCTCTGGACATTGGACACTTTTTGTAAAAGAATGATTTGAGGCTGAAGTGGCAGAAAGCAAGAAGAAAGTTTGGTTTGGAAGATTTTCTTCTCTGGTTTCAACAAAACTACAGAAATATTAACAAACATGTACAGAAATGTACCACAAGCACAAAGAAAATTACACACCAGTTTCATATTGTTAGTTGCATATTAATATTAATTTATTGTTGTTATTGTCATTGACTGTGTATCCCATTTAATTTAACAGTTTTTAAATTTTATTTAAATGTTATAATTCATTATTTAAATGACTTACTTTGTAGGCTTTTAGTGATTTTAGTTTGCCTTGTTTTCTATTAATTGCTCCACCTACTCTTGTAGTGATTTCTTGTGCTGCATTACAGGAGCCTTTGTGCCATAACTGTAGCAGGAGCTGCTACTTGCTAATCTGCCTTTGTAGATTAAGTCAATTTCTTTTAAATATACAAGACAGGATTTACTTTTTAATCATAATAGCCAATGGCGTCTTTAGGGTATCTGACTACTTCATCACTTCATCACATTCTCACAGCAGTAGTTGTTGTAGTTTCGTTACGTTTTTGGGGTTTGAGAAGTGGCTTAGTTTGTGTCTCCAGGTTAATTATAGATGACTTTTGACTAGGTGATTAGGTTATTTATTCTTTTTGTCCCCTTTCTGTGTTTTGTCCCTTAGCGTCTCCTTTGTGAAGTCAGTCATGTCTCCATGTTTGTTTAAACAGTCTTAGTCTCCGTCTTGGTTTTAGTTATGTTTCCTGTACGTTTTACTAAGAGATAAGTCTGTTGTCTCATGTGGTTTTTGTTCAGTTTAACTTGTCTCGTTAATTCTGATTTGCTCCCGCGGTGTTTTCCACTTGTTTTCCATCTTCCCACATTACCTGCTATGTATTTATTTTGTGTCCCCTTGTCCTCTTTCAAGTCGTTTTTCATGCTCTTTCCTTCTGTGCCCCTTGTGTTTTGTGTTTCTTCTGTAGTCTCTGAGCTTTTATATTTTAGATATATATATTATAGTAAAGTAACCTTTTGAGTGACCATCTGTCACTTGGATCCACTCCCTGCCTGCCAAACTGTGATAAAAGGCCTGGTATAGTAATGAGCAGCAGACCCCTGCTGGTGGTTATGATCAGTTGTGTTGTTGACATTTCAAGACTTATTATTACTTTGTGAAAAAAACCCAAACCTCAATCGCTGTCCTGATATCTGCTAACAACAAATAAGTTGCAAGTAGAAGGGGGTGGCTGTTTTCCAGGGTTAGCTTGACCCTTAAATGACAGGTGGTGGGGGATTACGCACTGGGGTCAATGGGATTATCCATGTTAAAAATACATAAGTGGTTTATTAACAGTTTCACTGAAAGAGTTAAGAGGTGGCATATGTTATACTCATGAAAGTAATAATAAAAGCAACACCCACATTAAAACTCCATAATGTTTTGCAGTTTATTGCCAGTGCTGTCATTATAATTTTAAGTAGTGCTGATTTTTGTGTTGTAAAAAAGTAGCAAATCATGTTGCAGGTTGTTGCATTGTCTTGCTTTTACAACATTTGACACTTTTCTAACATTACGACCGAAAAATCACGAGTGGATATAAACACAATAGAATTAAATCAACCCCAAAATATGGGTCATACCTGAACAATAAATATTACCACAAATAGTGAGTGCTGCCAATCTGTTTGCTTTCATAACAGATTAGTTTGAGACTGGGCAAATGCCAAGCCCATCACTGATGGAGCAGGAGGAGGATGCAGGTAACCCTGGTACTTATTACTGCCATAATGTATTTTTACAGCAGTCTTAATGTATTTTAGAAATGACTGTGTTTGATACAGTCGTGGATTTATGCATTCATTAATACAAGGTTCCATAATAATAATGTGTGTAATGCATTTTGTAATGTCATCCCTTTGCTGATTTTCTCAGCTTCTGTCAAGTTACACACAAAAACATGTGTCAAACAGATTAAACCAGAGATTTCAGGAAAGAGCCTGACAGACTTTTATGATATTCATTAACAAGCCATAAAAACTAGCACCTCTACTGTACTGTGTCTGTACAAAAAATCCTACCTACCACCTCATTACAATTCAGAGCACTGACTGGATCCTAGTAGCTCAAATGCAATTCAAGATTTGTTAATAACAAACCATGTATATCCATTAGCTTTGTGAATGGTGCCATTTAGGGCTTAAGACTCGTTATGTTGATCTACTTATTATTTTTCAGTCAGTTTCTACTCTGTTGTGTGCTCCCATCTAACAAAAATGTACTGGTGAAATGACAGCTATCATCTTATTATCTAATTATCCCCCTCTGACTGTTTCACTGTAGATGGGAGGCACCATGTACAACACTGGGAAGCATGTGTCCCTGCGGCCAGACAAAGCCCACCTGGTGAACATCTCTGGGGGCCCACTGGGATACAGCTACCGTCTGGAAGAGGTCCGTGTCCACTTTGGGAGTGAAGACTCTCAAGGTTCAGAGCACCTTCTTAATGGACAGGGCTTTCCTGGAGAGGTAAGAGACAAGACATGCAACCATGGTAAAGAAAAGAGAAAAATTACACTGCTTTAAGGTTTTAAAATTAGGTCAATACAACCTGAATTTTAGGCCAATACAGCCTGATTTTACACTGTGTTACTGTTTATTTAAACAAGATAAAAAGAAAAATATGTATTGAAGGACAAACAAGGCACACCACAGGATCTGATAGTTTGTAGAACCACTTTAGGGAACAATAAGTCGGAGTAATCATTGCGGAGGAATTTTGGCCCATTCCTTCTCACAACACTTCAGTTCTTCAAGGTTTGTGGTCATTTGTTTATACATAGCTCTCCTAAGATCCCACCACAATATTGCAGTATTGACTTTGCCTAGGGCATTGTAACACTATGATTCTTGTCTTTTTCAGTCATTTTCTTGTAGATTTGCTTATGTGCTTGGAATCATTATATGATGTAATTTTGGAAAAAGTTTACCTGTCGGACATAAGACCTCACATTAACTCTGGAGGTGTTCATGGTTTGATTGAACTTGCTGGAATGTCCACTTCTGGGAAGATTGGCAACTCTCTCGATTGTTCCATGTGAATAATCTTTTTCCCTGTATTTGTTTGGAAATGTTCCGCTAACGATTCCCAGACTGATGGGCAACACCTTTTTAGGATCATTGCTGATGTCTCATTGTTAGCATAAGTGATGGTTGTTACAAAGTAACTCATTACTGTTACTACAGTTTCCTTTAACTCTTGGACAGTAATGTGTTACATTACTGTCCAAGAGTAAGTAAATGGCCTGTGAATGGTAAATGGCCTGTATTTGTATAGCGCTTTACTAGTCCCTAAGGACCCCAAAGCGCTTTACATATCCAGTCATCCACCCATTCACACACACACATTCACACACTGGTGATGGCAAGCTACATTGTAGCCACAGCCACCCTGGGGCGCACTGACAAAGGCGAGGCTGCCGGACACTGGCACCACCGGGCCCTCTGACCACCACCAGTAGGCAATGGGTGAAGTGTCTTGCCCAAGGACACAACGACTGAGACTGTCAGAGCCGGGGCTCGAACCGGCAACCTTCTGATTACAAGGCGAACTGCCAACTCTTGAGCCACGATCGCCCCTAGTAATCATATTACAGTTACTAATTTGAAAAAAATACATTACTTACTTTTGTTGCCCAAGTTCAAAATCCACTTCATATCCACACTTGTGCAACAATATCTTGAACAGATTCCTTGGAGCCCAAAATGGCTGAGTTTGATGGAGGGAGATATGCACATTACTCTTTATAATTTATTGCTTGAAAGGACAAGATGTAAACTGTGCCCTGGTCAGAAGCAACTCCCCACTGCTGCAAACACGACTTCCGATCTCTCCAAGCACTTACACTAACACTAAGCTGGTATCAAAGAGTCCCACAGCAGGAGCGAGAGTGACACTCAGACGGTGTATGGTGACCCCAAGCAAGCAACCAAAGCTTGTTTTCAGCAGGTAACCAAAGCAGAGATGAACAGGCCGGTGGCATCATACATAGTGGAGGAAATATTTTATGATGGGATGGCCATCTTTCAGAAAGCTATTTAGCAAATGACCAAAAACAGGAAAAAGACCAGTCTCAGACAGGAAAAGTTTCTCCAGATGTATCGACTAGCAATGGAAACCGAGTTAAAGAAAACATTTCAGAGCTCTGCATGTTTGTCTACGACTGTTGACATTTGGACTTGCCACAATAAAAGCTTCCTGTGACTGGATTAACACGAATAACTTTCACTATGACAAAGCTGCAACTGTCTGCAAGCAACTGAAAGAACGACACACATACGATGTTATAGCTAGTGAAATTGAACTGATTCATTCAGTTTATGGATTGTCACGCAAAGACACGGCAACTGTCACTGACAATGGAACAAATTTTTTTGAAGGCTTTCAAGATGTATGAGCCCACAGCATCAGGTTCTGATGAAGAGGATGAAGAACAAGCTGTGACATTCACAGATGTTGGAAACGTGCGCTCCACTGACACTGACCAAGGACATTTTTCTCTCCCCCTTTACCTGAGATACACACTAAACTTAATTTCAAGTAATGATGTTGACAAATGGCTTACAGCAAACACATATCAGAGTCCATATCAGTGTACAGAAGTGCAACAGGAAAATACTCTGGCCTTTGGACTGGATAAAAACTCACTGTGCCGACAACAACGAGATGGAAATCAGATGTCATGATGCCCCATCCTACGTTACAGACATTCCCACGCAAGCTTTGAACAATCTCTGTAGCCGACTAGCCGTTGACTCCATCAATGTGTATTGGTTCCTTTACTAACATTGCTGATAAAACCACTCACTGTGGCTTTGGACATTTTCCGAGGTGAGGATAGCTTATGGCAGCTTCCAACTCTGGAAATCTCTAAGACACTGATGCTGCAAAGTGGGCTCTACAGATGACACCTGGTCTGCCTGAAGCCAATGTCCAGGTGTGCCTACTGTTATATGAACTATAAAAGCTATAACTGATAGGATTGTTTAACTGATTTTGCAGTTTCAGTCTAGAATTCAGACTACTATCCCTTTATTGTATTGTTTCCTTATTAAAGGGATCATGTGTCTCAGTGATAATGCAGAACATGTCTCTCCTGTCTGCCTGTCGCACTTTGCACCTGTCAACTTGTTAAACATATGTTCTTTGTGTTTTCTCCTAGTACTTGTGTAAATGCTGTAAAATGTAAATATACTGCTTTAGTGAAATATGCCTATAAATAAAGAATATAAGATTGTAGGCCTGTATGCAGTCGACTTGCATCTTTGTAATTTACACTTTGAAGTTTGCATGAGTTTCCATTAAAAGTGATGTTATCACACCTCTTAGATGCAGGGTTGTTCTATAGCTATCTTATTGTACGACACACAGGTAACGCTATCAGATGTTTCTATAAGCAGAAAAACTAAAAAATTAAACTGAACTCAACCACTAGTGTGTTAGTGTTTACATCTTGATGCATTCTCAATCATCCAGGTAAGTAAATCTCCAAAAGTTGATTCTGTTCATCTGGACATAGCGCTTTCAGTGGGAGAAACGTTTCATCACTCATCCAAGTGACGTCTTCAGTCTCAGCTGACTGCAGGTTTCAATCTTATAAACAGTACATTTGCATAATGACTGAAACCAGCCCACTGAAGGAACAATGGGCTGTGAGGTCAGTTCCTTAATCTTAATTATGCAAATTCTCATGACCACTGATCAACAACCACTGACCAAAACCCACTGATCAAAGCCCACTGATCAATGGCCATGAGTACCATTCACAGAGAGTTGGGGAATGGCTGCAATCACAGCATTGTAAGATGGTGACAGATGTACCCTTAGGCCCCCTCCTCGATTCAGAGATGGTCTTTCCTTTTTCACGTAAATGGCCTCCTTGACTCCGCACTCAAACCAGCGTTCCTCCCTGTCCAGGATGTTACATCCTCATCCTTGAAAGAGTGTCCACTGGCCTGTAGGTGTAAATAGACTGCAGAGTCCTGGCCTGACGAGGTAGCTCTTCTGTGTTGTGCCACCCGCTTCGCCAGAGGTTGTTTGGTACCCCGATGTATAAATCCTGGCAATCCTCCTGGCACTTAACAGCGTACACTATGTTACTCTGTTTGTGTCGGGGCACCCGATCCTTGAGGTGGACCAATTTTTGGCGCAGCGTGTTTTGGGGTTTAAAAGCCACAGAGACCCGGTGTTTAGAAAAAAAGCGTCTCAACTGCTCCGATACTCCTGACACATACAGGATCACTACAGGTTTTTGCATAGTCAGCGGTTTTCCTTCTCTCTTGGATCGACTGGAGCTTTCTTTTGGCGCCTTCCCAGCTTTGACAAAAGTCCAGCTGGGATAACCACATTTACTCAGGGCCTTCTTGATGTGATGTTCTGTTTATAGGATTGGGGAAACCTGCAGTCAGCTGAGACTGAAGAAGTCACTTGGATGAGTGATGAAACGTTTCTCCCACTGAAAACGCTACGCTCAGATGAACAGAATCAACTTTTGGAGAGTTAGTGTTTACACATTGTGGCGGAGGCGTGGCCCCGGGCGCAGCTGCAGGGGAGGAGTGGAGCGGAAGGCTCAACGGGGCGGCGCTGCGAGGCCGGTAAGAACAGCTGATATTGTTTATGGACTGATGATGGTCTGCTCCGCTGTGTTTATAGTGAGACGAGGAGGAGCGGCCAAGGGAGATCAGCTGGGCTCGAGCTGTCAGACGGTGCGACTGAGTCAGCTGTCAAAATACAAATATATCAATAAATGTGGAAGTTGGCTATACCTGCCT